>NC_045612.1:88403747-89015969 GCF_009762305.2 Zalophus californianus | reverse complement strand
GTGTGGGGATTCTTCAGGATTTTCTCTATTATAGGATGATGTCATCTGTTAGAGATAGTTATACTTTTTCTTTTCCAATTTAGATGCCTTTTATTTCTTTTTCTTGCCCAATTGCTCTGGCTAGAATTTCTAGGACAATGTTGAATTGCAGTTACAAAAGGAGACATCCTTCTCTGGTTCCTAATCTTAGAGGGAAAGCTTTTAATATTTCACCATTGAGGAGGTTATTAGCTGTGAGTTTTTCATAAATGCCTTTTATTATGTTAAGGAAGTTTTCTTCTATTCCTGGTTTACTATTTTTTTTTCAATAATGAAAGGGTGTTGGTAATTTCAAATGCTTTTTTGCATCCATTGAGATTATCATGTGGTTTTTCCTTCATTCTATTATTGTGCTGTATTACATTGATTGATTTTCTTATGTTGAAACATCCTTATGTCCCTGGGGTAAAACCCACTTGGTCGTCGTGTATAACCCTTTTAATATGTTGCTGGGTTTGGTTTGCTAGTATTTTGTTGAGAATTTTTAATTTATATTCATAAAGGGCCTTAGTTTGTAATTTTCTTTTCTTGGAGTTTCTTTGTCAGAGTGAATTTGGAAGTGTCACTTCCTCTTCTATTTTTGGAAAAGTTGGAAAAGGATTAGCATTAATTCTTTAAATGTTTGGTAACACTCATCAATGAAGCCATCTGGTCTTTGACTTCGATGGAAGTTTTTGATTACTGATTCAATCACTTTACTTGCTATACATCTGTTCAGACTTTTTTATTTCTTCTTGAAACAGTTTTGTTAATTTCTGTTACTAGGAATTTGTGAATTTCATCTAGGTTATCTAACTTTTTGGTACAATTGTTTATAGTATTGTTTTACAGAACTTTTTATTTCTGTAAGGTCAGTAGGAATGTCCTCATTTTCATTTCAAATTTTAGTTATTTTCATCTCTCTTTTTTTCTTCAAGTCTAGCTAAAGATTTGTTAATTGTGTTATTTTCAATGAATCAATCTTTAGTTTAGTTGGGTTTTTTTTACTGTTTTCTCTTTATTTATCTCTGACCTAATCTTTAGTATTTCCTTTCTTCTACTAGTTTTGGATTTCACTTGGGTTTTTTTTTAATGTTTTTATTTAAATTCCAGTTAGTTAATATACTGTGTAATGTCAATTTCAGATGTACAACTTAGTGATTCAACACTTCCATACAACACCCGTTGCTTATCACAAGTGCTCTCCTTAATCTCCATCACCTATTTTGTCCATACCCCCACCCACCTCCCCTCTGGTAACCATCAGTTTGTTCTCTATAGTTAAGAGTCTGTTCCATGGTTTGCCTCTCTTTTTTTCCCCTTTGCTCATTTGTTTTGTTTCTTAAGTTTCACAGATGACTGAAGTCATATGGTATTTGTCTTTCTCTAACTTACCTCACTTAGTATAATACTCTCTAGCTCCATCCACATCATTGCAAGTGGCCAGATTTCATTCTTTTTTATGGCTGAGTAATATCCCATTACACACACACAGACACACACACACACACACACACACCACACCACACCTTCTTTATCCATTCATCGGTCGATGGACACTTGGGCTCTTTCCATAGTTTGGCTCTTGTAGAGAATGCTGCTATAAACACTGGGTTCATGTATCCCTTTGAATGAGTATTCTGTATTCTTTGGGTAATACCTAGTAGTGCAATTGCTGGATCATCAGGTAGTTTTATTTTTCACTTTTTGAGAAACCTCCATACTGTTTTCCAGAGTGGCCGCATCAGTTTGCATTCCCACCAACAGTGTTAGAGTGTTCCCCCTTCCCCACATCCTCACCAACACCTGTTGTCTCTTGTGTTGTTGGTTTTAGCCATTCTGACAGGTGTGAGGTGATATCTCATTGTAGTTTTGATTTGTATTTCCCTGATGATCAGTGATGTTGAGCATCTTTTCACATGTCTATTGGCCACCTGTATGTCTTCCTTGGAAAAATGTCTATTCAAATCCTCTGCCCATTTTTAATTGGATTATTCTTTTTTGGGTATTGAGTTTTATAAATTCTTTGTATATTTTGGATACTAACCCTTTATCAGATGTGTCATTTGCAAATATCTTCTCCCATTCTGCAGGTTGCTTTTCAGTTTGTTTATTGTTTCCTTTGCTGTGCAGAAGCTTTTTAGTTTGAAAAGGCATCCAAATTGGCAAGGAAGAAGTCAAACTTTCACTATTTGCAGATGACATGATACTCTATATAGAAAACCCAAAAGACTCCACCAAAAAATTGCTAGAACTGATACACGAATTCAGTAAAGTCATAGGATACAAAATCAATGTATAGAAATCTGTTGTGTTTCTATACACCAAGAATGAAGCAGCAGAAATGGAAATTAAGGAATCAATCCCATTTCAATTGTACCAAAAACCATAAGATACCTAGGAATAAGCCTAACCAAAGAGGGGAAAGACCTGTACCCTGAAAACTATAAAACACTTATGAAAAAATTTGAAGAGGACACAAAGAAATGGAAAGACATTCCATGCTCATGGATTAAAATGTCTATACTACCCAAAGCAATCTACACATTTAATGCAATTCCTATCAAAATACCACCAACATTTTTCACAGAGCTAGAACAAATAATCCTAAAATTTGTATGGAATCACAAAAGACCCTGAATAGCCAAAGCAACCTTGAAAAAGAAAAGCAAAGCTGGAGACATCACAGTTCTGGACTTCGAGTTATACTACAAAGCTGTAGTGAGCAAAACGGCATGGTACTGACACAAAAATAGACACAAAGATCAATTGAACAGAATAGAAAACCCAGAAATAAACCCACAACTATATTGTCAATTAATCTTCAACCAAGCCGGAAAGAATATCCAATAGGAAAAAGATAGTCTCTTCAACCAATGGTGTTGGGAAAACTGGACAGCTACATGCAAAAGAATGAAACTGGACCAACTTTCTTACACCATACACCAAAATAAATTCAAAATGGATAAAATACCTAAATGTGAAACCTGAAACCATTACAATCCTAGAGGAGAACCAAGGCAGTAATGCCGTCAACATCAGCCATAGCAACTTCTTACTAGATCTTTCTCCTGGGGCAAGGGAAACAAAAGCAAAAATAAACTATTGGGACTTCATCACTTGCTTTTTTTTCTCTGGTTTGTTAAGGTGTGAAGTTAGGTTATTGATTTGAGATCTTTCTTTTAAAAAAAAAAGATTTTATTTATTTATTTGACAGAGAGACAGAGAGTGAGCACAAGTAGGCAGAGCGGCAGGCAGAGGGAGAGGGAGAAGCAGGTTCCCCTCTGAGCAGGGAGCCCAACGCAGGGCTCGATCCCAGGACCCTGGGATCATGACCTGAGCTGAAGGCAGTTGCTTAACTGACTGAGCCACCCAGGGGCCCCGAGATCGTTCTTTTTTAATGTAATCATTTACAGGTACAAATTTCCCTCTGAGCCCTGCTTTTTTTTGCATCTCATAAAGTTTGATATGCTGTGTTTTTAGTTTCATTTAGCTCAAAAATATTTCCTAATTTTTCTTGTTATTTCCTCTTTGATCCATTGGTTATTAAATTTCCACGTTTGTGAATTTTTCAGTTTTCCTTCTGTTATTAATTTCTAGTTTCCTTCCATTGTGGTTTTAAAAGATATTTGTATTATTTTAATCTTTTTAAATTTATTGAGATTTGTTTTGTGGCCTAGAATATGGTTTATCCTGGAAAAGGTTCCATGTACACTTGAGAAGAATGTGTACTCTTCTGTCAGATGGACTGTTCTGTAGATGTCTGTTGGGTCTAGTTCGTTTAAAATGTTCTTTATGTCTTCTCTTTCCTTGCTGATCTTCTGTCTCATTGCTCTATCCATGATTGAAGTGGGGTACTGAAGTTTCCAACTATTATTTCCTCTTTCAATTATATGCCTATTTTTCTTTTCAATGTTCTCAATTTTTAAAAAGATTTTATTTTTAAGTAATCTCTACACCCAATGTGGGGCTCGAACTCACAACACTGACATCAAGATTTAATTTACTTATTTGAGAGAGAGAGAAAGAGAGCATGAGTGGGGGGAGGGGCAGAGGGACAAGAAGACTCCCCACTGAGCAAGGAGCCCAATGTGGGGCTCGATCCCAGGACCCTGAGATCATGCCCTGAGCTGAAGTTAGATGCCACTGAGCCACCCAGGTGCCCTTCAATTTTTGGTATATATATTTTGGGGCCCTGTTTTTGAGTGTGTATATGTTTACACACACTATATCTAATCTATAACACATTAATCTATATTATCTTGATTGACATTTTATCAATATATAATGCCTTCTTTGTCTTTTGTAACAATTTTTTACTTAAACTGTATTTTGTCTGATATTAATATAGCCACCTCATATCTTTTGGTTACTATTTGCGTGGGATAACATTTTCTAACCTTTCACTTTCCCCCATATGTAGGGTTTTTTAAAAAAAGATTTTATTTTTGGGGGGTGCCTGGGAGGCACAGTTGGTTGAATGTCCGACTCTTAGTTTCAGCTCAGGCTGTGATCTGAGGGTCGTGACATTGAGCCCCATGTCAGGCTCTACACTCAACGTGGAGTTGGCTTGAGACTCTCTCCCCCTCTCCCTCTGTCCTTCCCTCGTGCACCCTCTCTCTCTCTCTCTCCAATAAATAAATAAATAAACACATCTTTTAAAAAGAGATTTTAATTTTTTTTATCTTTTTTTTTTTTTAAGTAGGTTCCATGCCCAGTGTGGAGCCCAAGATGGGGCTCAAACTCACAACCATGATTTCAAGACCTGAGCTGAGATCAAGAGTAGGATGCTCAACCAACTGAGCCACCCAGGTGCCCCAAAGATTTTATTTCTAAGTAATCTCTATACCCAACATGGGGCTTGAACTCAAAATCCGAGAGATCGAGAGTCACATGTTCCACTGACTGAGCCAGCCAGGCACCCCTGGGTTGTTTTTTTAATCTAAAATGATTCTCTTGTAGATAGCATATTGTTGTGTCATGTTCTTCGTTTGTTTGTTTTTTAGCGGGGAGAGTGGCAGTGGGAGAGAGAGAATCTTAAACAGGTTCCTTCCTCCACTGTTTTCAATGATGTTACTCCCTCTGGCGTTAAAAAAAAATTCTTTTAGGGGCTCCTGGGTGGCTCAGTCGTTAAGCGTCTGCCTTCAGCTCAGGTCATGATCCCGGGGTCCTGAGATCGAGCCCCACATCGGGCTCCCTGCTCAGCGGGAGCCTGCTTCTCCCTCTCCCACTCCCCCTGCTTGTGTTCCCTCTCTCGCTTTCTCTCTCTCTGTCAAATAAATAAATAAAATCTTTAAAAAAATTCTTTCAGTTCCCATTTCTGTGGTGATATTACACATCTGGTCTCTCTGTTGTGTAGTTTTTCCATTAGAGCTTTCTCATCATAAACTTTAATCATACTTCTTTTCCTGATAACGACTTTATTTTTTTATTTTATTCTGTTATGTTAGTCACCATACAGTACATCATTAGTTTTTGATGTAGTGTTCCATGATTCATGGCTGATAACAACTTTATTGAGGTATAATTTATGTACCACATAATTCACCCACTTAAAGTGTGTGATGTAATGGTTTCTGGTATGTTCACAGAGCTGTGCAAAATCATCCTAAATTAATTTTAATACAATGTTATAAACACAAAAAGAAATCTTGTACCCTTTAGCTGTCACCCTCCCAATACCCCACTCCCCTCCCCAGCCCTCAGTGACCACTAATCTGCCTTCTGTCTTTATAGATTTTCCAATTCTGGACATTTCATAAAAATGGGATCATACAACATGTGGTCTTTTGTGACTGACTTCCTTCAGTGGTGAGTAATATTTGCCTATGTGATCTGGTAATTCTTCACTGGCTGAACTAGTGTAATCATCTTGCTAAAAGCAAAGTTATATCGTTCTAAGTAGTTAATCATGTTGACTAGAAACAACAGTCACACACTTCACTTTTCAAAGTTCATCCATGTTGTAGCATGTATCAGCAATTCACTTTTTATGGCTGAACAATAGTCCATGTATGAATATACCACATTTTGTTTATCCATTCATCAGTTGATAGATATTTGTGTTGTTTCCACTTTGGGCTAGTATGAATGATGCTGCCATGAATATTCATGTGTAAGTTTTTGTGTGAACATACATCTTTACTTCTTTAGGGTATATACTTAAAAGTGAAATTGTTGAGTCAAATGGTAACTCTATATTTAAACTTTAAGGAACTGCCAGAATGTTTTCCGAAGTGGCTGCACCATTTTACATTCCCACCAGGAGTGTATGTAGCTTCTGATTTCTCCATATCCTCATCAACACTTGCTAATATCTGACTTGGTAAAGCCATCCTAGTGGGTGTGAATTGGTATCTCACTGTGATTTTTGTGTTTCCCTGAGAGATAATGATATTGAGCGTCTTTTCATGTGCTTATTGGACATTTCTATATCTTCTTTGGAGAAATGTCTATTCAGATCCTTTATCTGTTGCCTTTATTTTTGAAAGGTAATTTTTGCTGGATATGGAATTTTCATTGACATATTTTTTTTCTTCTGGCACTTTTTTTAAAGTAAGCTCTATGCCCAATGTGGGCCTTGAACTCAAGACCCCAAGAGCAAGAGTCCCATACTCTACCAACTGAGCCAGCCAGGCTCCCCACTCTTCTGGCACTTTGAACACATCATACCACTGCCTTTGGCCTCCACTGTCGAGAAGTCATTGCGAACCCTTTGTATGCGATGTGGTTTCCTTGTACCTGATGAATCATTTTTCTCTTGTGGCTTTCAGGATTTTATCTTTGGCTTTTAATGGTTTGAATATGATGTGTTTAGGTTTGGAGCTCTTTGTGTTTATCCTACAGGGAATTCATTGAACTTCTTATGTGTGTAGATTAATGATTTTCATCAAATTTGGCATGGTTTTAGCCACTATTTCTTAAATGATTTTTCTGCCCCTCTCTCTCTTTCCTCTCCATCTAGTCAATGTGCAGAGTCCTGAAGTGGTTGTTTTTGCACCTTTGTCAGTTTTATCATTGCTTTTTGAGGAAGGGATTTGTTGAGTTTCTCACTAAGCCATTTTGGAAGTCCTGCCTCTACAGTAGCTGATTTTAGTAACTAATACTTCCATATTAAGTGCTAACTACAAACAGCCGAAAATAGAAGGCAAGTGGTCCTGAGAAATAACTGCTTGTTAGAACATTTTAAAGGAGACTTGGTCTGGGATGCCTGGGTGGCTCAGTCGGTTGAGCGTCTGCCCTCAGCTCGGGTAGTGGTCCCTGGGTCCTGGGATCGAGTCCTGCATGGGGCTTCTTGCTCAGCGGGGAGTCTGCTTCTCCCTCTGCCTACAGCTCCCCCTGCTTGTGCTTTCTCTCTCTCTCTCTGATAAATAAACAAAATCTTAAAAAAAAAAAAAAAGGCGACTTGGTCTGAATTGCCCATTGGAGAAAGCATATCTTCGAATACAGTGGTGAGTAATATTTGCCTATGTGATCTGATAATTCTTCACTGGCTGAACTAGTGTAATCATCTTGCTAAAAGCAAAGTTATATCATTCTAAGTAGTTAATCATGTTGACTAGAAATAAGTCACACAACAAACTTGAATTGTACATATTTTCTTCCTCCAGCAGATGGTGACATTTTATAGAGTATGGATAAATTGTCCAGATGAACCAGCGAGCTAAGTGACTAAAATAGAATTGTCTTTATTTCATTTCTCCTTTATCTATATCTTGAACTCCTTTACAAAAAAAAAAAAAAAAAACATTCATCCGGAAGTTACATCTAAAAAAGGAAACTAAGAACAATAAAAAAATCCTGACTAATACAGACAGTAAAAATTTTCAACTTCTTCAGTGCCTAGTTGCATAGTGTTTTTACTAGATATTTTCTCATTTGGCATCAGGTCACATCAGCCTGACTATATACAAAAATTGAACAGTGAAGACAAAATGCTAAAGGGGGCAAATCTGTCTTTAAATAATGTCCACCTTTGATTTCTCTTCATTTCTTTCTTCCATGCAGCCCCCTCATTCCTCTCTGTTTTCCAAATAAGTTCTGTAGAGTTATTTCTCCCTTCTTTTAAGTTCAACACATTAATGTTTGCTTCCCTAGTTTCTAACCTAGAGTACAGCATCTAATTTAAATTCATTCTTTGGTGTATGTAATTAGTAGTTTCCAATTAATGTGCTAGCTATACCAGGGGCATTAAATTCATGAGTTCAAACCAAACATCAATTGAACATCTATTATGTTTCAAGTTTAATTGCAGAGCTCAGAGTCTGTCTAGTAAGGGAAACAAACTCGAATGATATGTAAGAGGTATTTCAGTGCAAGTTTGCACAAAATTCCATGGGAACTCAGAAAATGAATTATTAATTCTGTTGAAGGAACTTTATATGGGGGCTTCAACTCTGAGTGGGATATCATAGACTGAGGTGTGCAGAAAGGGCATTTCAGGTAGAAGGAACAACTTGAGCTCAGTTTTAGAAGCGTCAAACTATTAGGCATTTTTCCTGAAACTGGAATAGTCTGTGCAGCATTCCAGCTGAAACTGGTAGAGTGTGCAGCATAAAACACACCACGTGCCAACAGAGCTGGAATGGAGGATGGAAGGGAATGAGGAAGGAGTGGGGGGAAGTGAAAACATAGAGATAGGTTGAGGCCAGACTGTGAAACCCTTAGAAGGCATGCTAAGGAGTAAGGTCAGCACTATGAAAACCCTTATGAGGTGTGCTGAGTATGGACTTGATCTTGTAGGCCTCAGAGAGCTCTCTTATAGAGGTGTGGAGGTACTAAAAGATGGGAGCAGAGAGAGATGATGGATCATAGGGCGCCTGGGTGGCTCAGTCGGTTAAGCGTCTGCCTTCGGCTCAGGTCATGATCCCAGGGTCCTGGGATCGAGCCCTGCATCGGGCTCTCTGCTCAATGGGGAGTCTGCTTCTCCCTCTCCCTCTGTCTGCCACTCTGCCTACTTGTGCTCTCTCTGTCTCTCTCTGTCAGATGATTAAATAAAATCTTTAAAGAAAAGAGAGATGATGGATCACACAAAGCTAGAGAGGAAAAACACAGTGTGGATTGATGAATGGTGACATCTTGCAAGGGGAAAAGGCTAATGATGGAGGCATAGTTAAGAGAAGAGAAATTCACATGGTAGACTGTATGGGCCAGGGTGAATGACTGGATGTGGTGCCTGAGCAAAGGGGAGGCATGCACAAAGATGACTGTGAGCGGTCTAATTCTGGCGTCTTGGTGTGTAATGATTGGATTACTCAAAACAGGAAATTCACGAGGATAGTAGATTTATGGAGGGTTGTAAAGAATTTGGCTTGGGATGAAAAGAATTTGAGGTGCCTGGGAGGCATCCAGGTGAAGGTGCTGAGAAAGAAATGGAAATATAAGACTAACTGGAGTTCAAGAAAGAAAGCTGAGGGGGGCCTGGGTGGCTCAGTCAGTTAAGCATCTGACTCTTGGTTTCGGCTCAGGTCGTGATCTCAGGATCATGAGATGGAGCATGGAGTCTGCTTGAGATTTTCTCTCTGCCCCTCCTCCTGCTCTCTCTCTCTTGGATAAATAAATAAATCTTTAAAAAAAAAGGACACTCCGTCCAGAAAATGTTTGCTGATTTGTGTTTCTATTAGAAAATACAAAGGGACCGTGAGTCATAATTGAATTTCAACAGGAAGTCACCATTTGTGCCCTTTGGGAGATAGTAAAGAGGACTGAAAACTCGTTGTCCCTGCTGTCTGGATGGTGTTGCCCTCCCCTGCCCCATGTCTTTGGGGTCCACTTGTCTGTCTTTTCATTGTTGTTGTTGTTTTTCTCTATAGTAAAGCACCTTGCACAGTGCCCACCCTCCATCCCTGCACTGCAGTTAATTGATCTGTCATTAAAAACGAGCTGCTCAGGGGCGCCTGGGTGGCTCAGTCCATTAAGCATCTGACTCTTGATTTTGGCTCAGGCCATGATCTCAGGGTCGTGAGATCGAGCCCCAGTTGGGCTCCATGCTCAGCAGGGAGTCTGCTTGAGATTCTCTCTCTCCCTCTGCCCCTCTTCCCCCCAAATAAATAAATAAATCTTAAAAAAAAAAAACAACAACCAAGGCTGCTCTGTTCCAGCCTCTTCTTCTGCCATATCCCTAATAAAATATGGAGGCCCCTCCCTGAGGAAAAAAAAAACTTTGAAAATGTCAGAGTGTGGTGGATACTGTCCAGATTCTCCTTCAGGAATAAAGGAAATGTTCCCCAGCTGCTGGGAGTGGTGCCCACAGAAAGCCCTCAGCTGTCAGCCTCCTCAGGGATTGCCTTGGCTGAAGACAGCAGCCTCACCCAAAGTTACATCCCTTTATGGTTCAGCCTGCATCTAATAACTGAATGACATGGGGCCTGTTGCCCCAACTTGGGACAACTCTGAATAGCCATTACATCTGCAAATGTCCCATGTGGTAAACCAAAAGTGTTGCTGGGGTCCTGTTGTAACCCAGCTTTTCCCTCCGCCCAGTCCTGCATCCTTCCCTTCCCTTTAACAGGTGTTGATCTCAAGAGCCCTCTCTAATAAATCTCCTGGCTGCTAATCTCCATCTCAGAGTCTGCTTCAACAGAGAAGTCAGCCTATAATGGAAAAAAAAAAAGTAATGGGAATTCCCTCAGTGTCTCTTCAGATGGTAGGGGCACTGGACTTTGTGATATGTCTGAGGAAAAAAAAATCTTCCCTAGACCTAGGCAAGACCCAGAGCAAAAGGCCACTCTCTGCTATGGTCTTTGGCAATAGTAACATAATTCGCCTCAGACAACTGCTCTGAGGGTTGACCACTGGCTTGAGCATTTACTTTGTAAAGGTAGTGATGGGGGGGGCAGGGCTGTGATAATTCTATACATTATTTATTAGCCCTTTGGACTCCTAACTGCAGATTATCATCTGGCAGATTCTGAAATGGCTATTATCTTGCTGGAGTTTTATGAAGGATCACTCTTAGGACCAACTTCTGTGGAAGGAAAGGGATAGGAAGGTAGTAGGATTGGGCCAGGAGACAGGTGGAGCTATGATGCTGTCTCGGTGTAGGCCTCGGCTGATCCTGTAGGGAGCTCTGAAGGTGGGATGGCCATTTAGAGCTGTCTGAAGTTGAAATGAGAGGGCTGGGGTCTTATAATCCTGCGTTAATCAGTCACTGGGTGTGGGCCACGCCGAGTGGAAGCATGACTTTAGGTAAGGCAGGTCCTTCAGCTTAGGCAATCCCAAAGGGGGCCGATACCTGAGGGCTGTCTACCAAAAGCACTCCTAGCAGCTGAAGTAAAAAGTGGCCCGAAGGGGGATTTGAGTGGTTCCTTATTATATCCACCACCCTGTTTAAAAAGTAAGTAACCACAGCAGTCCCCTTTATAAAGCAAAATTTGCAAGAGATGCAAAGAGAAACTGATGAAAATTCACTAATGATAGGAAGCTTTTAACATACCACTTTCAGCACAAGGCAGATCAAATGGACAGAAAGTAAATAAGAATACAGAAGACCTAAATGACAAATTAATAAGGTATATAATTGTGGATATATCAAGCTTTGCACCATGATAATTGAGAATACAACTCCTCCAGTGCACATGACACAGTCATAGACATTGATCACACATTAAGTCACAAAAGGAGTACCAGTAAGTTGCATAAGATAGAACTATTACAAACAACGTTCTCTGATCATAACGCAAAACCAAAAATTCTACCTGGAAATTTAAAAATCTGTTAAAGAATTCTTGGGAGGAAGGGAAATAAATAATAAAATTAGGGAATTTTTAAAAAATAATGTTAATGAAAACACTACATATCAGAAATTATTGGATATACTTAAAGAAATGATTGGAAGAAACTCCATACCTTTAGACACTGTCAGCCAATGTCAACAAATAAATAATATCAATATCAATAAAGATGAAAAAATAACAAAATAAAAAGGTATGGACTAAATTCCCAACTTAACACCAGAAAGAGAACAGCAGAGTAAAATAAAAGCATAGGGAGAACGAATAAAGATAAAAGCAGAAATTAATGAGATAAAAAAGAAAAACAGTGCATGTTTTTACATCTCCCTAGTAAACCAGAGTCCTGTTTTCTTGAAAAAAATTAATGAAATAGACAAACCACTATTGTACTGACTATTATCTCCAGTTTAACATTAAACAGTTGTGGAGATAATGGATATCCTTACCCTGTTCCTGATCTTAGCAGAAATTTCTCTAGTGTTTCAAGAATAAAAAGGGTGGCAGACATATACAAAATCAGAAATGACATGAGGGAAGCAATCACTGAAACACAAGAAAAATTTTAAGTCATAAGACCTTTTGTAGACCTCTATGCAAATAAATTTGAAAACATAGATGAAATGGATAATTTCCTAGGAAAACACATTTGCTAAAATTGACCCCATTAGAGAGACAAGGCCTAAACAAATCAGTTTCTTTGAAGTTATAAAAGAATAATCTCACAGAAAAGCATTGTCCCATATGGTTTTACAGGAGAAATTTGTCCAACATTTACAGACAAGATTGTCCAAATAGTATATAAGTTATTCCATGGCTTGGAAAATTAAGGAAAACCTTTATCTTCTTTTTAAGACACAAATATAATCTTGATACCTAAACCTTATAAAGACAGCATGAGGGGTGTCTGGGTGGCTCAGTTGTTTAAGCATCTGACTCTTGATTTTTGCTCAGGTCATGACCTCAGGGTCGCAATGTCAGCCCCTCGTCAGTCTCCGTGCTCAGCAAGGAGTCTGCTTGAGATTCTCGCTCCCTCTCCTTCTGCCCCTCCTCTGCTCACACATTTTCTCTCTCTCTCTCTCTCTCTCAAATAAATAAATAAATAAATAAATCTTAAAAACAAAAACAAAGACAGCATGAAAAAGAAAATTACAATCTAACTTACTTATGAATATTGGTGCAAAAATACTAAATACACAGTAAGCAGACAGAATCCAACATGATGTTAAGTAAATGATACTCCATGTCTAATGGGGATTTGCTCCTGAAATGGAAGGTTGGCTCAATATTATGAAATGTGTTAACATAATATACCATATTAATATATCTGAGGAGAAAAATCATATGATTATCTCCTTTGGTGCTAAAAAAAAAAAAGCCTTGACAAAATTTAACTTTCTTTCCGAATGTTAAAAACACACAAAAAAATACAAATTGATGGATACTTCCTTCACATGATAACAGAGGTATGTCTGAGTGTATACACCTTAATCCTAAACCTAGCATCTTACATAATGAGAACCACTAGGAGAATTTTTGCTAAGATCAGGAACAAGGTAAGGATACCCATTATCTCCATGACTATTTACCATTTAAACTGAAGGCATTAGCCAATAGAATTAGATGAAAGAGATTAATTAGTGACATAAGAACTTGAAAAAACAGAAGTAAAACCATTTCTATTTGCAGGTGACATGATAATACACCTGGAGACCCTTACAGTCAATAATAAAAACTAACTCAAACAACGAAAGAATTCAGTAAGTTAGCAGGATATAAAATTAACATATAGGAATCAGCTGCCTTATGTACACAATAACCAGGTAGCAGATGTAATCTTAGAGAAAAATCCATTTACAATAGCAACCAAGAAGATAAAATACTTAAGAATAAATTGAACAAGAAATATCCTAATCTCTACCATGAACGTTTTTAAAACACTCCTGAGAGGCACAAAAGTAGTCTTAAACTAATGGAAAGTTACTCCTTTATCACGGACAGGACAAGCCAATGTCTTAAAGATAACTCTCCTCCCTAAGTTATTTTAAAACTTTACCATGCTCTCAATAAAAATACCTATAAGCTTCTATTCTGGACCTAGACAAGTTGATACTAAAGTTATATGGAAATATTAATTTGCAAGACTAGCTAAGTGGCCTAAGTTTCTTGAACTGGTTAACGCTGGTCTCCTCTCTTAGGCTGGAAAGGTCTCGAGAGCAGGGACAGGGACTGTTTTTGTCCCCATGTGTCTCCTCAGCCTAGCACAACCCCAGCACGTGATTGCATTTGATGCATATTTTTGAATAAATATCAAGATATGGAAAAAAATGCAAAGGAAAGTTCCAGCCACTTTTGAGGGAGTTTGTTGTCCAAGCCCAGGGCTTTTAAAGTATTAAAGATGTGATTTTAACACCCCTGTTGATAATGTTCGAAACCTCATGAAAAACAGAAAAGGTACCAGAATAAATGAATCAAAAGGAATATATATTTTTTCTTTTTCCCAGCCTAAACCCTCATTTTGTTCCTCAGCGGAGCCTGCAGATTCTGCCTCCTCAGGCTCTGTCCATCTCTTCCTTTCTTACTGCTATCCACTTCCAATTGTCCTCTCCGTCTGTCCTAATAGGTCTTCTTGCCTTGACCCCCATCCACCAGATCACAGCAAGATGGTTTTTGGGGGAAAGTCATTGTGGCTGATATTACTTACTCCCTCAATAAAAATAGTCAGTGGTTTGCTTTCAAGGACCAAATGTTTTGAAAAAGTGCTTCCTCCCAGCAGTCAGGCAGACAACAGATACCTATTAAGCATCTACTATATGCTCAACACCATCATAAGCTCTTGCATTCAAGACCCCTAATGACTCAATTTACAAGTTTTCATGATTGTCTTTAGGACCAGTTGGAAGCCATGACGGATTGCAAGCCGCAGAGTGACATGACAGAAATAAACCACTGATTCCAAATCAGAGGAGGGCAGGGGCGCCTGGGTGGCTCAGTCGGTTAAGTGCCCAGCTCTTGATTTTGGTTCAGGTCATGATCTCAGGGTCGTGAGATCGAGCTTTGCTGCACATTGGGCTCCGAGCTTAGTGGGGAGTCTGCTTGAGATTCTCTCTGCCCCTCCCCCCCCACTCTCTCTAAAATCAATCACTACATTTTTTTGAAGATTTTATTTATTTATTTGACAGAGAGAGATAGCGAGAGAAGGAACACAAGCAGGGGGAGTGGGAGAGGGAGAAGCAGGCTTCCTGCCAAGCAGGGAGCCCAATGCTGCGGGGCTCGATCCCAGGACCCTGGGATCATGACCTGAGCCGAAGGCAGACGCTTAACGACTGAGCCACCCAGGTGCCCCCAATAAATAAATCTTTAAAAAAAATCAGAGGAGGGCAGAGTAGAAACAGAGACAGGCTAAGCAGTTTTTAGAGACAGGACAGAGGATGGTCACCTGGGCTAAGGTGGTAATACTGGCAATGGAGAAAAATGAATGGATTAAGGGGACATGATAAGGTAAAACCAACCTGACCAAGGAGAGGTCTGGGCAGGCAATGTCAGTCTGGGCTTATTGAAGAAAAAGGGTCTAGGGCTGAAACTGAAGTGAGAAGAAAAGGGGTCTAGGGCTGAAACTGAAGGAATTCTAATATTCTAACATTGAATGGCCCAAGTGGAGGAGGATGAGCTTCCTGCAACAGCAACAGTAACTCATTTTTGAAGCCTACTTCATCTCATGCACTGTTGTTGGCTCTATCTATCTATCGATCGATCATCTTATAAAATTTAATTCTTCCAATAATCCTGCAATAACCCTACTAGTAGGATCACGGTTTCACAGAGCCTGGTCTCCCAAACGCTTTGCTCTGAAGGTGCAGCTCTGACATGGGAGGAGAATAGGACCAGTGTGATGTCCTAGAAATTGAAAGAAGAGAATTTGGAGGCAGGAGCTGTCAAGCGTCAGGTGCTACGGGAAGGTCAAATAAGATGAGACGGGAAAACATCCTCTGGATTCAATAACATGGAAGCCATCGATAAGCTTAGAAAGGGCTGTTTATGTAGCAATACGGCGCCGGAATCTAGAATGGAGTGTGCCGAGGACTGAGTAGGAGATGAGAGCAGGAAGAGAACAAGTAGAAACAGCTCCAGCAAGTAGCTGGCCTGTGAGGCTCGGGCAGAGGAACCCGCGGCGGCGGGGCAAGGGCGCAGGGAAGGGCCGGGCAGAAGGATGCAAGTCCGGGCAGGAACCCAGCCAGGCTCCGCATTTGAGCTGTACACTTGGGCCTGGAGCGGTGGCCCGAAGGGGGGGGCGGGGTCATTTTTTCAAGGTGGTCAGCCCCGTTTTTGAACTTCATGTGCCTGGAGAGGGCACCTTCTGATTCCCATAAAGGTGTCAGCAGCAGTTGTGCTAGAGGAAGGTGGGAATCAATGGGATTTTTTTTTTTTTAAGATTTTATTTGTCAGAGCAAGAGAGAGAGAGAGAGAGAGCACAAGCAGGGGAAGTGGCAGATAGAGGGAGAAGCAGGCTCCCTGGCTGAGCAGGGAGCGAATGCGGGGCTCGATCCCAGGACCCTGGGGCCATGACCCGAGCCGAAGGCAGACACCTAACTGACTGAGCCACCCAGGCGCCCCGGGATTTTTTTTTTTTTTTTTTAAGAGAGAGAGAGACTCGTAACTACGCTCAGTTCTCGAATTGGTGAGGATACTCTGGTTGAGAGTATGTGATTGAATTAACAGGAAGGAGAAGTGGTGATGGATAGCTGGGGCTGGGGCATCTTCTATTGTCCCAGAAAGACCAAAAGGGGTAGCAGGTCTACTAAGGTGTGATAGAAATCACTTTACAGAAAACACCTTTTTTCCTTTAACTGAAGTATAGCTGATACACAATGTTACATCAGTTTCGGGTGTACGACACAGTGATTGACAACTCTTACGTTACGCTATGCTCCCCACAAATGTAGCTACCATCTGTCACCATACAATGCCATTACAATACCATTGATGATATTCCCTTTGCTGTGCCTTTCATCCCCGTGACTGATTCATTCCATAACCGGAAGCCTGGACCTCTCAGAAAACAATTTTATTTCTGATTGAGCTTTCTGCTGGGTTGGAATTTGCCTTGGTAATTCCTAGGGTTTCTCTACAAATAGGGTTGTATCATAGATCTGGCGTCTTGGGATCATTGGGTTTTGGTCCACATAGTTGCCCCTGAGATGTCACCACCACTGTCTCTGTGATCCTTCTGCTGCCTCCAAGTTGCATCTGGGGCCCAGGAAGGTTTGGGATAGTGCCTCTGTCAAGGTACTATCTGTCAGATAAACCATATAGCCACTTCTTGAAGAGTAGAGCTCTTCCCTGACTCGTGGCCAGGAAGAAGGGCTCAGGTGCTCTCTGCTGTGGGGCCCATAGCTTTCACTCTCCCTTCAGCCACCCCCAGCCTAGGGGAGGAGCCAGTGGAGTGCTGCTCTTTCCCTCAGCTTCTCCAGGACACTTCGTCTAAGCCCTCACACCTTCTTTGTATCAGCTAGCTTTCGCTGCATAACAACCACCCCCAACTTAGTATCTTACAATACACATCTATTATATCTCACAATTCTGTGGGTCAGCTGGGTGGTTCTTCTGACCTGGGTCAACTTGACTGGGGCCGGAGAGTGTAGCATCTTTCTTTTCCAAGTGTGGTCCTCAGAGCTGCAAAGCCCAAGAGCTTATTAGAAATGCAGGTTCTCTGGCCCCACGCCAGGCTTAATGAATCCGTTTCTGCATTTTCGCAAGACCCCCAGGTGGTTTATGTATACATTAACTTTTAAGAAACACTGGTCTCGGCTATCCTCTCTCACCTGTCTGCCAGTTGGCAGGCTGTGTGGTCGGGGTGTGGGGGGGTGGGGTTTCAGCTGGGACAGCTTATTCCCGGAGCCACGTGGCTAGCCCAGGCTTCTTCAACTGGTGATCCCCAGGTTCCCAAGGGCAGCGGAAGGGCAATCCCCACGGTGGAAGCATTTTCCAAGCCCCGTTTGGTTCATGTTTACTACTGTCCCATTTGCCCATGCAAGTCACGAGGCTGTCCCAGAGTCCGTGTGGGTAGGCACTGCCAAAGGGCAGCGAGGGAGGAGGGGGAAATTTTGTGGTTATTTGAAAAACTGACCACCCTCCACGACTGGAGTTTTGGCTTCTGGAAAGAAACACCAGTGCCTTTTTTGCATTCTGCTCAGCCACATCCCCTCCCTTCAGGTGCGCAGAGAGCCATCTACTTGTTTTAAAAGAGGAGAGGAGGGAAAAGTGAAAACACGGGGAAGGAAAAAGTTATAGCTTAATATTGGAAAATAATATCCCTGCCACAAAGGAGGAGATGGGTACAGAGGTAAGTGGATATATGGCTCTGACAGTGGAAAGTGAGAAATTGCCTAACAGTTTCATTTTCTCTACGAAGTAGGAGGTAAGTTCATCTGTTGAAAACAGGGAGGCGGGTGCAGAGAGGGTTGTCAGAGGTCTGGGGAGAGCAGAGCAGGTTTGAAATCGTCATCATGGAACCTGAGACTGGGAATGGACATGAAAAGTATAGGATTTCAGGGACCATTTGAGGTGGATGATGATAACTTTATCTGTCCTTGTGGGGAAACTTCCTGCAACAGTGTTTGCAGGCAGGGAGAAAGCCCAAAGCAGGGTTTAACAGGGGGATGTTGCTAAATGAGTAATGAAAAGACAAAGTCAGGGAACTTAGGTTATTGGCAGTTATTAAAATAACGGTCTGGGGTCTCTTCACCGAATATGAAAAATTAAGAACAAAGTGGAGGTAGTGGTCAATGAGGTTGGAGAATAGAGAGGATTTGAACAAGTGGCCGAAAGGCCAGAGAATTGTGGACAGACAGCAGGATGCTTCAGCAAGTGATTTCAGAGGTGGAGTAGTTTCTGTGATGAAAAAGATCAGAGATCTTTGCGGAGATGTTCTCATTTTTCCTATTTGAACACCTTCCCCTGGTGGAGAGGAGTAGATTTGCTTTCTATCTACTGTTAACCTTACAACACCTTCCTCCAAGGGGGTGTTCATTATCCCTGCTGAAACAGAGCAAAAATTATCTTTTTCCATTCTCTTTTGGACTTCAGGAACTTTAAGTTTAATCTGCCTCTTGGACTTCCTGTCACTTTTTCATCCAACCTTGAGTACATATCCCTGCTTATGGGTCCTTTTAAACATTGAGCTCCTGAGAAACTCCACCATCCTACCACTCTAGTTCTGTAAATGTCTTTAAAAAAAAAAAAAAGATTTTATTTATTTGGGGGAGAGAGAGAGAGAGAGAGCGAGAGAGAGCGAGCGCACAAGCAGGGGGGAGGGGCAGGGGGAGAGGGAGAAGCAGACTCTCCCCTGAGCAGGGAGCCCGATGTGGGACTCCATCCCAGGACTCCGGGATCATGACCTGAGCTGAAGGCAGACGCTTCACAGACTGAGCCACCCAGGCGCCCCTGTAAATGTCTTTTTGTTCACGTGTCAGAACAGGTTAGGTTATTTGGTGCTAACAAACGACACCCCTCCCCCAAATCGCACACAACGACAGGAGGTACGGAGGTGCTAAAAATTATCTGCATTTTACAAATGAGTAAACTGATCTTCAGGGTGTCTAGAAATGTGCATAGCCTTCGGCGGGCAAAAGCCCTAAGGAAGGCAACACTTGAAATTTCACAAAGGCTACACCTTAACGATTGATTGCCCTGCGTGAATGCATCGGCGCTTCCAATCCCTCGGGTCCACCACGCAATGTGCAATTGCGTATCTTTATCTTAGCGGAGGAGTTCTCCGCTCTCCGCACCCAGAGCTCAGTGACACCCACCCCGGGGCCGATGGGGGCGCTGGACGTGGATAGGGACCAGGAGCCCCGCTCTCAAGAGGATGGAGGCGAGCCTGCCAACGACAGAGATGACCAGGCAGGGGACATAAAAACAGGAGAGGCGGCGGAGTCCTCCGGGTGGGGTCCGTGTCCAGGCCCTGGGTACATTCCGTACATACGAGCCCCTCCCTTGCCTGAAGTCGATTCATGAAGACTTGACTTCACGACGGAGGGGTTGGGGAAAGGTGGGGTCTGGCTCGGTGCGCCCCAACCATCGTCCCCACCCCGCGGCAATCCCGCCCAGATCTGGCGGAGCCGTGGGCGATCCCGGGCGGGTAAAGAGGCGGGGAGAAGCAGCGAGGTTGAAGGCGGGGCGGGCGGTGGCCAAAGCAGCCAATAGGCGGCTCTCCAGCGGCTGAGCCGAGAGAGGGCAGGGGCGCCGCCACCAGCACCACCGCCTCCTGAGTTCCCCCTGGTGGATGCACGGCCCCGGTCGGTCGCTCCGCTCCTCCTTCCCGCTCCCGGCGCAGAGGGGCCCGAAGAGGCCGGAGGAGCGGACTCGGGACGGGATTTCTGAGGAAGGGGAGAGGACGGGCGCCCCACCCGCTCGGAGGGTGGGGGGCTCGGTGAACGATGAAGGGCCGGCGGCGGCGGCGCCGGGAGTACTGCAAGTTTGCGCTGCTGTTGGTGCTGTACACGCTGGTGCTGCTGCTCATCCCCTCCGTGCTGGACGGCGGCCGCGACGGCGACAAGGGCGCCGGGCACTGCCCCGGCGTGCAGCGCAGCCTGGGAGTCTGGAGCTTGGAGGCGGCGGCGGCGGGCGAGCGCGAACAGGGCGGGGAGGCGCGGCCGGCCGCGGAGGGGGACGCGGGCCAGCCCCCCCGGCCCCCGGGCAACCTCAGCGGCGCCGTCGGGGAGGCGGTGTCTCGCGAGAAGCAGCACATCTATGTGCATGCCACCTGGCGCACCGGCTCGTCGTTCCTGGGCGAGCTCTTTAACCAGCACCCGGACGTTTTCTACTTGTACGAGCCCATGTGGCATCTATGGCAGGCGCTGTATCCGGGCGACGCCGAGAGCCTGCAGGGCGCGCTGCGCGACATGCTGCGCTCGCTCTTCCGCTGCGACTTCTCGGTGCTGCGGCTGTACGCGCCGCCGGGGGACTCCGCCGCGCGCGCCCCGGGCGCAGCCAATCTCACCACGGCCGCCCTCTTTCGCTGGCGGACCAACAAGGTCATCTGCTCGCCGCCGCTGTGCCCCGGCGCGCCCCGTGCCCGCGCTGAGGTCGGCCTCGTCGAGGATGCCGCCTGCGAGCGCAGCTGCCCGCCCGTGGCTCTACGCGCCCTGGAGGCCGAGTGCCGCAAGTACCCGGTGGTGGTCATCAAGGACGTGCGCCTCCTCGACCTGGGCGTGCTGGTGCCCCTGCTGCGGGACCCCGGCCTCAACCTGAAGGTGGTGCAACTTTTCCGCGACCCGCGGGCCGTGCACAACTCGCGCCTCAAGTCCAGGCAGGGGCTGCTGCGCGAGAGCATCCAGGTGCTGCGCACCCGCCAGCGGGGCGACCGCTTCCACCGCGTGCTACTGGCGCACGGCGTGGGCGCTCGGCCCGGGGGCCAGGCCCGCGCCCTGCCCGCCGCACCGCGCGCCGACTTCTTCCTGACCGGCGCGCTCGAGGTGATCTGCGAAGCCTGGCTGCGCGACCTCCTGTTCGCGCGCGGCGCGCCCGCCTGGCTGCGGCGCCGCTACCTGAGGCTGCGCTACGAGGACCTGGTGCGGCAGCCGCGCACCCAGCTGCGCCGCCTGCTGCGCTTCTCCGGGCTGCGCGCGCTCGCCGCGCTCGACGCCTTCGCGCTCAACATGACGCGGGGCGCGGCCTACGGCGCCGACCGACCCTTCCACCTGTCGGCGCGCGACGCCCGCGAGGCCGTGCACGCCTGGCGCGAGCGCCTGAGCCGAGAGCAGGTGCGCCAGGTGGAGGCGGCCTGCGCTCCAGCCATGCGCCTGCTGGCCTACCCTCGCAGTGGAGAGGAGGGCGAGCTGGAGTCGCCCGTGGAGGAGGAGAAGCCGCCTGAGACCGAGACCGACGGTGCCACGTAGCCCCTGCCCCCCCCCAACGCGCGTCCCCGGGACGGATCCGGGTAAGGTGGCCCCGGGCGGGTTGCGGGCAGGGAAGGGTCTTTGGGGAGCTCAGACCAGCCTGCAGGGGGAAGGGGTGGGGAGCGGATGCCGTCCCAGATCTCACCCTGGCTGAATAGATCCGAGCGGGTGGGAAAGCGCGGCTGGTAGAATTTGGAAGAGACTCGTCGGGATCGCCAGCGTAGCCACCTTCCCCCTCAGAGGAGGGCCCTGAGACGAGCGGGGTTAAGTTTGGCTGAGGCGGAACCCAGGTCTCCGCACTCCCGGTCCCCCCCCCCCCCAATGAAGTAGGAGTTAAGGTCGGTCACCTGTTGAGAGACTGGGGCGAGGAGAGGGAGAGAGAAGAGGTCTGAAGAGAGTGAAGAAGGTTCGTGAAACAGTCATCATGGAACTTGAGACTGGAAATTGACATGAAAAGTATCTGATTTCGGGGGCCATTTGAGGCTGATGGATTTTATCTTGACACCAGTCTGTTCCCGTGGGGAAACTGTGCAACAGTGTTTGCAGGCGCGGAGAAAGCCCAAAGCAGGGTTTGGTGCAAAGTTATCGACTCTTATCCTCCCTGCCCCTAATCTTTTTCACACTTACTCTCTGCCTCTGTTTCCCTAAAGCGCAGCTCCAGGCCGTGCCTTCTAAGTTACTAAGCATCAGGTGTAGACAAGGCCTTTAACTCGCGACGGTTTTTGCACACGTGTGTCTCCTGCTGTGGGCTAGCCGCATAGAACGGACTTTGCTTTCCCCTGGCTCATGGAGCATCTCCCTGCCACCCATCCTCCTCCACGGCTGGCCGTTGGCAGGATATTGGACCATATCCCATTCACGTCAGGTCACAGGAGCTGCCTAGTCAGCTTCCTCTTGTGCCGACAAGACCCGAGGGCTGAGCTTTCTGCACCCTGCCCCATCCCTCTGGGAGAGGGAATCTTAAGAGTGGCAGAAACAGCTTCAGCTGCGGAAAGACATCCCCCCTCCCAGTTTTTTGTGTCCTTTCTCTACAAAGCATCCATCCGAAGATGCTAAGATGGGGCGTAAACGACCTCGGCGTGTGGTCCGTGTCTGGGTCCGTGTCTGGCCTGTACTTTGTTTGTTCTGCACCATGCTGACCTTAGGAGTCTAGTTAGCGGTATGGGAACGCGTTTCCCCAAACTCTGTGTGACTTGGAAGGGGGCAGGCTTCTGCCCTGTGCAGTCCAGAGGAGGAGGAAAAGCCGGGCTGGGTGGGCGGAAGTGAGTTAAGTTTCCATTCATTATTTTATAGTGTAATCCAGTATTCCCCTGGGATGAAGCTCTGAGGACAAAGTTGAAGATGTTAATGAGGATGGATTTGGTTGTTGTTTCATAGACCAGGGCTGCAGATGCTTTCGGAAGCTGACTGATTTTTCTCCCAGTAATCAAGGGGTTTTCATGGTCAGTCTGTAATTGCTAGGAAGTCTGTGTTCTTTCCTGATTTCCAGAGCAAAGGAAGGTAAGGCACAGGGTGACTTGTCACATCTTAACAAAAACATCCTTTCATCTGCTAATCCTGTTTTTGCAGATGTAAGTAGCATAATGGCCCCTCACCCTCCCTCGCAGGCCTGGGGGAAAGCCTCTCTGGGACGAGTTCTGCAGCCTTTTTATGGCTTTAAGAACTGACGATCTCCCAGAAACCTTCCTTGTTTTCATTTTTTACTAGCATTTGCTGAGCTCAGACTCGGGTGAAGTAAGAAAGGAATAGAGAGGAGGGTAGAGGGTACAATCTGCATCCTTCCTTTAGGAAGTTAGGATCTGGGTGCGTGACGTTGGTGCCGCTGTTCCGAAGGCCAGTGAGGCTTCCTTTGCAGGGCTGCAGGGACATCTGGGAGCAAGCTCTAGGCTCTTTCCGTACGTTGGTGACTGAGCCCTTCGTCCCACACTTCTGCTGGAATTATTGGGCACTTAACCATGTCGCCACCAGCCAGTGGATTCATCATAACGCGCGTATTCCTGGTTCCTAGAAAGATAACCTTACTGATCCACTGAGGGATTGCCAAAAAATCTGCCCCACTCTCCGCGGAAGGGGATGGATCCCCCTGTGCCGCGCCTCAAGGTAGGCATTGTACAGGTGTCATTACTTTGACCTAGTATCGGTTTTACAGATGAATCCGGGACTCAGAGCTCTAAGTCAGGTAACCTGCCCAAAGTCACACCTGGCCTGGGTGGGGCAGCGTGGGTGTTAGAGCCCCGCACTCAGCATCTCTCCTTACCCGGCCCCCTTCGTGTCCCCTCGCAGCACCTTTGGCCCCTGGGCCAGGCCAAGAGTATAGGCTGGGATGGAAAACACACTTAGCCTTATTATGCATAAGCTCCAGCTGCTGAATGAATCAATAAAATACCCCTGAGCTGCCGGGAGCACCTGCGCAGGAAAGCCGGCGACTCAGTAGCAGCCCTCCCCCTGGCTGGCCTTCCCGCGGGGCGTCATCCACACCCGGTAACCGAACCCACGACGGGAGATGGCTCCTTGGTGAGTCACAGATACAGCAGGTGGAGTTGCTGCACAAGGGAAACTTTATTTGCATCAAATAAGATCACGGGCAATAACTTCCAAAGCCGTGACTCCCTGAGCAAGGGTGAATGGGTTCCTTTTGTTTAGGGTTAGGATGAATATTTAGGTAGGGGAGCCTTGGGATCGTCTGTAGAGGCGGGCATGAGGCCGCGCATGCGCCTTAAGGACACCTGCCGATATACACCTGTTATGTAAGGGAGGCTTGTGCTCCTTGGGCGGAGATCTTGGTATTACAACGAGGTGTACAAGTAGTTGTCGGTCATTCTAGAGGTCACTCCGTGGTCATCGGCACAGGTGCGAGTGGGGCTGGGGGCGGTTATGCTCAAACTGGCCTAAGCGGTCTGGGCTGCCTGGAGGCCTCGTCAGAGCGGTCTCTATAGTTCGAGGGGTGTTTTTGGTCTCCATTTGCCTGAGTTAAGAGAGAAGCCGGGAAGACGAGCTTAAGGAAAGACGTGGGACAAGGGTCAGTGAGTACAAGCAGGTGGCAGTCAAGGTCAGGCCTCGGGGGGTCTAGCTGGTGACACCCCTAGCCCAGCAGGGAAGGGGGACTGCCCCTGAGTTAACCAGATCAGCTTCTGGCCGGCCCATGCCTGACGGCCAGGATATGGCAGGGAGGGAGTCAGGGCACCATTTTTCAGGCCTGGGTGGGGGACCACAGCACCCTAAACCAAGTCACCAAGGACTCAGGCCCTTTGCTGTCTTTGCCACCTTCTTGGCTTTCCTTCAGCAGCGTCTTCTCCCACTGTCACAAGATGGTAGCCTCAGCTGCCAGCATCACTTCCTCACATAGCTATGCAGGGTTGTTAAAACGCAGGAAGGAAGGAAGCTGGTTAGTAAGGAAGGGGCGGAGGAGTTTTCCCTCATGTGTCTCGCCTTCAATCTGGTTATAAAAGCTTCCCAGAACTGCCCCGCCCCCCGGCCGACGTCCTTTTATTATTTCTCACTGGCTGGCACTCGTTCACATGGCCCGCACGAGCCCAGTAATTGGCAAAAGGGAAAACGGGATGGTCAATGATTGGCTTAGACCCGTGGTTCTCAGCCCTGGCTGAGCATTACATTCACCTGAGGGGCTTTTTTTTTTTTTAATTAATGTCAGTGCCTGGGCTCCACACCCAGGGATTCTGATTTCATTGGTCCGGGGTGGGGTCCAGGCATTGGGATAGTCCAAAAGCTCGCCAGGTGATTGTGCGGGCCAGCCAAAGTGGAGAACCGCGGCCCGGACCAGTCCTGGTCCGTCGTCTGGGCGGGGCTCTTGCCCGGGAACATGATCCAGGTGGGGGACTGGAGGGCTGTGGGTGAGCAGCGAAGTGTGTGCCACCGCATTTTATGTAAAGGAACTTGGAGCTGTGAGGCTCCAAGAAGATGGTGTTAATATGGGAAGGGAAAAACTGTCTTCAATTATCCACGGCTCCACTTAATCACCCTCTCACATTCCTTTAAATGCTTTGCTGTCCTGGCTTTTTACCTAATAACCCATCATTGTACACACTATCCAAACAGACGGATGTGCTGTCCGGTCCTTTTCAGCATGTCTCCCCTTGACCTCTGCCTGGGGGAGGCCCCAAGATTTCATTCCGGTAGGCATTTAAGACACCTTGGTCTTTGTCCTTGACCAGATAAATGGACCCCCGTTTTTTTTTAAAGATTTTATTTATTTATTTGAGAGAGAGAGTGAGAGCATGCGAGGGGAGAGGGTCAGAGGGAGAAGCAGACTCCCCGCTGAGTGGGGAGCCCGACGCGGGACTCGATCCTGGAACTCCGGGATCATGACCTGAGCTAAAGGCAGTCACTCAACTGACTGAGCCACCCAGGTGCCCCAGATGGACCCTTTGAACGAATTTAGGAAAGGAGGTAAGTGCACCGTAAACTAATAACCCAACGATCAGAAAGCTTTCTAAGGAAACCATCCAAACAGAAAATGACCAGCTACCACCAAGTCCCCACCAAGGCGTTTTCAATGTCGTTCCATCTTAATCAGGATACTACGCCCCAAACGGCTAATGCGTAAATATCACTCAAAGCAGAATCTCTTGCCTAAACACAGAACAGTCATTCGTTAAACATTGTCCCCACATAGAATTTCTCATTCAACAAAATCCATTTAAATTCCCGGCCAGGGGCGCCTGGGCGGCTCAGTCACTTAAGCGTCTGCCTTCGGCTCAGGTGATGATCCTGGGATCCCGGGTTCGAGCCCCGCATCGGGCTCCGTGCTCAGTGGGGAGTCTGCCTCTCCCTCTCCCTCTGCCCCTCCCCCTGCTCTCACTCTCTCTCAAATAAATAAATAAATAAAATCTTAAAAAAAAATAAATTCCCGATCGTAAGTCGAGGCAGGTGCTGTGTTCAAGCCAGAGGGCTGGAAATTAGGATGGGGGGTGTGTTGTTTTGTTTTTTAAACACACCCACATCCAAATCCTTATTATTTCCTTATGGGGTTAGTGCTGCCTTTGAGCAAGACGTAATTGGAGCTCCCCTGTGGGGCTGCCTTCCCGGGGGTCCTGCCCGGACCCCCTCAGTTGCTGGTGGATTTGGTGTTTAAGGAAAAATCAAGACTCCTCCAGTCCGGTGAGTGAGGCCGGGGAGGAGGCCGGCCCTACCAAAGTGAGGTGTGGCCATGAGGTAAGTTATAGAGTCATTCCTTAGGGCATAGGAAATCAAGTCTTTATGTGAGGGGGTGGGAACCCAGGCTTTAGGGCCTGACTCTCCTGGTTATCTCTTGATTGACAGGAAGTATCTTGTCAGTAGGCAGGCCCCTAAACCTTTTTGGCTTTAGCGTTCTTGCCGGTAAGAACAGAGGTTAAGAGGATTTCCGGGGTTTCTTGGAGCTAAGGGGAGGTGGCATTTATTGCGTGCCTGTCCTGAGCACTGTGTTACTCGCTACACGCGTGTTGTGTGGAGTTGGTCCTCGTCGCAGGGACGTGAGGTACATAGCAGCCCCGCTTGCAGATGGTGAAACAAACCCAGACGGGTTGGGTAATTGTCAAGGATAACACAGCCAGCGGATTGAAATCAGGTGCTGTGTTGAAACTAGCACCTCCAATTTTTTTTTTTTTAGAAATAATATAAACACATGGTGGAGAAAGTTTAAAAGTTACATCATATAGGGATATAAAATACCCACCAGTCTTACTTTCCAGAAGCAGCCACATGTATTTCCTAGAAGAAATAAGATTTCTTGTGGTATTTGTCTAGAAACGTTTTCTGCAAATTCAAACGTATTTTGCCCTCTTTGGGGTAGTTAAATCTTTTCAATTTTAATTCCTTAAAAATTTGTAATTGGGATAGAATTGACTGAGGACATCGTGTTAGTTTCAGGGGCACGGCATAGTGATTCCGTATTTGTGTCTATTGTGAAAGGATCACAGCCTAGTTAACCTGTCACCGGGTGTAGTTACCATGTTTCTCCTTGTGATGAGGACTTTTAGGATCTACTCTCTTACCAACCTTGAAATATGCCATACAGTATTATTAACAACAGTCACCGTGCTGTACACCACATCTCCATGAATCCCTCATTTTAGACCTGGAAGTTTGTGCCTTTCGACCCCCTTCACCGGTTTCTCTCCATGAGTTTGTTTTCAGATTCCACCTCTAAGGAAGGTCCTATGGTATTTGTCTTTCTCTGACTTATTTCATAGGCATAATGTCCTCACGGTCCATCCAGACTCCCACAAGTGACAAGATTTCCTTCTGGTTTATGGCTGACTGATAGCCCATGGTATATAGACAAGCCAAGTTGTCTCTGTGCATTCAGCCCTTGATGGGCGTTTAGGTTGCTTTCACGTGTTGGCCATTGTGAATAATGCTGTAGTGCACGTGGGGGAGCAGATCTCTTTTTGAGTTAGTGTGTTTGTTTCCTTTGCATAAGTACCCAGAAGTGGAATTCCCGGATCACATGGCAGCTCTATTTTTAACTTTTTTGAGGCACTGCCACACTGTTTTCCATCAAGTGGCCACACCAATTTCCATTCTCCCCATTTGTGGGCAGTCGCAGTGCTTGGCTGTACTGGATTTCTGCTCCCATCTACTCAAGTCCAGAAACCTGATAGCGACGATGAGATTATCCAAAACGTGACTTTGAAGAAGGTGGTGAAGAGAATTCACAAGTTCCAAATTCTCAATCACTATTTTGTTTTTTTCTTTTTTTAATATTTTATTTATTTATTTGCCTGAGAGAGAGAGAGAGAGAGAGAGAGAGAGAGCACAAGCAGGGGGAGTGGCAGGCAGAGGGAGAGGGAGAAGCAGACTTCCCGCTAAGCAGGGAGCCCGATGCGGGGCTCGATCCTGGGACCCTGGGATCACGACCCAAGCTGAAGGCAGATGCTTAACCCACTGAGCCACTCCGAGCGCCTAAATCACTATTTTGGAGAAGTACTTGAAGTCGGTCAGGCGCTGCAGAGAACACACCCGGGGAACTTGTTTGCTGCTTTCTGGCCCCCTCACCACCCGTTCCTGGCCACCGGCCGAGGGTCCAAATAGCACCTGTGTTTGAAGAGTCTCCGGACGGACTGCATTTAACAACTAATAAGGGCATGTTTTTCTTTACGTAAACCAGTTAGATTTTTAGGAACGTTTTCAGTATCTCTGTGCCTGTTAAAGAGGGGGAGGGGAGGTTGCTTTTCATTCTAAAACTTTAATTTTCAAAAGATGTGGACTTTTTCTCGACTAAAATTGTATATGCTCTTTGGTAATTTGAAAGTCTGAGAATACTGGCTGCTGACTGTTGCCATCCTCTTCTCGCAAGATTATTTTCCATTTTTCTGTGGAATGTTCCAACAGCTAGCAGTGTCTAAAGTGCTGCCGAGCTCAAGCATTTGTCCTTTAGAAGGATTGGTAATGTTTAGGGAAAGATTTATGGGATTAAGCCTGGAACTGAATGCCTGCTCAGTGTAATAAATCTGTACCTGTTCATATTAAACTTAGTGATGAATTATTTAGCTTTTGCTTAGGGGTTTTTCCGATGGTCTTTTATGAATAATCTTTTCTAAGGCACTGTTCCCTTGCCTTTTTTGTACCAGTGTTTCAGAAAATAGTGGACTCGATTCCTCTGCTTCTACTAAATCCGGTTGTGACAAAATCTTATTTGTGACGTATGATCTAAAGGTTATAGAAATAGGGGCGCCTGGGTGGCTCAGTTGGTTGAGCATCCGACTCTTGATTTCGGCTCAGGTCATGATCTCAGGGTCGTGAGATCGAGCCCCATGTCAGGCTCCGCGCTCAGCGCGGACTCTGCCTGAGATTCTCTCTCCCTCTTCCCTCTGCCGCTCCCCTCCTCTGAAAAATATAAGTTAAATAAAATGTATTTAGTTTTTTTAAAAAATAAAGGTTACAGAAATAAAATAATGAAACCTAGTAAAACACCATAGGTGTGTATTATAACATATTTAACTAGTTCCTAGTCCCAACATTTCATTGCTACATTTTTAATAGTGTTGTGTGCACACATGTAAGTATATCTCTGAGAAAAACATCTACAGTAGGGTGACCTTATGTAGCAAAGGGTGTACATGTTTTGCATTTTGAGAGGTGAAGTTCTTCAAGGTTGTACCAGTGTTCAACTCCCCGCAGCTGTTTCTGGGAGTGTCTGTTTCCCAGACTTTCAGCAGCGTGGATTTTGCCGAATGTTTTCATTTTGGCTAGTGTGGTGGGTGGAAAAACGCTTCCTGCCCGAACCCTGCCTCTCTCTGACCCCACAGCGCATCTCAGACGGTGAAGGGGTGCCTACATCTTGGGTTGTGGTGACCAGGATGCCCGGATGAAATTGCCTTCTTAGCCCTCCTGCAGCCCCCATGTATTTGGCAAGTGGCATTCCTGTGATCCTTTTGAAGGACTGGATACACTTTGAAATAAAAATATCACCTTTTTATAAAGCCACACCGATGCACGACGGCGGGCTTTAGCAAGCTCCTTGTTGGGATGGCCTTCTGGTACTGTTGCAGTGGGTTGTACCTATGGACTGGAACTTCCGCTATTTCAGGACACTCTCACTGGGGGAATCTGGCTGATTTTAAATAAGGTTTAACCCTTGCTACATTTTTCTCTGTGCTCCTGAGAGCCCTCTTTGTAGTCTGGGGTGGGGGCGGGGGTGGGGGCCAGAAGTGCCCATTTACAGTTGTTGAGACAGGATTCAGAGGGTTTTCAAAGAGGTTTTTTTTTTTTTTTTTTTTAGCCTGGGCAGAGATTTTCTTCCCATGAATACAAATGTAATATAAATAGTCCGCGCGATGCTTTTAAAAAACATAAGAACCTGGCTTAAAATTCCTCAGTCTGCCTTTTCTCAGGCTGCCCTCTGCCTGAACAGCCCAGAGAAGAATAGAAACTGAAAAAGCTAAGCTGGTCTCACTTTTGTGGCCCCGCTGGCCCAGTTGAACAAGGTGACTTAGAAATGAACCCCTCTCTGCCAGGTCTCCTGGCTCCTCAGCCTCTTACCCCGGAGCGGAGCTGGAAGAATTTGCTCTGTTGAAAGAGATATTTCTGCCTCGGTGCGGTATAGAATCAGAACAGTAAGGACTAAGAAACAGCCCTGGCCCAGGTTCAAGAGCACGGGGAAGTGGAGAACCGTTTGGGAGCTGAACAGGAAGCAGTTTCAGTTGGAGAAAAGTCGCAGAGCTCAGTGATGCCTTCATGAGAATTGGAGCCCTTCAGCTTTGCTCCCCGCCCCCTTCCTCCCTGCCCCCCCCCCCCCCCCCCCCCGCCAGCCTGCAGGCACCACGCCAGCGTCCGGGTGTGACATCTGCAGCTGGCCTCGGTCACATTAAAGACCATCGTGCGGGATGCCAAGCAGAAACTGGGGCATCAGCCGACAGTGGGTAGTTTTCAGTTAGGGGGTTAAGAGGCGGTAAAGGACGACCACCACGTTTGACCTCGAGGACTGCCGTGTTCAGGGTGAACAGACTCCCCTCCCCTGAAATCAACGCGAGTGGCAAGGAGCTTTGCCATAGAGCGACATTCTGGAAACAGCCACTGAGGCAGACGGGTTTTTGCGTGTGGAATGGAAGCCCTTTCTGTTCAGCCTTTCAGGCAGGTGTTCCAAGGAGCCCCAGAAGGCACACGGCGCGCTGTGAGGACTCAGGGCAGTCCCCGGGGCCTTGCCTGAGCAAGAGGCCTCAAATCTGGCCTGACATGCAAAATGTCTAGAGGGCCAGTTGGGAGAGGTTAATGTTGTGTGATGGATGTCCCTTGGTCATGGCAACCAGCAGGCTGGAAGCAGAGAAACCAGCCGTAACAGAAAGTCAGAAACGGAACACGACAGAATCATTTGTGAGGTATGGGGAGCAGGCAGGGGATCGAGCCTGGGCGTTCTTTTGTACAGATGACAAAACTGAGGGACGGTAGGAGCAGCCCCCACATGAACTTGGGGGGCTAACCGAAGCAGTTTTTACAGAACATACAGCTCAGGGGAGCAGTAGGGAAGAAGGCCCCAGAGCTTTTGAGGTCACTCTCCCCCCACAACTGAGACCAGGCCTGGCGAGAGAGAGCTTGTCACTGCTTCAGAGAGATTATGGGAACAGTAAGCCAAAAAGACTAAAACCAAGATAATGTTTTTAAAAATAGAACTTCCGAGACTCTTAACTCTGGGAAACAAACTGAGGGCTGCTGGGTGGGTGGGGAGGTGGGGGGGGCTGGGGTAATGGGGGTGATGAGCACGAAGGAGGGCACGGGATGGGGTGAGCACTGGGTGTGATAGGCAACTGATAGTTTAGTGAACGCTGCACCTGAAACTAGTGATGTACTATCAGTGGGCTCAGTGAATTTAAATTAAAAAACCAAAACAGACAAAAATAGGACTCCTTTCATACAGCCCAGAGCTGGCCTATGTTGAATATTTGGATTTCAAGAGCAATAAAAGTAGATGCTGTTTCTTGATCTAATAAAGGGTATCACCAACAGGGATGTAATAAAGGAAAATAATACATTTTTCAGGTTCTGCAAACAATTGTTGCCTTTCTGTGCACTCCGCCCCGCTCCCCCGCCTCCCCCAGCTAGGGATGGCAAGGGGGACTGTTTTGCAAAGAAGAGAGATGGTTGACTGAAAAGAAACACACACAAACACACCCTGCCAAAGAACAACAGAATTCCCAGCACTATTGAATGCCTTTTAAATTTATTTTTGTTTTGTTTTTACTTCTCAGCAAAGGGAAAGTGAAATAGTTTCGAGCTCCAGAGATTTTCATGCCCTGCTCCTAAATATGGCAATCTCTGGCGGTCCTGCGGGCCCGGGAGAGGACTGGTTTACCTGCTCCGACCTCCCTTGCCAACATGAACCTGCTCTCGGCTGCTGTGCCATTTGCTTTTTAAAGATATATTTATTTATTTGGGAGAGAGCATGAGCGAATGAGCCGGGGTGGGGGGTGCAGAGAGAGAAAGAGAGGATCTCGAGCAGACTTCCCAGCTGAGTGCAGAGACCCACCCCAGTGACCCCCTCCACCCCCCCCCAACCTTCATCCACTCCATTAACCAATAGCCCCTGGGGGGGCCAGAGGGCTGCCTGAATGACAGATCCAAGCTCCGGCACTTCCTAGCCCCGAGCCCCCACTAACCAGGGCTGCCCCCACTTGGTAGATGACAAACATCTGCAGGTGGGCCATCAAATGCGTATTATAAGATACTGACTCAGTTCCTTTATTTGAGTCAGGAACGACTTTACTCACAAAAGCAATTATGTATGCCAATTAAAATTATACCTCGGAGCAGCTCGGTGAAAGGGAAAAACAAAAGCCAACTAAGCAGACTCAGCTGTTTCCAAGTTTCATAAATACTGGTTTGGAGCATATTCATTTTCTCGAGTGAGCTCAGAAACTTGGGATATTTTCGCTGGGGGTGGGCATGATCAAACTAGAAGCCTGTTATTATTTTATCCTGGCCTATTGAGGAAATATAATGGCCATTTAATTTTGGCCCTGGCTGACTCTGGGGCTTGACCAGTGAATGACTCGCAGGGGTTGAGGTTTTCCGTGGATTGCTGGAGCAGAGAAGTGAGTCCTTTTCTCTCCCTGTGTAGCGGCGAGGGGGTGGGGGGGGCGGCTCAGCTCCACCTGGGCTGCCCACGTCCCAGCAAGTGGCTTCTCCCCTAGTTTCTCCCCCTGCTCCCCAGGCAAGAGTTCTTTTTGTGGGTTTTTTTTTTTAAACTCCGTTTTCACCTGAAGTGAGAGTTGTTTTAAGTAGTATGACTAGTGCAGATGTACTGGTAACAGCCCCCCCCCCCCCGCCGCCGCTTAATTTTTCACACGGAAAGTCTGGAAAGAATTTATAACATTTATGCTATTTAAGTACATTTCTAGGCAATTTGGGGGGTGCGGTTGCATGAGCTAACTAAATGTTTCCTATTACATTTCGCTTGAGAGTCACAGTGAGGGAATGCTCGCACTTTGACATTTCTGGGTTTTCAAGAATTATTTTCACATTATCCCCAAGCAGCTCCCTTAAAAAAGAAAAAAAAAAAAAACCCAACAACTTGATGGCCCCATTGTCGTAAACACTGTCAGTCATTTCCGTTTTCCTTAGCACCGCATTTCACCGATTTGAGGTGAAAACAGGAAGGTTAAGAAAGCTTCGCGGGGGTTAACAGATGATCTTGGGCAGTAACCTCATTCCCCAGAGGGTGGGGCCGGGGTAGGATGTTGGGAGAAGCCCCCGCGAGGACCCGTGGCCGCTGAAAAGGAGGCTAACGCCCGTGCTCGACCCACTTGTCCTGGAGTGGGTCCAGGAGGAAGGCTGTTACAATGGGCTGGAGAGTAATTCGCCCGTGGTAACGGGCCCGGCTGAATACCCGGAAATCTCAGCCCGAGCCCCGGGTCCCGGCCCCGGCTTGGAGCATCTGCGTAGCGGCTTTCGGTCGTCCACGCCGGGTGCCTCACCTGGCACAAGCGTGTGGGCAGGGGCGGGGGGCCGGGGGGGGGGGGTACCTCCGGAGGCGACGCTGAGCAGCACTTGGAAGAAGGGCGGCTAAAAATCTCCCAAGTGCAATAGGAGGAGGGAAGTGAGATGTCCGTGTAAAGCTGGCAGATGCCCTCGGAGGGGGGTGGGACGGGTTCCTGCCTCCCAACGTGGTGAGGGAGGCCGCCGGGAGCGGCGGGGCTGTGCGTTCCTCTGTTCGACTCGAATGTTCTCTAACTCGAAGGCCAGCAGGAAGGCAATTCTTCCTCCTCCCCCATCCCGGCCTCGAAGGTCGACAGAAGTGTGATTAAAATGCTACGAGTGCCTTCCTGAGTTACTGCACCGTAGCGCCCCGAGCCTCCGCCGAGCCAACCGCCTGCGGGGCGCGGTGGGGCTCCGCTCCCTTGGATGGCAGCCAGGCTCTTGGTCGGGCAGCCCACCGCCTTTAGGCCCCGGCTGGTCATTTAAAGACTAGGGGAACTGTAGCAAAGGAGGTCAGATACACCCAGGTCTTTGGAGTATGACTTTGAATGTTTAAGTACATGATCGGTTTTGTTGTTGTTGTTGTTTTTAAAGTGCAAGCGAATTTGTGAATTGAGTATTAAGGAAAGACTTCACATATCAGTGCCACCTATTTTGAAAACAACCCTTTTCGTGAGCTTCACCAAACAGTGATATACTGAAATCTCTAGAATTCTGTAAATTGATGGCAGTTTTATTATCTGTTTTCTGTTATCATACAGGATAGGTCTTTTTATTTTTTTTTTTAAAGATTTTTATTATGAGAGAGCACAAGCAGGGGGAGGGACAGAGGGAAAGGGAGAAGCAGACTCCCAGCTGAGCAGGGAGCCCGACGTGGGGCTTGATCCCAGGACCTGAGCCGAAGGCAGATGCTAACTTAACCCACTAAGCCACCCAGGCGTCCCTGATCTGGAGATTCTTAAAGATTCTCAGTAGTGTGTAGGGTAAGCCTCCTTCCTTGTCTTGGCTGTTATAAATAATGCTGCAGTGAACACAGAGATGCATATATCTTTTTGAGTTGGTATTTTCATTGTCTTTAGATAAATACCCAGAAATGGAATTGCTGAATCTCCTGCTTCTCCCTCTCCCTGCTGCTCTGCCTACTTGTGCTCTGGCAAATAAATAAAAATTTAAAAAAAATCTTTAAAAAAGAATATCCAGAAGGGTCTACACTCATTTTAGGTGCTGGAGGCGGTAGCAAACATTTTTATTTTCCCCAGATTCTGGGTAAATGGGAATCGTTTCAACCAAGAAGTTTAGTAGCTTCAAATTTAATTCTTCGTTGTCAAACGCCCAGCAGCTGAAAAAAAAAGGGGGGGGGGGAGCAATGCTAGGTACTTGGTCACTGTAGCTTGCTGATAAACCAAGGGTCTGGTTTTTAAACTTGCCCACAAAGTTGAATCCTTCATAGCTTCAAATGAATAGGGCCCCAAAGTATTACGAAGAGTGAGATCTGGAGTGAATTAAAATTTTAATCCTGTATCTAAGACACTGGGGCTTAAGAATTTGGGGGAACATCACATTAAGAATTCACAGGTATGCTTATGTTTTAAACGCAACCCAAGGGGCACCTGGGTGGCTCAGTCGGTTGAGCATCCAACTCCTGATTTCTGGCTCAGGTCATGATCTCAGGGTTGTGAGATCAAGCTGCTTTGGGCTCTGCACTCAGTGGGGAGTCTGCTTAAATTCTCTCTCTCCCTCTCCCACCCCCCCACTTTTGTGCACGTACTCTCTCCCTCAAAAACAAAAACAAACAGAAAACCAAACAACAAAACCCAAAACCCACAACCCAAAATAATGGAAAAATATTAGGAAATTCACTGAGAGGTTTTTTTAGGTTCTATTTGTGGGCTGTAGGCTCCATGGAGGCAGACGTCAGAACTGGAAGGTATATGCTGAGCATCTCTGCCCTGGTTCAGTGACGTTCAGGAACTCTGGGAGGACAGGAACCCCTCTCCAGTGTGAAGAAGGAAGGGGCCTTGTCAGGTTGCTGCAGGCACACTGTGGGCTGCCCAGCTTGGATTAGCGGGACTTCAGCACAGTTGTTCATGGACCCCAGAGAGGCAGCACAGAGTTTTCAGAGCTCCTCTCCTCCCACCTTCTCCAGCCGGTGATTTGATTAAAAAAAAAAAAAAATTTGAACGTGAGTGGAAAACAGCTTTCAGGTAGATAAAATGAATTTTTAAAAAGATTTTTAATAAAAGGATTTAAAGAGCACTTTGGGGTCCAGAGGTCGGACTGGTACTATCTCCATAAACGGGACATTTGTCAGGACATGGGCTCTGACCAGGCAACATTTCACACTTGGCGAGCTATTGACAGAGAATCGTCCCGAGTTACTGCCACGTTGTTGCTGGGTCTTTTAAAAACAACCCAAATGGAGAGCTGAACACATTGCACAAAGAAACAGTAGCAGAGGAACAGTTTTTTAAATCTGAAATAATTACTGACTCCTAGGAAGTTGCAAAAACAGTAAAGGGAGGTCCAGAGCATCCTTCACCTAGCTTTTCCCAGAGGCCGCATCTTTCACGTAGGTCACTGTCAACACCAGGAAGTTGACCTTGGTACGACCTACAGACCTCAGTTTTCAACGGTTTTTACATGCACTCATTTTGTGTGTATGTGTGCACACAGACCTGTGGAACCTGGTCACGTATAGATATGTGTAAACACTACCACAATCAACGTACAGAACTGCTCCACCAGCATAAAGAAAATCTCTTGGGCTACCCCTTTATAATCATAGACCCCACGCCATCCAACCTTTCCTTGGCAAACATTAAGCTCTTCACCATCTCTATAACTGTATAATTGCAAGATTGTTACATAAATGGAATCATGCAGTATGTGACCTTTTGAGGTCATCTGTTCTCCGCAGAGTTCTCTAGAGGGTCGCCAGGTTGTCACGTGTATTGATAGTTCATTCCTTTTCGTTGCTGAGTAGTACTCCATGGTATGGACGTACCACAGTTTGTTTAACTGTTAACCCACTGAAGGACATTTGTGTTGCTTCCAGTTTTTAACTATTACAAGTAAAGCTTCTGTGAATATTGGTGTGTAGATTTTTGTGCGGACATAACACTTCCTTTCTCTGGGATGAACACCCATGAGTACAATTGCTAGATCATATGGTAAATACATGTTTAGTTTTTATAATAAACTACCCACCGGTTTTTGAGAGTGGCTGTACCATTTGACATTCCCACCAGCAGTGTATGAGAGATCAAATTTCTGTGCAGCCTCACCAGCATTTGGTATTGTCACTGTGTTGTATTTTAGCTGTTCTATTAGGTGTGTAGTGGTATGTCCTTGTGGTTTTCATTTGCATTTTCCCAGTGGCTAGTGATACTGAACATCTTTTTGTCTGCCTATTTGCCACCCCTCTCTCCTTTTGGTGAAATGCAGGTTCAGGTGTTTTGCCCATTTCCTAACTGGATTGTTTGTTTTTTACTCTTGAATTTTGAGAGTTATTTATATATTCTAGATAAAAATCCTTTGGTAGATATGTGGTTGCAAATATTTTCTCCCAGTCTGTCTTGTGTTTTCATCCTCTTAACAAGATCTTTTGCAAACCAAAAGTTTGTAAATTTTGATGAGGTCCAACTTAACAATTTTTTCTTTTGTGGACTGTGCATTTTCTGCTGTGTCTAAGAACTCTTTGCCTGACCCTAGGGTCCTGAAGAGTATCTCCTGTGTTTTCTCATAAACATTTTGTATGTTTTGTCTTTCCTTATAAATTTTAGAATGAACTTATCTCTATATACATTTAATTCTATGATTCATTTTGTGTTAGTTTTTGTTTAAAGTGTGAGATTTAGGTAAAGGGTTAGTTTTTGCCTGTGGATGTCTAACTGCTTCAGCACCATTTACTGAAAAGACTGTCATTCCTCCAATAGATTGCTTTTTCATTTTTTGTCAAAAATCAGTTAGCCATACACATATGTAGGTCAATTTCTCGGCTTTTACTGCTCCACTGATCTATGAGTCGGTCCTTCCACCAATACCACACTGTTCTGATTAATGTAGTTATATGTATCTTAACACAATAGAATGCTTATTCCAACTTTATTCTTTTCCAGAAAGGTTTTAGCTATTCTAGTTTCTTTGCCTTACCACATAAATTTTAGAATAAGCTTGTCTATATCTACAAAAAGCATTGATAGACTTTGATAGGAATTTTCTAAAATCTCTATATAGATCAATTTGGGGGGAGATTGACATCTTTACTATATAGATCAATTTGAGGGAAAAATTGACATCTTTTACTGTTGAGTCCTCCGATACATGAACATGGTTATGCGTCCCTATTGATTTCAATCTTACTTGATTTTTTTATTGGTGTTTTGTAGTTTTTAGCGTATAAGTCCTTTACTTGTTTTGTTAGATTTATATCTAAGTTTTTCATTTCTTTTGAGTGATTGTAAATAGTATGAGTTTTAAATGTTCATTTCTGGTATACATATAAATCAAATAGATATTTAATCTTGATCTTGCAACCTGCAAACTTGAATTCATTTGTTAGTTGTGTGTGTGTGTATTCCCTGGGATTTTCTATGTATATAATCATATCACCTGCAAATAGGGACAGTTTTATTTCTTCCTTTCCTGTAACCATGGCTTTTATTTCCTTTTCTTGCCTTATTTCATTGGCTAGGACTTCTAATATTATGTTGAATAAGAATGGCAAGTGCAGAGGTCTTTGCCTTGTTCCTGATCTTGGGCGGGGGGGAAGGCATTCAGTCTATCACCATAAAGAATTAGGTTAGATGTAGGTTTATGTAGAATTTTTAAAAATCAAGTTGAGGCATTTTCCTTCTATTCCTAGTTTGCTGAGAATTTCTATTCTATATTTCTGTAATAGAAATTCTAACATCTGAACAGATGTTAAATGCCTTTAATGGATGGAAGTGCCTTTTCTGCATCAATTGATGTGTTGGATTTTTCTTCCTTAGCTTGTTAATATGGTGGATCACATGATTGATTATTGAAACTGAACCAGCTTTGCATCCTGGAATAAACCCCACTTAGTCATGATATATAAATTTTTTCACATATTGTTGAATTTGATTTACTAATACTTTGTTGAGTTTTGCATCTAAGTTCATGAGAGATATTGGGTTTTTTTGGTATTTGTCTAGTTTTAGTATCAGGTAATACTGGCCTCATAATTTTGTGGAAGAGATTGTGTAGAATTAGTGTTAATTCTACTTTAAATATTTGGTAGAATTCTCCATTGAAAGTAAATGGGCCTGGAGATTTCTTCTTTGGGAGTTTTTTAACAATTAATTACACTTTTAATAGCTATATAACTTCAAATTATCTATTTCATATTGGATGAATTATGGCAGTTTGTGCTTTTTGAGGAGTTGGTCCATTTCATCTAAGTTGTCAAATTTATGTACGTAGAATTATTCTTAGTGTTTTTTATCCTTTCAATGCCTGTGAGTTCTGCAGTGGGATTCCCTGTTTCATTGCTGTTTTCAATTTTACTGATTTCTGCTCTTGTTTCCCTCTGATTGACTTGTGTTTATCTTCTAGTTTCTGGAGGTAGGTGTTTAGATTATTGATTTGAGACCATACATCATTTAAGCATCTAATACTATAAATTTCCCTCTCAGCACTGCTTTGGTTGTGTCTCACAAATTTTGATATGTTGCATATTCATTTTAATTGAATATATTGTTTAATATTCCATGTATTATTTAGAATTCTGTGTGTTCTTTAATTTCCAAGGATCTGGAGAATTTCCTGCTGTCTTTCTGATATAGATTCTTAGTTTGATTCCATCATTAGTGAACACACTATTATTATTTCAGTTCTTCAAAATCTGTTCAGGTTTGTTTTATGAACTAGGATATGGCCTGTGCTGTGAATGTTCCATGCATGCTTAAAAAAATGTGTCTCACAGGCGCCTGGGTGGTTCAGTCAGTTAAGCATCTGCCTTCGACTCAGGTCATGATCTCGGGGTCCTGGGATCGAGCCCCATGTCAGGCTGCTTCTCCCTCTGCCCCACTCCCTGCTCATGTTCTCTCTGTGTCTCTCTCTCTCTCAAATAAATAAAATCTTAAAAAAAAAGAACGTGTTTCTATTGTTATTAGGTTGAGTGTTGTATAAATGTCAGTTCAGTCTTGTTTGGGTGACGATATTATATAGTTCTATCATTGTTAATTTTCTGTCTAGTAATTCTGTCAGTTGTTGAGAGAGAAGTATTGAAGTTTCCAAGTATAAATGTGGACAGGTCTACTTCTCCTTTCTGTTCCTTCAGGTTTGCTTCAGAAAATTGGAAGTTCTGTTGTTTGCTGCATATGTAGACATTTTGGATTGCTATGTCTTGTTGGTGGGTTGAGCCTTTTTACCATTATGTACTCTCCTTTGGTGTCCCTGGTAATTTTCTTTGCTCCAATGTTTATTTTATCTGATACTAATATAACCACTCTTCTTTTTTCTGATTATTTTTAGAGAGAGAGCATGAGGGGTTGGGAGGGGCAGAGGAAGAGGGAGATCGAGAATCTTAAGCGGGCTCCACACCTAGCACAAAGCCTGATGTGGGGCTCAGTCTCATGACCCTGAGACCTGAACCAAAATCAAGAGTCAGATGTTCAACCGACTGAGCCACACAGATGCCCTTTTTTTCCTGATTTTTTTTTTATTGAGATGTAATTCACATACCACCGAATTCACCCTTTAAAGTGTCTGGTTCAATGGCTTTTAGTACATTCAGAAAGTTGTGCATTGATCACCACTAATTCCTGTTTTTCTGATTATTGTTTAAAAAATGGAAAAACCAAAATGCAACTTTCATTCAGTAAATATCCTTTGGTCCTTATGCAGTTTTGTTGCAGAAAGTGAAGCCTGTGATTTTAGAGCAATGATAGCAATTTATCAACCAATCAGTTTTCACACAGTTTCAATAATCGTAGCAATTTCTTTGCCTGTAGAAATTCTGAAATTGTCATTTCAAAGGACTTGTTCTTTACTTGGCCTGAACTGCCACTTTTAGCATCACTGCAACATAAGGACACTTAGTGGTCTGCAACTGTCTGAGCTTACAACCATGCCCATTTTCAACTGCAAACCTGTAAGCTGGTTGGTGACGTCAGACTTAGCATATGGCAGTAGCTCACTAGACTCCTTCATGACAAGTGTCCAGGACTCACACCACCGACTCCTCTTTCAATTCATGTTTATATGGCACATTCTTTTCATCCTTTTACTTTCAACCCACCTATAGACAGCATTTTGTTGGGTCATGTTTTAAAGCCATTCTGCTGGTCTCTTTTTGTATATTTGTGAATTTAGACCATTTATATTTAATATGATTATTGATCTTGTAGGGTTTAAATTTGCTATTTTTAAAACTTGATTTCTGTTTGTTCCCTCTGTTTATTGTTCCCATTTCCCTGTTTGTGTTTTCCTGTGAGTTATGTGAATAATTTTAAGAACTTCATTTTATCTGCAGCATTTTAAGGTATTTTTGTTTGTATGCTTATTTTAGTGCTTTTGCAACTAATTGCAATCTACTGGTCTCAACATTTCACTACCTCAAGTGGAAGTATACAGACTTCATGTCCCTTTAGGTTCCTTTATCCTGTCCCCTTTGTAATTCTCTAGTATTTTTTTTTTCTATACATGTTGAGAACTACATCACACAGTGTTATAATTTTTGCCTCAACTATCAAATGTAATTCTTTAAACTCAAGAGGATAGTCTGTTAAATTGACTCCTATTTTCTGTTCTTCATTTGTGATGCTTTGTTTCCTTCTTTTATCATTTCCTTTCTGTTGGAAGAACTTCCTATAGTGGTTCTTCTACAGCAGTTCTGTTGGCAACACATTCTTAGTTTTCCTTCGTCTGAGAATGTCTTTATTTCACCTTCATTCCTGAAGGATATTCTCGTGGAATATAGAACTCCGCATTGACGATTATTTTCTTTCAGCACTTGCAAAGTATTGTGCCACTTCCTCTGGCCTCCATGTTTTCAGATATGAAATCCACTGACATTCAAAGCCTTGTTTCTGTAAGTAATGCATCAGTTCTCTCTAGTTGCTCTCAGGAATTTTTTCTGTGTCTTCCCTGAAGTTGGATTATGCTGTATCCTGGTGTAGATTTCTTTGTGTTTCACTCAGCCCCTTGAATCTCTAGGTTTACATCTTTTGCCAAATTTGGGAAATTTTCAGCCATATTTCTTCGAGTACTTTTTTTAGCTTCAATCTCTTGTCCTTCTCTTTTTGGAACTCTGATGAAATGAATAGGTCAGTTACTGTAGTACCCCAGGTCCCTGAGGCTCTGTTCATCCTTTTTCACTCTATCTTCTCTCTGCTACTCGTATTAGATAATTTCTATAGCTCTCTTTTCACATTCACTAATTCTTTACTCTGTCATCTCTATTCTGCTATTGAACCCATCCAGTGAGGTTTTAAAATTTTGGTTATTGTACTTTACAGTTCTAAAATTTCCATTTGGTTCTTTTTTATATATATATATATCTTTGCCAAGAATTTCTATTTTTTTAATTTGTTTCAAGTGTGTTCCTAATGGCTCACTGAAGCATACTGATGAGAGAGGATAATTTCAGAATCTGTGTTGTTTCAGTGTTGGCTTCTGTCACTTATCCTTTCTCATTCAAGTCAAAATGTCCCTGGTTCTTGGTTTGACAAGTGATTTTTTTTTAATGGTGTCCTGAATATTTGGGATACATTTGAATCTCTGAATTTTATTTAGATCTTCTCTTTTAGCAGGCCTCCACCGACACTGCTGGTGGAGGAAGGGGTGCACCCCCTGGTTACTGCCAGGTGGGGGTGGGACTCTAGAAGTCCTGGCTTCCCGCTAGTCCTCTGCTGACAGGAGTGGGGGGGTTTGTGTGTGTGGTGCTTCGTTTCTGGCTTCTAGGCTGACCCTTTCCCTGTCCTTTGGCTAGAGATAATGGGCTTTTCTTGGGGCTTTTTGGTCGTTGACCATTTGCACTTCTGGGCTGCTGGTATCTTCGGTGTCTATTCCAGGATATGGGGGAAGCAGAAAGAAAGCCGAGGGAACTCACAAGTCTGTTGTCCCTCATTTCCCAAGGTCTGCAGTCCGTCCGCCTTCTTTTCCCCAGCCTCCAAAGTCTTATCTTTGCCATATGTATCATGTTTGGGGATTCTAGTGACACTTTGTGGAAGGAACAAGGAGAAGTGCATTTGCTCCATCTTATCTGGAACCAGAGTTAGCCCTTCTGGAACTTGGTTTTCATTAAACTAAATTATACTGAAATCTGACATGGTGGCTCTTTCTCTGTGCAAATAACCTGCACTAACAATACTAAAGGTTCATAGAAAGGCCTCGGGGCATTTGTGCAATTAACTATTTAATGTGAATCTTGACTGCACACTTTTCATCATCTTGAAAATGCTTCTTCCCCAAACTCTGCATCGCTAGTCCTCTTGAGCTGATGGACAGTTTCACCACATTAGAAAATAACGTCCAACTTGGCACAGAGCACGAGAGGAAGGGCCCCCGGAAAGCAAGAAACTGGTGGCAGAACTAGCACAGGCATGCCGAGTCGGCCCGCCATTCTGCTGCTTCCGTACAGTGACACAAGCAGTGTGTCTTAATGAAAGAAGAAAACCATTCACATGCCCCAGAGGTAGAAAGCTGGGGGGGTTTTTTGTCACTTATAGGCAGCCTTCGCTTTACGGAACAGCCGATCGTTGTTGGCTTGTGATTTATTTGGCACATGTGACCCAGAGTGCAGAGCCGAGGAGGGGTGGTTACACGGTCCGTGCCTGAAGGTACACCTTCGGTCCCAGCTCTCCCCCGCCCCCCCACTCTGCCCAGCGGGTCTCAGAGCGTTCTGTTCCCCTCACCCCCCACCCCGGCAGCAGTTGCAGAAGGCGCAGTTATCCTGCCAGAGGTGCCCCCGTCTTTGTCCCATCTTGATCCTCACCAAATCCCTCTTGGGGCACATTTTCTCCGGGCCTGTCCTCACAGAGCAGAAACGACAGTTCCTGACTCGGGATGGACTTCCAGCCCCAGAGGATGTAGCTTCGAGAAGGAAGATTATAGGCTTCATGGGGCGCCTGGGGGGGGCTCAAGTCAGTTGGGCATCTGCCTTCGGCTCAGGTCATGATCCCAGTGTCCTGGGATCGAGCCCCGCATCGGGCTCCCTGCTCGGCGGGAAGCCTGCTTCTCCCTCTCCCACTCCCCCTGCTTGTGTCCCCTCTCTCACTGTGTGTGACTCTGTCAAATAAATGAATAAAATCTTAAAAAATAAATAAATAAATAAATGAGGCCTTCCATTGGCAGAGTTCATCAGGCTTTCTGTCTTGGGCTTTCTGTGTTCTGAGGTTCAAACCGTGCTTTGTCCCTTCCCTTTCAGGTCAGCCAGCACGCAGCGGGGCACTCAGCATGTCGCCCCAGCACGGGGGAGGCAGAGATGGGGACTCGGCTTGGGGACCACCCGCTGCGCAGCTCTGCGGAGCAGGAATGTCGCCAGCTATTAAATGACGACCGACACGTTGGTTGAAACGAAGTTTTCAGTAAGGAAGTGACAGTACGTACGATGTGGATCATTAGGGCTGTACAGTAGGAAACGCTTTCGTTCCCAGCCTGCACCTGCCTCTGCTGGAGCTATTTCAACGCGGTGTTCTCAGAACACAGAGGAGACGTGATCGGGTACCATGTCCCATCAGCAGCGGGTGCCTGGACAAAACATCAGTGTGAATAAGGGCCGAGTGCAGTCCTGTGTACCTTGATTACATTACTTAATATTAAATAACAGGTCTGAGTGCTGTTAATTTAAACCGGACTCGTTCAGCTCTTTTTTGAAGAGCTCCCCCTACACCTGCCCCTAAACCAATTTTTAAGAAGTGATTTCTCTCCCTGGGGTGGGAGAACCCTAACGAGCTGACACGAATTTTCACTTTCAAGTTCTTTTGTCTGGTGTTTGTGTAATTAATACTATTAAATGACTCCGGAGTCCATGTTAATGACAAGATTCGTTTTGTTTTGCTAGGATGATTTTTTGATGAAGTTCAGTTGCGTGGTTCGGGGAAAAGCCAGTCTGCATACAAAGGAATTCATGAAGACTATCGAGGAAACTGTATCGAGTTCAAGAATCTTAGCAACTAACACTCAAAGTCTGTTCACCACTGTTGTAGGCCAGAAGTTACAACACAGACCAGATTTAAAGTGTTTCTCTTAATCCCAAGGCACGTTTAAATAATCGCAGACGTTTGGTGCTGTGATTTTTAGCCCCTATTTTGAAACTCAAGTTTTTCAAGCACCTAAAGCAGGGTTTGGCAAAATCCTTTGCTGTAGGAAGTCAGATGGTCCAGGCTTTATGCGCACATTGCTGCTCACTCCTGTCACAACTACTGAGCTCTGCATGAAAGCTGTCGAAGACATTGTGCAAATGAAGGAGCCTAGTGCATTCCAATAAAACTTCATTTACAAAAATAAGTGCTGGGCCGGATTTGGTCCGGAGGGGCTAGCTAGCCTTAATTTGTGGATCCTGGGTCTAGGGGAGCTGGAGAGCAATAATTTCCACCCAGAAAAAAACCCTCCCGGTGAGGGAAAGAAACAGACTTAAGAAAAGGATCACACTGCATTCTTCTTCCTACTAACAGATGATATTTTATAAATGCAAAAGAAGATTAGAGCTCAGCCAGTTAATCTTTTTATTTTGAGTTTTGTAAAAAAAAAAAAAAAGCTTTGAGAAAAAATGTGTTAAATATCAGTCAACGGCAGGAAAACATGTAGCTAGCTTTACAATATCAATCTAAACATATACACAAAGGCAAACGTGAAGTAAAATGCTAGGGAAAGGTAGCACTTTGGGGGCCTAACTGCAGTTTTCCTTAAGTGCACATAAAGGTTGCTGATAACTCCAAGTCTTCACTTTTTCACAGTTCAACATACTTTTATTTCATATAACGTGTTTATATAACATACTATAACGTTAACTTTATAAAACCACCGGTTTGCTACTGATGAATGGACATAGAAGACAAAATTCTCCCCAAGTACATTATGTGAGCTCTCTGTAAAACGTTCCCCAGAAGGGCATATCATCCCAGGTTAAATTCATCCTATGCTATTTTTAAAAATTGCTTTTCATCTATTAAATGGATCTTGGTGGCCTCTTCCCATTTAATCATGTTATGGGACAGAGTGAAACTTCCTAAGAAGGACCAGATGTAGTTTATGTAAAAAGTCAACCTATGAGGAGGTGGTCCTGCTCTGAAGTCGCACTTTGAACCAGTGATTTCAGCGATAAGTCCCAAATCCCCAGACATGACCCCCCCACACACACACACCCGGAAATCATTCCTCTGCTTCCCCAAAGCCCACCCCTAAATGTCCAAGTGGTGGGACAGTCACCCAAGAGCCCTGGGGCCTTTCAGTGCTTTGCACAGCACATGTAGAGTTCTTCGTGCTGTCCACAAGCCCCTGTGGTCTGAGTTCCTCCCACATCCACCAGCCCCTGGAAGTTTCTGCTGACCCTGACATGTGGCAATTCCCTTAACCCTTTTTTAAAATGCGGCCATCCCGAAGAGAAAGAGGCCTCTCTCCGGGGCTCTCCTGTGCATTTCAGGGCTTTTCAGAACGCGGCCGGACAGGCAGACCTTCCTTATCTTCTCCCAGGCTCGTGTGGCAGATGACTGGCTGCCTGCGTGTTCCGTGTGGGCCCTGGTTCTACCCCGCCGTACAAAAATAAAACTAACATCAAAAACTTTGGTTTTGCTCTTTACGAGTTCTGCTCACACTGGGTGACAAGACATGTTTGTTCCTTCAAAAACAGAAACACAAAGTCCTACTTATGAAAATTGAAACTGGGTAAAAGGGGGTTGATTTCTAGGTCTGGTTTTGAAAAGATTGTCAAAGAGCCTATTTGCTTTTCCTAGTTAGAGACTAGCATTGCTTTCTGGAGTGTTCCTCTGTATACTGTCCTTATTGGGTTTTAGAAAGGTTTTTTCTTTTTAGAAGGTTTCTTCAAGGTACCAGAGTGAAAGTAGCATTCAGATGGGTTGTTCCTAACTCTTGGCCACTAGATTTCCTTCAACTTCACTGTAGCGGAGTACAGCATCTGACACTTGAGGAAAGACCAACAGAAGACACCAGCACTCAGTGGTACCGCTTTGATGCACGTGACAGACGCACTCCTACACGAATTCATCTAGAGAATCAGCATCGAGAGGCGGGCATGAAATTTGTCAAGTTCCCCATTTCTGAAGCGGAGTAAGAAGTCACATACTTACTGAATCAGCAAGCTGACTTTCCAGAAGGACATCTTACAACAGATGGGAAAAGCAGCTCGGTGCTGCACCTCTGAGAACTCACAACGGGTACCAAGCTAGGGGCCCGAGAGGATGAGCCTCTCCCCTCTGTTGAGCGGCTCGGTGGCCTCGCCCCCGCCAGCCTCCCCTCAGTGCATCAGTGCTGTTTCCACGTTTGGAAATGGTTCTGTTCATATTAAGGTATCTGACATGGTGACATTGACTTCCCCTGCGGGCAAAGAGGAGAGAGACACCCGGGGGCAGGGGGTAGGGAATGTGTCATGAAACAGCCCTCTAGTTTGGAAGGAAATCGCCCTCGACTGACATGTTCGTGGACAGCTGAGAGAACCTTTTTCATGTTTTCTAAAGAGACTTCATTTGTCCACCAGACCACAGAGGACAGTTTCAGGTCTAGAGAGCACAGCCCGAAAGCTCCTTGCTGTTTGCCTGATGAGACATTTGATGTCGCAGTGTGGCTTTTGGGCTGCAAGGCATCGGGGCCGGTTTGGCCGCCCCAGGGAGTACCCTGGATGGGCAGAGGCCATGGAATCGCATATGCCCTCTTCCTCTATTTGCAGCCTCATTTCGGTAGTGCAGATTTCCTTCTCCAGGAGACAAAGTTCAGGTCTCCGTGTAGTCCCCAAAGAGAGTATGAAAAGGCACGGCTGGAATCCGCCCCGCCCCGCCCCGCTGTCGGCCCGACGCAGAAGTCGGCCGACACCACTGCCTCGTGACCTTGAAGTGGTCATGGGCTTCCCCTTACCCCGCGGCCTCTACTCTGGGCATTAAATGGGCCCACCCCTCTCCTGAGGAGTCCAGCAGGGACTCGGGCCTGGGGACAAGCTAACTGTGGCAAGAAAGCAAGCTGACTGGACTGCAAAGGGGACTCCGTTTAATCCCAGGTTATACTGAAAAGACAGCTTCTCCAAAGCCTTCGCACTTGATAGCTACTCTGTTAAGACCCAACCCTTTTCTTTCCACGAAAGGGGGCAAAGGGGACAGATTTTTAACCCCTCGCCCCGCACCAACCCAGTCCATCCACTCAAGTCACCTGTCTCTCCCTTTCCTGCACGAAGGTGTTCAAATGTGACGTTTTCGGTTGTGCTTTACGGAGTATGTTCTAGAGTTCTGCAAAGATGAGGTGCATGAAACTCACAGCTGTCCGGGCTGTAATGATTGATCAACACTGGGTTTGTTCCAGAGGACTGGCAATGAAAGGAAACTTAGTTTGCTAGGCCATTCTTTAAGGTTCCAAACAGGGTCTGCTGCAAGCTCTGGACAAAAAGGCTCTCAAGCCTGGCTGCCCACTAGAATCCCTGAAGATCCACAACAGAGCACGGAAGCCAGGCCCCGCTCCAAACCTACTACTGGATGGGAATCTCTGAGCACAGGGCCCTTGCATGGATATTTAAAAACAAACAAACAAACAAAAAAACTAGCCAGAGAATCCTAATGTGCAGCCCGGGTTGAGAACCTGTGCTCTAGAACATCCAGCTCTGAACTGTCACCCCCCCACCCAACCCAGAACAGGTATGTATAAGAGGTTAAATTGGATGCACTCAGCAGTTTCAATCTGATTTATGCCAGACTGGCAGCAGATAGCCTTGAGTTAGATGGTTTGGGGGCTTCGTGACACCTACTTTTCCCCTCTCAGCATAGGCATAAAGCTTCTAGAAGGCGGAAGCATTTTGATGAACAGACTCCTTTCCTGGGACCCCTGGTAAGGTCAGGATTATTCTCCGTATCTTGCAAACAAAAATTAGGACCACAGGTCAGTGACTGACTCCGATCCACTGAATAAAAAAATCCAACTAAATAACTACAATGCTAGCAAAATTTTGATCTTGGCAAATCTCCATTTACTTAGATTTAAGTAGGTCCAAATAAAACGTTTGCGGTCAAGACGGCAAGACCCTTTTGGGAGGAAACACAACGATCTATGGATTGACTTAGGACCGGGCTGGAGAACTCTGGTTATTTTTCCTCCTCATGAGGGTAATTTCTTATTAATTTGCTGAAAGCTCCCTGGAAAACCAAAATGACAACAAAGCCTTGACTTGAATGAAGAGAGGGTGGGTCCTACCCGGTTGGCTCTTTTCAAGAACCCTATCAGGGTTTTTCTGTTAGCTTCTTCCCTCCAAAATGAAATAAGTAAGCAACCTAAGAGGTGAGCAAGGCTTTATAAAGACCCAACCAAGGAGCTGAGCAGCCTATCCCTCCACCTCTGCAAATAACAGACACACACAAAAGCCTCCTCACCTTTCGAGTTTATAGGCATGACGGGTTGTTACTGAGATAACTCCACTGAATAAAACCTGTGCTGGTTCTGGGCACACGTGCCAAGCCTGGGAGCCACCCTCTGCACTCTGACCCCACGACATAATGACCTCCCGTCCAGGGGCTCTCTAAAAAAAGCTGTTTCTCTGGCTCTGGCTCAGAGGTTTTCGTAAGTCCTTCACTAGCCTAGGGAATTCGGAGCCTCATGCGGTTAGATGGGTGGTTTAGCTCGTTTTTCAAGCTTACAGAGCCCACGGATGCCCATGATAAAATCAAAATGGACTTTAGGGTACACAGAAAAGAAAGAGGGGAATAAAAATCATCTCGAACCATACGAAACTGCCATTTCTGTTTTTGAAAACTGGTTCAATATCAGCAATTTCATATGGCTCAATTTTTGTCTCTTTTGCACAAATTATCAATTCAAAAAGCAAAGTATAATGTCTTATCTAAATATTAACCATTAAAAATATGAGTTAAGCAGATTAAATAGCTGGTTTCATTATGGGTGTACTCGACTGGGCCACTATTCTGTCTGCCACAAGAAGAAAAATGCCCACATTTTATGAGAGCTTTTTTTTTTTTTTTTTTTTTTTAGGGATTGGGTTTTCAAATACACCAGCACCGAAGCATAGAGACACAGGGAGAATCTCAAACTTGGTTTCCAAGAGCTCTCTCGGTATTTTAGCTACCACAGGTGTGGGTAGGTGGAAGAGCTCACCCACAGAGAGCCCCAACTCAGAACCTACATTTCAAACCACGCTCACACTTTAGGCTGGTACGAGGCTCCCCAGATACCAAGAAAATGACCCTTCTCTACATGGCACTCAGTGAGTGTTAAGACATCTGGATTCTTACTCTTACAGCAGACGGAACCGTCTACTGGACTGAATAATGCTCAATTTTCCACTGACTTGCCTCTCATGCCTCACCCGGCCACGGAAATCTCATGCATTTAGTAGCTCAAAGTTTGGACTTCTACTCGGTCTTTAGAACAGTATCTTGTGTTTTGTGGTTAATTTTTTTGCAGTGTGGTTCCACCCCCCCTCTGAAGACTAGCCTATTGCCTCCTAGGCTCCTTGCTGCTCTCTCGTCCCCACATAGAAGCATCCCACAAATTTTGGTGTTATTCCTAAACCCCGCAGTAGATATCTCCGTGGTAGCCCTGAAGAACTGACTGATTTTTGTCATCAGTCTCTAAACAGTTTCTCCTGCCCTCGGATTAATTTTAAAAACCCAACAGTACAACACCATTTTGCCTTTGGTTTTAAACATTTCAGTAGCTACTTCTTTCTGGAGATTTCCAGAGAAGGAATTCTAATTCTTTCCCCATGTTGAAATGTTCACGGATAGAGTTCTGATCTTCAATCTACAGGAAACCCAGGTAGTGCAGAATGTCCAGAAGCCTGATCACGTGAGATCATGGTCCTGCAGCCCTCGGTGCTAGGGCCTCCGCGCTCAGATTGCTTCCTCCTCAGTTCTGTCCCCCTTGCCCACTGGCTTCCCATCACCTTCGGAGGTCCGATCTCAGCTGCCTTCCTTCGGGATCGTAGGTCTGGCCTGCTCGCCCCTCCCCCACCTCGCTATTCCTGCGGCCAGCTAGGGTTGCGCTGCTGTGTACAGATCTGAAACCTCTCCTGGGGGGGCCTCCCCATACCTGCCACAGCTTGCTCGGATTCTGCAGGTGAATGAGTTAGACCGTGAAAGCATGCTATTTGTTTGTTTGACTCTGAACAGCACACTACTATGTGAAAAAGTGGGAATAGGTCTGCGTTTGTCTTGATTGAGAGACACTTCAGCCCCACCCTCTGCCTCTTGGGTTAAACTTTAAATGTTAAGAGAGCTTCAGACCTCAATAAAACAGAAGCATTAGTTCCACTCAGTCAGTGCCCCGAGTCGGACAAGCCTGGGGCTTGCAGCCGTCCTCACTGCACCCCCATCTCGGCAGGCTGGGGCGGGGGGGGGGGGCGGGACGCGGCGAGTCATGCGTTATCCTCCAGGGGGAACACTAGGCGCGTGCCCCGGCTTGACACCGGCTGGTCTCCTGTTCCCAGGGCTCGGTCCAGCACCTCCTCCGAGCTGCTCTTGGTTCTCCGGCTGCCCTCGAGGCTCGTGGAGGCCGTGTGGGAGCCTGAGGAGCCGTTCGCAGTCACTGTGCTGTCCCCGTAGGTCAGGGTGAGGTCGCCCTCAGTCAGGATGAAATCCGAGTCTTCCTCTCTCAGCGGCTCTTGGTTCTGAAAAGTGCAACGAGCGACAGCAGCCAATGGGAGACTGATCTCCCCTAGGCTGGGCGCCAAGCCCGACCTCGACTGCTCACCTGAAAACTGGGGCCCGTGAAACCCACCTGCCTTGAGCCTCCAGCGCGGATACTGGATGCCAACTGTCCAGGGCTATTCAAGGTTAGGCACCGTTGCCCGAAGCAGGGCTTCGAGGCCCAGGAAGCAGTTCTGATTTTAAATGCCTGACGGCTCGGGGGTCAGTGACAAAAGGGAAGAAAAGGAGGCCAGCCTGGGCCTTCAGCTTCCCAACCCTCAAAGGAAGGAGGGGGAAGGTCACTGGGCAAACATGCAAAGAAGTTTCTCGGGCCCCTCTCTTTTTGGGGCAGGTCTTCCGAGAGGGCCTCCCGCCCCACACGAACCACCCTAAACCGACCCGGTTTGCATCTGAACGACTCTTTGTCCTAGTCAGCAACGGAGGGACGGGGACGCATAATTAGGATTTCCTTCCTGTCCCCACGGAAGGACCCCCGACGGGAAGCCCTCTGGTAGATGCAGTGAGACATCGAGAGGGAAGGGGCACCTTCTCGACCGCCTGTTTCGGGCCCGCCAGGGTGCCCTGGTCACAGGAGCTGGCGAATCACCCTCCCCCCCTCCCTTCTCCTGGGTCCGAGGAGGAGACCTGAGCCCAGAGAACCTGTGGACTATGCCCCAGGCGGTCCAGCTGGTAGGAAGCGGAGGTGGGGTTTCTGCTGCCTCCGGACCGGTTCGGCCCACAGCGAGGATGTGAACACTCCCCAGGTCAGGAAGAGGACCGGCCGGCAGCTCATGCTAAGCCGCAGCTGCAGCAGAGCGGACCGAGCAGGGCCAGGCAGGGCGGGAGCCGAGCGGCGGCCTCTCGAAACTTCCAGACCCAGGGGAGGGCTCGGGAAGCAGCGCAGGGTCAGACACAACCCTTCACCCTCTAATGGGTTTCGCCAGCAAAACGAGGGGCGCTTGGCTCCCCTCCTGCCCCCACAGCACGTCTGTCAGACACGGCTCCAGAACGCTCTAGCCAAAGTGCTCTTGCTCTCCTATTGCCCATCTGCTCTTCCAGGTGCTTCTGGAGTCCTGCATCGTCTACGCGGCAGGATGTCCTCGGTGCAGGGCACGGAACCCGCCTCCCCAACAGCCTCCTACCCTCCCCCCCCCGACCCCCACCCCCAGTCACGCTGTCCAAGGCCACGGGCAGATTCTCCCCGGCATGCCTGCACCTGCAACCCCCTCTGGGTGAGAAACCAGCAAAGCACAGTGGCCGCCTCCTCTTCCTGGCGCCCTTCCCTGAGGGGCTTAAGCCACAGCAGGTGCCAGAGGAACGCCTGTTCAGCGCCCAGGGAGGACGCGTGGGTCTGCCGACCTCCTCCTCCCGTCCCAGCCTGTCTGTGTGCGCTCACTGGTGACAAGCTCAAGCCTGCTTTCTGCATCGCTCCTCAGTGATGTCGACCTCTCCACGCTCCACAGCCTGACTCCTCTTAACCCAGTGCTCCGGCTTTTTTTCTTGACAGGTGAGCACGCAACTCTTGTTGCTTGTGGCCTCAAATCCTCACTGGAATGAGGCAGCGTGCAAAGGTGCAACCGAGTAAGAATCCTCTACTCAGGCAGAGCGTAATTCCAAAACTCACTCCAAACTCCCCAAATTCCTCCTCGCCATCAGTATTTAGAAAGTCCCGAGGCTCCATCTGTCCCACGATCGTTTTCCTAACAACAAATGGGATTGTGTTCCCTGTTTTAGCACGTTCCATTTCTCCCGTGCCTGCGAGCGCTAAGTAATAATGTCAAAATACCGCAGCCAGGGCTCTTAGTTCCCCCTTTTCAGGGGGAGACTCTCCTGGCATGCATTTTACTCTTTCGAGGACAGAGAGGAATGTGAAGCAACTGCTTGGAGGGAAATGCTGCAAATGTAGCCACGCCCCCTACTGCAGCCCAGCTGAGGCCCCCCCATTCCTCACCATCCCCCCCCCCGCCCCCGCACACCAGCCCGTGTGGTCCACGCTGGCTGACCCGAGGCAGTGGGAAGCAGGGCTCAAATTCACCAACAGGAGAAAGCAAAATTGGATGTTGACCCATTCCATTATGAAACTCACAAGCCCGGACAAATAGTACCCGAAACAAGGACATGGTAAAACCCAGTGGACAGGGATTTCCAAATCAGAGCTTAATGAACGTGATACACAGATGATGAAACCGATCCACTTCCTCGAATTCTAGATGATAGGACTGACGAAAGTTTTAAGCTGGAGGTTTGTAAAATTATGCAGCCAGCTGTCCCCTGAAGGCTGCCATGAAGATGCTGTTGAATAACCCTGCAAACGTGTGTTGCAGGAATGTGCCCATTTTAAACAACCAGAGGTCACTTTCATGAATGGAAGAACCCTGTTTTCTAGGTGGATATCCAACCTGAGTGGTTTAGAGTTAGTGCAAAGAGTGAATAAGGAACATCTTCAACATGGCCCAACTAAACCAAAAAGTACAAACGCCCTCTAGGTGATGGGTGAGAACCACAGAGTGTCGAACAGCCACGCGAGAGCGGCCCTGCCCGAGACCCTCACTGGGCTCCAAACCCCACCGGGGGCCCCTCCACTCTCTCACCTTGGGCTTCCTCAATTAATTTTTCAAAGACTCTATGCTCCCACTCTCTCAAGTGCAAGCCTCACTGTGTCTGTAGCTGACTGAGACCCTGGTCAGGACCCCAGCCCAAAGCAACAGGGGACAGATTCTTGCTTCTTGACCAAGTCGCCCCATCTCTGATGAGGCTGCTCCTTAGCATGCCAGACCCCAGCACCCCCCGCCCAGCTATGCCCCCTGCCCCTCTGTACCACCTGAATGCAAACAGTCGTTCCCAAGCCTGCTGCCCCGCCCCGTTAGAACTGGTCAGGGGTCTTCTCTCCCAGATCTGGGCTTTGCATTCTGCTTTCTCAACGCTAATCAAGTCAATTGCAGGTTGTTTGCGAATTCTCTGAAACCTGCATTAGGGTCTCAGCTCTGCCAATTACTAATCCTGGGACCTTGGCACTTTCTTCCTCCGTAACCCTGTAGTAGCTGATTATTTACAGTATGGCCAAGAGAATAAACTTGGCCTTTGTGAGCTGTAAAGCTCTACACAAATTTAAGGAGTTCTTCTCTCCTAGGCTATAATGGTTGTATTTGTGACCGGATGAGGAGGGTGGCAGAAGAGAGAGGAAGAAGGGCCTTTCCCCTCTCCTCCAGTCCTTCTGTGTGGGTAGCTGCTTGCTCTCCCCACCCTTTTGCCCAGCAACCCACATAAGGAGCTCGCAAGTCAGTCCCAAAGCTCAGATGTCCACCAGTGTGGATATTCTTTTCATACTGTGCTAAGTCTGAATCTGAAAATGGAAAGGGCCTAACCATATCAATGTAAATAAAGCATTCACAAAAAGAATCCTCACATTTGCTAAACGCTTTGCGGTTCACAGTATTTTTCTGTACCTTAGCCTTTAATCTCACAGCCAGCCTGTACAACTAGGCCCACTTTACAGACAGGAAAACCAAGGCACAGAACACCTAAATGGCCTCAGGGCTTGGCTTTGAATCTAGTTGTTCGGATTCCAAATCAAGTGCTCTTTCTACTACACCACAGCTGTGGACGTGCGTGACGGGGCCCCACAGCCCGGGTAAAAAGGTTTCCCTGTTACTGTGCAAAATAGGTCAACATATGGAAGTCGGCCATTTCTAATCATCTTACTTAGAGATGCAAAACCCATGGATTTGGAGGCTTGCGAGCAACAGGTTTCCTCTTCCTGGGGAAGACACTCCCCGGACCCAGTGAGCAAGAAAACGCCCCTGACGCGCCGTACTTACGTCGTACACCTGAGGACTGGTCAGACACCGAGCAAGCAGGCCACACCAGGCTGGGAGCGTGGTGGTCAACGGCGGGCCACTGTGTGTGAGGATGGGCTTCAAGTAACTTTAAAAAGCGACTTAAGGAAAAAATATCTGCAAAGAAAACACACACCCAACACAACGTGTTTAGAAATCCCCCAGAGTAAATCATCCAGGCTGCTACCCACAAATGGCCTCCTCCCCCACATTTTACCAGTACGATTCAGAAAATCCTTGGGGTCTACAATAATCTGAATCAAAGATTAAACCATCCTGTCAGCCTTAAGCATTCACTGTTAACTCTCAGGTTGGCAGTTCCCGCTTTGCAGGCAAAAAGAATATTTGATTAATTAGAGCATCCTTCTCCCTTGTTATGCTGCATGAGAATTTTGGTTTCAATCAGCATTCCAGCTTTGGACACACAACCAGCTCACGTCTTGGAAACAGGAGACAGCATATCGGCTTCTCAATCTCAACACTACCGACATTGGGCGTCAGGTCATTCTTGGTTGTAGGGGACTGTTCTGCCCTGTAGGGACAGGAGCACCCCCGACCCCTCTCCCAGGCGTGACAACAAAAATGTCTCTAGACGGGGCACCTGGGTGGCTCAGTTGGTTAAGCGACTGCCTTCGGCTCGGGTCACGATCCTGGAGTCCTGGGATCGAGTCCCGCATCGGGCTCCCTGCTCAGCGGGGGGTCTGCTTCTCCCTCTGACCCTCTTCCCTCTCGTGCTCTGTCTCTCATTCTAATAAAGAAATAAAATCTTTAAAAAAAAAGTCTCTAGACATTGTCAAATGTCCCCTGAGAAGCAAACCTGCCCTCGGTTGAGACCACCACCCTAAGGTGAAGGTCAGCTACCCTGGGAGCTCAGGATTTGTCAGTCTGTGGATACCTGTGCCATCAAGTGCATGAGCCTGTGTGGGAAGCACCAGGAAGCATGCGTCATGATATGACAGCGCCTGGACCGTTTCTGGTACCCACAGCCCCAGCAATATGGAAAAGGTGGAGACCCCCATGGCCACCTCCACGGCGGAAACGGCCAAGAGAATTTAAAGGAAGGTAAGGAGGTATCCTAGTCATCTGTACCCCAGAGGATGACTGCTCTGAGCACCATCAATATTTACTGCTCAGCACAGGAGAAAAAAAGCCTTCTTCTCTGGGAGGAGACGGAAGGAAGACCCTGGAGTATCCTCCTTGTAGGGAATTACTCCACGATGAACAAGGTGTAGGCTCTGCTGAACCTCTTTACGAAACCGAACAAGCCCCCTCTGACCACTGTCCTCCAACCACATTTCTGGGAATGGCCCCTGCTGGCCTATTGGCTACTTTGAGTCTAGCTGCGGAGCTGACAGCAAGGCTGGATTCCAGAAGGAGTAACATACAGGCACATCGGAACCCCGAGGCTACCTTTCAGTGGCCTGCTTCGGGTAGTTCAAAGCCAAGTTCTCACAGTCCCCAAATACAAAAGGCCCTCTAACAACTTCTTTAAAAGAGAGAAAAAAGCCATTTACAGATAGATTTTTAAATATGCAAGTTCTTTGAAGGGCCAAAATGAAATATCAAGTCTCTGTCCCATCCAGTTGTTCTGGTAATTACAACTTCACCAAAGACCTTTTTTTTTTTAAAATTGAGGCATAACTAACATACAATATTATTTTCGTTTCAGGTGTACAATGTAGTGATTTCGCTTTTTTATCTATTGCAAAATGATCACCTCAATAAATGTAGTTACCATACAAAATTAATACAATATTATTGACTGTATTCCCCATGCTGTACATTATATCCCCATGACTTACTTATTTTATAACTGGAAGTTTGTACTACCTTTTTAAGATTTTATTTTATTTATTTGACAGAGAGAGACACAGCGAGAGGGAACACAAGCAGGGGGAGAGGGAGAGGGAGAAGCAGGCTTCCTGCTGAGCAGGAGCCCGATGTGGGGCTTGACCCCAGGACCCTGAGATCATGACCTGAGCCGAAGGCAGATGCTTAACAACTGAGCCACCCAGGCGCCCCTGTACTTTTTTTTTTTTTTTTAAGATTTTACTTATTTATTTGAGAGCTAGAGAGAGAGAGCATAAGCGGGGGAGGGCAGAGGGAGAAGCAGACTCTGACAAGCAGGGAGCCTGATGCAAGGCTTGATCCCAGGACCCTGGGATCATGACCCGAGCTGAAGGCAGACACCTAACCGACTGAGCCCCCCAGGCGCCCCAAGAAGTTTGTACTTCTTGGTCCCCTTCACCCATTTCACTCCACCAACCTCCTTCCCCTCTGGCGACCACCAATCTGTTCTCTGTATCTATGAATCTGGATTTTCTTTGTTTTGTTTTTTAGATTCCACATTTCAGTAAAATCAGTGTAGCATTTGTTTTTCTCTGATTTATTTCACTTAGCATAATAGCTTCAAGATCCATCCATGTTGTCACAAATAGCAAGATTTCATTCTTTTGTATGGCTGAGTAGTGTTCCACTCGTGTGTGTGTGTGTGTGTGTGTGTGTCTACACCAGAAGAATAAGTTTTTTCTCTTTCTTGATTTATAAACTTTAGTCAGAGGCTTTTAACTCCGTCCTGCGAAGGATGGTACATTTAATTCATTTATACTCCTGCCTCTTCAAGTTTTTCCTAATTTTGATTACAATTAATTTTATACTGCAGATATATAACATCTGCATTCTATTTTATAACTGATAAGTAAATTTTCTATACTTTGTCTATGAATTGAGTCTAAATGTTAAAAACCACTAAATAGCATTCGTAATAATATTGTTATATGCATATTATTCCCTGTAACCAAGTAGAGTGGTTAGAACATTATTTTTTTTTTTTTTTAAGTAGACTCCATGCCTAGCGTGGAGCCCAGTGAGGGGCTTGAAATCATGACCCTGAGATCAAGACCTGAGCTGAGATCAAGAGTCAGACACTAGGGGGTGCCTGGGTGGCTCAGTTGGTTAAGCGTTCAACTCTTGATCTCAGCTCAGGTCTTGATTTCCGGGTTGTAAGTTCAGGCCCTGTGTTGGGTGTGGAGCCTACTTAAAAAAAAAAAAAAAAAAAAAGAGTCAGACACTTAACCAACTGAGCCACCCAGGTTCCCCGTGGCTAGAACACTATTAAAAGAAATGTAATACAGTGTCATTTAAACTTTGTTAGTGAGAAGAGAAACCTGAGTGTCTTGCGAAATACAAGATCTTCTTTTAATTGTTTTGATCTTGTTCACTTCTGGGTTATAAAAAATGACTTCTTCATTGCTGTCCCCTTAGTTGGATCTGATTTTGGTTTTATCTGATCCTTATGCTGTTGTTGGGTTTCCCCCCTCCTTCTTAGAGAGTCTGCACAGTGCTAAACTTTCTCAACTCTCGCATGTCTGAAAGCCACCCTCCTTTTTTTGCCCACTCAGCTTGGGTGTAGAATTCTAGGCTCAGACTTTTTCTTTTCATCCTAGAACTCTGACAATGCTACATGGTATTCTAACCTTCAATTTTGTTAATGCCACATTGGATTCTTTCTCTTTAAAGGCTGCCAGTCTTTGTCTTTGGAAGCCATGAAGAGTCCTGCTTTTCCCCTTTAGTTATGGAATGCTCCAACGTGTCCATTCATGCTACTCACACCAGGTGGGCCCTCCCACTCTGGAGACAAGAATCTGCCCTTAGCCAAGGGATTTTTTTTTTCTTCCATTATTTCTTTGGTTCTTCTTTTCCTCCACAGTCTCTATCTTCTCCTTTTAGATTCTGTTCAAGGACTCTGGACCTCTTCATCTCGTAACTCTTCTCTTGCCCATCTCTGACTTTGTGCTTGAATTCTCACAGCTTTTTTCCTCAGCTTCATCTCCCAGATCAACAGTTTGGTTTCCACCATGTAATTAAACTATCCATTTTGGGGCTTCATTTCAGAAACTTTATGTTTAATTTCCAAAGTTTCTTATTTGCTTGCTCCTTTTTCTAATAGCCTGTTCTTACACTGTGACTGGAAAAGCCTTGCAACTCTAAGGCTTTTATTAGAAAAATTAAAAAATAAATATTCGGCAGGGTACCTGGCTGGCTCAGTTGGTAGAGCATACAACTCCTGATCTTGGGGTCATGAGTTAGAGCCCCGCCTTGGGTGTAGGGTTTACTTAAAAATATATACATATATATGTATATATGTACATGTACATATATAGGACATGCAGGTACATATATAGGAATGAATGACTTTGGCATGCCCCCCACGTCTTTATTCAGTTTCTCAGTTCATCAAGCAGGTGGGGAATCTGACCACGCCAAAGTTGGGTGGGTGGCGGGGGGAGGTTACTCTAGGGAGAATATTCTTTGGTGGCCTCAAGATCTGTTTCTCTATCAAGCCCTCCCCAGGTAGTAAGTCTTTCTTTAGAGAGCTATGGCCTAAAGAGAAAATTAACAGCTACCAGTTGATCTGTGGACACAGGAAGTGCCTGTTGCAACTGTTACAACATTCTTTAATAAATCACCTAGACAAACTGGCTTTGGTCTTGGGCTATGGTTTTCTCTGCTACAATTACCTCTACATTTGGTCTTGCGAATACTCCAAAGTATCTCTTTTGTGATTCCAAGGAGGCCTGGGAACAACAAGAGAGCTATGTGTGCGCGCTGAGCCTCTTATCTTAAATTGGAAGCCCATCTCTTCCATTTTCAGGCTTGTCCAGCGAAGGAGGTACCACACTTGCTCTTCCTGCCTTGTGGGGATCATTCCCATCCAGCCAAACCCTCTTCTGATGCAGCCAAAGCCCACATTTTCTTGTGAGATCATCGATGGAGCTATAGAATGAACTATGGGCACCTTCCTCATCTAATTCTTCAGACACTTTGTGCCTGCTTCTGTTCTTAGTTTCTCTCCTCCAAACTAAACAAGTAGAAATCCTTGTCGCTAAAATTTACAGAGACTTTAGAGATCACTCCTGTTGCTCTTCGAGGAATAATTTCTTCCCCACTCAGCTTCATTGAAGTATGACTGACAAATAAAAAACTGCATGTATTAAAGGTGTGGGAGATGTTTAGATACGTGTATATTGTGAAATGATTACCACAATCAAGCTAATTAACATATCCATCACTTCACATGGTTACCATTTTTCTGTGTGTGTGATGTGAAAACTTAAGATCTACCCCCTTAGAAAATTTCTAGTATACAATACAGATTATTAACTATAGTCACCATACTGTACATTAGGTTTCCAGAACTTACTCATCTTATAACTGAAAGTTTGTACCCTTTGACCAACATTCTCCATTTCCTCCACTCCCCAGCCCCTGGCAACCACCATTCTATGCTCTGTTACTCTGAGTTTGACTTTTCTAGATTCCACCCATAAGGAAGACCATGCAGTGTTTTTCTTTCTGTGCCTGGCTTATTTCATAGCATAATGTCCTCCAGGTTCAACCACGTTGTCTCAAATGGCTGAATTTCCTTCATTTTTAAGGCTGAATAATATTCCACTATATACACACACACTTGCATATATCTTTATTCATTCATGCACTGATGGACACTTGGGTTATTTCCATATCTTCGTTACTGAGAATAATGCTGCTATGAACATGGGAGTGCAGATATCTCTTTGAGACAGTGATGTTATCTCCTTTGGATACATACCCAGAGGGGGGATTGCTGGATCCTATGGTAGTTCTATTTTTAATTTTTTGAAGAACCTCCATTCTGTTTTCCACAGTGGCTGCACCAGTTTACATCCCACCGACAGTGTAGGAGGGGGTTCCCCTTTCTCCACAGCCTCCCAACACTTGTTATCTTTTGACATTTGGTAACAGCCATCCTAATAGGTATGAGGTGAGAGCTCATCATGGTTTTGATTTGCATTTCCCTGATGATTAGTGATGCTGAACAACTTCCCATGTATCTGCCAGCCAAGTGTGTGTCTTCTTTGGAAAAGCATCTATTCAGGTCCTTTGCCCATTTTTTAAATTGGGGTCTTTGGGTTTCTGCTGTTGAGTTGGAGGAGTTCCTTACATAATTTGGATATTAATCCCTTAGCAAATATATGATTTGCAAATATTTTCTCCCATCCCACAGGTTGTCTTTTCTTGTTGTTGATGGTTTCCTTTGCTGTACAGAAATTTTTTAGTTTGATGTAGGCCCATTTGTTTATTTTGCTTTCGTTGCCTATGCGTGTGGGGTTAAATCCAAAAACTCATCGCCAAGACCAATGTCAGGAGTTTTCTCCTATGTTTTCTTCCAGGAGTTTATGGTTTCAGGTCTTGCATTTAAGTCTGTAAGCCATTTTGAGCTGATTTTTGTGAGTGGTGTAAGACGGGTTCCAGTTTCATTCTTTTGCATGTGGATATCCAGTTTTCCCAACACCATTTATTAAAGAGACTGTCCTTTCCCTATTATGTATTCTCAGCACCTTGGTTGAAGATTAGTTGATCGAATACGTGAGGGTATATTTTTGGGCTCTGTATTCTGTTCCACTGGTCTGTGTATCTGTTTTAATGCTAATATTATACTATTTTGATTACTATGCCTTTGTAATATAATTTGAAATCAGGGAGTATGATGCCTCCAGTTCTGTTCTTTTTGCTCACGATGCTTTAGCTATTCAGGGTAATTTGTGTTCCATACAAATTTTACGATTGTTTTTATTTTAAAAAACACCATTAGAATTTTGATAGAGATGCACTGAATCTATAGATTGCTTTGGCTCATAAGGCAATTTTAACAATATTAATTCTTCCAATCTATGAACACAAATACCTTTCCATTTATTTGTGTCTTCTTCAACTTCTTTCATCAGTGTTTTTTAGTTTTCAGTGTATAGATCTTAACCTACTTGGTTAAATTTATTCCTAAGTATTTTATTGTTTTTAACGGTATCATAATGGGATTGTTTTTCTTTTTTTAAAAAAGATTTTATGTATTTATTTGAGAGAGAGAGAGAAAGCATGAGCAAGGGGGAGGAGGCGGAGGGAGAGGGAGAAGCAGACTCCCCGCTGAGCAGGGAGCCTGACACGGGACTCAATCCCAGGACCCTGAGATCATGACCTGAGCTGAAGGCAGACACTTAACCAACTGAGCCACCCAGGCGCCCTGGGATTGTTTTCTTAGTATCTTTTTTGGATAGTTCATTGTTAGTGTATAGAAATGCAACTGGTTTTTGTCTGTTGACTTTCTATCTTCTGACTTTCCTGAATTTATTAGTTTTAAAAGAGTTTTTTGGTAGAGTCTTTAGGGGTTTCTATATGTAAGATCATGTCATCTGCAGGGGCACCTGGATGGTTCAGTTGGTTAAGCATCTGACTCTTGGTTTCAGCTCAGGTCATGAACTCAGGTCCTGAGATCAAGCCCCACATCAGGATCCACGCTCAGCGGGGAGTCTGCTTGAGATTCTCTCTCTCCTCTCCCTCTGCCCCTCCACCCTCCCCGTGCTCACTCTCTCTCTAATAAATAAACCTTTTAAAAAAGATCATGTCATCTGCAGAGACAATTTTAATTTAAATTTAATCTGCAGAGACCATTTTAATTCTTCCCTTCTGATTTGGAGAATCAAATTTCTTTTTCTTGCCTACCTGCTCTGGCTAGGATTTCCAATACTGTATTGAAAAGAAGTGGCAAGAGTGGGCATCCTTCCCGATCTCAGAGGAGAGCTTTCAGCTTTTTGTCATTGAGTATGATGTTGGCTGTGGGCCTGTCATATATGGCCTTTATAATGTTGACATACATTCCATTTACACCTAATTTGTTGACAGGTTTTCTTTTTATCAGGAAAGGATGTTGGATCTTGTCAAATGCTTTTTCTGGGGGAGTCTGGGTGGCTCAGTCAGTTAAGCGCCCAACTCTTGATTTTGGTTCAGGTCATGAATGAACATTGCATGTGGCCCAAGAGAGGACTGAGTATACCTGTACCAAGCACACATCTCCCTTACTCATCAGGAGTCGTTCACTGACAATAAGAGAATTTCACCATCGATGTTTCACAAATACAGGGAAGCCACTGAAAAGGATACTTGTGGTCAAAGCTGTACCACAGCCTGAATAGCCAGGCACTCTCCTGCTTCGTCCGGTTTCCTCTGGCAGAATCTGGACCATCCTAGGAACAAACCAGAAGACAGATGTTTAGTTGCAGAAAAGGGATTGAAATGGGGTGTGGGGGGGGGGGGAGGGGAGGGGGAAGCTTCTTTTTTAACCAATAACTTTTAGAGATTTTGAGCTCAGAGTCAAACATTCTATATCACCAAAGTTTCAGATATACTGGGGGTGGGGGGGGAATACCTTGAAAGAAACCAAATAAATCCAAAAGGCAGACAAATCAACCCCAAAGTAAAAAGGCTCGGTTATGTCTGTGGACAGATCAACTCAGTGCAGTACAAAATTTCTTTTGGCATTCTTACTGTAATTTTCCTTGAAGTGCCTTTTAGCAGATTGATTACGCTAACATAGTGTAGATCCTAACGGGCCAAAAGTGATCTATAGGGAATATTAAAGAAGGCTTCTATAAAACCAACTTTCCAGCCCTCCCCAAAGCTGGCCTGGGGAAGTCACACTTGGTCGTTCCCTGACGGCTCAGCCTCGGGCTCTTGGTGGTCCTTACTGAGGCACCTACATTGCCTTCCAGGTGGTGCAGTAACTTGTTGCCCTGGCAGCTTTAGGAAGATGGGGGCAGTGAGCGAGGGAAATGGGGTCGGAACTGGCATTTCTATTATTTTTAAAGATTCATTTATTTCTTTGAGAGAAAGAGAGAGCACATGAGTGGGAGGGGCAGAGGGAGAGAGAGGGAGAGAATCTCAAGTAGACCTCATGCTGAGCGTGGAGCCCCAACGTGGGGCTCAATCTCATGACCCTGAGATCAGGACCCAAGCCGAAACCAAGAGTCGGACGCTCAACCCGCTGCGCCACCCAGGGGCCCCGCATTTCTGTTATTTCCGCTGCCCTCAAGTGGTTACTCCTTCCATTCCTTTCCAACTCAAACATCCCTGTCATTTGATTGGCAAAATGACTTGCAAAATCAAACATTCATTTGAGGCTTGGGTCATCTGCTCTGTGCAAACAGTATAAGCAGCGCAATTACTCCTATTAAAGAGCGGACTGACTGTGGCCATCGGAGGGCGTTGCTGGAGTTCTGCGTCGTCGGATGACAAGCTCTGAAAGTACGGACTGCTTGGGAGGCGCAGTCATTTTTGCCATCACCCCCTGGAATGGTACAGGGAGAGGCAACTCTACAGGCGAGGTGCCACTGACAATAGCCAAACGCAAGATGAGCCACAGTTCCAAGGAGTTCCACATCGCAGCAGGTGTGAGCCCCACCCGTGACTGAGATAGTATGGGTCGGTCAGAGATGTCCGAGAAGGGGGAGCACAGGGACAAGTAAAGGGAGGGAAATTAGCAAGCACTATTTAAATTTCTAATGTTTCCAATAACAAAGGTTATTTTTACAAACAGAGTCCCTAGGGTATCTGAAGGATATTTAGGGACACATGTGGAAATGGCTTGGTTAAATGAGCCCTTCTAGGGATGAGGAAATTAAAAAAAAAGAGAGAGAGAGAGTTCCCAGAGACTAACTGCATTTCATATTTTTATAAATCTTGTGGAAGAAAGAGGGCACAGAAATGTCTCCATCTGCAGAGCATGATCATTCCTTTGGGTAATTAGTTGGTGACGTAATGCCAACTTGAGGGAGGTTTCCGAATGCCCCTCGACTGAGTGGAAAAGTGGTAGGTGAGCATTTTTTTAAAAAGATTTTTATTTATTTTTTGAGAGAAAGAGAGAGACAGCGAGAGAGGGAACACAAGCAGGAGGAGTGGGAGAGGGAGAAGCAGGCTTCCTGCTGAGCAGGGAGCCGGATGTGGGCCTCGATCCCAGGACCCTGGGGTCATGACCTGAGCCGAAGGCAGACACTAAACGACTGAGCCACCCAGGCGCCCCGGTACATGAGAATTCTGAGGGGCAAATATCTTCATGGAAAAATTAAATGGTTCTTTATAAAGTGATAGGCTCTAAGCTCGTGGCTCTAAGTGCCTGTAGAATCTTACCAAAGAAGAAACTAACACGGTGACACACCTCATCAGGAAGGATACTGTAAGCCATCAGGCACAAGACAAGTCCCCCCCCCAAGTCAGTTGCATCTGCTCCTCCCCTAAAACAGGAATAAAAACCACAAACCCTGACTCTGTCGTCCTAACCTAACTAAAAGACAGCCCCGAAAGGTTACCAGGGGTAAATTCTGAGCAAATAAAAAGTGCGGCTTCATAACAGGGGTGTTCAACAACTTCTTATTCTAAGAGATGGTGCCAGAAGCATGACTAGGTACAGGAAGAACATGGAGAAATCCACATATGGTGGCTCTGGAGAAATCAGGGAGCATCTGTGGAATGGGACTAATTTTTTAGGCTGACCTGGAAGACAACCAAAGCTGCTTGCCGATTTGGGGGCCCCCTTCCTGCTTCAGGCAGTCTAGGGCAGAGCAGGGGTCAGTGTGGGTGCAGGCTGATCCTATAATGGGCAGCCCCCTTCTCAGGCTGCAGGTGCAGACCCTTGTTTTTCCATTCAAGTGCTGCCCACAGAAAAGGTGGGGACCTGCTCCCCCAAACCTGCATTCCCACAGGAGGGTTTATGCCCCATGTCTTTAGCTCAGGCTGCTTTTCGAACTTGGAGCATCCTTTCAGATGGTCACCTTCTCCCACCGACAACAACTACCTGGCCAATCCCTATTCATTTTTCAAGGCTGGGTACAAGGTTGGCTTCTCTGAGAAATGTTTCAAAGGCAACAGAGCCTGCCAAGAGGTATAGGTACGAGTATCACAGGCTTTCTCAACAAAGTCTGTGGGTCCAGATCCTAGCTCTACTCCTGGCTGTGCCACTGTCTTGCGCAAGATGTAATTGTCATATAACATTCTGTCAGTTTCAGTTTACAGCATAGGATGTGTTGGTTTGATACATTTCTCTGTTGCAGTACCATTACCATGGTAGCATGAGCTGCCACCTGTTTCCCTTCACATAATTCTGGTTTATTTATTTATTTATTTATTTTTTGGTGAGAACAATTAAGACCTACTCTCTCAGCAACTTTGTAGTTTATAATAGAGTACTGTTGACTATATTCACTATGGTGTGCATTAGATCTCCAGAACTTTTTATTAGCTGCAGGCCTGTACCCTTAAACATCTCCCCAACTCCCCCAACCCCCAGCTCTTGGTAACCCTATGTTCTTATGAGTAACACAAGGGATTTTTAAGCTTTTTGTTGACATTATTAATAGGGAAGCCCCTTTAAGAAAGTATCGCCGACTTTCCTTATCCCCATATTTCAAGGATGTAACCACGAGTGTATATATTTTTTCTGCATTCATTAAGCACCTACTATGTGCCAGGCACCATGCTGGGTGCCAGAAACACAAAGAGGAATGAGATTAGCACTTGCCCCTCAAGGAGCACATTTCCAGAACTGAGGAGTGACAAAAGGTCCTATTTTTGGAATATTTTTTCTACAACTAATAAATAAGGATTTCTGGGCAGAGTTATATTTCATTCCATTCTTATTATTAAGATATAAATTTTCAAAGTTAAGGTCATTACAGTAATGAGAGCAACTTACGGTTTTTTTCAGAGATGGAGCAGAATACTCCCTTCCCCACAAAGATGTCTACGTCCTAATCCCAGGAGGCTGTATGTTCCGTTACATGGCCAAAGGGGCTTTGTAGATGGACTTAAGGTTTTCCAGGGGGGCCAGTGCAATCACACAGGCCCTTAAAAGTAGACAAGGAGGGCAAAAGAGTCAGAGAGTTGCAGTGGAAGACGAAGCAGGAAAGATGCAAAGTGTGACAGGGAGTCGCCCCACTGTTGCTGACTTTGAAGACAGAGGGTCCATGAACCAGGAAATGCAGGTGCTTCTAGGACAGGAACTTGACCCTGGGCCAACAGTCAGCAAGGAAATAGGACTTTAGTCCCACAACCACAAAACTGAATTCTACCAGCAACCAGAATGAGCCTGGCAGTGGGTTCTCCCCCAGAGCCCAACCCGGCCGACACCTTGATTTTGGCCTTGAAACAGAGAAACCGGAAGAGCCCACCAAACTTTTAACCTACAGAATAGAAGACCAGTGTCTTAAGCCACTGAGTCTGTGGGAATTTGTTATGGTGGCCCTAGAAATCTAATGCAGAGCAAAAGAGCAAGTAAGTGATGTGACCCAATTTGGGCCTTTCTTCTTCCTGTCCCTGGAATGGTGGAGCCAATGACCCTCAGAAGGGAGTAATAACAGGTTTTAAAAACAGGGAATCAAGAGCTCCACAATGCCTACTCCAGGGTTTTTCAAATTGTGAATGGGCACACGACCCTCGTGGGAAACCCGTTAAAATGCAGGTTCAGAGTCAGTGGGCCTAGGTGGAGCCTGACAGTCTGCATGTTTATAAGATCTCTGGTGATGCTCAGGCTGCTGGTCCGTGGGGACGCTCAGGGCAGCAAGACAGATCTACTGATCTCACCTCTGGCACTCTCGCCCTTACCCGTCCCCTTCATCACACTGTCACCACACCCTTAAGGATGGAGGTTCACGTGTCTTGTTTGCAGATGTAGCCCCTGAGCCTGAAAGACTGTCCAAAACATAACAGGTGCTCAGTAAGCATTTGTCAAATGCATGAATAAATTAATGTGAATTTTGCACTTTTTTATTTTTAATTTTTTAAAGTTTTTGAAGATTTCATTTACTTTTTTAAAAAGATTTTATTTATTTATTTGACAGCGAGAGACACAGCGAGAGAGGGAACACAAGCAGGGGGAGTGGGAGAGGGAGAAGCAGGCTCCCCGCTGAGGAGGGATCCCAGGACCCTGGGATCAAGACCTGAGCCGAAGGCAGATGCTTAGCGACTGAGCCACCCAGGTGCCCCGTGAATTCTGCACGTCTAAGGAAAAAAAAAAAAAAAAAGAATAGCCAGAAGGGAATTCAGGGACCAAGGTGGGGGAGATCAGAAGAACAAAAAAGAAAAGCATGGTGATGGGGGGTAGGGGGAGCAAAGAGGAGGAACTTGATAAAAGGCCCTTCAGCAACTGTTTGAAGTCAAAGATTTAAGTGACCGGGTATCAGATTTCAGCCTGGAGAAAAACTGGGGAAGGACCCAGAAAGTTATATGTCAACGCAACTATAAACAGCTGATTTTCTGTGTGCACGAGTACTTATGCACGCACACATGCACACACGCACCACAAGCCCAGTGGTTTCCTTTCCTCCACATTCCACTAATATCCTGCTTGTGACCCGGTCCTGCTGAGATGATAAAGCCAGGATAAATTTGGATGCGTGCTCCTCACTACTCCAAAGCAGCCCCATCAATGAGTGCTCTTTTTTTTTTTTTTTAAGATTTTATTTATTTATTTGACAGAGAGAGACACACAGCGAGGGAGGGAACACAAGCAGGGGGAGTGGGAGAGGGAGAAGCAGGCTCCCCGTGGAGCAGGGAGCCCAATGCGGGGCTCGATCCCAGGACCCTGGGATCATGACCTGAGCCGAAGGCAGAAGCTTAATGACTGAGCCACCCGGGCGCCCGGATGAGTGCTCTTCTGTAAACTTGGGGAAGGAAGTGAATGATGTCTCTGTCTGGCATGAAAAGGTCCCCCTTGAATGGGGTGGGAAGCCACCCCCAAGCCCAGGCAGCTTGCCTCCAGCTGGGCTTGTTTTTGTTTTGGTTGCAGAGTCACCAAGACCTCTGGAGAAACAAAGCAACTGAGTTTTTTGTTTTGTTTTGTTCTAATGAGTCAAACTTGCCAGGGACATGAAGCTCAAGTCTGCCCACAATATTCTTATGCTTCCCTCACATAAAGCCAGAAGTTCTAGCCAAAAGCTCCTTTCCTTCCCCCACATGAGCTATTATTCTGTAGTTCTGTAGCCATAACTCTTAGGCTTCTAGACCCCGCGAGGAAAATCATGCTGTCCTAAGAAATTGATTCCCATTAAATGTCACTTTCCTGTTTGTTTTTAGGGAGATCATTTAGAAGATGAGGTAAAGAGAACTGCCCTTTCTTTTCTGATGGGGAACAAACATCTGGGCTTTCAGTTTCATGACATCACTGAGCGTGTGACCTGGATCCATTTCAGGGGAAACTGCAAGAACCCAGGATTTTACCCAAAAACGAGAAGCCCATTTATTTCTCTGTTTTATTGTTGCTCATGACCACCGAGTGCTCCCAGCCCTGCTGTTAGTGGCTCACTGGACCGAGAAGGTCAGGCCAGGAGGACTGAGAGATATAAAGCCCTTTAAGTACAAGGGCATGAGTCCCTTCTAAGAAGGTGCCCTGGGAAACCAAGCTTGAAGTTCGCCTTTTGTTTCCGCCCCCCCCCCCCCCCAGTCTGACACAATCTTGAAAGACTTTCACGATGCCAGTGGAACTGATTCCGAGGACCCTCTGCAGGACTGTGTGTGAGGCTGGGGAGGAGGGAGGTTACAGGGAAGCCGTGACACCAGCTCCTGGCTAGGGCTGGCCACTGGGTGCCACTTGGAGTCCAGCAGAAGTCACCTCCAACTGCACATTCACAACTGGCCCAAAGGGCCCCCCAGGGAGCCATCGGGCACACCGATGATCGCCCCCAGGCCCAACTAGGGAGGTTTCAGAAACTCGCCCCACCTAGGGCAGGGAGCACTGTCTTAGCTGTCACTGTGCAGACTGAATGCACTGCTCGAACCCTTAGCACTTAGGACCTGCTGCTTTCCCAAACATCTCCATGGAACAGTGACAGCAAGCTTGTAACTTAGTTACAAGCCCTGTGTCTCCATGTGAGGTTCTTAGGAGATGGATGGTGAGTTCGGCTACAGGAAAGCAACCAAACCATTTCATGCCTTTCCTTTTACAGATGCTTAAATCCAGAGGCAGCAGCAATTACAAACAAACAGACAGACAGCAAAAGGGCCGGAGGTGTCTGACTGGTCTGGAACTGACAAGATGACATCTGTGCAAACCCTTGCTATCCAGCTGGAATCAGCTTGTTTTTCTTACAAAATTCATCTGGACCAGCTGCGGTCCTGGGGAGGAAGCTTTGGAGTAGGGCAGTCATATCCTAACAGAGCCCTTCTTTCCCTTCCAGTGAAATAAAGACACGTCACCCAGGTTTTCTCAGGGTGAGTTTCAAGATCTCCCTGTTAGACTCTAAATTAGCTTCCAGGTGCACAATTCTTGAGCCCTCGGTTTCTAAACTCCTTAAATCCAAGCTAGAGTCCAATGGCAACTTTTCAAAAAGAATTTCTCATGGAAATCACAAGTTCCCAACACAGTGGCCGCTTCTAATATAATCTCAAAGGTCTTCCGGGGCACCGTTATTCCTGTTTTAATATTTTATTTTTAAGTCATCGCTACACCCAGCGTGGAGCCCAAACTCACAACCTCGCGATCAAGAGTCACGTGCTCCTCGACTGAGCCGGCCAGGCGCCCCTCTGGAGCACCATTAAAGTGGGCATCCTATCATCTCCAATGAAGCTCATTGAAAACTCTTCCTAAAACGTCCCACTCTTTCAGAGGTCATGGCTTTGTGTCCCTTAAGGGGCACTGCCCCCAAGATGCGACCACCCTCAAAGAGAAAGAAATCAGGAAAAGCTGTAGCAGCAATCCCCGACCCCGCACAGCACCACCATCTGCGACACTTGTTCAATCTGAGTCAGGGGCTGGAGTCATTTAGAAGGTCCTCTGGCATCTGACATATGTAGACTGGGTTTAGGATGGAGTGAAATTCCATGCTGACTGAAGAAAAAGAAACGCCCGACACAGTGTCACGGACCACGTGCACGCATGTGGTCAGTAAGGCTTTCCGCCACGCTGTCACTTCTCCCGTTCCCCACCCCCCCCCCGCCCCGTCTGCCCATCAGATACCTGTTGAATGCCCCCAGGTGCCAGGCACTATGCTCAGCACTTCAGAGGCCAACCTGCACAAAAGAGTTCTTGACTCCGGGGGCCCATTAGTAACATTTGGGTAACAAATTTCTGCTCTTAGCATAAGCCCTCCCTCCCCCATCCTGTCTGCCCAGGAAATGCTGGCCTCGGGAAGGAGCAAACCTGGGGATGTAACAAGCGTCACGTGGCAGCTCGAACTCACGTCTGCCACTTGGCTGATGCTCTTCCCACAAAGAGGTTGTGGTCTCTCTCTCTCCCCCTCCCGTTGAATCTGGGCTGCCTCGAGCAACTCAGTGTGACCACCGGCAAGTCACAGAGGTGATGCCCTGAAAACTTCAAGGCCAGGGCAGAAAGGGCGACGTGGCCTTCCACCTTGCTTGCTGTGGTGCTGGCTCTGGGAACCCTGAGTCATCGGGGAGGAAGCCCAATGCCCCCAGGTGCCAGACGTACGAGCCAGTGAGTCTGTGGATGACCCCAGCCCCCAGCTTTCTGCTTGGAGCAAAGGCAAGCTGGCCCTATCATGCCCTTTCCAAACTGCTGACCTAGAGAATCTGTGAGTGAAAGACACTGTTGCTCCCCTTTCCTCTGTTTGGTGCAGGTAGTTATGCAGCAACAGTAACGGGAACAGACGGCAAAACCGCAGGCCAGAACGTTCCTCTCTGCCCCGCAGACTCCATCGGGATTCTCTGCAGTAGCGGGCCTCTTCCCTGCTCAGGGCTCCTCTGATCACAGCCTCTACAGCTTCCCTCCCCAGCACGCTGTCCCAGGCTGTCACTGCTGCCACCACCCTGCCTAAACCTTAGCGGTTCGCATGGCGGTGACCTTCTGCCCCTGGAGGTGGGAGGGGGGGGAGGACCCCCGCTCTGCCATTCCTGGGCTTGAGAGGAACTCGACCGTAGAGGATCCCAGGCCCTAGAGGAGCGGGAGGGCCTGTAATCACCCACATCCTTCCTCTCTTCCTCAGATTCCCCAGGCTGGAGCGTCAGACCCCAGCCCTCTCTTCTCCTGCCTGGGCACCACTGACAGACTCTGACCCAGTGACAGTGAGCCAGTCACCAACGTATCCAGTCTATCCATTCTTGGAAGGCAGGCAGTCAGGGACTTAGCTCCAACACTCTTCCTGGCCGGCCTAGCCCCTTAATGTGTTGCTTTAGGAACGCTGACTCTGGGGTCAAACCCCAGCTTCATCACTTTCTAATCCTCTGACCGTAGATGACTCACTGAGACTCTCCAACTTCAGCTTCTAATCTGTAAAATAGGGATAACAGGACCTACCTCATAAGGTTGTTGTCAAGCTCATGGTGAGGGAATCCACGTAAAGATGTCTGGCCTATAGTAAGTACTCAATAAATTTTAGCCCTTTATCACAGTGTCTTCCCCCGGAAGAAGCATCTCTTGTGACTTACCCCTTGTAAGACTTGAAAGCTGTCGTTGTTGGGTGGTGGGTCCTGGTCTGGATCGACACCAACTCTGTAAGTCACCAGGGAGAAAGACAAGGAGAAAAATGGAGAGTATTAGCTCGGACCACGGCAGCCATGCTGGCTGAAAGTAGCCAAGAGGCCGACCGCCTTCCGGAAGCGGAAGGAGTAGTTAGCTAGAAGAAGAGGAAGGCTGTCATGCAAAAGTCGTGAGAAAGAGGTCATGTTCCATGTCAGATCCCAGGGGGCAGGAGAGGCAAGTGGTGCTTACACCCTGTTTGAGGCTGCTGGCTGGCGACTGTCCTTCTGCCTTCCTGCACCAGACGGTCCCAGTTAATCCAACCGTGGGTCTCGACGCCCCACGCCTTTTCCTTTCTGCTGCTTCCTCACATCTGCCCTGACCTGCTCTTAATTCCCTAAACTTCCGTTCCGCCATTTTTCATATATCCACGGCGGTGCTGGAAGAATTTATAGTGAACACCTGTATACCCGCCACCGACAAGTCTACCATTAACATTTTGCTGGAGTTTCTTTATCGCGTGTCTATCCACTTCTCTACCACCCATCTAAATTTTTAGATGCATTCAAATAAAGTTGCAAACACCAGTACTCGTCCCCTAAATACTTGAGCACGCATATCATGAACGTTTTGTCCTGGTGCCCCCACGTCCTCCCACAGCGGAGATGACCTGAGAAGTGACACTTTTAAGATCAACAACTGAAGACAGAAAGAAAAGGCAAAGTGGCAAAATCCACTTACAACAAATCCCATGCTTTGACTAGGGTAGTTGCCTTGGCTTAGTCACACACCAACTGTTGTTTTGTGCACCTGTTAATTCTTCATCCCTGTACCTTCCTCGCTCTGAGGTGGAGAACTGTGACCTCGATCACAGGGGGGGTGGGGGAGAAAACAAAGAGGCCAGGAAAATTCTCTGTCTTCCCACGCTCCCTCCAGTGTTGCAAAGACCTATAAACAGAACACGATTTCTGGCAGGTCTGACCCGAGCTGGGACGGGAGGTGCCGAATGGCCTCAACCAAGGGTCTTCGGTCGTCCAGTACCGGGGTGCTGACTCCAATGAGTAGACAGCGGACTACAAAACCCCATGTGTGTGCACCTTACTTTTCTTTCTCTCCCTCCCTCTTTCCCACCTATGATGCCCAGGTTATTTCTTGAAAAAAGAGACTAATAGAAAAGGAAAACAGAAGACAACACAGATGTGCCTGCCCTCCCAAAGTCAACCTCTACCCTGTCTTATTGCAGGTTCGTCAAGCACTAACCAAAGGTGTGCGTCCCTGGAAAGGGGGGACTATGGAGGGAAAGGAAACAGATAGCCTGTATGTTGCTGAGGGCAAAGTTTTAAAACCACAAGACGAATTCATGTATTCAGCAAATATTTATTGAGTGCCTATGATGCCAGGTACTGTTCTAGTTAAAATCTAGTGTACCTGACAGCAGATTTCCTCCCTGCGGGCCTGGGGTTTGGTAGGATCTTTGTAGTGAGTTCGATGGACTTTGCTATGTGTCTAGGGACTGCTTCCAGGCTGGAGATTCTGAGGGTTGGAGGCTTGTCCTCATAACTGGACATTATTCAGGGATCTTTGAACAACAAATCTCACAGAGATTTTCTTGACACGAAACCCATCCAATTCAGGGGCCTCTCAGGGCTGCCCCCAAAATGTCCCACCAGAGCCTCAAAGCATCCGGTGTGTCCAATGTATCAAAGTGTTAAGAGGAGAGGTCACGTATGGAATTCCCAGCTCTTGGGAATTTTGAGCCCTCACCCATTTTAGAGACTCTTAACCCACGTTCCCCAGAGAAAAGTCCTCTATAGGGTAGCTTGGTCAGCATTTGTAAGATCAACAGCTAGGAATCCAATCTTAGGCCTTGTTCTGTGGGTTCTATAGCAGCACAAAGCCACTTCATGGCAGACTCGCTTACTCAGATGAGCTTCCCAGCGCAGACACAGAGCGCCGGTTACCCCGGTGTTTCTCGGACAGCCTACCAGAATGCCAGGTGACACAGCAGCCCTCAGCCTAGCCACAAGGCCTGGCCAGATTGTGGGGCAGGAGCAATGAGATTATGTGAGCTGAAGGGCATGAGGCACAGTATGGCCAAGAATATGGTAGTAGTCTGGGTCTGCCACTAATAATCTCTCCTTTCTATACTGTGAATTTTGAAATAGGTGTAATTAGCCTTCGTAAGTGGCTTCCATGCCAGCAAAGATAAAACAAGTTGACTTTACTCTCCTAGATGAAATAGGAAGACTAGGGGTAGGAGAAAAGGTTAAGGATTCCCTGTATTACAATAATGAAAATAAAACCAAACACGATAAAAGCTGCCAAATGAAACTTAGCCCCCTCTATTCTTTTAACTAATTTCTATTAAAAGGAAAAAAAAAACTTTGGTTAACAAGAATTAAATTTTGTTCAACCAGAACTGCTTAGGAAGACTAGGTTGTGACTATTTTCATTCAAGTTCTGGCAATGTTGGAGGAACTCATCTATTTATCCTGGGTCTGTGTGGCCAGGCCAGAATTCAAAACAGCAAAGCACAAAACGGTGAAATAACTTGATACACTCACAAAAGTAGGGCCACCCTAACCTCATCTCAAACTCGTAATGTTCAACATTTTGTCTGGGGGAACCTGGGAATGATTCTAGACCCACGCTGTCCAGTAGAACTTTCTAGATCTGCGCTGTCCAACATGCTAGCCACGAGCCACAAGTGGCCAGCCACTGAGCAGGTGAAAAATGTGGCTAATATGACTAGTGGTATACTTTACATTTCATTCAGTTTCACACCAAGTGAGAAAATAAAGCAATCAAACTAACGTGCTCATTCTGGAATGAAAAAATAGAGAAAGAACATGAATAATTTCCCTTCTGGTATGAGTGTAAGTACATTCTGATTAGCTGCCATCTCAGGAATTTTAGAAGTGTTCTACTTCGACTGATAATTTTTCAAAAACGTGAATGGCTGAGGCCCTAAATAATGGGAAGACTATGAGACACACACCTACATGTAAAACCCTGAACACCAAATCACAGTCTGAGTTCTCTCAGGTCCCAACTGTAATAACTTGTACAGTGCCCAAAGGACCTTCCTTCCTGAAGGTGGGATATTTCAAAAGAAAGGGTTTCCTCTGCCACCTACCTGCTACCTAAAGTCAGGCCTCCAAAAAGTGAATGTGTGTGTGCGTGTGTGCGTGTGTGTTTTTAAACAGTAGAAAAAAAGTTTATGATTGACATAACATAATACAATAAAATTAAAAAAAAAAAAAAGTGTGAACCCAGGGACCTTAACAGCTTCCATTACTCAGATACACATCGTTAGGGGACATCTGGAGCCTGGTGATATCGCAGTGCCCATGGCCAGTGAGCAGCCTCGCTCTTCTCTCCACCGCCCTCAGACACTGATTTATCTACCAGCACTGAGAATCAGGCCGGGAAGGATGCGTGCCAATAAAGATGCAGAAGGGCAAAAGAAACATTAAAGTCTTTGTTCTGCTGGCCCCCATGGCCCCCTTAAGCCTAATCAAATCATAAACTTCGGTGGACACTGAGAACCCAACTGCATTACGAGAGTCTTTATCTTCTGTTTTGTTTTGTTTTTTTTTTAAACAAAAGTGCTTTTGTATCTTCTGATTCACCATAAGGTACCAGGACACAATTACATACTTTAAAAACTACTCAAAAGAGCACTGGTGCTTAATTAAGATGGTATGAGCCCTACCCCAGTCATGGCAGACCAGTCAAATCCTAAGTCTCTTTGTGAGTGGAAAGCCTTGTTTACTAGATCACAAACAAGACTTTGTGGAAAAAGTATCTGCGGCTCTGAAAACGGACTGCTCTGGATGCTAAGCTCAGTTGTCTAAGAGGGGAGACACTTGCAACTCCGGCTTTGGTGTTGACACACACTGTCCAATATGCGGGGACAGAGAACAGACTCTCAGGAACACCGACACAGCAATCAACCCAGAGACGGGGTGGGAAAGGGGTTAGACTTGACCTGACCTCTTGCCCCTTTGGCTGAAAGGGGCAGGGGGCTGGCGCACACAGGAAGGAAAGAAGAGACCAAACGGCATAAAGAGAAACATGGCGGGTTAGGAGGAGGAGAAAAGCCAGGCCCGGTTAATTCGTTTCTGAGGATTTCCTCGTGTCACCTGATGTACCGCCAGCGGTGTTCGTTCTGGTCCTCTTCGGACAGCTCCTCGACGCCAACTCTGGGCAGCAGAAGAAGGGAACGTGAGTATGACGGGGCGCACGGGGGAGCCGGGAGCTCTGGGCACAGGACCTGGACCACGCCCATCAAGGGAGAGGTGGGCTCCCTCTGAAGAGAGGTCCGTACCCTCTCTCAAACTGTCGGCATTCTCGAAAACCCAGAGAGGCAGAGAGGCTGCTAAATTTAAATTTAAAGCAACCATGTTAGGAGCGAGGCCAAGTGAGGATCAACTGGGAATGAAGGTAAGCCTCTCAAAATATCATGTAAGGAAATCAGAGGAATGCATGCAGCTCACAGAAATGAATTTATACAAGTTTTTCAGGAATTCACCTGTTTCATAAAGCAAGGTACACCCATACGAAAAATAGAAAGCAGAGTTGTTACTAAACACGTATCTGAAGTGTTTACACATACTTTGACACACATTTGACAGAAAGAGCAAAAAGCATCATATTGTTGAAAACAGCAACAATACTTGAGAAGACAAAGATGGCCTTTTTTTTCCCCTTTTTCTGACACAAGTAAACCATGTTGTCTAAGGGTTCCTGAAGGTCAGGAAGCCAACTTCTGCTATTCTCTTTCTCTTGCACCTTAGAGTTGACACGGTCCATTTTCACCTGCCTTAACAATTTCTGGGTTGTATTCAGGGTGCATTTGAACTTTGCCATCAAACTAAGAGCAGGGTTTCACAATCTTGGCACTACTGACATTTCGGGCCCTGGCCTCTACCTACAAGATACCAGTAGCAACCCCCTACCCAGTTGAGGCAACCCAAAATATCTCCAGACATTGCCAAATGGCCTCTGGGGGGCGGGGGGGGGGGGGCAAACTGCCCTCAACTGAGAACCACTGCACTTAGATCATGTATTCTCACTTGGGGGTGGTATTGCCCCCATGGGTGTGAAGATTGGTTCTTGTGAGGCAAAAAGTTTTAGATAGTATAATGGTTTATAGTCCTCTAAACTGTCATACTACATAAACAAGTATATAGCAGATCTGTGGTATTAAAATTTCGCTGGAAGAGGTAATGGGGGGGAAACATTTTTGAAGGGCTCCTTGTGGGGGGACAACGGTGAAAACAATGCCCAACTGCTCACGCTACTGATATCCCCTGGAATATGCAAGTGAGAACGAGATATGCTTCTTAAGGTGGTACTTCAACAAGTCACATGCTCAGAATGTGACTCGGTATTTTACCATACTATTGAAAAATTGTAACACATTCCAGAAAAGCAAGCTGGACTCCATTAATGTAAGATTCACTGGTAATAATAATAGCAATACTAGCAGTACTGATGCTATGATTAGTAATGATAATATTATATATGAGGTATATATAGATATAGATGTAGATATATGTAGTAATTAACAGCTAAAAGATCCGAAATGTTTACCATGTGCCAGATGGGACCTTTCTTTCTTTTTCAGATGGTACGTTTAACAAGAGAATGCTTTATCACATTTATCATCACATTTATTTTATTCTTACACTATCGTCCCCATCTAAACTGGTGAGGAAATGGAGTTGAAGAGGCTAAATAAGTTGCCCAAGGTCACAAAGGTAGAAAACGGTGGAACCAAGACTGTGGCTGAGGCTCTTAGACCCCAGAGCCCCAGTACTTCACCTCACAGTATCCTTTTTTAAAAGATTTATTTATTTATTTGAGAGGGGGAGGAGGGGGGAGGGGCAGAGGGAGAAGGAGAGAGAAACCCAAGCAGACTTCATGCTGAGCGCAGAGCCCGACAAGGGGCTTGATCCCTCGACCTTGAAATCACGACCCAAGCCGAAACCAAGAGTTGGACGCCCAACCAACTGAGCTACCCAGGCGTCCCAGGATTCACCCTTTGATTACACGCTGGTGTCCTTAAACTCTTTTAAAATATCCAGTTACAAATGCTATTACATAAAGAGTTCAGGGCTGCTCCTGCATTTTTTCTTCAAATTATCTGGCAAAGAGCTTTGTCGTAAATTCTAACAGGATTATACTGAGCAGAGTGTCCTTCCTTGTCCTGGAGTGTTTGCATGACTGTGCTGTGGGGTGTGAAGGGTGCCTGTTCATCTGACTGCCTGGGCACATGCCATTCCGCCCCCACCATCACCACCACCTCATGTGTGTGTCACCTGAAGCCGGGGGCGCCAAAGAGAACGGTCACCATGCTGCCCAAATGTGCTCTGGACACATACAAGGTTCCTCTGCTGAAATAATCCTGTGGCCATTTTTTTAAATTGCCAAGATTACATCCTTTGTGAATAACACCTGCTCAAGGGACTAAGAAAAATATGTAGTGTGTGCATTAACAGAAAACAATTTGAGTGTCTTGCCATCATGTTTTTTTTTTAAAGATTTTATTTATTTATTTGAGAGAGAGAGAATGAGAGATAGAGAGCACGAGAGGGAAGAGGGTCAGAGGGAGAAGCAGACTCCCTGCTGAGCAGGGAGCCCGATGTGGGACTCGATCCTGGGACTCCGGGATCATGACCTGAGCCAAAGGCAGTCGCTTAACCAACTGAGCCACCCAGGCGCCCCTGCCATCGTGTTTTAAAATATCAATCACAACATGCCAATTTGAAAAAGATACATTGGATTTCTGGAAAGCAGGGACCTGGCTTTGGATTTAGGTCACATTCATTTTTATTTTATACACAGACTAGGACTTAGCCATGGTTAAAAATCACAACTAACTCCTCATTATTTATGGTGGAACTTGGAATCCTACCCTGGGTTTCTGACTTCTGAGCAGCTACTTAACACCTCATAAGGGCCTCTGTCAGTAGCCTGGAGAAGTAAGGATCAGGTAGGTATTGATTTTACTTAGGGTGTAGAGGTCAAAACACCACACTGAACTTCAGGGGGTTTCTGAAGAAATTTAGAATAAGAAACTGGTTCACATAAATGATTCATGGTCACGGAGTAACATCAGAAACCACAGGCCAGAAAAACCAATGAATCTCATTACTTTATTTCTGAGGAAATTTCTTTTCATGTGATCTCTATAAATGTCAGTTTCTACACTTACGTAATCACTATTTATACATATTTGGAAAATGCAACACACTAACACCATATGTATTGTTTACCTATTTGCTTCATTATGCTGTCTGGGTGGAGCTGGACAGAAAGAAGGAAAGAATAAAGATAGGAGCAGAAACCAATGAAATAGAGAACAGAAAAACAATATAGAAAATCAGTGAAATAAAAAGCTAGTTCTTTGAAAAGATCAATAAAATTGACAAACCTCTGGCAAGACTGAAAGAAAAAAAGAAAGAAGATACAAATTACCAGTATCAGGAATGAAACAAGGAGCATCACTATACATCTCACAGACATCAAAACAATAATAAGGTAATGCTACAAACAACATAAATGTGACAACTTAGATGAAATGGACCAATTTCACAAACTACCACAATTCACCCAATATGAAACAGATAATCTTTTTTTTTAAAGATTTATTTATTTGAGAGAGAAAGAGAGCACGTGAGTTGCGGGGGGAGAGAGAGAGAGAATCTCAAGCAGACTCCCCACTGAGTGTGGACCCCAATGAGGAGCTCGATCCCATGACTCTGAGACCATGACCTGAGCTGAAATCATGAGCTGGATGTTTAATCGACTGAGCCACCCAGGTGCCCCATGAAACAGATAATCTTAACAGCCCTACAACTATTAAAGAAATTGCCTTTACAATTTAAAAACTCTTGAAAAAGAAGTCTCCAGGACCATACGGTTTTACTGGAGAATGCCATTAAACTTTTAAGATGAGTTAACATCAATTCTATACAATGTCTTCCAGAAAACGGAAGAGTAGGGAACACATCCCAGCTCATTTTGTGAGGCCAGATTACTCTGATACCAAAAACAGACAAAGGCAGTACAAAAAAAAAAAAAAAGAAAGAAAGAAAACTGTAAACCAATATCCCTCATGAACACAGACCACAAAAATCTTTAACAAAATAATAGCTAATAGAATTCATCAGTATGTAAAAAATTTATACACCATAATGAAGTGGAGTTTGTTTTAGGGAAGTAAGGCTGGTTCGATATTTGAAAATTAATTTAAAAAAGGGGGCGGTGCCTGGGTGGCTCAGTCAGTTAAGTGTCTGACTCCTGATTTCAGCTCAGGTCATGATCTCAGGGTCTTGAGACTGAGTGTTGCATTGGGATCCACGCTGGGTGTGGAGCCTGCTTGAGATTCTCTCTCTCTCCCTCTGCCCCTCCCACCCGCGCTCATGTATGTACACTCTCTAAAAAAAAAAAAGAAAAGAAAAGAAAAAAAAATCAATCAATGTAACCCACCATATTAACAGGCTAAACAAGAAAAATGTGATGATATCAATAGATACAGAAAAAGGATTTGATAAAGTTCAACACCTGTTTATGATAAAAACAAAAACTCTCAAAAACCTAGCAATAGATTAAAAACTCCCTCAACTTGATGATGATGAGCATCTACAAAAACCCTAAGGCTAATATTACACTCATTGGTGAAAGACTGAATGCTTTCCCCTTAAGACTGGAAACAAGGCAAGGATGTCTGCTCATGTTACTGTTAACATCACACTGAAAGCCTTAGCCAGAGCAGTAAGTCAAGAAAAGGAAATAAAAGCTACACTGGCTGGAAAGGAAGAAATAAAACTGCCTCCGTTTGCAAATGATGTGATGGTCTATGTAGAAAATCCCCAAGAAGTTACAAAACAAAACCCTCCTAGAACTAATAATAATGAGTTGGGCATGGTCACAGGATACAAGATCAACATACAAAAACTAGGGCGCCTGGATGGGTCAGCTGGTTAAGCATCCAACTCTTGGGTTCAGCTCAGGTCATGATCTCAGGGTCATGGGGTTGAGCCCTGCACCAGGCTCCATACTGGGCATGGAGCCTGTTTAAGATTCTCTCTCTCCCCGCCTCCCTCTGCCCCTCCCCCTTCTCCCTCTCTAAAAAAAATACGAAAACCAATTGTATTTCTGTATCCTAGCAATGAACACGTGGAGACTGAAATTAAAGATAGAATAATATTTATAATTGCTCAAAAAAGAGGAAATACTTCGATGTAAATCTAACAAACCATGTACAGGCACTGTGTGCTGAAAACCATACAACAGTGATGAAAAAAATCAAAGACAATCTAAATAAAGAAACATGCCACGCTCATGAACTGAAAGACTCAACATAATAAAGATGGCAATTCTCCCCAAACTGATATATAGGTTTAACACAATTCCTGTGAAAATTTCAGCGAGATTTTTTTTTTTAGAGCTAGACAAGCTTATTCTAAAATATATATGGAAAGGAACTAGAATAGCGATGAGAATTTTGAAAAAAGAATAATGTGGGAGGGCTTGCTCCACCTGATGCTAAAGCTTATTACGTAACTATAGTTATCCGGACAGTGTGGTACTGGTGGAGGGTTGGATGCATTCATCAGTGGAGCAGAACAGAAACAGACCCATGTGTATACAGCCAACTGATTTTTGGCAAAGGAGCAAAAGTAATTCAATGGAGTAAGACTAGTTTTTTTTTTTTTTTAAGATTTTATTTATTTATTTGAGAGAGAGATGGAGCACAAGCAGGGGGAGCGGCAGAGGGAGAGGAAGAACCAGGCTCTGCACTGAGCAGGGAGCCCGATGTGGGGCTCGATCCCAGGACCCCGGGATCATGACCTGAGCCGAAGGCAGACGCTTAACCGACTGAGCTACCCAGGCACCCCAAGACTAGTCCTTTTAACACATTGCCAGAACAACTGGATGGTCTTAGGCAAATGGAATAAGATAAAACCTCAACCTAAGCCTTGCATCTTATATAAAAATTAACCCAAAATGGACCACAGACTTAAATGTCAAGCAGAAAACTAAAAAACATTTAGAAGATAACACAGAAGAAAATCTTCAGGACCTAGGGCTTGATGGAGAGTCCTTAGATATAACACCAAAGGCACAATGCATAAAAGAAAAAAATGATAAATGGAAACTTCTGTTCTATGACAGACTCTACTAAAAGGATTAAAAGACAAGCTGCAGGGCGCCTGGGTGGCTCAGTTGGTTAAGCGACTGCCTTCAGCTCAGGTCATGGTCCCAGGGTCCTGGGATCGAGCCCCGCATCGGGCTCCCTGCTCAGCGGGAGGCCTCCTTCTCCCTCTCCCACTCCCCCTGCTTGTGTTCCCTCTCTTGCTGTCTCTCTCTCTGCCAAATAAATAAAATCTTAAAAAAAAAAAAAAAAAAAAGACAAGCTGCAGCCTGGGAGAAAATATTTGCAAATCACATTTCTGACAAAAGACTAGTATCCAGAATACATAAAGAACTCACAAAACTCAATTTAAAAAACCAAAACGATCTGATTAGAAAATAGACAAAAAGTCTGAACAGGTGTTTCACCAGAGAAGATATATGAATGGCAAATAAGCACATGAAGAGATGCTTGACATCATTAGTCATTAGAAAAATGCAAAGTAAGACCACAGTGAGGTATCCCCACACACCTATTGGAACAACTACGATGAAAAATAGTGGCAATGCCAAATGCTGGCAAGGATGTGGAGAAACGAGATCTCTCCTATACCCAGTCACACACATCGTCATTTCCTGAGCCCTCACTGTGCGCTAGCTGCTATGGTCTACGTGTTATCTATACATTACATCAATATTTCCACAACAATAGTTATATTTGTATATACAGTTTGTGTGCCTCAGGGAAAGCTACCCACACTCTCAGTTCTGGATAGGACAGTTTTAATGGCCCAATTTTGAAAAAGGTTGCCAGAAGTGCAAAAAGTCACAAGTCAACTCTCCCTTCTCAGTGGGAAATTATTTGGTCCTATATATGTGTGTAGTGTGTGGGAGGGCTCATAAACTAGCATGACAAACAAACATGATTTAATCAGGCTCTGAGTATCTAGGGTGCCTCCTGAGTGACCAAATAGGAGCAGAAAGTAATCTCAGAAGTCAATCTTGAGATTCTTTTTTTTTTAAAGATTTTATTTATTTGAGAGTGTGAGAGAGAGTGAGCATGAGCAGGGGGTCGGGGGAGGGGCAGAGGGAGAGGGAGAAGCAGGCTCCCCGCTGACCCTGGGATCCTGACCTGAGCCAAAGGCAGATGCTTAATGGACGGAGCCACCCAGGAGCCCCTGATCTCGAGATTCTTAAAGATCCTCAGCGGTGTTCAGGGTAAGCCTCCTTTTTTTACCCTTATTCTAACACAGAACAAAGATGGTACCATTGTATGTGTCAGGTTTAGAGCCAAAAATCTGTCCATTTTCTTCTCTAGGTTCATATTCCCATGATGAATTCGTTTCCTTAACACAAATCTTGAGATTCACACCAGGAACTTGAAGTTCTGATCATCCCGAATTTCACGACACAGAGGCGGTTGCTAACACCGTCAACCTTCTCAAAGGTGGTAGAGCACAGTAGTTCAGACTGTGGACTGGGTGGCAAGACTGCCAGGCCCCAAATCCCGGCTCATCCACCTAAAGCTCTGTGACCTGGGCAAGTTATTGCTCTGTGCCTCGGTTCTGTCAACTCTACAATGAAGATGATAGTAGTGGCTTCTCCATAGGAATGTTGTGAAGATTGTCTTAATATAGGTGTGGCATCTTGTACAAAGCCTGCATCACACAAGTGTTAGCTATCAAGTGACTGCCACTTATCAGCCCCACGTAGTAGCTTCTGCAGACCCACAAGGATGTGAGGCTGAGACTAGCTAGCCCGGAAATGGTGCGGCTGGCAGAGGCCAAGCCCAGGAATCCCTGCTGTCATCAAGACAAAAGTCCTTGATGGGGTTGGGGAGGGGGGGACGGGGCGGGGTGAAGACTGTTCTCTTCAATTCCAGTTTTCTCCCAAATTCTAGTACCCTCCGCCCCCGACTCGAAGGATGACTACGAGATCTTTGTAGGTTCTCTCTCCTCCAAGCTAGGTATGCTCTGTAGCTGTCAGTCTGGGGCATTCTATATTTCAGAGGAAGGGAATGTGAACTGAAAGCCAGCAGAGAAAGGAAAAAAAAAACAAACAAAAAAAAACACAAAAAACAAAAGACACGGTGCCACCTTGTGGCTTCTCGGAGAATTCTTCTTCACACCCACACACGCCCGGAGCGTTGTCACATTCTGATCACGTTCATCCTCCGCGGACCCCCACACTGAGGGAGGTGGTGGGGGCGCCTCCAATAAGGCAGAGCACATACACTGGGAGCTGAAGGGGACTGCAGAAGATCTGACAGCAGGCTTTCACTTAATATTAGGGGAAACTGAGACCCAAAGACAGGAAGGGCTTGCCTCGAACCAGAGCCAGAGTTAGGCTCTGGGACTCCTGTCCTCTGTTCTAGTGTCCTCCTTACCCTAAGGTGCTGGAGCTCGCCAGCACCCTCTGGGATTCAAACGCTCTTAAAAAAAAAAAATTCAAATTTAGGTCAGCCCTCTCCGTGCTGACCCAGCTGCAAAACCACAGGCAGAGGACATCAATGAGGTTATAACAAATGAGGCTGATGCAGGAAATGTCACCTCTTTTGTACGCTCGAGCAAGAAGAGACAGAGCAAACAGTTTCCTCCCAGAAACAAAACTCTAATTGTCTCTTTTCACTTCTGGTGGATGAGCCTGTTTCGAAGGCTGGAGGTGTGATTGCAAAGGAACTTGAAACGCCAGGCACTGCCGGCAGTTACCGTCCGTTCTCTTGCCTGCAGCCTTAAAACTTTGGAATTCCTGCCCTAGTGTCACTGTTCTAGCACGGTCCAGGTGTTTCTAAGGCCTTGTGTTTTCGCACCAACAGAAATTTTCATGCCCACCTTTTTTTTCTCGTGGAAAAGTCAATATTCTGAAGTGTTACTTATTGCTTTTTATTTTCAATCCCACCCCCAAACCAAACCCAACCCCGTAAGAACCTTCCACGCATTAAGCTGTCTCCCCCTCCCCCCCACCACCACCGCCCCGTGTTAGTCACAAAACTGGCTGCGGTTTCAGACCGACCTTATGTTAAGCCATGACAGCATGGGTGTCGTGCCTCCACCAATGATCCAGACGGTGAAGAAGACAATGAGGAGCGTGGTCGTGAACATCATCTGGCGAGCATAGGACGCGGTGTCTCGGATGGCCAGCGCGAATGCCATGGCCCCCCTGAGGCCTGTGGGGACCGAAGAAGAAGATTTGGTTCTAAGACCAAATGACAATGTGTCCTCGGATCCACTGCCGCCACTCGAGGCTAATAAACTGGATCCGCATGTGCTGTGGGAGCCACACTGTCTTACTCGGAAAGAAGAAACTTACGGGAATACGGTTTTCTCCTGTTGGAAGTTTTCATTTGCAAAATACCCCAAATGTAATGAGAAAAACACTGCACTACCTTGTATGGCACATTCTAGGACAATAGCACACTCTTATTAGGGCAATAGTTCTCCTGCTAGTAACACGAAGTAAAAAGAAATGTAAGTAAGAAATAACAACACAAGCTCTCTAGGTCTGTGATCCAAGCACTATACAGTCATTATAAACTAAAGTAACAGGCTAGGTATAAATATGGCAAGTGCATATTTGTGGTTTCTGTGCCATGAGCTACAGAACAGTTCAGCATTTCCGCAGCAAAGCCACACAGAGAAGTAACAGTATAACCTGATCTGTATCAGGGGTTGGCAACTTTTTCTGTAAAGGGTCAGATATTAAATATCTTAGGCTTTATGGGGCAAGGGGGGAAAAATCAAGGATACTGTGAAAAATCAAGGATACTGACATATAAGAGAAAAAACAAATTTCCACAAAATCTTATCGACAAAAACCAAGAGTGGCGTAATAATAACCGAGTACAATTTGTTGTAATATAGGTGCATTAATGAAAACAATGAGATTCTTTCTGGAGGAGATTTCACTTAACTGGATTTCAAAGTTAGTGTCCCCTATCATCACACAGACTGTAGATGCCCATCCGTAAAAGCCATGGTTAGCCGTGAAGTATATGGTAACAGGGCCCAGGGACTACAGTTCGCTGACCCTTCATCCACATTAATGGGTATTAAGATTAAGCACCAAATACTTACAGTGAGTACAACACAACCTAGAGAGAAGTCGAATCGCTATGTTGTGCATCTGAAACTAATGTAACATTGTGTGCCAACTATACTAAAAAAAAGAAACCCTGCGAAATAGAAATTAATGCAGTTAAGTATATTCTTACTCACCTTTAATTTTAAGAGTGTATGTTTTTTTTAAGAGCATGTTTTGATCTACATTGTGCAACACAAAGGAATTGAAACAATTGTGAATACTTTTAATATATATTCACAAATATTTGTTCTTTTATGTGAGTTCTCATATTTTCATCTTGTATTAGATTTTACTTATATTTAATAAAATGTTGTTTGTTTAAAAAAAAAGATTAAGCACCCACATTTTAATGTGGGTTTTTAATTTCTAAGCTCTTTTGTTCCTTCTTCAAAGCAAGCTCATCATTTGTTTTATAGTAAAAACTGAATCCATGGTCCTTAACAGATACTTGGTGTGAGCTCCTGTTCACTGGGGGGGGGGGGGGGGGGGGGGCGAACTACAATGACTGTGTATACTGTATGAGAGAATGAAAAGTTATACCCACTATAACTGTTTGTATAGTTTCCTACCTTTCCTGATAATTTTGCAAATTCACTAATCTGAGAACTTCACAATTCACTACAGAATGATTCCAAAAAGTGACATGAAAATACAAAGTTAACAAAGTTTTCTATTACTAAATACAAAGTTTTCTATTACTCTGTGTTAGGGAGACACGCACATCTAGACCACCCAACAGCCAGCTTTGTCAACGATCAATATTTAAGCCTCTAAAGGGATGCTGTCTCAAAGAAGAAAACTTGGGGGTCGGAGAGAGACACTGTGTGCTCCATGTGTCTTTATTTTATTAGGTAAATGCTGTGAGCGATATGATAGAGAAGCCTTGGGTTTTTCATCACTCTGAAGAACTGAGTTCCTTTCGATGGTGAGGTTGCTCCCGGCAGGAAGTAAGTTTTACAGGAGATATCTTTAAACAGCTCTGTGTACTTCTCAGTCTTTTAGTACAGGAAATAATGAACATACTTTAAAGTTTATCCAGGTGACTGAGCTATCTCCACCTGGTCTTGCTCTTTTCCAGCAACACTTTCTTGATATGGAAGGAGGATCTTGGCGTGGCCTCCTCAGAAACCTCTAAAGCGGCCCAGCTGCTCTTGAGGCAAGCCCAAACGCTTTGGCACAGCCCTGGGGCTTCTCTGTGGTCCAGACTCCAACAGTGGTTCTCAAAGTGTGGTCCTCAAACCACCCTCAGCAGCAGCAGCCGAGAATACATGAGAAATGCCGATTCTTGGCGCCCACCCCGTACCTGCAGAATCATTCTGGCGGTGGGGCCCGGCAAAGGGCTCGAACCAGCCCAACAAGTGGTTCTGATGCCGCCTGAAGGCTCACAGCAGCCTAGATGCAATTATCCTGTCCAACCTCACCCTCTTTCTGCATTAGCCCATGTCTTACCGCGAAACCACGCTGCTGCCCTTCCTGGCAAAAGCTACCCGTGGCAATGCTCTCCTGCTTCTCCAACCTGCTGCCTCGTGAGACCCACGTCTGGCAAGCCCAGGTGGAAGGCTGCCCCCCTGGTAAAGATGGCCCCAGGCCCTCCTCTTCTCCACCTTGATTCCACACCTTTTATGTGCAACGTGTCACCCTCTCTCCAGAGGAAGCTAGCTCTTTGCACACCTGCCTCCCCCACAGTGGATCGGGAGCCCTGCAAGGAGGCGGTCTCTGTCTCCTCCAGAATCCAGAACTGTGGCTTATAAAAAGAGGATGCTCCATGAACATCTGCCAGAGGGAAAGGCTGCCTATTTCAGTGCAGATGTAAGCAAGTACTACGCACAGCAACCACTTCGCCGAGCAGTGCCTGCTGCTGAGCGTTCAGGAAGACTCTGAGGGCCCTCGAGAACTACGATGTCACAGTCAAGGGCTGCTACTCACTCTGCCTCTTGCGCAGCCCCTCCCCCCCCCCCCCCCCCCCCGGAGGACAGCCGTACCTTTAAGGATCACTGCGGCCTTCTGCCCCACCATCTCCTCCCTCTGCTCTGCAAAGACCCTCTAACTTGGGTCTCCTCTATAATGCCTGACGCTTACTGCACCATCAATTCATGCCAACTGCTCTCTCCTTCCTTTACCGCCGCATATTTTACTGTCCTTTGTCCCCTCAGTGGCTTCTGCACACTTCTCAGCTTTATGGTGGAGAGGGGGGCATCTGGGAGACAGCATGAAATCAAGCAGAACTATCACAGCGTTAACTTCCGGTTTGGGGCTCATCTTGTTTATGCAAGTGGTTTTTTTTGTTTGTTTGTTTGTTTGTTTTTTAATGCTTCAGAGAAAGTTGGAGCTAGGAGGAACCTCAACTCAATTAGCTCAATTTCATTATTTTACAAGAGCGGATACTGCAGCTGGGAGGCACTGAGTGACCTGGCCTGTGTTCTTTCTTATTAAAGACCTATTGCCCTTCTAATTTTAGGTCTGGAGTCCTTCTGGAAGATTAAGGGTTATGAATATCTATCAGAGAATCATCAAGCACTTTAAATACTTAAATATCTCCAGGTCCCACAGGTGGTAAAGATAAAAATGAAGATGTGGATATTTTAAGGGAGAATGTTCACATTTGGTAGTTTAGTCTATAAAATCAATATTAACTCTAACATGTACATCTGTCTACTCAGCATTGCAGGGGATACAAAAGAACCAGGAACTTGAACTTCTGTCCCTTTATGAAACTTATTGATGATATCTTAATCATGCTAACATTCCTGCCGAATAAAGCTCATTTTCTTTACATGTATGTTTTTTTGTTTTTTTTACCTGAAAACATCATCATGTGTTGAAAGTTCCAGCCAATCTTATGCCTTCTGCCCAAGTTGAGGAAGAAGGAGAGCGGGTAGATGTGTGCAGCTCTGCCCAGGAAGATGGCGACCTGACCACCAGGCGGAGAGGTTAAGGACCCAACAGGTTTCCAGAATGGCACCTTCCCATGGCCTCTGGAGGAGCAGAGAATTTTAGGGATGCTCTGACACCTCACGACCAGGAGATAACCTGCACAAAGATCAGGAGGGTTGCACAAGGCAGCCAGGCTGTCCAGGCTCCCTCGAAACGCATCTTAGCAACAAGTGGGGACTCAACTAGACAACTTTCCCAACCTCCTGGCTCCCACCAGAGGTAATTTCTAACCTGTTAAACGTGTGCTGCTATAACTTCTTTTTTTAAAGATTTTATTTATTTATTTGAGAGAGAGAGCGTGAGAGGAAGAGCACAGGCAGGGGGAGTGGCAGGGGGAGAGGGAGAAGCAGGCTCCCCACTGAGCAGGGAGCCCAACACGGGGCTCGATCCCAGGACCCCGGGATCATGACCTGAGCCAAAGGCAGACGCTTAACCGACTGAGCCACCCAGGTGCCCCTGTTATAACTTCTTGATTTAATTACGCTGGTGTGGACCAAGTCTGCCATCTCTCTAAAAATGAGTCCAGAAATAAGCTCAGGCACCATGGCAGGGGTTGGGGGGTGCGCTGAGAGGAGCAAATAATGACTCGGGTCCCGTGAGAAGGGAAGTCACAAGAAGAAGCAACGCCTAACCTCCAGGTCAAACAGTGAAGAGCAAGTTTCCTGGGTACGAGCTCACAAGCTTTAGTTGGAGGCCAACAAGGAGGGGCCCAACATGACCAGGAAGACGCTACAAGTGAGCAGCTTTGGGCGGCCCACTGAAGCAGCATTCCTATCCGTCACAACACTCAATGGGAGGGGGACACTTTTCTACCTAAGAGGCTCAAATGCCTTCCGGAGGGGTGAGGCATGGAAACGGGGGCGTGTGGAAGGCACCGAAATCAGGGAAACGTCACTTGTGGAGTCTGGACCAGAGCCCAGCAGAGAGCGGCCCGCTGCTCTGGTCTTCTGCCTTCCCCGGGGTACAGGACTGACTGTTTCTCTGCTTTTAGCTGGCTTCCGGCCCCGGCTCCGTGTTGTGTTGTGTTGTGTTGTTTTGTTTTGAACAGAAGGAAACAGGTAGTTGCTTAGGAAGCACATTCTATCCCAGAAGCCATGCAAAGGTCGTCAAGTGGGTAGGCGGCTTTCGGGATTCCCAGGGGGCCTGGGTGGCCCGCCCAGCAAAGCCCTCCTCTGTAAACAAGGGCTCCTGGGATGCCGTGCTAGGAATACAAATCCAGAGGATATGCAAGGGCTTTCTGAATCGAGAACGAGAACGCTGATCCCCCAGATTTTTAGCTGTTCGTCTGGTGAGTGTGCAAATCCAACAAAAAGAGCCCCAGGTGAAGCAGAGAACACTCTAACTGGAAGACCTCCACATGGCAACAGGCCACAGTCACTATCGAGCTGCTTGCTGAGTGTCCCCTAGTCCTGCACCATAAATGAAAAGCCCAAAAGAGAAAAACACTTTTTTTTTTTTTTTTAGGTTACCCATGAGGCCTGAGAAAAGGCAAGAGTAAATGCCCAGCAATAAGGGACGCCGGCTCAGTATTTTGAAATCCACGCTGAGCTGGACTGCTACTATTCCAAGCCCCAGAGAAGTTCACTTCGATGAAAACAATAGGCTCTGAGGCCAAGCGAGCAAAACTCTGAGCTGTCGATCCACTGCTGGGCATTCACATGCCTCCTTTCTTGAGAGAAGCCAATCCCTAAAACTGTGTCTCTCTTCCAAAAACTGCACTCACCATGGAACTAAGTCAGGGAGCCAAGTATTTTTCCATTTTGTCTTTTCTTTCTTTCTTTCTTTCTCTTTCTTTCTTCTTTCTTTCTTTCTCTCTCTCTCTCTTTTTTGGGAAAAAAAAAAAGGAGTCTTTTCCACTGTGATCTATCACAGCAGGGGTGCTCCAGTGAAAGCATGAGGAAGGGCTGCCTACCCCAGGGTGCAGTCCAGAACAAGAGTAACAGAACCTTCAGGCCTCCCGAACTGGGAACCTCCTGGATTGGAATTCACAGAGCAATGAAACAAAAATGATTCTGGGACTGACACAGTTGCCAACTTGTAGATCTGCTAAAAAGAAGGGTGCTTTAAGGGGCACCTGGGTGGCTCAGTCAGTTGAGCATCTGACTCTTAATTTCCACTCAGTCCGTGGTCTCAGGGTCCCGGGATTGGGTCCATGTCGGGCTCCGCGCTCAGGGCAGAGTCAGCTTGTTCCTCTGCCTCTGCTCCCCACCCCCCCGCATGCATATGCACATGCGTGCTCTTCTCTCTCTCTAAAATAAATGAATAAATAAAATCTTAAAAAATAAATAAATAAAAAGAAGGGTGCTCTACAAAACAAGCTACCACCTGCCAAGCACCAGTGTAACAGAAAAACCAACTTACACAGAACACACCGAGAGGACAACCTTGGATCCAGGCTAATCCTTAAATCAAATACATTTAGCTTTACGAACCCCATAAACCTTCTTGTTCTCATCATGAAAACACCACCACGAACTAGCGCTGGCTCAGTCACCCACCCAAAACGGAATTCTTCTTAGCTTCCCCAGCAGTGGTCACCTGTCCACAGAGAAAACGGTAGAACCAGAAAAGGATACAAAAGCTCCAATGATGAACACGGGGCTGAAAACGTGCTTCTGGAAGGTAAACAGCGCCAAGCCCATGTAGGAGAAGATGAAGTTCTCTGCCAGGAAGTGTAACACCTCAAAGAGCTGCACAGGACGGGGAAAGGAAGCAGTAAACCCTGTGGGTCTCCTCCCTTGTATTCACAGGTAACTCATGAGGACCCAGAGCTCGCTCTCACCTGCTTCGTTCGACTTCTTGATTCCACCGACAGATTGTTGTAGGTGTAATGAGCCTGGGTGATCCCGCAGAACAGGACAGCCACAACGCCTGGTGAGAGATTTTTTAAAAAAGAAAGAGAAAAAAAATCAATGGAAAAAAAAAAGCTGGAAAAAAATCCCCGCTGAAACAAAAACTTAAGGTAGGCAAGCCCAACATATCCAACTTCCTGAATAGTTTGGAAAGTTTCCTATTGCTGAAAGCTCCCTCGCCCCCACAGCTCATATCAACCTTTCCTTCTTCTGACTGCCTTCCTTCAAAGCCAAGGTCCCCGACTTCCCTTCCTGCTCCAGTTTTAAGGGCATTCTCTCCTCTCCTCTAAACTCCCACTGATTTTTGGCAGTTAGCATTCACTTTTTCAAAGAGGCTGTGGGGCACCTGCGTGGCTGAGTCGGTTGAGCGTCTGGCTCTTGATTTCGGTGCAGGTCATGATCTTGGGGTCGTGGGATCGAGCCCTGCGTCGGGCCCCACGCTCAGCGGGGAGTCTGCTTGAGAGTCTCTCTCTCTCTCTCTCCCTATGCCCCTACCCCCCTCCACTCTCTCTCTTAAATAAATGAATCTTAAAAAAAAAAAAAAAAAAGGCCATGACGGCCCATCATATCCTTTTGTCATATTCCTCTCTGTTCTCTGTTCTTAGAAGCAAAGAATTTAATTGCAAGCAAATGCTTTCTATTTTTGCACGGTCCAGGGCTTCAGACAGAACGGATCCAGAGTACTGTGCCGTTTATCCAAGCCTTGGTTACCCTGGTTACGCACCTGGACCGTGCCTATACATTTACAGGTAATTGCCAAGTTTTAAAGAAGTGGGGTATTTTATAATGCTGCATATAAAGATATATTGCAGTATTTTGAAAAGAGGATAAAAGGGCTTCCCAATTACCTGGATTATGTATAGCAATTGTACTTGAGTTTTCTAGTGGAAAAATTCAGTGATTTTTTTTTTTTTTTTGATGAGAGAACGTGAAGAACTAAAACCACAAGGTTACTCACACTAATAATACATGAAATTGGCATCATAAAAACATAGTATTGAAAAACAATGATTAAATAGACCAGAGCCAAAACAAGGACAAACTGCGTTCACATTCATCTGAGTTGATAGAGAGTTACCCTTACAAGGATACAGATTTTGTCTGTTGTTTGTTACTGTTTGTGCGAGAAGCAGCAATCTGGGGGATGATACAATTGGGAGGTTAATAAATTCAGTAACCTTTGCAGCTAAACATCTGCTTACAGTCGGAATGAGTACTCAGAGACAACTGAGCTTGAAACAATAAATTTCATCCTTTAAAAACGTGTAGCTCTGGGAAACAAAATTATTCCTAAGGTGGAACACCAGCCTTGCCCAGCAATCCTCCACATGGACGCTCTATGAGCGGTGTATCCACTCCACGCGGCTGTTCCACGAGCTCCCCTCCAGCTCGCACAGCCCTGGGCTGCAGGGAAGGAAAGGGTAGCCCAAGGGTAGGGAAAACCCACCTGTGAACCCACAGGCTTCCGCCAAAAGGAAGGTGCTCCAGGACATCAAGAAGAAGAGTGCCGTCTCCAGCAGAGGGAAGCAGTGCAGCTTGGTAAACTTGGTCACGTGGGCCCCTGTCAAGGAACCTGGCTCCGGGAACAAGTTATCGGGGCTACCGAGAACCACACGTGGTGAGCCCAGGAGCCCCCCCTGTTCTCTAAGGGTGATCCTTTCCCTTCAACTCTTCTTCTGGGGGCCCCAAAGCTGCTGCTTGGTTTTTAAAGTAACAGAAACTAAGTTTTCGAGTAGAAACGAGGTTTCCAAGGGCTGGGAGAGAGGAGAGAAAGGGTGATATTGTTTCTGTTTGGGATGATGAGAAAGATCTGGAAACAGGGGGGACGGTTACACAATGTGGATGTACTTAACGCCACTCAATTGTACACTTAAAATGCTTAACATGGCAAACCGCGTTATATGTATTTTACCACAATTTAAAAAAATAATAATGTGACATACCCAAAGCCATTTAATTGTACACTTCAAACGAGTGAATTGTACGGTATGTCAATTTTACCTCAATAAAGCTGTCTTTAAAAAAAATGGAACTTTCTAAAGCAACTGGAAATAGGTTTTCTGTGCTCCTTGCAATGCCCATGGCTCTGAGGGGCTCGGTCTTGGCCTGAGGGGTGACTGGCAGGTCAGTTCTTGCAGTGCAGGGGGTGCCTCAGGCAGGTCTGGGGAGGGAGGCTAGGCCAGTGAGACTCTGACCTCTGTGGGCCGCCATGACCTGAGTCCAACAGCAGGCGCCTAATGAATGCATGAGAAATGAAGAAATAAAATGCACAACTCCAGGGGCTGGTGCCACTTTTGGGGACCAGAGAGTCCCCTTGTAACACTGCCTTTCCACAGTGGGCCAGCATGGAACCATCTCCCTTGTGCTTTCACCGAGCAGTGCAAGCCCCCAGCGCATCACAGGGGCCTCTGTGGAGAAAGCAACTGGGTCCGTGCTGTCCAATATGGTAGTCGCTAGCCACGTGTGGCTACTGAGCACTCGAAATGGGGCTAGTCCGAATTGAGAGATGCTGGAAGAGCAAAATACGTGCTACACTGCAAAGACTTATTATAGACATTGTGGGTATAAAATCTCCATGATAATTTGTATACTGATTGCAGGCTGAGATGACGTGGCTGGCATCTGTGGCTTCTGTGATGGCGGGGATCTAAATGCCACTGAAAGAACATTTGACGAAGAACTCCGCACACCTGTCGAGGGGTGGCCTGCCTGTCCTACACTTTGCTTTAATGTTGGTTGGCTGGATTTTTAACTAAGTGGGATACAATCCTTCACTTAAGGAAGGCCACCTCGCGGTAATTCCCACTGATGGCCCCAGGTAGTTACGGCCGCGTTAGCCCGCGTGGCCCACAACAGCCAAGGGCAGGTGAGGCTCAAGTACTTCCCAGCCTGCCCCCTCCTAGCCTCCCGTGCAGCGGCCCCTGCTCCCCAGCCTCCTCCTGGCTCTTTCCCCCGCTTCCAAAACCAATGTCCTCCCCGAGCTGGTTCACCGGAGGGAGAGAATGCAAAGGCACATGCTAGAGTCACACTCCCATTTTCTCAGACTCTTAGCTACGTACTCGACTGTCATGTTTCACCAAAGGGACACATTTCAGGAGTTCCCCCCACCCCCGACCCCAGTGGAAACATTGACTTAAGATTCATTTCTGGAAAAAAAAAAAAAAGTCATTTCTGAGAGGAAGAACCGAGACCTCGTTCTTGCAAGTGTACTAGCACACAATCCTACCCAGGCGGGGGCAGAAACCACAAAAAGGATATTAAAGCAGTCACAACGCCCGTCACAGCTCCCATGGTGAAAGAGCCACTAAATATACCTAGAAAAATGCCCACTGACTTAAAAAAGGCAGCAGCATCAAAGGCATGAGTGTTCAGCCCCGCTGGCTGGTAGGCAACAATAGACCTGGGGTTTAAAAGGAAGAGAGAGTTAAAACAGAGCACGCTGCCCTTACACCATGGTACCTAAAAAGATCAGCAAACGGAGGTATCTACACTCTGCCTAGCACTCCCCGTGCTGTAGGCCTTCAACCTGCCGCCATCAGCATTCAGATCGCGGCCAAGTGGACAAAGCAACATAACTTTATTGACAGAACTGATGAACCTCATTTAGAAAAACACCCAGTTCAATCTTTAACACTTTTGAGAGAAGCCTCTGAATTGAGCCCAGAGCACGCCGGAAGCCAGAGGCTCTCTTCCCCGGGGCAGAAATACTGTTGTTACTTACGAGGACAGGACAATGGCAACGGCATCATTTAGGACGCTTTCCCCAAACAGAAGTGCGTAAAGATCCACGTCTGCGTGCAATTCGTTAAATATTGCCAGTACAGTCACTAAAAACGGGCAGGAAGCATATCAATTAGTTTCAGCTTAAGCCACTGGTGACAAATGTATAGAGGCGATTCCTACCTCCGGCGGGACAGGGTGGTTTGGGAGACAAACGAAACAAAAGTGACAAATCTTCCTGAGTGAGGTCTTATAGAAGGCTTGGTTCTAAGAACACCACAGGGCAACCCTGCACTCTCCAATGCAATGCCATCACACTGGGAAAAGACCTCTGTTACAGAACCTTCAAAAATAATCACACTGAATGTGATTTGGCCCCACTGATAGACTGAAATCTCTTTGAAGGCAGAAACCCTTTTCCCACTGACCCCTGTGTTCTCAGGACCCAGCACAGGGTCAGGGCACCAAGAAGGCTTTAACAAAGGTCTGTGAAATGATGAAAGTCTTCTTTTAGGACAGACCAGACATAATTCCACTTCTCATAGTCTTCCCATTTCTTAGACATTGAAAAATCGGATGTTCTCCAGATGAGCAGCTCTCAAACTTTTGGTCTCAGGACTCCTTTATACTCTTAAAAACCACTGAGGCCCCTAAAGAGCTGTAGTTTTTGTGGGCAATAGCTATTGATATTTACTGTATTAAATAAAACAAAAAATTAAATATTTATGCATTTAGAATTAGGAATAAACCCCGTCAAATGTTAATGTACTTATTTTTTAAAAGATTTTATTTATTTGAGAGAAAGAGAGAGCGTGTGCGAGTGAGCATGAGTGGGGGGAGGGACAGAGGGAGAAGCAGACTCCCCACTGAGCAGGGAGCCCGATGTGGGGCTCAATCCCAGAACCCCAGAGATCATGACCTGAGCCGAAGGCAGATGCTTAACCAACTGAGCCACCCAGGTGCCCCTTAACATACACATTTTTAATGAAAAATAATTATATTTTCCAAAACAAAAAAAAAGTGAGAAGAGAGCCATTTGTTTTACAGTTTTTCAAATCTCTTTACTATCTCGATTAATGGAAGACAGATGGTTCTCTTATCTCTTTCTGCATTCGACCAACAGATAGTCAATATCACATGTTATGCAGCCTCTGGAAAACTCTACTCCAGTGCACACTCGTGAAAAAATGAAAGTAAAAAAGACAAATAATGGGGGCACCTGGACGGCTCAGTCAGTTGAGCGTGTGACTCTTGATTCTGGCTTAAGTCCTGATCTCATGGGTCATGAGCTTGAGCCCCACGTCGGGCTCTGCGCTCAGCAGGAGTCCGCTTGGATGTTCTCTCCCTCTGCCCCTTTCTCTACCTCGCTCACTCTCTCGGTCTCTCAAAAATAAGTAAAGAAATATTTTTTAAAAAAGACAAGTAATGTATTACTATTATTATTAAATCATTCAATTAGTTTGGACCTTATGGTCTCCCTGAAAGCATTTTGGAGTTTCTCCACTTCAGTACTACTGACATTTCGGGCCAGATGATTCTTTTGTGGGCGGCTGTCCTGTGCATTGCACGATGTTAAGCAGAATTCTTGGTCTCTACCCACTAGATACCAGTAGCACTGCACACTCCCTGCCAATTGGGACAACCAAAAATGTCTCCAGACATTGCCAAATGTCTTCTGAGGGGCAAAATCACCCCCCAGTGAAGAACCTCTGTTTTAGATATATGCATGCAGGCAGGCTCCTCTCCACACTCACATCCAACTCCCTTCTGCTTTGTTCGTTTCTACCATAAGGACCTGAACAACTAAAAACTCGCCTCCCCAACTTCCCCTGCAGTGCGTGTCACCTCTTCCTGCCTGGAGGAGACGGGGGAGGCTGGATGTATCCGTCATCTTGCCTCCACCAGGCAGCAAATGTGTATCTGAAACACAAGGGCAGTGCCCTGGAAAGACGGAGTGCCGGGACACCTGATTGTAGAGGGAGCCATGGCACCAGCTGAGGGCCATTAGCTAAGATGGACAGCTATTGGCAACCAAAGGCATTACTAACGGACACAATTAGAAAACAAAACCAAACAAATATTTACCTTTGTGAGTTATTACAAGCCAACCCCTCCTGTAGCCATCACCCAGTTCAGGCAATGGAATTTTGCCAGCCCCCCTGGAAGACCACCTCTAGCTTGCGTCCTAATTTCAAGGCCCTTCCTTCACTCAAACGTAACCACCAGCCTCATTTTATAGTAATCGTTTTCCTGCATTTCCTTGCAGCTTGATCACCTAATGTATACTCCCTGACACTACTGCTTGGTTTTGTCCATTTTTAAATTTAGTTTTTGAGATTTTTTTTTTTTTTCTAAACATCTTGTCTACTGCCTGGGTTCCTTGTCTGTTCCTTTCTGTCAGCTCTTTCCACAATGCCTATCGTTTACTCCTCTCAGTTCTAAATTTTCCAATCCTGATGTATACAGTTCTTTCCTAACTTCTATCATCTTCTGAGGTTTTTAAAAAAGATTTTATTTATTTGAGAGACAGCGCACAAGCGAGTGAGCCAGGGGTGTTGGGGGGGGGGGGCGGTGGGAAGAGCAGAGGGAGAGGGACAAGCAGACTCTGCGCTGAATGCAGAGCCCAATACGGGACTCCATCCCACGACCCTGAGATCACAACCCAAGTGGAAACCAAGAGTCCGATGCTCAACCAACCGAGGCACCCAGGCACCCCCTGAATTTCCTTTAGCTTCTATTGGAATATTAGTAATATTTTGCTTTGTACCCTATTTTGCTGATATTACTTAATTATATGCAACTTTATTATTCAGAGGTGCTATCCTCATTTTTTCTTACAATATGCTTGCATGAAGTCCGATCTCAATCTACTTCGGCTGCTCATTTTAAGTGAGGTGGGGAGGGGACGACCCAGACTAGCTTTCCTCGTTTCATGGCTCTAGGGCTCTCTCTGCTGGTTTTACATTGAAGTACTGAAAATGTGGCCTCTGAGTGTAGCCACCCCCTCAATAACTCATGAAATCTACTTCCTCTGGTCTCCTCCTCCATTGGTATCCGAGCTTTCTTTCTCCTTTAATGCCCTGTCACTGCAGGGTCTGTGGTCCTTGGCAGTTTATTTTTAGGGAGTGGCTCTGTCCTTCCAGAAAGATTTTCACCAGGTATTTTTTGAGAGCCCTGAGGGCTCGGGCCACCTCGGCAGCCTTGCACCTCCTCCAATGTCCTCGTTGTCACCCACAGATGGGAGCCTGTAAAGTGCCTCCTAGCTTTAACTGTTGTTATCCGATATGCCTACAAAGTTCTTTACTCCAAGTGGGGACCCCTCCTTTTGCATGTGAATACTTGGGGGGAAGTTCCCTGGCAGTCAAAATGATCAGCAGGGGCGCCTGGGTGGCTCAGTTGGTTAAGCGACTGCCTTCGGCTCAGGTCACGATCCTGGGGTCCTGGGATCGAGTCCCGCATCGGGCTCCCGGCTCGGCGGGGAGCCTGCTTCTCCCTCTGACCCTCTCCCCTCTCATGCTGTTTCTCTCTCTCTCTCTCTCTCTCTCAAATAAATAAAATCTTAAAAAAAAAATGATCAGCGGGCCCCCCTCTTCTGCCCTCTGTTTCCTCCTGCACAGCTGCTGTATCCTGAGTCTCGCCGCTGCTGGTGGTTTGACCCCAGCAGATAATAATACCTCTGTCAGGTAGCTGTATTTCTGTGTTTTTTCTTTCACTGCCCGGCTTCCTCCATTTCTGTTAGGGATTAAGGAAAATTCTAAAACTACACTGTCCCCCTCATGCTTTCCTTCCCAAAAGTTTAATTCATTTATTGAGAGGAAGCAAAGAACAATTTGGACAGGACAGATGGTGACTCTCTCATGAGGCTGCTCCACGTAATTACACATCCACTGCTCAAATCACTATGGGGGGCACTGCCAGAAGCTAGAGTTCCTGGAGGGCATGTCATCTTCATAACACAAGACACAAGGTCAATCTCTTTCACCCATCCTTAAATACAGCTTATCCAGTAACACAACAGGAAAAACCTTTAGGCATCCGGCTAAAAAATTCTTACTTTCTGGATTATTTATTACATAAACAGTGTCTGTGGTACCTTCCAGAAAACCTGTGAGGATAAATTTTACCTGTCAAAGATGAATGGATAAAGAAGATGTGGTATATATACACAATGGAATATTATGCAGCCATCAAAAGGAATAAGATCTTGCCATTTGCAACGACGTGGATGGAACTGGAGGGTGTTATGCTGAGTGAAATAAGTCAGTCAGAGAAAGACATGTATCATATGACCTCACTGATAGGAGGAATTCTTAATCTCAGGAAACAAACTGAGGGTTGCTGGAGTGGTGGGGGGTGGGAGGGATGGGGTGGCTGGGTGATAGACACTGGGGAGGGTATGTGCTATGGTGAGCGCTGCGAAGTGTGTAAGACTGTTGAATCACAGACCTGTACCTCTGAAAAATAACACATTATATGTTAAAAAAAAAAAAAGAAGAAGAAGAAGATAGCAGGAGGGGAAGAATGAAGGAGGGGAAATCAGAGGGGGAGACGAACCATGAGAGACGATGGACTCTGAGAAACAAACTGAGGGTTCTAGAGGGGAGGGGGGATGGGTGAGCCTGGTAATGGGTATTAAAGGAGGGCACGTTCTGCGTGGAGCACTGGGTGTTATGCACAAACAATGAATCATGGAACACTACAGCAAAAACTAATGATGTAATGTATGGTGATTAACATAACAATAATAAAAAAATTTTATCCGTCAACTTGACTAGGCCACGGGGGCCTCAGATATTTGATTAAACATTATTCTGGGTTTGTCTGTGAGGTTTTAGATGAGATTACCATTTGAATCAGAAGACTTAAGTAAAGCAGATAGCCCTGCCCAAGGTTGGTGGAACTCATCCAGGCAGTTGAAGGTCAAGTAAGGAAGAATTTGCTCTTGCTGCCGGTCTTTCAGCTGGGACAATGGACCCAGACTGGAACTACACCATTGGCTCTCCTAGTTTTCAGACCTTTGAACAGCAGATCTTGGGACTTCTCAGCCTCCATCATTACATGAGGCACTTCTTTATATTCACTGAATCTCTTTTCTTATTTTCTCACTCTCTCTCTGTACACACACACACACCTATTTATTCTGTTTCTCTGAAGAACCCAGACTAATACAAAACCGTTATTCTAGTAGTTTATCATTATGTGACATAAGAATTATCTTGTTTGGGGGCACCTGGGTGGCTTAGTTGGTTAAGCATCTGACTTGGCTCATCTTGAGGGTCCTGGAATAAAGCCCCTCGTCGGGCTCCCAGCTCAGCGGGGAGTCTGCTTGTCTATCTCCCTCTCCCTCTGCCCCTCCCCTGCTCGTATATGCTTGCTCTCTCTCTCTCTCTCTCTCAAATAAATAAAATCTTAAAAAAAGAATTATCTCGTTTTAACCCAATGTTGAAGAAAAACTAACAATGCTAATAATAACAACAATTACTAAGGACTAACCATGAAGCAGGCACTATGATAAACATTTTATTTAGTCCTCATCCCTAGGTGGGTAGTACTATATCACTTCCCCTAATTCAGAGATGAGAAAACAGGCCCTGTCTGATGGGCTGCTTTCTGCCGCAGCATCAAAACTCCTAAAATCTCAGTGGTTGAACCCAAGCGAAGTTTTGGCCATTACTCATATGACATGTCCGCTGGGGGTTGGCACCAGAAGCCTCTGGTCACATCAGTCACTCGGGGACTCCAGACTGGTGGAGGCTAATCTCAAAGAACAGAGCACAGGGCTGGCAGCCCAGGAGACCTAGGGCCCAGGACTTTATCAATCAGGGTCCTGGCAGGAAAGAGATAACACCCTCCAACTGAGCAATTTGAGAAGTATTTAGTGAAGGGATTGTTTATAGAAATGTGGGCAGAGTATGGGAAAACCACAAGAGAGAGGAAAAGTACGTGCCGCTGAAAACAGGGACTATCCCATACTATCTCTAAGCCCAGAGGGTCCAGAGAAGGCGAGGCTGCCTGAACCAGGAGCTGTGTAGAGAGGGTCACCTGACGGGATCTGTGTCCTTTGATCAAGGGACACAGGCAGCCCGCAAGACCCTGCATCTCTACCCTCCCTCCAGTCTCCCACTGGTGCTCTCCTGTGGACAAATCCAATGGGAAACCAGAAGGCAAAGGAACCTTTGAAATCTTCCATACAAATCAGCCTCCTGGCGCCCAAAGGAGGGCGGAGAAGGGTGGCGAGTAAATCTGGAGGGGAAAACAGAAGCCACCCCACATAGCCACCAATGGGTTATGAGAACTTAGCACACAGCCAAGTCCAAAGATTTAGTGAAGCGGGGGGTTGAGCGCCATGATTTTCAAGAGCCCTTTTGACTTTAAACACCGTTTTCCTGAAATACTACAATTAGCAGTAGTAAAACAAAACAATAATGTACAGCTAAGTCACTTACCTATGACAAGAAAGGCTAGCTTACACAGTTAATACTGATAACAATTAACAACATGGCCCCGGTCTGAATTTGGCTGCTCTGATTTTCAATTTCTCAGGCTCCCTGCCCATAACTTTATAAATCAAGGCAGGGACCCCCATGCGCCCCTCCTGAGCCAGCCTGTGCCTGAGCAAGAGGAGCAGCGTGGGTGCGGACAACCGGAAGATGACGGAGGGGGTGACAGACTGGGTGAGTGGCTTCTCAAGGTGGAGAGTAAATGGACTGCTCCCCCCACAGTGGGACCCTTGAAATCAGGGAGAGCAGGGTCCCAAGAGCTGTCTCTAACTGGACACGGACTAAGAAATGACAATTAATTGACTGAAGACCTCTGGTACAGGCATCTAAAAAGTAGTGGGGAAAAATAAAATGGCAGATGTAGGAAGAAGGAAAATTCAAGAACCTGAATTTGTTCATTCAACGAACGAACCTACCTGAACACTTCATCTGTGCACTAAAGAGCACTTAGCACTTGCAAACACTCAGTACAAAGTGGCAAGTATTGTTATGTACAAAACAGGCTTGACTCAAGAGCTGTGGGAGCGAGTAAGTGAAGGAGTAAGGGCAGAGTGTGTAGGCAGGTGGCATACTGGAACTGAGTCTCAAAGAACAAGCAAGAGCCTGAGCAGCCTGGGTGATGGAACTAGAGAATTACTCTCCGACAAGACCGATCACAGATTCTGAAGCCTGTGGTTAGGCCTGATCGACGGGAGGGGCGTAAAAGTGACAGAATTAAAATGAGAGGAATCAGTTCATAATGGTTCACGGGAAGGAAGAGCAACTCATTTTCTCTGGTAGTTGCTAGAGATGCGCTCTGGGTGGGAAATGTACATTGTCCTTTGCTGAACTGTGGGTCCATCTAAAGTAACAGTCCATGTGGCACCCTTGACACCAGAAGGGAGATGGCTGTGGGTCACAGAACCACCTACACCACCCCACACACATGGTGTCCCCTTCCACGGCAAGACCAGAAGACTGGTGTCTCGAGCCAAATATGATGTAATCAGGGACAAGGACTCGGATCCCTTCATATCCGCTACATATCCTGATACTGGAATTTTGGTTTGATGCACCAGGCACAAGAAGTCAATTTGGTCTTATGGTCCCTTCTAACTCTGCACTTAAGTTTTTATCTCTTTTACAGCCCAAGTTTTCAAATAACAGATTTTTAGGAAGCCGATAAAAGACTTTTAATTTACAAAAACAGTTTACATTTCAGAAAGATTTCCATTAAAAAGCAGTTAAAGTGAATGTCCCGGTGTTTAATAAGTTTAAACTTTCAATTTTCTAGAACTTTCATTTATATAAAACCCTTACTGTGCCAATCTTCACAGGCCAAATAACAACGGTGTGTCATGGTGATGCCTTCCATTAATTTCTACCACAGCATGGACACATTAAAGTGAAGTAAACAATTAGGAAGATGATCTGAAAAAATAAGCCTTTCTATCCAATTAAATGAAGCGACACTAATAGGTCAGAAAACAGTATCAGTGAACTTTATATTACACTAACCTCCCTTTGCTTATTGGTGGGACTAGTTTAAGAAGTTAGTGATAAAGTTACAGATGAGGGGGCACCTGGGTGGCTCAGTTAGCTAAGCATCTGACTCTTGGTTTTGGCTCAGGTCGCCATTTCAGGGTTGTAAGATCAAGCCCCACATTGGGTTCCATGCTCCGCGGGGAGTCTGCTTGAGATTCTCTCCCTCTCCCTCTGCCCCTCTACCACCCCCCCGTCAAATAAATAAATCTTTTTTTAAAAAGTTACAGATGAGTATAGTTAGTAATATATTTTCAGAGAAACTAAACACCTTTCTTAGACTTATGCTGAATCTTTTTCTAAATAGACACATATTTGGAGATAGTCATAGACATTGTAATATGAAAATAATAAAGCTATTTTTTGGAGTGCTCTTTAGAAACATGCTTGAATTAAGTGATGGCCCGTTAGTTATTTATTACTATTTTTAAAAAGATTTTATTTATTTGAGAGTGAGAGAATGAGAGAGAGCGAGAGAGCACATGAGAGGGGGGAGGGTCAGAGGGAGAAGCAGACTCCCTGCTGGTTCCATTAATTTCTTCCTGGGACTCGATCCTGGGACTCCAGGATCATGACCTGAGCCGAAGTCAATTTGGTCTTATGGTCCCTTCTAACTCTGCACTTAAGTTTTTATCTCTTTTATAGCCCAAGTTTTCAAATAATAGATTTTTAGGAAGCTGGTAAGACTTTTAATTTACAAAACCAGTTCTCCCCACTGTACCATGCCTCGTGGGAGCCCTCCAGATCGGTGCAATGATAGAAATGTTCTCTGTGGGGAGAATCTTAGTATCTTTAAAATCATTACTGTCCAGAATGCTAGAGGGCATCACAGATGTTGAGAAGACCTTTCCACCTCCACTATTGGGACAGCACCCTCTCTTTCTCCGTAAGTTCTTTGCTGACGATGCCCTCTCAATGGTTGACATCAGAGGAAGGAATAGCTGTAACTATTTTATGTGAACTGATTTAATTATAGGTTCCAACTTGGAAAAGGGAGGGTTTTTTTGTTTGTTCTTGAGCTGCAGAGCGGGGCGGGCATATAATAATTCCACTTTTAAGAAGTGGCTCGGGGGCGCCTGGGTGGCTCAGTTGGTTGGGCAACTGCCTTCAGCTCGGGTCATGATCCTGGAGTCCCGGGATCGAGTCTCACATCGGGCTCCCTGCTCAGCGGGGAGTCTGCTTCTCCCTCTGACCCTCCCCCCCTCATGCTCTCTCTCTCATTCTCTCTCTCAAATAAATAAATAAAAATCTTAAAAAAAAAAAAAGAAGTGGCTCGACTAACACTCTAAAAGTACAAGGTAAGAGATTTATGAATAGGAACCAGCCCACAGTGTGCTGTTATGCAGGAACACTGAGCAAAAAAGGAGTTTACAAAGGACAGTACATTCACTGCAGGTGCCGGTGTGCACTTCCACTAAGAAAAGGTCTTATTTAAATGAAATGATATGATTTCCTAAATGAAGGAGAAAGCACAACACTGAGGAAGAAGACGGGCTAAGTGTAAAAATTATGGCCATATTAGACATTCTAAAATGAAAGACAAAAGGGAAATACAGGCAGAAGCAACCCAAGTGTCCGCTGTGGACGGATGCGTAAACAGAATGTGGTGCAGACGCACAGGGGAATATTACTCAGTCTTGAAAAGGAAGGAAGCTCTGACACCGTGCTACCACACAGATGAACCATGAAGACACTACGTGGAGTGAAATAAGCCAGACACAAACAGACAAGCACCGTATGATTCCACCTTCTATAAAGTGGCTATAGTAGTCACACTCACAGAGACAGGAAGAAGGATGGTGCTCACCGGGGGCTGGAGGGAGCTGGAAATGGGGGACTTATTGTTTATTGCATACAGAGTTCCAGTTTTGAAAAATGAAAAGGTCTGGAGGCTGGTTGCACGACAGTGTGAAGGGACTTGACACTGCCGAACTGTACACACTTAAAACTGATGAAGATGCTAAAATTTGTGATGTATTTTTTAGCACAATACGAAAATAATAAGGGGGTGCCTGGGTGGGTTAGTCGGCTAAGCATGTGCCTTCGGCTCAGGTCATGATCCCGGGGTCCTGGGATCGAGTCCCGTGTTGGGCTCCCTGCTCCACGGGAAGCCTGCTTCTCCCTCTCCCCCTGCCCCTCCCCTGCCCATGCGCGCATGCACACACGCACGTCCTCTCTCCCCCCTCAAATAAATAAAATCTTAGTAACAAAAACAGAAGGGAAATGCACACCTTTCTTCGAAAAGCCCTCTGACTCTTAGACCACTTCCTGATCTCTTCCTCCACATTCCATGCTGACCCTACAGTCTCCCTCGGCTGCAACCAAAGTCGCTGGCTGCTCTGAACGTTTTCTAAGACTGAAATAATGGAATGCCACGGTGACAAAGCCAAATATGCAAAATACCTGGGTCAGTGGCAGAGATAATCGCTCCAAAGAAGAGACAATCTGTGTAGTAAAATTTATCCGAGAGTTGCCCCACAATCTTCATGAGCTTCACCACACCGTACATGAGGTTTCTGTAAGGAGGGAAGGGAAACTGTGTCAGAAGAGAAAACGAAAACCCTGCTCACTGAGTAGGCTGGCCAGTGTGCAAGCAGCATAGCCCGGAGGACTGTGCACCTCAAAGGTGCTCCGTGAAAACCCTGGGCAGCTGTTGTCATTGGGCGCTTACCAGGAACATGTGCAAATAAGACTTTGGCACCAAGTAATGGTTCGCAGTCAACGCCATCTTGCTGAAACAGGTGAACACTACTCCACCGCTTAAAGTCGTGCTTACTTACCACTATCAAGTATGGGCCTCGATGAGCAACAACTTTAAGGCATCTGAAGCAGCTGGGTAATGGAGGAGAAGGCAAGGGAAGGGAAAGACCGCTTCACAGTGTGTAATTGGTGGCTTGTACAAAACTGACAGGATTCTAAGGCAGTGTGTTTAAAGCTGGGGAAATGAGCGTGCGCTGGACAAGCTAGAGAGAAAAACAGATATGGGCAGGCCACGGAGGTCCAAGTGACCAACCTTCTCCGCCAAGAATTATTTCAAAAAAAAAGGGGGGGGGGAGGAGCAAAACGCTGTAAACATCCTAGTAAAGTCTCACTGTACCCATCGGTACAGCTGGCGTCTCATTCCCTGCAGGGGTTAAGGCAGGCCAGCAGGGGCCCTTCTCGTGCCATGCAGGGTGTGACATGGTCCAAGACAGACTCCCAAGTTAAACAGTTCCACTTGGCCGGGGCACATTTCCTACAGGAGAGCTTAGAAAATGGGAGGAGTGAGGAGTGTTAAAAGGCCTAGTACATGTTACTAAGGATGTGTGTGTGTGTGTGTGTGTGTGTGTGTGTGTGTGTGTGTGTGTGTGCGTGCGCGCGCGCGCGCGCGCGCGCGTGTGGTGGTGGCAGTTGCAGGGGTTAGGGGAATAAAAATAATGACAGAATAGATTCACTGTACCCTACAGCTAACACTAATAATAATATTCTTGCCACTTAAGGACCACACCATGGCTCACCTGCTCAACTTTGTATCCTGGTCACCGAGAACAACAGACTGACTAAGCTAGGAGCTCAGGAACTGTTTCCAGAATGGAATCCTTTGGAGAGTATATAGCTAGAACTCAGTGCTTCCCTACTGTGGGCCGGGCACTGTTCCAGACACTTAAACAGTTCAATTTCGATTCCCAGTAACTCTGTGAGGCAGATGTGATTTACCTTTTGTTGCCTGTTTAAGCCTCCTTTGCCCTTCCTTTCAGACATTTCCTGAAACTACATCTGCTTCTCCATTTCCTTCGACCACAAACAGACTTGGGCGCGGGGCTGCTCTCTGGCAACCTTTTCCCATCTTGCCGCCAATACCGGTCAGCTAACCTGTCACTCTTCAGTGGCTTGTCTCTCTTAAAGGACAAGTCCAAGCCCCTCCTATTTGGGCGACTCAAAAGGCCCTTGGCCTTTTATCTCCTCCAGCTTTCCAGCTCATTTTTTAAAAAGTAACTAAGGTCCGGACTTTACTCTGATTTCCTTAAGCTTTTACCTAATGTCCCTTTTCTGTTCCAGGACCCCATCCAGGATCCCACACGACACTTAGTCCTCATGTCTCTTCAGTCTCCTCTTGGCTGGGACGATCTCTCCAACTTTGTGTGGTTTTGATGACCTTGGCAGTTTTGAGGAATAGGGGTGGGGTATTTTGTAGAATGTGCCTCAACTGGGACTTATCTTTTTTTTTTTTTTTCCTCTTCTCAAGATTACACCGAGGTAATATGTTTTGGGGAGGGAAAGGGCCATTCTCATCACAAACATCAAGGGTGCAGAGTATCAGCGTGATTTACCACTATTGCTGCTGATCTTGATCATCTGGCTGAGGTGGTGTATGTCGGGTTTTCCCCACTGTAAAGCTACACTTGCTTCCTCCTTTTTCCCTGGTGTCCTCTGTGGGAGGAAGTCACTAGGCACAGCCTGCAATCAAAGCTGGAGGGGACATAAGCTCCCTCTCTTGTGGGGTGGGGGTGGGGGTGGGGTCGACATAAATTATTTGGAATTCTTCTGCACAGGAGATGGGTTACTTCTCTGCCATGGATTTATTCATCCAATCATTTATTAACATTCGTAGAGACTCAGATGTTTACTTTATAGTTTGGGTCCAGTACAATGTTATTTATTTTGTTGTTCTCTGGCCATTGGCCTTAGGGGAGCCTTCGGGTTGGCCCTGTGTCTCTTTGACACGCCCCAAGTCCTTTTGTTTGTTTTCTGGGCGCTTCCTTACTTCTTGGCACTATGATATGCTCCATTCTTATCTTGTATATTTGCTGCCCCAGCCCTAGAATCGGCTATTTCTACAAAGTGCCCTGGTTCTTTTTACTGGAGAATGTTATCAGGAACCAAGATCTGGGGACTAGGTGTAAATTTTATTTCATTTTAGTTTACCTTAATCTTAATTTAAACAGCTACACATGGCTAACAGCTACCATGCTGCACAACGTAGCCCTAGATCTTAACTGCCATCATCATAAACATCGAAATCCTGGACTCTGGTGGTTGTCAGGGAATGGGGAGATGTTGCTCAAAGCATACAAACTTCCAGTTAGAAGAGTAACAACTTTGGGGATCTGAGGTACATCATGGTGATTGTCGGCAATAATACTATATCATATACTTGAATTTTGCTAAGACGGTAGGTCTCAAACGTTCTCATCACAAGAAAGAAATGGTAACTATGTGACAGGATGAAGGCGGTAGCTAATACTAGGGTGGTAATGATTTTGCAATTTATAAATATATCAAATCAACACACTGTCCACTTGAAACTCACACAATGTAATGTGTCAACTGTATCTCAATATAGCTGGGGAAAACACTGGACTCTGCGGGCCCCTGTGGATCTCATCTCTTTGGAAAGTTATGTTAATTTGATTAATGACAAAGAGTAACTTACCCGATAATGAAGCAGGAAACGGCAGTCCCCAAGAATGCATAAGCCAGAATAGACCCAAGATTTCTGAAAAAGTGTCTCTGAATAAAACAAGAGGCAGGAATCACACTGTGATTTCTGATATTGAGCACAGGAAATGCAACAAAATCTCTTAAAAGTGAAACTTGACTTACAGCTTCCATTATAACAAGTAATAACTGAAGTTACTCCGGAATAAAGCTATTTAGCTATAAACATTGTGGTTTTAAAATATCCCTGGTCCTATAATCACTGAGCAAGCAAGCAAGCAAGGGCTTAGTAAATTTCAGAGAAAACTACTCTGATTATATTAAGTTACACTGAGAAAGTGCATGTGTGAGTGTAAGAGTGTGTGTCTGTGTGTTTAAGCAGACTGATCGTTTTCATAGATCTAACCCAAACTATTTTACTCTTTTACTCTAGTGATTCAGCAAGTCACTTCCAGGTCTAGTGTACCTTAGAAGATCATTACAGATAGAAGTTTGAAAATGATGAAGTATGAAAGTGCTGCCTAAGGGGTTTTCTGCTTAATTCAGTCTCAGAAAACTGTGCCAAGTATCTGGCCTCATGGCATCTGAAGTGTCTCCTGATATTCTTCTGGATTAATCTTTGGAGCCTGGGAAAGATGGCCAATAGAGATGGAAGTGGAGAAATGAAAAATAGATAGTTCCATGTAAGATGGGCAAATTTATAAGTTTATATATAGTATATAAGCATATATACTTATACCAATATAAGATCTAGCAATTATTCAGAAAGAGATGGCAAAATTGCAATCCTCTCAATGCTTCTGTACATTCACTGGTTACCTTAACACACACACACACACACACACACACACACACGAATTTACTTCTCATAAAGTCATTAAGCCTGTGAGATATTCTGATGGGGAAAATCCCTGTTCCTGGGACACTAAGGCACGGTTCTTACCCCTCAAGGCACAGGCTGTTCTCATTGGACAATCAGAACTACTTCACAAAACCAGACAAACAAAAACCCCAAAACAACCTAATTTGATAGGGGCCGGGAATACTTTATTTAAAAATTTTAAAAGGCGAGGCACCTGAGTGGCTCAGTTGTTAAGCATCAGCCTCCGGCTCAGGTCATGATCCCGGGGTCCTGGGATCGAGTCCCGCGTCGGGCTCCCTGCTTGGTGGGAAGCCTGCTTCTCCCTTCCCCACTCCCCCTGCTTGTGTTCCCTTTCTCGCTCTGTCAAATAAATGAATAAAATCTTTAAAAAAATTTAAAAGGCAGGGCGCCTGGGTGGCTCAGTTGGTTAAGCGACTGCCTTCGGCTCAGGTCATGGTCCTGGAGTCCCGGGATCGAGTCCCGCATCGGGCTCCCTGCTCAGCAGGGAGTCTGCTTCTCCCTCTGACCCTCTTCCCTCTCGTGCTCTCTATCTCTCATTCTCTCTCTCTCAAATAAATAAATAAAATCTTAAAAAAAAAAATTTAAAAGGCAAGAGAGTCCCAGTATGCCAGCTGAGCGACATCAGGGAAGGACAGGGTCTTAGGGAGAACTCAGCATGGATCAAGTAGACACCAGGAAATGTGACCACACAGAGGGCTGTGGGTATCCTCTGGCCAGTATTCTAAGCAGACAATCTGAGGCCTTAGCTTCAGCCTTCCCCAGTGCTTGGCCCTCCCTGAGGCTGTGAAGAAGGTGTCAAGGAATGCCTAGTGCCCCTAAGCCACCTGCTCAGAAGAGAATCCTTCAAGGGCTTGCCACACCGACAGTCACCAAATGAGGGTGCTGCCTATATATATTACGGACACGCTATGTTTGCCTTTTAAGTCAGTCGCTGTCCCCAGTCTTTTTTTTTTTTTTTAAGTCAATGTATTGATCCACTTGTGTTTCAAAAAACTTAGATTTCAGGGAAAAAAAGGAATCAACATCTATGAGCCTAATTGCCTTTAAAAAAGCTCAATCAAGGGCTTACATCAGGGAGGGCTAGGAGTCCATCAAGATAGACCTGAGGCCAAGGAAACTCACGTGAAGTATCCAGGAACAGATTTTAATCCCAGAATTGCTTTCCCTTGCCATTCGGCTCTCTTTTAGGTAAACCATCCCTATGGTTGGTTTGAATACATTAAGTAAATTCAAATTCATATTTGCCAAAACAAAAAAATCAGGAATATAAGAGCTGCAGATTCTCCTCCTGGAAGGTTAGATCTCAGGGAATGTGGGCTGCTGAAGATCTGGTAGTGCTTGTGGGGCCCCAGGGAGGAAGGGGGTGCACGTGCTGGGTAGCCCAGCTCTGAGCTCACAGCTGCGACAGAGCCTACACACGACAGGCGGGTCTCAGGGTCGTGTGAGAGGGACCAGTTCGGACTAGAGCCTGGTGGAGCCTTTATTATCCCTGTGCCGCGCCTGGAGGGCATCTCGATTGTAGGGCGTGCTGGATTCGGGTCCCCGGGGTGGGTGTGGGAGTGAGGGGCGATGCAAAGTGCACCCTTTGGTGCGCTTGTGCGACGTCGTGGGCCGGAAGAAAGTGGGAATGAGGGAGGTCCGGGACCCACCCGAAGAGGAGAGCCCGCGTGTTAGTAGAAAGATGGGTCTGTGCTTCAGATTGCGTTTGCAGGTAGAGCCGACTCTGAGCCCTAGTCTGTGGGCCTGGGGAGAAACTAGATGTTGCGGGTGGTCGAGGGGTCCAGATGTGGGGGGATCAGGTGTGCACCACAGCTCCTGGGCTTGCCAGGGGCAGGACGGGCCGGGTCAGGATACCTGGGCGTAGGTGCGAGGCAGGTGAGGGTGCACCTCTAGCAGGACCAGCATCACTGAGATGCCTTCTCAGCTGCACTCTGGTTGTGCAGGGGGGCAGGGTGGCCGCAGTGCACAGGTGCAAGTGTTGGCTGCACACAGAGCGTGCTGCTTCTCGCGCTCATCAGTGGCGTGGTGAGTCCCCGCGCGGAGAGCCTGGGCACAGACGCCAGACCCCCATTCCCTCCACGCGGCCACCGCACCTGACGCGCGTCTTCGCCCCGGCCCGCCCGCGTCGGGAGGAGTGGCTCGGCTCAGTGTGGACGCCTGAGAAGCCGACTCCACGCTGCCCAGTGATTCTCTCGTGGTCTCATTTGTCTCAGAGATTGTTCCAGCGCACACGTGAGGGTGTTTTCAATCAGAAATTTGTTTGAAAATGAACGAGTGAAAATATTTTAAATGGGCACAATGATAGGTGTTTGAATGATTTGTGATAATGGACTAGGGCCTTTGAAACTGTTATCTTAAATGTGTATTTCTTGATAAACAAAGGTATCTTTGACCCATATAAATAAAAGCAGTTATCACACACACACACACACACGCACGCACACACACACACACACACACTTTAGGACTATAAATCTGCCACTTCAAATACACCCATAAGATATTCTAAAATGACACACACACATACATACACACATACACACACAATTGGCCATCGCCATTCATATTTGCTGATATGAACTGGAATTTTACACCTTGATAAGAAAGGTAGACCATGTCACTTATTTGTGTATTATTACACCAAGTGCTCGACTCTCGACTTCACAGTTTAAAAAGTACTTTCACAGAGGAGCCCATCCAATTCTCACGAAGGTGCTCTTGGGGACCACTGTGCATGAGAGGCATCTAAGGCTCAAAGGTGTGGAGTGAGCCGCCCGGAGTCACGCATCTGCCAAATGGCAGCACCAGACCCGGAAAGCGGGTCTTCTGAGCGCAGAGCATTACACTCACACCAGCCACCCTTCTCGGCTCCTACCACATCCTTTTAGGGAAGAAAGTACGGCACCTCCTAGTCCTAGTCCTGGCTGCTAGTGGAATCCTAGGTCTTTCATCTTCTTCTTAATTGGCCAGTCACGTGTGGTTGCCATGGCCATGACTGGTTCAGTCTCCCCTACTTTTCCCTCTCCGTTCCAGGCTGGCAAAAAGAGACAAAGGAGATGGCGTGCCCCGGTAAAGGCTTCAAGAATATGAGCCTAAAACAGATCAGCATGAGAAGGTGCACCATTCTAAGACTTGCATTTCTACTCCTCCTCCCACTCCTCACTGGGGAGTGTTACCACGAGATGCAGAGCCACAGAGCCAGAGAGAGAGAGAGACCGAGAGAGAGCGAGCTTGGCGGGAGAAGTGTGCAGAACATGAAGGCGCCTACAGGTGAATTCTTTCCCCGACAACAGGCCCCACAAGCAAACGGAGCTGTAGCACAAAATCAAAGGTAATTCCGATGATATTTTTTCAAGTTGGAAAAAAAACAACAACAACAAAGGCCCGTGTCCACATGACAACTATAGGTGCATAGGTCAAAGGGTCTGAATATATCTGTTTCCATACCCGCGGTCAAGTGGTAGAATGGTTATTACACAGTTAATTGATGGCAGCTTTAATCACAGATGGCAAAACCATCTACAAACCAACTATTTCAGTGCCACCCTAAGGACTGCTTAAAAAGGAAAGAGACTGAACTGATAGCAGACAGCCCGAAAGACTGGCACTGCAAAAACAACTTAAATTGCTAACTGGCAAAGCCTGTTATTTGTTTTTCTTCTGGGAAAATGAGGCTGACAGAGGGAAGGCTCTGCAGAACCTAAAGTGTTTTTCAGCCCGGAGAACGGCTTTCACAACCAGTGATTTGGTCTCATTTTAAAGCAGCTATGACCTTGATGATACATTAAGATTAGTTATTTAAGATATCAAATTAGTCATCACCCATTTGATCTGATAAGGAGTTCCCAAATTCTTCACTTAGATTGAGAATAACATTGCTTATACCCATAAAATCATGTCCTATCTGTGACGTGTCAATAGCTGACATATAGATTTAGATACTATGACAACCCCATAGAGTAGGCAGGAAAAAGATATGTCTTCTGGTACAGAAAACCTAAATCCGGAGGCGCAGGAGGATAGATAGGGATAGCTTTTTTTTTTTTTCAACTTTTTATTGTGGAGTAATTACAAATTCACAGAAATTGCAAAGATAGTATAGAGGGCTCCCGTGTACCTTCACTAAGTTTCCTCCACCAGTTATACCTTATATAACCGTAGTACAAGATCAAAACCAAGAAACTGACATCGGGACAAAGTGTGTGAATAGTTCTGTGTCATTTTATCGTATGTGTAGATTCATGGATCCACTGCTGTGATCAAGACGCAGAACTGTGCCATCACCACCAAGACCTCCTTTACAGTCACACCCCCCTCACCCCCAACATCCCTAACCCACAGCAACCACTAATTTGTTCTCCATCCCTATACTTTGGTCATGCCTAGAACGTTATATAAATGAAATCATACAGTACGTGACCTGTTGAGGTTAGATTTTTTTTTTTTTTTTTTTACTCAGCATAATGACTTTGATGTACATCCGAATTGTTGTGTGTGTCAGTAGTTCCATTTTATTGCCGAGTAGTAGTCCACGGTATGGCTGTGTGTTTAACCGTGCACCTAGGGCAAAACATTTTGGTTGTTTCCAGTTTGGGACTCTTATGAATAAAATGCTATGAGCAATTATGTGAGAGCTTTTGTGTGAACGCAAGTTTTCACTTCTCTGGGAGAAGTCCTCAGGAATGAAACTGTGGGGTCATATGGTAATTTCAACTTCAGCTTTGCAAGAAACCATGAAACTGCTTTCCAGAGCGGCCACGCCAGCTTATATTCCTATCGGCGACATAGGAGCACTCCAGATTTTAAAACAGAGCTGAATCACTGAGGATGAGACAACTATAATCTCTGAGTGGGTGCAGAACACAGTAATAAGCAATGTGGGAGAAGGGAAAAACTAGAAAATTATGTAGGTACTTTAACACAGAGATCCCCATGCTTTAAGAAATACTGGCAAAAACCTCTTACCTTCTTTAGACTGTAGCCAGCGTGGAAAATAATTGGAGGCAGAAGGATGTTGAAAAAGACCTCCGGATCAAACGTTACCTGAAAGTTTAAAAAGAAAAAAGTCGGGGGGTGTGTGTCTGACTGGCTGAGTTGGTACGGCACGCGACTCTTGATCTCAGGATCATGAGTTCAGGCCCCGAGTTGGGCATGAAGCCTACTTAAAAAAAAAAAAAAAAAAAAAAGGAGAAAAGTCAATTTCCAGTTTAATACCAGTTGGTGCTATAATATCTACTTAATATTTTCGGCCACTGACTAAAGTTTGGATATTCGAAGCAAATAAGATAAATGTGAAAAATCGTGGACTCGTCACAAGAGAGATGCCACAGTTCCCCCTGTGGATGGCCATGTTCTTCTCCATACAGCACTCTGACTCCTGCTCTTGGTGTGTTGTTTAATATATATATTAAGAAATAACAGTTCGGGGGCGCCTGGGTGGCTCAGTTGGTTAAGTGTCTGCCTTCAGCTCAGTCATGATGGAGCTCCACGTCGCACTCCCTGCTTGGCAGGGAGCCTGCTTCTCCCTCTCCCACTCCCTCTGCTTGTGTTCTCTATCAAATAAATAAATAAATAAAATCTTAAAATAAAAAAGAAATTACAGTTCAGTGCAATTTTGAGGACTCACAGAAAGCTTCCGGCCGACATTTTTTAAATGAGAAATAAAAACATCTTGATTTTTATCAAGCCTTTATAAAGGTTCAACTGCAATAAAAGATGCTGTCACGATTCTTTATTAATTTTCTGGATCCTCCCACAGAACCACTTATTGACACTGTTCTACTGAATTTAAGTCTCTTTTGAGTGACCAGCCTTTTGTGAGACCTGATGTGGCCTGGATCAGTGTCGCCAACGATGCTAGCAGCTTTCTCAACATCAACATGAAAATTCGGCGGCTCTAGGGGGACTGAAATTACTTTGTAGGCTCGATACCCAGAAATCACTCTGAAACTATTAAGGAGCAAAATCTTATCACATCCAGAAAAGAATTAAGCAGTCTATACACATCCCAAACTTTTTAAAGAATTTGTTCATGTTGGTAGATTGACTGGCTCTTACTGAAATTAATTTTAAAGCTTCACTCTAATTATTAAAAGTCAACTTAGGGGGCACCTGGGTGGCTCAGCCGGTTAAGTGTTTGACTCTTGATTTCAGCTCAGGTCACGATCTCAGGGGTCATGAGATGGAACCCTGTGTGGGGGGGACTTAAGATGCTCTCTCTCCCTTTCCCTCTGCCCCTCCCCCCACCACTCTCGGTCTCTTAAAAGAAAAAAAAGTCAAGTTAGCATTTCTCTTTAGAAACTGGAAATGTTAACCAGCCTAATTAAAAGTGAAATGGTTCTGGGGCGCCTGGGTGGCTCAGTTGTTAAGCGTCTGCCTTTGGCTCAGGTCATGGTCCCGGGGTCCTGCGATCAAGCCCCGCATCAGGCTCCCTGCTCAGTGGGAAGCCTGCTTCTCCCTCTCCCACTCCGCCTGCTTGTGTTCCCTCTCTCTCCGTGTGTGTCTCTCTGTCAAATAAATAAGTCTTCTAAAAAAAAGTGAAATGGTTCTTGCAAATTACATTTTATTCGATCTTCTTGCTGAAGACAGGAGTAGTGTGAAAAACAGGGAACGTCAGAATGAGAAAGGGCTTTGGACAACACTCAGTATGAGGACGCTGGGGCCACGGTCACGTGGGAACCAGCACGAGCGTTTCCTGCCACCTACTCCAACCCTGTGCATCAAGCTGCCTCAGCACATCTCTTCGCCCCTTAGCTAACAACAATCTCAGCCTTGTCTGCTCTCCCACCTTTGCTTCGTGCAGCAAAGTTTAAACGGAAGGGATGTGAATCAACCTTTTCCTAAAGGTAGTAGGAGCGAAAGTCAGCGTCACCTTCTATTATGATCTAAAAGATGGAAATGGGTTGGGTTCTTTTCCCTTTTCTCCCCCGTCCTATCCAGGACCGACTCAAGCTGCCATTTCAAAACAGCCATGAGCATGGTGATTGCACTGAATAGCTTTCTCGGTTGCATTTAATTTCACAAATGTTTATGGAAATCCCAGGCATTCTTATGAGGGGTTGAGAGAGAAGAGTTCACTAGGACTGCCTTTAAGGACACAGAGAAGATGGGCATTATGCTCCTGGTTGAGACTAATTTTCCTTAAGGATTAGGGTAGATCCTAGAAACAGTAAGAATTTAATTTGCAGAGCACAGGCTACACCCTGCCTTTGACCGCAAGCCTTCACACGCATTAGCCTTGTTCTATGTGAAAAGAGACTCCCCACAACCTGGATCGCCCAGAGCTTAGACAGAAGCCTCCCTGCTGATAAGCCTGGGTCTACAGAATAAGAGACTATAAGTGGATAAATACAGATCTCTTGCTTCTCTTGGAAATCACCCGAGTGAAGAGATGCATGATTCCTTGGTCGTGTATTTTAGCTACCCCCAACGTGAAATGAAAAACAGTTATTGGACTCAAATCCTAAGACAACAAGGTATTTCCCCCTCCAAAGATTCATTAAGCCTTTGGCATCACTCACCACTGAGAATGGGCACTAAGTAAGTATCTGTAGAATACGGCAAAAGAACCAGGAAGAACTAAGACTTACAATCGGGAACACTGAATAAATGAGCTTAAAGTGAAACCGATCTCTTTTTTTAAGATTTTTATTTATTTATTTGAGAGAGCAGGAGTGGGGGGAGAGGCAGAGGGAGAGGGAGAAGCAGACACCCCACGGAGCAGGGAGCCCGACTCAGGGCTCGAACCCAGGACCCCGGGATCACGACCTGAGCCAAAGGCAGACGCTTAACCGACTGAGCCACCCAGGTGCCCAAAGTGAAACCAATCTTATTTTTTTAAAAGATTTTATTTATTTATTTGAGAGAGAGAATGAGATAGAGAGAGAGAGCATAAGAGGGGGGAGGGTCTGAGGGAGAAGCAGACTCCCGGCTGAGCAGAGAGCTCAATGTGGGACTCGATCCTAGGACTCCAGGATCATGACCTGAGCTGAAGGCAGTCGCTTAACCAACTGAGCCACCCAGGCGCCCGAAACCAATCTTATTTTAAGAAAGAAACAACCCCATCCTTAAACCCTGACAAGAGACATCGTAAGGAAGACATGGGCATGGACAGACAGGCTGAATGGTGACGTACAAACCACGGCACAACATGGCGGCCCACGTCAGCTCCTGATCCTAACAAAGCTGACAGGCTCAAGTTCACATCTGGTTCTTTCTTCTCCTCATCAGAGCCCCAAAGCTTCCTAGCAAAACTGGGAGCCAGGAAGGTACCCATGCTCCAGGAGTTTGCAAGGATTTCTCTCCCCAAGGCCAAGATGGAATCAGGAAGTCAAAAATCATGTCAGGACCCCAATGGCTGAGTGTTCCCCAGCTCACCTTCCTCAGCATGTCATTCTGCTCTACACTGTTGATCTTGCCGGGGCTGATTTCTCCTTTCAGGGTGTATTCAAAGAACTTCCCGCTGACATTCACTAATAAGGTGCTGAAGGCCCTGTCTTCCTGAGTACAGCTGAGTGACTTGTCATGACCGCTGGTGGCAGGGGTGCCGTACCTCAGGATCACCCCAACGATGAGCCCTGAAACAGAGTGTGGGGGGGGAGAACAAACCATCAGGCCTGCAGAAGGACAGAAAGAGCACGGACATGACGACACAGTGGATTTGCAACAACTAAGAAATGCAGAAGTAATCTTAGAGCCCAGGCACTAAGTGTGTATTTTAGGAGCAGCTGCATGGTCCTTCTAAAGGGTTAACCTCCTCCAGCACGAGTCCCTCATCCACCAGGAGGATGCGGTAGGACAGTACCTTTCCTGGTTATCACGGCACTGAGTATCTTTCCCAAGTGATCGTGTCTCGTTTCTCAGGCTTCTGAGGTAGGAAGATGGAATAAGAAGCAAAGTCATTTCTGCCAAGGACAGCACAAAGCAGAACTGCTGAGCTTTGATCTGTACCAGCAACAGCCCTCAGGCCAGTCCTGTGGTCATCTGCCAGCAAGGACCAGGCCACAGGAATTTCTAGCTCCTAAAAATGCAACTTGCTTTTTGCCACACACCCAAGGAAGGGGGGCGGGGGGAAGACGGAAAGAAAAGAAACGCTTTTGTTTAGGTCACTGCAAGTACTGGGTATCAAGGAGGAAGTAATTATATCCCTCGGGGAGCTAAACACCACAGTGCAAATGTATATGATCATGGTTCCAGGACTACAGAGCTGTCTTCTTAGGGCTGTGGCTACGATACAGCTAAAATAATTAGCTGCGAGTCTTTAGGTCTCATTCCGGTCTCAGGTGGGGTTTCCCATTAGGGGAAAAAAAAAAAAAAAAAAACTCAGCAAAACTGTGGATAAGCATGTGATTCCACAGCGAAGGACTGTTGCTCCCTTGGTCCTGGACAGAAGGCCCATACGCTACAGTAAAAGTGAGTGATATGTGAAGAAAACATAAATCGCCACAAGACACTTTCTACAGTTCTGAGGGCGAAGATTTCTGACTTCTCTCTATAGTCAGTTCTTTGCTAGCGGTATTAAAAGACAGAATGCTAAAAATGCTCCCCATCTCATTTTGCCGTTAATGGAGCAAGTTCCATGAGAAAAAGAAAGTTCTACGTTTACTATATTCCGTGCATAATGTTCTATAATGTCTCTTATCACCAAGACATATGAGAACTCAAGACATTGTTGAAGAACAACATGTGAAATCTAGAAAAATACAGTTTTTTTAAAAAGATTTTATTTATTTATTATTTATTTAACAGAAAGAGAGAGAGAGAGAGGGAGAGAGTACAAGCAGGCGGAGTGGCAGGCAGAGGGAGAGGGAGAAGCAGGCCTCCCCGCTGAGCAGGGAGTCCAATGCGGGGCTCGCTCCCAGGACCCCGGGATCATGACCTGAACCAAAGGCAGACGCTTAACCGACTGAGCCACCCAGGCACCCTTACAGTTCTTTATTTTCCCCAAGATTTTATTTATTTATTTGAGATAGAGTGTGAGCACAAGCTTGGTGGGGGGGGGGGTGGGGCAGAGGGAGAGGGAGAAGCAGACTCCCCACTGAGCAGGGAGCCCGATGCGAGGCTCGGTCCCAGGACCCCGGGATCATGACCTGAGCCGAAGGCAGATGCTTAACCAACTGAGCCACCCAGGTGCCCCTAGAAAAATACATTTCTGTAAGCCAAACTCTGTGTCTGTACTGCATTATTATTATTATTATTATTATTATTAAAGATCTGTATTAACAGATACTTGCACCTGGTTGACTTTTGTGGAAAATAAATTATAAAAGTTTATTACAAATTAAAAACGAGGTTCTTAATCATCTCAAGCAGATATAAAACAGTTTTAAAACCTTTAAAGGTTGGGGCACCTGGGTGGCTCAGTTGTTAAGCGTCTGCCTTCACTCAGCTCATGATCCCGGAGTCCTGGAATCGAGCCCCGCATCGGGCTCCCTGCTCCGCGGGAAGCCTGCTTCTCCCTCTCCCACTCCCCCTGCTTGTGTTCCCTCTCTCGCTGTGTCTGTATCAAATAAATAAATAAAATCTTTAAAATAAATAAACAAAACCTTTAAGGGTGTAGAAGAAAAAGCCAGCCTTTAAAGAAAAACATGTTGATCATTACAAAAAAAAAAAAAGAGAGAGATATTGTCTTTAGGGGAAAAAACAATAAAAACCCCATAATGCAGCTCGTTCGGGTCATCAGGTTACGGGGAAAGCACTTGAGGTCTTCAGCACCGATCTTTTGTTCAGGTCTTATTTGCTGGCATTTCATATTCATTTCTGCTTGTTGGGTGACTAACCGGGATGGTGCAGGAGATGGTAAGCTAGCACTTAGTCTCTCCCTGCTCAGCCTCGGAAAGGACTTCCCAGCTGCGGCCTCTCAGCCATCTTGCAGGTCAGGGTTTCCTGGGTGTCTGTGCTGGTAACTGAAGTTGGGGAGGTCCCTACACTGAGGTGGCTGCTGATCGTGGGTCCCTTCTCCTTGATTTTCCTGCTCCTCTTCATGAGAATCCCAAGTTTCTAACCTTGATGGACAGTCTGTCTCCCTGGTCTACTTTGTTCTCCTGTACCCTGGTTGTCAGTGCCCTTCGCCCTTCGCCCTTCTCCCTACACAGGAGGCTTGGAAGACTCTGGTCAACACTCATAGGGTCTCTGTATGGAGTAAGGTGTGCGCTGCTGGGCCTGGCGCCCTCTTTCTTTCCCCACCATTCTCCACAACAGTTGCTGCCTCTGCACCCTTTCCTCTGTCAGGAGCATCGAACCACACAGTTTCTCTACCCTCTGCGCTGGGAAGGTGCTTCCTGGGGGTTCTCTTCCCTATGGCAGTCTAGTGGACAAGTATATATAGCTTGGTGTCATTCCTGTGGATGAAACCAGATTTGTTTCTGACACTGAACCATTTTACTATTCTTTACACTTTTGTCACGATGACCTTCTTGTCCCTGCTGGTGGGTCACCACTCCCTCCACCCTGCCCACGGAGCCACGTTGGGTGGTGGCAGGGCTGAGGAGGGGTGGCAGGAAGCTGCTGGGCCCCAGCCCTGCTGCTCAGGGTCACAGTGCTGGGGATGGTGACCAGGGCTGGCTGTGGCAGCCGCAGCTCCTCCCTGGGCAGGATGGTGATGAGGTCACCAGAGTGGGGTTCTGCTCAAGGTTCTCTGGGGTTGCTCTCCACTCCGGATGGAGCTCATGTTGGTTTTTATTATTATTATTATTATTATTATTATTATTATTATTTCTTCTTCACTCCTTGGTCAGGCAGTTATTTTCTGATCAAGTTTTACATGACAAGAGATGATTCCATAGCCCTTCAACACTCATCATAATGCAGGATGACCTGCAGAGTCTGAAGGCTACCTGCCACACGATTTCACTTTCATGTCTTCATCAGGAAATCAAAGTAAATCATTTACAGAAGACTATCCTCCTTCCAAATCAATAGCTGCTTCCCAGAACTCACGGTTTCTTTATGGTATTACGGTATTACCTCATTGTTACTGGAGGTAACTAGAAGGTAAATCATGCTAGCACAGGGTCTTCACGATGACTACTACTCTAATGAAAGATGAGGCGTGATACTGTCATTTAGAATAGGAAATATATTTGGTCTTTGTCCCAATTGGGACACCTGATACAGAGCTCCTAAAACCCTTGGAATCGGGGAGTGCCACGTGTCTTTTTGTATGCTAATAAGATGACTGGTGGTTGGAGGCTCCTGCATTATCCACAGGATGGGAGCTGGTTGCCAAGGGAACGAACTTTATGATTACAGAGTTGAAAAATTAAACCCCGCCCCAAAACTCCAGGTAGGGGAGAGGGGCAAGAGGTAGAGTTAATCACTAATGGCCAATGAGTTAATTAACCATGCCTAAGTAATGGAGTCTCCATAAAAATCCCCAAAGTATGGGGGCTCAGAGAGCTTCTGGGTTGGTGAACATGTGGAGGTGTGGGGAGGGTAGTGCACCCAGAGAGGGCGCGGAAGCTCTACACTCCTTCCTTCATACTTTGCCCTATGTATCTCTTTCATCTGGCTGTTCCTGAATTATATCCTTTTATAATAAACCCGGAATAAAATAAGTAAACTATTTTCCTGAGTTCTTTGAACCATTCTACAAATGACCGAACCTGAGGAGGGCGTCATGGGAACCTCTGATGTGTAGTTGTTCGGCCAGAAGTGCAGGTGACCACCTGGGACTTGTGATTGACATCTGAAGTTTGAGGGGGGCTCTTGTGGGACTGAGCCCTTACCCTGTGGGAGCTGATGCCATCTGCAGGTAGTGTCAGAATTGAGTTGAATCACAGGACAACCAGTCACTACCCATCAGAGAGCTGGAGAACTGCTTGGCGTGGGAAAATCCCCACACATCTGGTTACAGAAGTGTTGGCTGTGAGTATTGTATATAGGGGAAACAGGAAATTTTTCCTTATAGGAGTTTTATATTTGCAGACAAATTCCTCAATTACAGGAAATGCCCTCGTATTCTCCTCTCTCCAGTAACCATCACCATCATACTAGAAGTGCTATTAACTGATGAATATTGTTTTTATGTACTGACAAAATGTTTCCCTCCCTACCTGGGCCCAATGCACCCATTTTAAAGATGAGAGACAGTGAAGGCGATGCTGCTGCCCCCTTGTGGGAAAATGTGGCAACATAAAACACCACAGCAAAGACACAAGGTCAACACCGTCCTGATAGTTTTGACCAAAATGATACCAAGCAACAGGATACACTGCTAACTCAAGGCAGATTTTGAGTTACTCCTCAAGCATCTTAGATTCATATTTATTATCACTGTAGTTCATGGCACAAAGAAACAGAGTCATCGCTATGATATTAAGTTCATGTTTACTGTCTTCCACTTCAAGAAAGAGTAAGATATTAGGACTGTGGAGGTGCATTTTGGTAAGAAAAGGATAAAGGTGTACAAAAATCAAAAATGGCATATTTTCATCTGCTAGATCTGGAAGACATCCTCTGACAGGGAACTGTAAAAAGGTCCTAACTACAAGGAATTAAAACAAAACATTAAGTTTCTTTAAAAGCTCAAAAAAGTCAGTATCCATGCAAAAAAATGATGGAGATCAACAAAGGCATTGAAGATTTTACGGATCAACATCATAGCGTTCTCGATTACAAAGAGAAATAACCTATTACATATGTGGGCCAGAAACGTAGCACATAAGATGTCAGCTGCTGAAGAAAAAGAATCACTGATTTCACACATATCTGACTAATATCAGGGAAGAATGTAGTTTCAAAATCTTACAGAAAGCAAAGATGGATGAAATTCCTTTGACATCTGACAGGGCTTACGATGGTGAACTCCAAGGATGCAAAAATTCAAGACTCTTTCAGGAAAAAAAAAATTTAAGACTGCTTCACCATGGAGGTACTAAAACAACTCACTTCACAACTGTATTAGCATATTGGGCTGATGGTGTACAACTGCCAACTTTTCTAATTTTTAAAAGGAAGACCAAACCTCTCCCTCCATATACAGTGGATATATGTGCTCATCCAAAAACTGGTGGTATGAGGAAGGAATTTAATTATGGACAAAGTGTGGTTCAAAAACCCCACGCAGCCACTAAAGAAACTAGGCCCCATGAGTCAGGTGCCAGTTCCTGCATTTGTGACTGAAGCTGTTGGGAGGACAGTCGAATAAGTTGACACTCAGCTAGCTGTTAATTCTAGACTGCCATCCACCTGCTGTAATATTTAGATGTCTCTATTAATAAGCCTTTGTTAAGGAGTTGGGGAATAGGTGCACGGATGCACTGTTCTCTAAGGAGGTTTCACTTCCACTATATGAGCAATTGGGAGTAGAGGATCACCAGTTCCATCTGGCTACTACTGTGGGCTTGTTTACAGCACACAGGGGTTGTTCTGAGCTCGAAAGCTTCATCTGAAATTCTGAGAAAAGAAAGCACCCTGTTCCACACCCAGTTACACAAGTGTGCGAAGAAAGTGAACCTAATTTTGAAACATTTCCATTTGTAATCACTTTCTATTTCCTACTCTCAGCCCCAGGCAACTAGTGATCTACTTCCTGTCTCTATAGATTTGCCTTTTCTGGGCATTCCATATAAATGGGAGTCATAACATATGTAGTCTTTTGTATCTGGTTTCTTTTGCTGAGTGTAATGTTTTCAAGGTTCATCTGTGTGGAAGGAAGGTATCAGTACTTCATTACTTTTGACTGCTGAACAGTATTCCACTGTATGAATATACCATATTTTGCTTATCCATTCACCAGTTGATGAGCATTTGGGTTGTGTCCACTTTTTTGCTACTATGAATAATGTTGCTCTGGATATTTGCATACAAGTCTCCATGGACATGTTTTCATTTCTCTAGGGTAGATACACAGGAGTGGAACTTCCGGGTCATATGGTAAATCTATGTTTACTATTTTAAAAAACTGCCAAAATATTTTTCCCACTTGGGAAACTGTGTACCTTGTGATTCACCCAAGCAGTGAATTAACACTCCTTTTGACTGTTGACTAGTACTCCGTTGTATGAATATACAAAAGTTTCTTTATCCATTCACCTGTTGAGGGATAGCTGGCTTGTTTCCAGCTTTTGGCTATCACAAGTTAAGCTGCTTTGAACATCCATGAACAGGGTTTTACATGAACGTGTTTTCATTTCTTTAGAGTAAATACCCAGAGTGGGGTTGCTCAGTCATAGGGCAAGTGTGCGTTTAACTTTATTAGAATCTGCCAAGTCATTTCTCAGAGTTACTATGCCATTTTGTGACAACCCCTTTCCCCCAAGCAGTGTATGAGAGTTCTAGTTGCTCCACATCCAGTAACTCTTGATAATACTCCAGAAAATCTGTGAATCACCAAACAGCCAGCCTGGGAGTAATGCTACCCTGATAGAGGATGACTTTGATGAAAGAAAGAAACGGAGTCCATAGCTCTTTAAGATACAAGTTCTGTCTCGTTCCGATCAGTATATGAGACACTAAAATAGTGAAAATCAAGCCCATCAGTCAAGAGTTCACCCTCCCATCCAATGCCCCTCTTCTCCAGCAGCTGGCATTCCAGACATTTGACTAAGACCAAGATGGAACACGTTTTTGTGATTCAAAACCACCACCAATTATAAGTAGCTTCCCCAAATATGGAATGTCACAGGAATAAAAAGAAGAAATGATTTTAGGTCTTAGATATCTGCTTAACACCACCAGAGATGGGAGAACTGTTATACTGTCCCATGAAGCTCTTGGGTGAGCCACCACAAAAACCTTCCCATCCTTGCTGTGCCATATAGCACTTCTCCACACGTGACCATATACCATATAACCTTCTGACGATCTTTACAAAAGGAAGATCCTCATTCTAGTGTAGAATGAAAGACTGGAAGAGCCTTTCACTGAAAACTAGGACCAGGGAGGCAGACTTGGACTCCATGACTGAACTTTCAACTAGAGGAGTCCAATATGGTACACCCAAGTGTAGGCTGATTACACTTGCCTCATTCTAGGTGAGGCCTATGCTGGCTCAACACTTCCAGGGCTGGAGGGATTATTTCTGCCTAATCCAGGGTTACAGCCTCAGGAATCCCATTATTGCCACACCCCCTAAACCACACTCTCCAAGTTCTGCCACTAATCAATGAGAGATTTTGACCTGATTCCTTTATCTCCCAATTGGTTCAAAGTTTTGGTAGGGAACAGAGAGTATCACTAATTCAACCCCTCGAACACCAACAGTATAGATGACCACCCATATTCTTAAACACATTTTCTTCAAAATGCTTTTAAAATAAAATTCACAGACATGTTTGAGTGGAAGATAATGGGAAGCCAGGAAATTCCTGGATTAGGTCTAGGGACCTTTCAAATTATAGTATCAGTTTTCTGTTTTAGACCAGGTATATGATTTATTTGTTTCTGCTTCACACTCTGCCATTTTCCAGAATCAAGGACAGTACCACCTGTGGCTAAGTCATCACTCAACACATTTTAATTGCTGTTTTGTGTATTTCCCCTTCAATTACACACATTAATCAAATTCAAGTCAACTGCCAAAGGACTACAAAGGTTACCACAGTGGATTATCACCCACTTTCCTGACCTGTCACTCTTTAAAGGCTCAGCCAAGACTTTCAGATGATGAACACCAGCTACCCTTTGACATAAATTAATCAATCTTTCCTCTGAGCTTCTGTCTGGAAGTCTCTCCGCACTCTGTCTTCCCTAATCATCCTCACAGGGTTAAGCCCTACTTATCCTTTAGGTCACAATATAGTTATCACTTCTTCCTGGCAGGGAAGCCCTTCCTGATACCTCAGGACTGGACTGGATTCTCCACAATCAGGGCTGCCCTCGCAGAATTCCACATGAAAGATGCTCTGTGGAATTGTTCAGGGCACAACCTATACAACCGTATGTGGTTACCCTGCTCACCATGCATCTCCAGGACACAGTCTCTGTTATCAGAGCAACAACTGCACTGCACTGTGAAGGCCTTTTTAACAGCCCCTCCCTCATCCCCAGGGCTAATTCTCCCAAGGGCAATGCTCAGGGAGTACTCACCAGCCATTCCTGCATCTGACCCACCACAGCCACACAATAAATGACAGTAGACTATGGGGACATTAGCCAGTAGCCATCTGTTAACAAAGAATTACCTTATGTGAGTTATAGGAAAAGACACTTAGTTCTGAACCCCAAAAAAGCAACTACTTATTTTCAACTTCTTACCTGCCACAAAATGCAAGGGTACCCACATTTATTAGCCTTTAGAATTTGGCCCAAATTAATGAATACACTTCAAGCACTCTCACCAGTTAAAAACCTTTCAGTGGTTTTTATGAGGCATATTATAGAATCAACCCTCCTAGAGGCTCTGCAGTTCAGTAGCACTGGAAATAATGGGATGCACTAATCGCAGTTATCTTAGAGAGCCACGAAACTAGAGCCCACAACAGCACCTACATAACACATGGGAACATCAATGAACAGAAACAGAACTGTACTCCCCAAACTTTTAATTGATGACGGTGTGTTTTTGCAAATTAAAGAAAACAAAACCTATTTAAGAATTCACCTGAATTCAAAGACAAGCAACCAAAATAAATTATCTGCTATGGGCTGAACTGTGTTCTCTCAAACTTCCTATGTTGAAGCCCTAACCCCTTCCCCCCCACCACGTGACTGTAATTTGGAGATAAGGTCTTTGAGGAGGAAATAAATGTTAAGTGAGGTCATAAGGTGGGCCCTCATCCAATAGGACGGGTGGCCTTATAAGAAGAGGAAGAGACACCTGCTTCCTCTTCCTGCGCATGCGTGCACAGAGGCAAGGCCATGTGAGGACACAACGAGACGGTAGCCGTCTGTGAGCCTGGAAGAGAGGCCTCCCCGGAACCCAACTATGCTGCCATCCTGATCTTACACTTAACAGCCTTCAAAATTGTGAGAAATAAATTTCTCTTGTTTAAGCTACCCAGTCTGTGGTGTTTTGTTAATAGCAGCCCGAGCTGACTAATACACTATTTCTGAGAAATTGCAGGGGGCTTCTCTAGACTGTCAATAATAGCCTTGCAGCTAACTCACACCCGACCTCACAACTAGGAAACCTTTCTTTTACAGATGGAAAGTTAAGGTCCCACTGCTCTAACACAAGGTCCTTAACCGCTACTCCACAGATGGTTTTTGTCTGTCTTTCCTTTTCCCATACTACCACCACGATGACTCTTCTTAATCTTCCAAAGGAGACTTTCCCCGTATTGCCCTCCCAGCATGAACTCAGACTTTTGTAGAAAGCATTTTCGGGGCGCCTGGGTGGCTCAGATGGTTGAGCATCTGTCTTCGGCTCAGGTCATGATTCCCAGGTCCTGGAATCGAGCCCCATGTCAGGCTCCCAGCTCAGCGGGGAGTCCGCTTCTCCCTCTCCCTCTGCTTCTCCCCCTGCTTGTGTGTGCTCTCTCTCTCTCTCTCTCTCTCAAATGAATAAATAAAATCTTTTTAAAAAGTATTTTCCTAGGGCACTAGCCAAGAAACTACCATACCTCTGTTCTCTGTGATCAGAACTGATGGAGCCAGATAAAAGGTTAATTTTCATTAATGCTTTTAAAACATCACCTACTCGGGAAGATACTGAAATGTGTTACGTTGAGAAATTTAATCAGAGGCACACAATACATAATTTTTAACTCAGATGATCGTTACAACAATTCTAAAAAAGGAGGAATTTAAATTGATGATAACCTATACTAGTAAGTTAACTATGGCAAGACTACAAAATCTTTACTATGAAATATATCAGCTACCCAAAAATAGAACTACATATAGGGGATAAAGAGTAATATAACTGGGAAAGAATATACACGGGGGGGTTCAAAGGTACCGGTAATTTTGTTTCTTAAGCTGGACAGTAAACACAGAGGTGTTTATTCCACTTTTTAAGTTATATACACTCTTTTGTATATTTAATACATTTCACAAGACTTTATCAGGCTAAGAATGGTCTACCAGACCTCTAGGTGGCTATCACTCAGCTTGATCAACAATGCCTTACCAAGAGAGCTAAGCGCCCTTTATATTCTTCCCAATCAAGACCTGAACTTGCCCTCACCCCCCCACCCCCTGGAAACTGCTACCCTGAACTGGGTGTTTATTATGCCCCTAGAGTCTAATTGTGGATCTGTGTTGTTTCATTTTGTATGTCTTTGAATTATGTGTGATATGAATTATTTGGTGACTTGCTCTCTGGTGCATCATGGCTCACTGCTGTGTCATGCTGGAGCACGTGGATGTAGTTTCCTTCTGCTTTTCTGTACCACTTTCTGGATAATTGCTTCAGATCCATTTGTCTGGTTTGCCAATTCTCTCTTCAGCTCTTTACTCTATCCATTGAGTTTGTAATGTCAATGACTGGTTTTCACTTCTTGAAATTCTATTTGGTTCTTTTCTAAATATGCTGGACTTTTTGTTTGCTAACAGAATCTGAACTAAGGGGCGAATACGTTTATGACCCTCAGCTCTGCACTCTGGGACTACTGCTCACTTATTCCAATCGGTTTCACAGGATGGATAACAATACATTGTTATAAAAGGCCTAAATGCCTCTTCCAAAGGGTGCCGGCTAAATAAATTGTGGTCCCTTCATATAACGAAGTCTGTAGCCATTATACTAAAAAGAATGCAGCAGTGCTACATACAATGCATTAAGTGGGGGAGAAAAAGAAAAGCAAGGTGCAGAATGAGTTGTATAGCACACTACCTTTTGCATGGGAAATGAAAAAAGAAAATCTATCTCAGGTTTTTAAATGCAGCAAAATTCCCTGAAAGGATATCCACATGAAGGTATAACCCTGGTATCTCTATGGAAGGGAACTGAGTTGGCCGGGGATCAGAGGAAAGATAGGATTTAATTTTCACTCTGGAGCTATTTGAATTTTCTACCGTGCACAATATATATATTTCCTGTTAAAAATCAAAACGATAGCTAAATACTGAAGTAAGCCAGGCCATTTCTGACGTCTCTGCTCTCAGCACATGCAGTCCACCCTGCCAGGTCTGTCTCCCAGTTCCCACCGTGCCCTCCCCTGTCTACCTGGCCAGTTCCTATTCACCTGCAGGACTCATCCGAAACTGCACCAGCTTTGGCACAAATTAGCTGGTGCCCACCTAACTGTTATTGCATGTCTGTCCTCCCCATGATACCGCAAACTCCACTGAACCCAGTGTGATGTCTGGAATGTGGTCATCATTCAAAAAATGTTTGCTGAAAGAATGAAATCATGAAAACCAAAAACTATAATTTGACAACAAATACCATTAATAGATTATACACAGACGGAAGCATCAGTTCCCCAAACTGTGAACATAATGCCCTTATCCCCCTGCACCATATGTTTAAGTTTTGGCAGGCAACAAAACAGCATCTGAAAAGATTACTTTCCTATTTTTGTTGCAATTTCTTGAGTCATGAAATTGGTGTCTGTGAAGTATCCAAAGTCAATAACCAGAGTCGACATTAATGACACATCAAGAAATACTTCACACATATTCCCAGCAAAATCTTTTATGTGCTTATGAGAGCAGAATAAAATGTAATTACTCACTGGTTTAAGTTCGACCTGGCTCAAAACTATATCATATTTAATGGCCTACTTGATAAAATTATTTTAAAACAAAACACCCAGTGGAGAAGCTATAATAGAAAAGCTGGGGGTGCCTGGCTGGCTCCGTCAGAGGAGCATGTGACTCTTGATCTCAGGGTCATGAGTGTTCAAGCCCCACGTTTGGTGTAGAGTTTACTTAAATAAATAAACTTAAAAAAAAAAAAAGACAATCTGTTGTTCATCCTTCTAAGAGCTGGTACTGAACAGGCGTATGCTGCATTCCAGGAGGAGACGGCTTTGGACTGGGTGCTAAGGAGGCATGGAGAACCTGCCCTCCTGAGCCCCCTACCAACACCACACCCACCCCTGCCAGCCTGGGAACACATAACTAATTACAAAGCCAGTCAAACTGTGACCAGCACCATAAAATAGAGGCAGAAACAGGTGACATAGTAGGGAACAGAATGAATCATTCTTTTAAGTGAAAAAGTAGTTGAGGAAAACTTCATAGAAAAGGTGACTTATATCCATATAATACCATACCAAGACAATACCATAATAGTATTGTCTCAACTTTCACGTGCTTGAAATTTTCCATAATAAGCAATTTTTCAGTACAGAACTTAATCCACCCAACATGAAGATTTAAAGCAGGGATCCCGGCAACCATAGGTCCAGCACGATCTTCCCATCCCCACTCCAGAAACTTACCTCCAAATCTCCCGAACATCCCTAACTCCGCAGGTGCAAGAGGTAACTGTCACTCCTCCCTATGAACATTGTTTCTCTCCCCAACCCTGTCCCCGTCAAAGCCGCTTCCCTGTGAGTCAGCCCCATGTCAGTCGCCCACAGGCAGGCACCTAGTTCTGCAGTGGCAACCATTCTTCTCACGTGGATTTTTTCTTTTAACAGCCTCCTAGGCTTCCTCGCAGTCACCTCATGCTCCTCAGTGACCTACCTCAAAACCACCACAAGGTCGAGGAAAAGAAAAGGTAAAAATGCTCCCAAATATAGCCGCCTATCTTCTCAACGTCTTGCCACTATATTCCCTGCCACTTATTTTTTTCCATGTTTTTAAAACAAAATGCCCACATCTTACTTAAACCAACAAAAAACAATGTTCAGCTCATCACTTACCAAATATATACTGAGAACTGGCTCGATGTATAAGACCATGTCAAGTGCTAAAAGGAATATACCAGAAAGAGCGCACAATGATTCCTGTCCTCTGAGTGCCCATAATCCAGTTGAAGGCTAGTTGTGCAAACAAAAACGCATCGTGTACACAATCCATCAACCATCCTTCTAGTTATAGTACAGTAGTGGACGTTCACGTTCTCAGGGGAATCATCAAATATTGTGTGAAGAGGGAGGTTACCACACCATCTGGTTGGTTGCTGTTGACAGGCCAGTGTAACAGAAAGGAAAAGTCTGTTGCAAAATGCACTGTGAAGAATAAGGCAGTGGAATATGGTGAATAAAAAGATATAAATGAGGCAAAAGAAAACACCAAGGCTTTGAGCTGAGGTGGCTGGTAAGGTATGGACAGCATTTACAGGAAGTGAGAATGTCCAGTGGGAAAGCCGGAATTAAAAATGGAAGATGCTGGGGTGCCTGGGTGGTGCAGTGGGTTGAGTGTCTGACTCTTGGTTTCAACTTGGGTCATGATCTCAGGGTCGTGGGATCGAGCCCTGCATCAGGGTCTACGCTCTGCACAGAGTCTGCTTGAGATTCTCTCCCTCTGGACCTCCCTCTGCTCGCGTGCATGTGTACATGCTCGCAAGCTCGCTCGCTCTCTCTCTCTCTCTCTCTCGCAAATAAATAAATAAATAAATAAATAAATAAAATCTTAAAAAAAAAAACAAAAGGTGCTAACTCTGTCATCACATACACTGATTTCAGAGTATGGCACATTCAGGGTGGAAATGGCCCAAATGACGAGAACATTTGCCTCCAAGGAAGAGAATAGGATAAATTTCTACCCAAGGACAAACAGAGGTCTCTTTTTCACTTGTCTTTTCTTGGAACTTTTGCATTTTGTACCATGATATGTATTATCTTATCAAAAATTCATTTAAATAAGTTATGAGTTTCAGGACTGTATTACAGAAATTACAGTCAAGACTAAATATAAAGACCTGCAAGGCAGCTATGTAAAAATGGTATCTGAAGCCATGGACCAGGGAGTGAAAGAAACTTATCGGATCAAGGACTAGACTTTGGGCAACTCTGCACCTAGGGAAAGAGAATGAAAGAAGGGACAGCTGGGTAGCCAGGAAGAAACTCACCCAAAAATACTACCAAAAACATCGTGGAATGCGCCTGGAATGGGGGTGAGGGCAGACATGAGGGTCCCCAAGAATTAATGGTAAGAGAATGAAGGTTTTCTTCAGACAGCCAGGAAAACTGCCATATATTAGATGTGACTGGCAAATTATGGGAGTAAGCCAGGAGATTCGCTGTTTGTGTGCCCCGAAGAGCCTGGGAATCCCCAAACTGCAAAGCGACCCAGTTGGAATGCACCTTAGATTCACCTGGGGAGAATCCAGTGCACTGTGTGGTATCCAGTTTGGAAAAACAATGTGAAAAGAAGAAGAAAAGCAAATCTCCAAAGGTCAGATGGTAAGATGACCCGTGTGACCACTGGCTGACAGAATGGAAACAGTGCCTGACCTAAACCAGTTGGGTGGCGTGGGGGGGGGGGAGGGACAAAGCTGTCCCTAGGAAGGAGACGGAGCCATCAGTCTTTTCCAGTCCAGATAGAAGCATATCACAACCAACTGCTTCCATCTTTACCCTGTCCTCTAAGTCACCTTCTGACAACAACTCGGGGTCTACACAGAGGAATCTGCTGCTTGTCTACACGGAGAAAACAGTCTACTTTGTCTGAACTCTGCACTCCGGTTAGGTTCAGACTCTCTGAGCCTCATGAACTTGAGCTTGGCCCCAAGAGACAGAGTCACTCAGGCTGCTGACAGTTTCGGCTTTTGAGCGGGTGACATCACTGTCTAGAGTCTGGGCCAAGGTACATGCTACCTGTGTGGCCCCTTGCAGCCTGCCAGCCTTCTGGCAACATCTGTGCCCCAGGCCTTAACAGCAAACTGCAAAAGCGTCTGTTTTCCCAATTCTGTCTCACGGCTCACTCCTACAGTGACAACTACGGCTGTGTCCTCCATGGCTGTCTGACAGGGGACCGGATAATACCAGTATGTCCTCCAAATGCAGTCGCTTACCTCAGACAGGGACAAAAGTCGTTGCTAAAAGCCAGCAGGAAAGAGCGCGGCGTGAGCACTCACAGAAATCTCACACGCGCCGACATCACCACGCTTCATCACTGCCCGGCCTGCTCCGACACACAGGAGGGACAGAAAGCCAGCTGTATTCTTCCTCTCCTTCGCTCCATCCCCTCCCTCCGCCTCTGCGGCGCCCACCCCTCATGTCAGCCGCTGGCCAGTCCAAGGCTGGTTAAACCTACATATCCACAAATACAGAATATTCTTTTGCTTCTTTTAAACTTCCAGAAACAGTATCATGGGGGCATGGGGAAACAGGTTCAGCTGCTGGAACCAAGACCAGAATACCAGGGGCTTACCTGAGACACGAGCCTATTTTTTCTCTCCCGGAAGAGTCAGAGCAGAAAGGAATTGAGAAGGGGACAAGGCTCTCCCCTTCCCTTTATGGGGAGCGCCTCTCAACTGTGCACACGACTCCCACCCCACCCCACCCCACCGCACCCACCGGCCAGGACCTGGTCACACGGTCGCATCTGACTGCAAGAGAGGCGAGAAAAGAAAGTCTTTCTGGGAAGCCATTTCTCCTTCTAAAAGCCCACTCCTATGGAAGAAATGGAAAGCAGATCCTGGGGGACAAGTGGCCTTCTCTGCCACGTTTACTGGGTGGATTGGGCTGCCTTTCCCTTTTTTCCCCCCACTCAATATTATGTTTTTGAGATCTACCCATTGTTCAAAACCTAAGTGCATGCATGTTCACTGCCGGTCAGTGGCATGTTGTGCTCCTTGTAAGGGCTTACAGGACCGATTTTCTTTACAATTTAGGATCTACATTCTCAATGGGGTGGATGCATGCACCACATTTATTAAACTGCTCCCCTATCATTAGACACCAGGGTCTTCTGAAGACATTCTATTTACAAAGTGTTTGGATCACATCTGGAGCAACGTTCAATCCGTTAAATGCTAAGCTGTATGGATCAGTCTCAGGTACAGGCTGGTTGTTTGGTAATGCCTTTAAAGTCCCCTACAGCAAGCCAGTTAAAAGAGAAATTGATAATATTAAACTACATAGGAAGAGGAATGAAGTGTATGGTCCTCCTTGACTTTCTGTGATTGTAATAAAGCGTTACAGGCTGTGCTGGGTTTCCTGACAAGTGAAAGAAAGCCTTGGGTGCTGTTTCAGTCACAACATCTGATAGAAGGAAATAAACCAGTTGAGAGAAATAAATGTTTGCTGGATCCTCACTCTAAAACAAATCTGTCTCAAGGCTCAATTAGCCCCCCCCCCAAAAAAAGATAATGAAGTCGTCTTTAACAAACAGCTATACAGAAAATGTCCAAGGCTTCTCCAGGAGGATGTTTTCCTTGGTTGACCCTTAACAAGTAGAGGACTTAACATTAAAATATTTTATGTAGAGGGTCCCGTTAGCACCCAGGCTCACGTCGGTGTGGGATTCCTGCCCAGAAGGGGACACCCAGGAGGATGTCAGGAAAGGTTGATTTTCCCCAGAGCCTCGTGGCTTCCCAGTGGTTCGGTACTTTTGGAGGCATTACTATTAGTGACTCCGGTATTATTAGGGGATTTTCCTCTCTTCTGTAGTTAACTGAAGGTTCCAAACCATTTTGGAGAAGTGAAAAGATACTGGTTCTTTCTGTGGGTTTTTTTTTTCATGGCTCTGAAATACCCAAATATAGTATCTTCTTTTCATTTTTACTCATATTTGGCAGTTTTTTTTCCTAAACCACAGTTACAGTACACCACCCCAGTGTTGTTTGCTTCCTCCTACTACTCTAAGTAATTTGCCCCAAACAGCAAAAGTATGTTTTAGTACATTAAAATAATTTCAAATAAATCCATGCAGAATAAGAAATACTTATTGAATATCCACTTTATTCTAAAGGTTTTACTTATAACATTATCTCTTAATTTTCACCGTAACTTTATGAGGTAGGGGTTATTTTACAGTACTTAACAGTTGAGAAAACTAGACCTTTAAGAGTAAATAGCCTGCCTGAGGTCACATAGCTGATTGGGTCACAGAAACTATAGGATTTGAACTCATTTACTTTAATTCCAAAGCAAGAGTTCCTTCTGCTATTTCCTGATGCCTCCCAGATGACAAGTGAATTATAAGATTTTGCTCAGCTTTATAAATAATGTGTGCGCCTATTGTAGTGAACCTCTAAACCTTCCCTCAAAACATGCAACCCTCTGTAATCTGGCCATAATGAATGCATCCCCCCCATTTTATTTCCTAATATGTTCTACAAGGACCACCCCCCCCTTCGATCTGACCTGACAGGTTTCATCATTGCCTCCACACTTACAGACCACACATTTATTCAACAAATGAGTTTTCAGCTTTTACTATGTCCCAAGCACTGTTCTAATCTTTGGGGATATGTATCCATGAACAAAACAAACAGAAATTCCTGCTCTCATGGAACTTCTTTACATTCTACGGGGGGGGGGGGGGAGGCGGGGGAGAAACAGAAGAAATAAGTAAATTACATAAGAAAAGAACACGGTAAATGCTATGGCAAATATATATATATATATATATATATAGCAGAAAAAGGGTTAAGAAGAATAGCGTGGGGTGGAAGGCTGAGATTTTAGAAAGAACCAACAGAAACTCTGGAAGAGAAAAACATGATCTTAGAATCTTATTTCAAGTTCAACAGTAGACTAGATACAGTGGAAGAGAGAATGAAACTGGAAGATAAATTTGTTAGAGGAGAGATTCATTCACCAAGCAAATTACTTTTTGCATCTAGTATATATTAGACATTGTAGATGCATTTACTTTACTTCTGTACTTTCACAAAATTTTTCACTTGGATGAACCTCAATTCTCTAAAGCCTACCCAAGTTCCTTGTTCACATTGATATCTCATTTCTCTAATACCCTACATGTTAAAATAATCAATATTCATTTTCATCACAGATTAGCCCAGTTCTTAAATTATTCCATATCCCTAACTAGATTGTAAACTCCTTGAGAATTAGGTCTATAGATTTCTTTTATATCTATCCCCACATGGAATAGCATAGTAGCAGACATACAGTAAACACCTGGATGCCCCAACCACTGCTAATTAGCTAATGAACCTTGGGCGAAATTGCTTGAGCCCTCCTGGACCTCAATTTTCCCTCCTGGCAGCCAAGGTTAAATGAGCTCTATTTGCAAAGCCAGAACGGACAGCTCTGCTTCAGTGAAGTTAAGTCAGTGAATTCCTGCCTCAGTTCGAATCTCTGCTTCTCAGTTACTAGTTTGATGCCTGTGGACAAATTACCTCTCATACCTCAGTTTCTTCTCTTGTAAAGCAGGTGCGTTAATAAGAGTACTTGCCTTGTAATGTTGAGTTAATGTTTGTGGAAATGTAAGAGTCATGGCTTAGAATCCACTCACATCAAGGGGGGAAAAAAACCACCAGAAGCTCTGAAATAAACGCAGACAATAAAGAACCAATGGGATCAAATGTCTAACGGTATTGAACACATACATGTAAAATGCCCTATCAGAATAGATAACTATAAAATATGCCTCCCACCATCTGCTTTCTTCTCATCCTCTAATCAATCCTACCTGTCGTCAAAAAGTCAAGAAAAAAATTCCTTAACATTATCTTTAAATTACTGTCACTACAACAGTCTAATTTTCTAAAGTTCAATTGAATATTATACTAAGTACATCAATGGACTAATGGTATTTGGGCGGATGATTCGGGCTTAACCACAGTACACATTATTTCCTGGTTCTCATTTTTGTCAAAGGATAAATTTCAAAAAGTCAAAAACAAGGTTCTCATAAAAATAGTGAGATATCAAAGCTATTTACTGCTTAATTAGGAAACGAGACAGAATGGTGAAGCTGGTTCCAAGGAGGAAAGGAGAGACCAGTATATATGGCCAATGGAAGAAAACATGCTGAAAAAAGATTGCTAAGTTAGATTTTAAAATAATGATTTCTATGGTCTGAATGTTTGTGTCTCCCTACCCCAAATTAGTATGCTGAAATCCTAATCCCCAAAGATGATGGCATAGGAAATGGGGCTTTTGGAAGGTGCTTTAGTCATGAGGGTGGAACACCTCATGAATTGGATTAGTACTTTATAACTTTATAAAAGAGGTTCCAGAGACACCCTGAGCCCCTTCTTCCACATGAGGATAATTACAACAATGACAACACCAAACCAACCTGACCAGTTTGGTATATTTATAGCTGAACAGCTTTTTCTCTATAATGGTTTGAGTGCACTTGGTGCCTGGAGATGGTCACAATGTTGTTAATATCATGATCGTTGATGTCAAAATAGGAGTCCAGCGATAGAAGATTTGGTTCTGGATTGAATCAAAATTTGTGAAGACGCCATCATCCTTGGTTAGTTAAGAATGACAAAACGTCACATAGAGTGTATTTTTTAGTCTTGAGAAATCTTTATATGTACATTACTTAATTTGTTTGTTCCCCCCTGGCAAAAAGCCCTCTAAGGTAGGCAGTGCACTTTCTGAGCGTTGTGAATCAAGCTGCTGAAATCTAGAGTTAGTCAGTGGTCTGCTCAAGTACAGGTGTGCACTGTGGGGTTAAACAGTGACTCTGAACCAGCCTCCAGACTCTTTAGCCAGTGAGCATACGAGCGGACCTGAATGCACCACATACCCCGGGGCTAACTGGTAAAGCGAACCTGTCCGTGACCTTGGAGGACTCTGCCTTCCTAGAACATCTGGTAAAGAGGTTTGTTTTCAGAGCACCTAAGCTTATCACCAGTGGAAATAATCCGAGAAAGGGCTCCCTGTTGCCTGCATTACCCAGCCACTAGATGCTGAGAGCCCTGCGATGACTAAGGCAGGCTCCTGTTCAGTAAGACAAAAAGCTCTAGCCCAGAGCAGGAGTACTACCGCAGAGGCAGGTGCTCTGAAAGCATAGAGAGGAGGAAGTAATTACCTTGCCCAAATCTGCTCTCAAACTCCCCACTGACTCACCCTGAGAAACACTTGAAATACAGAGCTCTAAGGACTCAAAGCCTATTGTGAAAGCACTACTTCTGGTTCAAAATATCCAGCAGCAGCAAATTGGAGATCTAAATGATTTACACCCAAACAGGAAGGGATGACCCTGATATCCACAAGCAAATAATTCCCAAGTGACTTTCAAATGCTATTTGAGGCTATTTTGATAATTTCATTTTTCAAAATTTATTTTTCCCTTTCTCTCTCTCTCTCTCTCTCTCTGTTTCTGATTCCAGTTCCTTGATGTTTTGGGAAGGGGAAAATCACCTTGTCCTAAAGTCAGTTAGCTTCCAGATAAAGCCAGAAACCTGATCAAAAGGATAAGGGCTGCCCAGGACAGAAACAAAACAAAAACCCTAGGCTTGGTTCTCATCCTGGACATCTGGTCACATAAGCTATGCAAAAACACAGTCACCAGAATAATCTAATTGCATTTTCCCACAGAAATAATGAAATAATTGGGAAGGGGGTGTCACATTCTTCAGCACTGCGAACAGGAGCTATGTAAAAAATAAAAAGCAAAGTTGTAACTGCAGCCTATATTCCTGGAAAATGCTCAAATGGTTCTCCAAGTGCTATAAAATGGACACATATATTATCAATATGAATTATACAAGGGGTCAAATGACTACAAGTTCCATATAGCACCACAAAATCCCTTTAATATTTCAATTTCTATTATGTTTGGATAATACAGTATTTTAATGTCATTAAGAAAAAATTTGCTGTTCAAGGAAATCTAAGCAGTCCTCTTAAATATCCTAATAAATACTGATGTAGGGTCATCCCAAATTTTCATTCTCCTTAAAAATAAACTTTAAATATTATTCCAACTGGTTAAAGTAGAAACACAAATCCAGTTAAAACATCAATGAACACAGTAAGACAAAGGACACAAGAAAAGCTGTAATCAAAAAAGTTATCTGAGGGAGACCATAGAAAATAAGCTTAAAGCTTTGCATTCTTCTGACAAGAGCAAAATGGAAAACACAAGACTAAACATGAGTTTCCTATTCTAGCCTAAGTGTTGATAAATCACAAAATTATTCTGTTGCTCCTGTGCTCTAAGAAGATTCTGTCTCAGGGTTTTTGTAGAAACTGGGGAGAGGGGAGTCACACCAAAGGTCAACAATAGCTTTAAGAACATTTTTCTCCAAAATGCAAAGGCATTCCACAAATAAGTAGCCCTCAGAGAAAACTAAAGGCATAATGTTAGTTTGGTTCTATACGGGCAATTCTGTGGATGGAATATTGGAGGGCAGTATTATATGGTCCAATCTATCATTTCCTGATGTTTGGGCTAAAATTATTTTTTGAAGAAATAGTAAGTAATATATTCTCTAAGAACATTCCTTTTGCAAACACCAGTATTTTCAGCGAGGCTTCTGACCTGAGCAAGATGAATGACTAACATGACTACGGTCATTACTGAGGACTTCATTATCTGGTCATTTCAAAGCTCTACAAAGCTACAGTTTCCAGGTGTGTCAGTTGTAAAGCTATTTGCTACAAAATAAATAAATAAATAAATAATCTTGCCTGCTGAAGAGAGGTTCTAAAATCACAAACAAGATTTTCCTCAGAAAGCAGTTCCAGTTCAAGCATTTGCACGATTACCTCATTCTAGCACAAAAGCTTGGCACCACCAAGCGCCACGTCCTTTCCTTTCCCGGTCCTGCCAACCCTACCTCCCAAGCATTCTCCCTGCTCATCCCCAATCCAATTTGCCATCTTTACTCTGGTTCAAGTCTCCTGCCTGGACTTTCCACAATAATTTCTTAGCTGTCCTCCCTGCATCTCACCAGGTTTCCTAATCATCCATTCTCTGACAACTATCCGACTAATTTCTCTGACTCACATAAATAAGGCTAGTCGTGCCACAGCCCTGCTTAAAATTCTGACATCACTGCCCATGGAAACATGGTATCCAAGGACCACAAAGACCTGGCATCTGCCCCTCTCTCCAATTTCACGTCCTACCACCATCTGCCCCTCACACATAAACACTCATCATCTTCAACACTTCAGAGTTCCCTGCGCACACCTTACTATCATCCTGGCAATACTGTCATCCAAGACCTCCCTCACAGCATTGGCAGAGAATAGAAAAGAAAAACGAAGACAAGAGAAGAAAAGAGAAAAGAAGAGAACCTCATCTACTGGAGCACATCATCCAAATAAACCCTGGGGATCTCTGAGATGATCTGTCAGAGCAAAAAAACCACCTATACATTTAGACTGACAAGTCTATATCCTGAATTCCCACAGCACAATCTCTCAAAAACAGTGGTAGAAAGCATCACATGAGTAGATGGTAAAGGTGAGCTCTCCTGGTACAAGGAAATTCAAACTTAAGAATAAATGGCCTGAACAAAGGACTTCAAATCACCCATTCCCACAAGATTGATCACCTCTGGTCCAAATTCATACAACGATAGTAAGAAAGGTTCAAAAATACATTTTCTGGGGGCGCCTGGGTGGCTCAGCAGTTAAGTGTCTGCCTTCGGCTCAGGTCATAGTCCCAGGGTCCTGGGATCAAGCCCCGCATCGGGCTCCCTGCTCAGCGGGAGGCCTGCTTCTCCCTCTCCCACTCCCCCTGCTTGTGTTCCCTTTCTCACTGTGTCTCTATCAAATAAATAAAATCTTTTAAAAAAATACATTTTCTGACTGTATTGATGATCTTTGTGATCCTATCTGAAGATATAGTTTGATTTAACTTTGAGTTGGTCTTACAAAATTCCAGGAAACAGTTTTTATTCGTAATAGTTTTTTTTAAGATTTTATTTATTTATTTGAGAGAGAGAGAGAAACAGCATGAGAGGGGAGAAGGTCAGAGGGAGAAGCAGGCTCCCCGCTGAGCTGGGAGCCTGATGTGGGACTCGATCCCAGGACTCCGGGATCATGACCTGAGCCGAAGGCAGTCGCTTAACCAACTGAGCCACAGTTTTAATAATCTGCTTAGATTCAAGTGCTCCAATAGATAAGGCTCTTTCCATTTCTAAAATTAAGTCATTTAATGAGAATTGCCAGAAAGAGACTTTACTGATTAATTCTCCAGAATGGCAGAGAACGCACGAGGCGTGTTTCCACTTTACCACTCTAATCAGCCAGCAGAACGGTGGAATTTTCAAAGATGCAAATGTCATGTTGTCCTGGATAGAAGTCAGAGCTGCAAGAGAAGAGACTGAGGGAAAAGGGCACATCCCTCAGCCTCTGATTTCTCTGGCTTCCAAGCTAGAAGTAAATGATTCTCTTTTTTTTTTTTTAAATGTCACCCATTAAGCTTCTAAGACGTAAATTAAGTTTGCCTCGAAATTCAATTTCCTGCAGAGTCATCTTCAGATGCTGCACAGTTTTAAGTGGTTATAATGATCACAACACAGCGTGGCTTCCAAAGCAAAGGCCCAGGATTGAGAGAGAAGACCCTCCTTTCCACACCTAACCACCAGCCCACTGAAGACTTACCGAGACTCTCCTGCAACTGATATTTGAGCAATCATGAACAAGGCAATCAAGGGGCTTGCCTTCACGGGCCTTATGAGCTAGTGAACGTAGGGAGGAGAAGAGATGATGATGTAATGTGGTAAGTGCAGTTAGTGGAGGCAATTGGTAACATTCACCAGTGAGAAGCATTTTTTTTTTCAACTTTGCTTCCCACATCCTCAATCTCAACATATAACCTCATGGTTTGAACTATAATTGTCCAAACACTAGATTAAACATGTGTTTACATTCTACTCTAAGGGTTGATAAATCAAAAATCTATTTTTTTTAAAGATTTATTTATTTAGAGAGAGAGAGAACACGAGCAGGGGGAGAAGCAGTCTTTCAAGCAGCCTCCCTGCTGAGCGAGGAGCCCCACGTGGGGTTCGATCCCACAACCCATGAGATCATGACCTGAGCTGAAACCAAGAGTTGTATGCTTAACCAACTGAGCCACCCAGGCGCCCCCTAAAAATCTATTTTGATGATCCTGTGCTCTAAGAAAAATTTGCCGCTGTTTTTTTTTTTGTTTTTTGGGTTTTTTTGCAGGGGGGTAAATGTGTACCAGGGTCAACGATATCCTTAATAGCACTTGGCCCCAAAATGCAAAGGTGTTCCACTTGCATAGAAGTAGCCTATGAATATGGGTTTTGAAACAAACATAAAGCCTTAACTTGGATTTTCATCATGTTTTAGAATCATCACTGCCTTAATGCTTAAACATCTGTTTAAATCCTCCTATTAAGGGAGAAATGCCTGTTTATGGTTTTTGTAAATATAAAAGCAGTAATCTATGGCTTTTAAAGAACCACTGTTTCTGTGATGATGCTTGTTAATCTAGCTAATAGTTATTTCCAGAAAAATGGAGCACAATGCAGAGTAACAGAGTTTTTCATGCACAAGAACTGTTTCCTCCCCAAACCATAGTTACTTGAATTATTCTAAGGTTAATTGTAAAAACTAAAATTCTGTGAAGAAAAGAAAAAGTTTTATCAACCCCATTTCTGATGCCTGATTTAGGCATTACACATAAAGAATCAGAGTATTAAAGACAGCAACCAGATGAGAGATGGATGCTGATCACAGTCTTCACAGGCACCTATTCCAATAAAACCATGAAACATGACCTGAGGCAGATGATTTGAGAGCTCCAAAACTTCCTGTGGGACAAAGGCAGTCCTTCTTTGTGCCTGCAGGTCACTGCGACAGTGGGGCTGTAATTCACTAGGTGCCACACACACGTTTTGTTGTGGGTTCAAAGCAGAGGGGTGGGGGAAACCTCCAGAAGATTCGTCCCTAGTAAGCAGGGTAACCGTCTGTCATTTTAGGCTGCTGCATGGAAACAACTGATACGCACAGCTTCGGTCACAGAGTGGGACCTGTCATGCTTCATTCGATACAAAGTAGGACGGTGAAAATAACAACAGCTCGCTCAGTGTATTTCAGCCGTCTCTGCTCAGCCAGCAATGTGAGCAAGCTGGTGCCCTGTGATAAAACATCAGGCTGCTGACAATGTCGACCTAGAAACCGCATCACTGCTTTGTAGCAAAGAATAAAAATCATGATGAGAGAGCTATTTCGATCTACCCACCCAGCAAAAGAAGGAAGAATAAAATACATAAATCGTGACCACACGTAACTGGAAGACTTCCCCTAAGAGGTAACGTGATAGTTCATGTATTACAAGGCTCGTCCCCGAAAAGGAACAATTTGCTTTCTTTGCTATGAATAAAGGGCCTGAGTGGGACAGTCCAGGTGTTAACATTGAGAATTGCTTCCAAGAAAGGGCCAAAAACTATGACCAAGTAACGTCTGAACCCCTGAGCAAGCCCCAAGCGCACGCCCATTGCTCAGACCTTTGCCTGGGTTTCCTCCCAAAGCAAACTCACTCGTTCCCCTCTGCAAAGGCAAAGCAGGAGACTGCGGGGGCATCACAACTGCGAGCCCTACAAAGGCTCTAAAGATCCAAGAGGAGGGGGAAATGTGCCTTCTGATCCCAGGAATTTTGAAGATGGGCCTGTCGCAATAGCGGGGGCAGGGGGGGAGTCAACAGATGTGAAGTGGGGTCCTACAACTGTAACACGGGGGCTTCCCTGGTAGTGGGACAGGGAGGCATACAAGCCAAAGGGTAGGTGCTCTCCTCACTTGGGCAGTGTGTTAGGAATCCGTGCTCCCGGACACTGCCCAATGACATGACCCTGGGCAGCTGTCACCTGCATGAGTGTTCTGAGTCAGTGACCAACAATGACATTTTTTAAAAAGATTTTATTCATTTATTTGAGAGAGAGTGAGAACACAAGCAGGAGGAGTGGCAGAGGAAGAAGCAGGCCCCCCACTGAGCAGGGAGCCCAATGTGGGGCTCGATCCCAGGACCCTAGGATCACGACCTGAGCCGAAGGCAGATGCTTAACCGACTGAGCCACCCAGGTGTCCCCAACAGTGACATTTTTGAAAAGAAACTATTCCACTCGTTTCCTACGAGGAAGAATGCGGACAGAAGCTAGAGGAACTGGAAGGGCTCAGAGCAGGGAAACTGGAGCCAGACTGCCCGAGTTCAAATCTCAGCCTCACCACTGACTAAGCTACTCCACTTCTTTGTGCCTCGCCGTTCTGTAACCAGTAAAGAGTTGGTATGAGGAATTAAAGGAGGCAATAGTTATAAAGTACCTGGAATAGTACTTGGCATATATCAAGCACTGTTAAATTTTTTTAAAAATTAAATTAAAATATTCACACAACTAGGAAGCGCCCCTGGCCTCATTTGGACCTCTCACCAGAGCTACAGCTGGAGTTCTGTCTCCCTTCTGCCCTACACTATCTGCTAGAACTGCAAGCAGGAGTCTCAGTGCTTTCCACCGATGCAGATATTCACCTCTCACCTTCTCACCGCTATAGCCCTGATTCCGGTTCCCGTTCTCCCCAACGCAACCTCTCTAAAGGCATCTCCCCAACTTGTACTGCTAACCTTTCGTTCCAAGCCATGATGGGTTCAAGCCAGCAACTAGGCGCTCCCAGGACCCAAACAGGTTTTCGGTTACTATAACGTGTACTCACCTTTAGAGAAGGATATAGGACTGGAAATACATGGGAGACAGAAGCTCCATCTCCATGGGGGGCACAGGAGCCCCCCAAGTACACAGCTTCTTCTATCCCCTCATCCACACAGCTTGTTGATAAAGAGAAGCCACAGCCCCCTTTCCCAGCAATTCTGTATACCACCCTCACACAGGCCAAAAGTCCACACACCAATTCATAGCTCCCCAAGCCAGGTGCAGCTTCCATACAACAACTGAGGCAGACACAGAATATGGCAGACCAAGGTCATTCTCAGGCGCCGGGCCTAAATCCACCCAAGCCTCCGCTCACAAATGGCAACCCAGTTCCTAACGAAATGGAGTCGTGGGGCTCCAAAAGGGCAACTAAAGCCCACAGTCTGTTCCCTGAACAGGTTTCCTGTATTATGTCCTACAGCTGATTCCCACATGCTCGAACCTCAGCCACACAGCTGGACCTGGATTTTGGTGCACTGTACATACTTGTGATCCACTCAGTGTATCAACTCATCAGGGACAGAAACCTTTTCTTTGTTTCTTCTTCCCATATGTGGCACCCTAGCATACTCTCTTAAATACGAAAAAATCAGCAAAAACGTTAACTACATTTAAGCAACTAATAAAGCTGAGTCACAATTATTCTGGTACAGTGAAGGAAAGTTACGGAATATTCAAAGTCTCAATTACCTGAACGACAGTGAGGACACACAAGAAACGTTAAAGACCACAGGCCTCATCCAAACCCCTCTCGCACTTCCCAGAGGAGCAAGCAGCAGCCCCGGAGGGATCATAAAGCTCATTTCTTAATAACCCCCTCCACATTGCATTCTCATAGCAGTCCCTGTGAATAAGGTCTGTATCCCTGTAAAGGCTTGAGTATTCAATATGGCTTAATTTTGTGAAAATCATGATTGGGCTCACTTGGGTCTTTTATGGGAAGACTGAAATCTCTAATTAATAGACAATACCAAAATAAACACACACACACAAAAACAATCAGTGGGGGGGGGGCGGGCAAAGCAGGTGAAGGGGGGAGGGAGATACTGGCTTCCAGTTATGGAATGAATGAGTCACGGGGATGAAAGATCCAGCATAGGGAATACAGTCATACACAGTCACTGGTCTGGTACTAGCGTTGTATGGTGACAGATGGTAGCTACCCTTGTGGGGAGCACAGCATAAGGTATAGACTTGTCCAATTGCTATGTTGTATGCCTGAAACGAATGTAATATTGTGTGTCAATGATACTTCAGTTAAAAAAGCAATCAACATAAATTAGGGATATCCCAGAGTTTGACTTAGACAAAAATCAGCTCTGGTCTTCAGAAGTAACTGAATGTCTCTTGCAATGTCATGTTTGGTATTCCTTAACTGTTCATGCCCAATGGCTACATGATGGTATCACATGTGACCAGCGTCACAGTATGAGTAATACAAACATTTGTGCTTACTATTCAGTCTATTTATAACTTGGACTGCAGATTGCCTTATGTGTTTTATGTGTAGAAATTCTATCACTCTCTTGAACAATAGATCCTTTATTATTCCAAGAAGAAAGTACTGATTAATGACTGTGAGAGCTATTAATTTTATATACAAAACAGTTAAATTAAGAATGTATTAAGATTGACACAAAAAGTACAAACCATAAAGGAAAAAAAACTGATAAACTGGACTTTATCAAAATCTAAAACTTCTACTCTTCCAAAGACAGTGTTAAGGAAAAGAAAAGACAAGCCACAGGGAGAAAATACTGTGAACCACTTATCTGATAAAGGATTTGTACCCAGAAAATATAAAAAAATGCAGCCCAATAAGACCCCCCCAAAAAAAAGATTAAAAATGGACCAAAAGTATGAACAGAGCACTATAGAAGGTATACAGATGGTGAATAGGCATAAGAAAAAATGCTCCACAGCGGAGGGGGATGGGTGAAATAGGTGATGGGATTAAGGAGGGCACTAGTCCTGATGAGCACTGGGTGTTGTATGGAAGTGTTGAATCACTGTATTGTACACCTGAAACTAATATAACACTGTATGTTCACTCTACTGGAATTTGAGATACAATTTTATTTATTTATTTATTTTTAGAGAGGGAGAAAAGGGGTGGGGCAGAAGGAGAGGGTGAGGGAGAACCTTAAGCGCTGGGCTCAGAGCCCGACATGGGGCTCGACCTCACAACCCTGAGATCATGACCTGAGCCGAAATCAAGAGTCAGATGCTTAACGGACTGAGCCACCCAGGCACCCCATAAAATACAATTTTAAAAAAAGAAACAAAAGATGCTCCACATCATTAGTCATTAGGGAAATGCAAATTAAAACAACAATAAAAACACCACTTCACACTAGAATTGCTAAAATTAAAAATTTCTAAATAACAAAAGTTGGTAAGAATGTAGAGCAATTGGAAATTTATGCACTGCTGCTGGGAATGCAAAAATGTTCAGTCCCTTTGCAAAAAGGTTGCCAGGTTTTTATAAAATTAAACATACACTTACCATGCAACCCAGAAATCTCTCTTGGGTATTTATCCAACAGAAATGAAAACACATGCCCACACAAAGATGTGTAGGCAAATGTTCACAGCAGCTTTATTTATAATACCCAAAACTGAAAACAACCCAAATGTTCAACGAATGGGGAATGTGTAAGTAAACTGTGATACATCCACACGGCGGAATACTGCTCAGCAATACAAAAGGACAAAGTATTGATGACACACGACAACATGGATGAATCACAAAAGTATTACACTAACTGAAAGAAGCGAGACACAAAAAGTTACCTAAGATATGATTTCATTTACATGAAGTTCTAGAAGAGGCAAAAGTGTAGTGACAGAAAACAGATCAGTAGTTACCAAGGGCTAGAGTAAGACTAGGGCATGAGGACTTTTCGGGGGGATAGAAACGTTCCAGATCTTGACGCTGGTGGTGGTCACGTAAGTGTATACGTATGTCAAAACTCATCAAACTGTGTACTTAAAAGGAATGAATTTTATTGTATATATGGTATACCTCAATAAACCTGGCTTTTAAAAAGGAGTATATCAAGAAATAAGTAAACAGACAGCGAGTATTTGAATGAATTCATGAATTAAGAGTGCAATCACTAAGAAAAACAATGTATCTGTTATTTAGACATCAACAAATGTCAAACTTTAAGTAACAATACAAGACAGAATAATAGATACTTGGTTGTGACATAATTCTAATCTCTGTAGAATGGTCTGGCGCAATACCATGCATAATATCACAAAACAAACTTTTAGAGTTGCATTTAATTTGTAGTTATCTCTCTGGTATTACACTCACATGACCTTAGGAACTCCCATGCAATCCAGCAGCTGAGAGTGCTGAGAAGCTATGCTCTGTAGTGTCAAACTTTAAAAATATGACCACTGGGGCACCTGGCTGGCTCAATCAGTAGAGCATATAACTCTCAATCTCACGGTTAGGACTTAGAGCCCCACACTAGGTGTAGAGATTACTTAAAAAATAAAACTAAAAAAAAAAAAGCAATTAACAAAAATATGACTACTGACATTTATTTTAAAGATTTTATTTTTTTTAAGTAATCTCTACACACAACATGGGGCTTGAACCCACAACCCTGAGATCAAGAATCACATGCTCCCCGCACTGAGCCAGCCAAGTGCCCCTACTGACATTTTTAATAAAATTGCAATTAATTATGTATTCCTGAATAAAACTGCAATTTCATTTCTCTCAGAGGTTCACTCTAAGCTGGTGATATTTTGGTTTGGTCTTGGCCAAATACTGATTAACACTTGCCATTCAACAATTAGGCAAAATAGTTATTCAGTGTATCCTTAATACAAGTGATCAGTCTGTTAACTTGCAGGGTTTCAAGTTCTGGTTCATGTTCAGCCAGCCTCCACCAAACCAATGTCAAAATACACTCTGGGTTCAGCCTCCTCTGTCTTCAGGCACCTATGATAAATCCCACCATTACCAACATTTACACTAGAAACCCTAATTAATTTTCAGTACTTTGATTTTTTACATTAATTTTCAAGCTACTTCATTACAAGGCAGAAATACAGTAAAAAGCATTTGGCAACTTTCAGGAAATATCCTGGGCTATTAAAATGAGATTAAAGGAAATAAAAAAATAATGTGGCTAAGCAAATTTAAGAGAAAAGAAGCCCAGAACAATAGAGTTTAAAGATATAATGGACAGGAAAACCTCATTTATAATAGTAACAAAAACATAAAATATCTAGGAATAAGGTTTACAAAAAATGTGTAAAACTTAAGAGGAAGACTCAAAAACACTCCTGAAGAATGCAAAAGTCCTGAAAAATGGAAAGGTACATGAAGCCCCTGAATAGGAAGAATCAACACTGTAAAAATTTTTCTTCCCACACTGATTCCTAAATCCAGTGCTCTTCCAATAAAAATACCAATAGGCCTTTGGACAGGAACTAGACAAGCCAATTATAGAGTCATCTGTAAAACTAAGCACACAAGAAGAACCAAGAAAACGGGGTGGGGGGGAATGAGCCATGGGGGCATTAGCCCTACCAGATTTTAAAATACTAGAAAGGCCTCAACCGTTGGTACTAATTAATATTGGCACAATATTAATATCGGTGGCATTAATTCATGAATAGAGGCATACCAATGGACCAGCAGAGAAAGTCCAGAAATGCATACAGGTATTTAGTATATGATAGAGAAGGCATCTCTAAACAGCAGGCTCAATACAGACTTTTTATTTTTTTAATACATTTTATTTTATTTATTTGACAGAGAGAGACACAGCGAGAGAGGGAACGCAAGCAGGGGGAGTGGGAGAGGAAGAAGCAGGCTTCCTGCCGAGCACGGAGCCCGATGCGGGGCTCGATCCCAGGACCCTGGGATCATGACCTGAGCTGAAGGCAGACGCTTAATGACTGAGCCACCCAGGTGCCCCTGGGGAGTACCTTTTTAATGATGAAGTCCAGATACCTTAAAAGAAAAACTGGAAAATTTCAACTACTTGACAGCAACAACAAACTTGTAAGAGGGAGAAACACATAAAGTTTTTTTTTTTTAAGACAAACTGAAAAAAAATTGCAATTCATCACAGATAAAGGGCTAATCTCTCTAAGCATAAAAAGTATAAAAAGCTCCTAGAATCAAGAAAAAGACGAGTCTGTAGAAATAGGCCAAGAATATAAATACACAATTCACAGAAAAATAGAAATGGCTCTTAAGCATTTGAAAAGATATTATTTATAAGAGCAATACAAATTAAATCAACACTGAGACCACATTCTTATCTCTCAAATTGACAAAAATCCAAAAGTTTGACAACAGATGTCTTGTTGGCAAGACATTGCTGGTAAGAGTGAAAAATGGTACAACTTCTAATAAGAATCTGGCAATATCACCCAAAATTGCAAATGTATTTACCTTTTCATCCAGCAATCCCACTTCTAGGAATCTATCCCACAGAGACAACCACACGTGGATAAAATGGTCAAGGTTATCCAGTGCACTATTGCTTGATTACAAGAAGACTGGAAACAACCCTACAGCCCATCAGCAAAGGACTAAATTATGATACCTCCACACAACAGAATACCTTGCAGCTATAAAACAAAAGAATGAAGAAGACTTCTTTGATCTAATATGGCAACACTTCCAGGACAACTTAAATGAAAAGCACAGGTACACTATAAGACACTTTATGCAGAAAAAGGTGGAAATTAGAACATATATTTGTATTTACTTTTAAGAAAAGAAACACAAGATCAGATTAACAATTAACTAACAGAAGTGGTTACTACAACGTCAAGGAGAAATGCGTAGAAGGGCATAGACACGGTATACACCTTTTTCAGTGCGTCTTTCTTAAATCTGCTTTTATATTTGTACCATGTATCCAAAAAGAAAAAAATATATATATAACACATATAGATTTATATATAAATATATCTATACACATGTACATACACACATATTTAAGCCTCAGGAAGGACAAAAGCAGGCAAGACTAAACAATATATTATTAAGGGCTATATATACAGGTTATAAAACTAAAAAGACTATTTGGATATTTACCAAATTCCTTTGGTTGTTGTTCAGTCCAATTTTAATTCTTTGAGGTCAAAGAACATTTTTTCGTATGATTTCAATCTTTTAAAATTTAATAAGGACATGTTTTATAGCCAAGCATCGAATCTATTCTGCAGAATGTTCCAAGTGTGCTTAAAAAGGATGTATATTTTGCTGTTCTTTTGTTCTGTAAATGCCAGTTAGGTCAAGCAGGTTGATGATGACGTTCAAATCTTTTATAACCTTCCTGACTTTTTATCTAGTTGTTCTTTCAATTATTGGGAAAAGGGTACAGAAGTTCCTACCCATTATTGTTGAATTGCATATCTGTCTTTTCAAGTCTGTCGGTTTTTGCTTCATGTGTTTGGGGGCTCTGTTTTTAGGTGCGTATACCTTCACTTTTTCATAATTTCTGTATCTTTCTGATGGCATTATAAAGTGTCCCTCTTTGTCTATAACAGTACTTCTTGTCTTTGAGTCTGTCCTGATATTAATATAGTTACTCCAGTGCTTTTATGATTAGTGTTAGCTGGCATGTATTTTTCCATCTTTAACTTTGTCTGTGTGTGTGTTTTAACCTAAAGCACTGCTTCTCAGCTGGGGGCAATTTCGCCCCCCATGTGACATTTGCAATAGCTGGAGAAATTTCTGGTTATCACAACTGCAAGGCTACTACTGACATATTATAAAGGCCAGGAATGCTACTGAATACCCTGCAACACATAGGATACCCCCTCAACAAAGAATTACCCAGTCGAAATTTCAACGATGCCAAGACTGAGAAACGCTTACCTAAGGCGTGTCTCTTTTAGACAGCATATAGTTGAATCTCAGGGTTTTTAATTTTTTTGTAGTGTGACCATTTCTGCCTTTTGACTGCAGTGTTTCATCCAGTCGCATTTAATGGTTGGATTTATGACTGCCATATTTGCTATTGATTTTCTAGATGTTTCATGTCATTTTGGATCTTTGCCACTTTTTCACTGCCTCCTTGTGGGCACAGGCATGCATGTCTGCACTTTCTCTGTGTGTGTGTACATACCTTTATCTGGGTGTATGTATAATTTCAATTCCTTTCGGTTTTCTTTCACTATATTTTTGAGGGTTTTTTTTGTTTTCATAGTGGTTGCTCTAGGAATTATAATAGTCATCTTCATTCCAGTCTACTTCAGTGTGATGCTAATTTAATTCCAGTAAGGAATTATTGAAATTGGGGCCCCTGGGTGGCTCAGTCGGTTAAGCATCTGCCTTCGGCTCAGGTCATGATCCTGGGGTTCGGGGATCGAGTCCGGCTCCCTGCTCAGCAGGGAGCCTGCTTCTCCCTCTCCTTCTGCCCCTCCTCCCCGCTCGTGCTTTCTCTCTCTCTCGCTTGCTCTCTCTCAAGTAAATAAATAAAATCTTTAAAAAAAAAGGAATTATTGAAATTGAAACTTTCTTTGATCCTAGCTCCATTTTCACATACCTCCTTCATGCTAGTACCTTAAAATGTCATATGGCATTATAATTATTGTTTAATTCAATTTTATGTCTCTTTAAAAGTTGAGAACAAAAGAGAAAAATGTATATACTTATGCAGTTTTTTATAGTTACTCATATATTTACATTTTTCCAGTAGTCTTTATTTCCTTGTGTGCATTTGAGTTGTTGTCCAATGTCATTTCCTTTGATCCTAAAAGACTTCCTTTAGTATTTCTTTTAAGGCAGATCTACCAGAAACAAATTATTTCAGTCTTTGTTTATTTGGGAATATATATTCACCTTCATTTTTTTAAAGATTTTATTTTTAGGTAAGCTCCACACCCAATGTGGGGCTCAAACTCACAACCCTGACATTAAGAGTCATACGCTCCATAGACTGAGCCAGCCAGGAGCCCCATCACCTTCATTGTTAAGAAAAAACAACTTTGATTCCATAAAATTTACCCAATTTAAGTGTACAATTCAATCTTTGTTAGTAAATTTACCAAGTTATGCAACCATCACCACCATTACCCCAATAAGATTCCCTGGTACCCACTTAGAGTTAATATCAATTTCCACTCCCAGCCCCAGGCAACCACTAATATATTTTCTGTTTCTATATTTTTCTAAATATTACACTTAAATGGAATCACACAGTAGGTGTCCTTTCTGTGTATGACTTCTTTCATTTAGCATAACATTTTGGAGGTTCATCCGTGTCTTACCATGAATCAGCACTTCATTCTTTTTAATTGCTGAATAGTGTAGACAGTCCTGCATGGTACTGGGAACCACAAAAATGACTATACAGGCTGAAAGCATGAAAAGCAATCTTGGGGCGCCTGGGTGGCTCAGTCGGTTAAGCGTCTGACACTTGATTTTGGCTCAGGTCATGATCTCAAGTTCATGAGACTGAGCCCCGCGTCCACACTGGGTGGCTTGAGTCTCTCTCTCTCTCTCTCTCTCTCTCTCGAAGGGGGAGGTGGGGGGGATGGGTTAGCCTGGTGATGGGTATTAAAGAGGGCACGTTCTGCATGGAGCACTGGGTGTTATGCACAAACAATGAATCATGGAACACTACATCAAAAACTAATGATGTAATGTATGGTGTTTAACATAACAATAAAAAATTTAAAGAAAAAAAGAAAGAGTCTCTCTCTCCCGCTCCCTTTACCCCTCCCCCCACTGCCTGTGTGCGTGCACATGCAGGCTCTCCATTTAAAATTTTAAAAAAAGGAAGAATAGCAATCTTAATAATCAATGGGAAAAAATATAATTGTCCTGTGGTCTTTAAAAAATTTTGCCAAAGCATTAAAGACCCTTACTCTGGCTATAAATGTCAAGAGAAAATGAAAAGATAGTAAAACTAATATTTATTCAGTGCACCGTAAAACATCAGAAATATTGAGAACTAAAGCTATTTCTTTGGGGGAAAAAATACGTATTGAGTAGTTTGAACAGTGCTTGCTTCCTTTTTCTTGTCCTATAACTTACAATACAGAGCAAGCATCTTTTCTATGCCATGGCAAATGGGCATACTCCTTCCTAGGTTAGGATCAGCTTCCACACTATATCCTTAGCACTTTTAACGTCTTGAAATATCGCTAAGATGTTCCTTCAATCCGAGGAACTCTTTTTTGCTGGCATCACTTCCTCTGAAACCTTCATACTTCTCATCACAACCACTTTGCTCATTTACATCAGTAAGTTCCCCCTAAGTTCTTCTGGCTGTGTTCTAGAGTTTCTCAAATGGTGGTGGCGTCAACATTTCTGCTATCAGCTATTTCGCCTAAACAGTTGACCCCTGAACAATACAGGCATTGGGGCACCAACCCCCCATGCAGTCAAAAATCCAGGTATAACCGCTGACTCCCCCAAAACGTAATAGCCTACTGTTGACCAGAAGCTTTACTAATAATGTAGCCTACTACAGACTAACACATGTTTTGTATGTTGTATGCATTATATACTGTATTCTTACAACAGAGTAAACTAGAGAACGGAAAATGTTATTAAGAAAATCATAAGGGGGCACCTGGGTGGCGCGGGGAGCCTGCTTCTCCCTCTCCCCCCTACTTGTGCTCTCTCTCTCTTGTTATCTCTAAGTAAATAAATAAAATCTTTTTTCAAAAATCTTATTGGCTTACATGACATCCAGCAGTGTCTGTCCTGGGTAAGCAAACGCTCAAGTCCTATTACGCCCCCGCAGCGGCTCCTGTATGTCTCCTGATTTGGGGTTAGTTGTATGCCCTGAAATCTCAGTTTTCTGTTGCATTCAAGAGAAGTCACGGGTCTGCAACTTGTCCAGCTTTCTTCTTGTTGTAAGGATGGGAGCTCCACGGTCTGCATCTCTCAGGCGAAACCAGAAGGCTGTTTATTCATTTTTCAAGTGTACTTATATCTTATATGCAGCCCTTTCCCACAAAGATTAGGTATCTGAAATACTGAAAGACCATGTCAAGCAAATTACAACGCACTAAGTAACAATTTGCTGAACCTTTCATTAATCAGATAAACACAGAGAGATGGGAAATTCCTATAGTATTAATATCTAATCGAGATTCTGATCAGTTTGATATAACTGATTTTCTTACCTGACTTGCTATAATTCCAATAAAAGAGAGAACTTGTTTTCATAAACTTGTATGTTCTTGTAACACATAAATGCTTGATGCCCATTTGGCCTTTTGAGGTAGAGGAAAATGCTCAAACCTGCATCACACCTTTGCCCTTATGTCACCGGCCCAATCAGGCCCTCTATACTGAGAACACAGCAGGTGCTTGAGTGACCTACTCCCCTAAAGATGTCCTCTTTTACAGAAATCCAACTCTAATTAGGAATTTTCCAAACACTACCTGAATTATAGAAATTGAAGAGGTACTGCTACGAAACTAAATAACATGAGTCAGAGAGATTAGCATCCTTGACAGGCAGTTTCCCTAGCTGAACTCATCAAAAAAGGGCTTAGATAGCCTAGGGTATCACTGTTAAGGTGGCCCTATGAAAAAAAGACACTGTTACAGAAATATCTACCATCTTGCTTACAAATATTAATGTGTACGTCAAATCATAACGTTAATTATACTATACAAAGGGCACTGATAGGGTAAGCTTCCAAAATAGTCGATGTGGGTTTTTTTTTTTTTAACACATATATTTCAACATTTCAAATGTGAATGACTGTTTATCCTAATTACGTCATCCCATCCTTTAGGCATATATTAACCACAGCAGATCCAGCCTGTTCCTCAACACCTAGCTTCCTTCCCCCCAGCATCTGCTGAGACGGATAGTGGTTCTTTTGAACCTGACCACACAGCTTCTCTCTTCCCTTCGGGGCCGTATCCAGGTATTGGATACACTGCACACCAGAATAGGCCTTTAATTTGAGCCAGGGTCACCGTGCCAGTCCTGGGCTTCTGTGCCCTCAGATCCATTTTCTGCCCTTTCGTGCTCTGCTACATTGGCAGGGGACAGGGTGGGGAGGGGAAGGGGTAACCCCGGTAAACTGCAGTTCCAGGCCCCCTTCGAGGTGGCTTCCAGTGAGATTTGTCCAATGGGCAGCACGGTGAGAGACTGGAGTGGGAGACGACAGACGCCAGGGTATCTCCATCTCTTTGCTGCAGAGGCACGTGCTTGGGCTCTCTCTCTCCCCCCCCCCTTCTGTCCCCTCGGTCCCTCCCCCCTCTCAAGTAATGGCCATGTGATCTCCACGGCTGAAGCTGCCACCAGTCAGCCCTCTCTCTGGGTCCCCTGTCTCACTAGGCAGCCCCCGCAGCGGTTCCCATCCCTGCCAGGCGACCTCATTCCTGGGCTCTGGTAATGCTACCTTCTCCCTGTGTCAGCCCTAGGGGTGACAGTGGCTGCCTGCTGTCGCTGAGCCCCAGGTTGCTTCAGTGCACCCTGTTTGGCTTTTCAGGTCTTCCAGTGCCTTGGTTCACAGTTGCCCCCTACTGAACTACTTGCCTCTTTTTTCCTGAGTGGATGGGGAAGACTTCATTTGCCATCAGAGCTCCACCCTTTACCAGATTTCCCCACAATGGATCAAAATCACTACAGATGACCACCCTGACGGTGTCTCTCTTCAGTGCCATCACAAACACTCCACAGAACACTGCCACTGAAAGGCAACAATTCTCTCATTCATACCGCTGAAGAGCATCACTCGGACTCATTCACAGCCTACTCTGCTAATGAATGCAACTGTTTCTTTCCCCTGTTCTCTCAACAGTAAAAATGTACAGAAGCCAACATATTCCTAGACTATGACAGCTCATGGTAGACTTGTTGTAAATGTCTGTGTGTATACAGACACACATAATTACACAGACACACATATGAAGTCCACAGTTCAAAAAAATAAATACCAAAAGACACAGTGGATGTGAATGGGGGTTACAATGACCAAAAAAAACCCCCCCAAAAAAACAGAAAACAAAAGACCAAAACTCCTCTATGAAATGAAGGCTTCCACTTCCAGACAAGACAGAGAAACAGGGACTGGATTTATCGTCATGCCTGAAACAAAAACAAAGAAATACATGAGACAACGGCTTTCAAGACACCAGACATCAGGCAACGACGAGCTGATTCCTGAGAGATGGGGAGAAATGGGAGGAGTGCTACGGTTGCTTCAGCTTTACCGCCTTAAGAGAGTTTCTAAGCCACAAAACAGGGAGGGGAAACTGGGGCAAAGTCTAGCCAACTCCCTAAACTGACAAAGCTGAGAGTCTACATACACAGGCAGCTAGAGTCCATGAGAAGAGGACCAACAAGGAGACTTAAATAGAGAGAGAATCCTGAAGATCCACAGAGGGTCTCTCCCTCAGGTATTCAGAAGAGATCAGCATATGCAGATGAGGGGAAAGAACAATCTGAAAGGATTAGGGAGAAGGATACCTGGCTACAGGGACAGTACCTGTCCCCACTAGCCAGAATGGAAAAACTCACAATTCACAGGACATTTGGGTAGAATAACCAGGATGGTCTTGCCTCGGTCGTGGGAATAACCAACCAGCACTGCTCCAGACCTACCTAACAAATCATGAAAGCAAGACCCCAAAGGATCAAAGTATTTTCAAGTTAAGTTAACTGCATCCAGGAACAAAGTGCAAGATGATTTTTAGGAATACAAACACGTCCAGCATCTAACAAGGTAAAATTTACAATGTCTGGCATCCAACTAAAGATTAGCAGACATACAAAGAGGCAGGAAAATGCAACCCATAATTGGGAGGATAATCAATCAATCAAGTGAAACTGACCACCACCCCCCCAAAAAAAGTGAAACTGACCCAAACTTTAGAAGTAGCAGGTAAGGGCATTAGAACAATTATTGTAACATATTCCATAGATTCAAAAAGTTAAGCAGAGATATGGAAGAACCTCTAAGCATAAAAACTATGATGTCTAAGATGAACAATATGCTGGATGGGGTTGGGGGGGTGCCTGGGTGGCACAGTTAAGCCTCGACTCTTGGTTTCAGCTCAGGTCATGATCTCAGGGTCATGAGATCAAGCCCCACTTCAGGCTCCACACTCAGGGCCAAATCTGCTTAAGACTCTCTCTCCCTCTGCCTCTCCCCCCTCAAATAAATCAATAAATCTTAAAAAAAAAAATACACTAGATGCGAACCATCCAAAATGAAACTCATGGAAAAAAATAATCTGAAAATTTCTGAAAAGGCACCAGTGAGCTGTGTAACAACTTAGAAGTGGTCTAATATACAGGTAACTGGAGCCCTGCAGGGGAAAAGGATAGAAAAAAATTTGCAGAAATAACGGCCAAAATTTTTACAAACTTAATGGAAACTATAAAAATATGCACCCAAAAAACCAAATGAATCCTAAGCGCATGAAACACAAAGAAAACTACACCAAGGTAAGTTATAATCAAATTGCTCAAAACCAGTGATAAACAGAAAATCTTAAAAGTAACCAGAGGAGAAAGACATGTTACACACACAGGAACAAAGACAAGGCTGACATCACATTTCTCATCAGAAACAATACAAGCAAAAAGATGATGGAGCAGGAAATGGAGACAGGAGAAAAACAAACAAACAAAAAAATGAATCTAGAATTCTCTACCCACCAAAAACATCTTTCAAAATGAAGGTGAACTAAAGACATTTACACGTACACCCACACACAAAAATAAAAGTAATAAATCTAAAAAACTGATGATTTTAAAAATAAAAGAGTGTGGATGAAGCTAAAGAAACCTCAGGAATACAAAAAGCTACAGTCACTTGACACCACATGTTATTCTGCAGGAAAAGGTTAACATGATAGGCCTGATGCTGTGTTCTCTAGGAGGTCCAGCTTGCATGACTGATCCTTGCAATAGCCCATTTGAACTTGGTGTGTAGAATACTCCCGATGTCAATTGATAAGGTTGCTTTGTGTGCCTAGGACACTGAATTCTGCCATACCAGCCCGGCTAAGTTGTTTTTGCAAATGTGATTTATGGCAAACACCCGCTTTCCTTCTGGGAGTCAGAAATTTCAGTAAGAGTCCTGATCAGTCCTTACTAAAAAAAAGTCGGAGTCTTAAACAAGCTTCCCTAGGCAGAAACCCGGTGCATGTGCAGCTGTATTTAATTGCTGGAGGAGGAAGCTTGTTCTGTGAAACCCTACCCCGAATCCTCTAAGAGAAAACTTTGGAAGCCCACATCTAGAGTCTTCCAGACTCTATCCAATACATCTTTTTCCCTTGCTTATCCTGCCATTTATCCTTTCACTGTAATAAATCATAGCTCTGACTATATATGTCTCTGAATCTCATGAGTCTTTCTAGCAAATCACCAAATGTGTGGGCAGTCATCAGATGCCCAAGCAGTTACCAAATATAAATGGTACTTTAAATTTTAACTCTTTCTTCAAACCCTTTCTCTGGACCTGTACTGCCTATTCTTTGGCCTCCTCTAGAATCCCAAGCAGTGTCTTATCCATTGTAGTCATGAACATCCACATCAGGTCTGCAAAACAGCCCGGTATATCACAGTCAAGTTTCAAGTGGAACCCAGAGCCTGGTGTAAAAGTTACAATTAGATTCAGCAGCAAATAACAAACACCTATTTCTCTCTCACTTGTAAGGTGTCTGGAAGTATTCAGTCCAAGTCTAGCATGGCAGCGCTATGCTCTCAGAGATCCCAGCTCCGCCTATCTTACTGTATTGCTAGAAGTGTCTTCCATTCCCAAAGTTACCTCTGGATCCAATATGGCTGCTGGAGCTCTAGCATAACATTCACATTCAAGAAAACAGAAGGTGGGGCAGAAGAAGGGCACATTCTCTTCCTTTTACAGATACTTTGCACAAATCCCACACAGCACTTCCAGTCTTCAGCCAGAAGTTGGTCATATGACCACACCTAACTATGAGAGAGGCCAGGAAATACAGTGCTTTCACTGCATAGAAATATGCTGGGCTAAAACTCATGGTCCTGTTAGAAAGATGAAAGGGAGAATGAATATTGGGAGGTACCTGGAGTCTCTGCTACACTTAGTTCTACATTCAACACAAAGTTATCTGTGAATCAACTTTTTTAATAACCCAAGACAGTTTGAGGTCAATGTGTCTTTACCCAAAATGTGTTTTAGAGGTAGATGGGGGTGGGTAAAGAAGAGATTTGTTGAGTATAAACTTAAACTCTATGTATGATCACTTACACCCTAATTAGAATTTTCTCTTTCTGGCTTCGTAGCAGATGCATGTGATAGTAGCCCACGATAAAATTTAAAGGACTACTTCAGGGCTTTTACTCGCTTAGTAACACGGTACACAAATTTAACAAAACACAAGACTTAACACTGTTTTTTCCCCAGAGATCACAGTGTCTCTGAAAATATACAGAATCTAATTTTTTAGAAGCACAGTGTGGTGAGGAATGTCAGCAAAATGATGGAGTAGGTAGCTACAAACTCCTGTTCCTCACAGAAACATCAAAAAATAAGCAGAAACTGTCAGAACCAACTTTTCCAGAATTCTGGAAAAAACCCAAAGGTTTACAGCAACCAAGCAAAATCTCCTTCCTGAGAAGGCTGAGATACTGGACATAATAGATAAAAACTTTAAATCAACTATCTGAAATATGTTTAAAGAGCTACAGGAAACCATGAACAATGAAATAAAGGAAACCAGAAAAATGATGTATAAACAAAATGAGAATATCAATAAGGAGAGAGAAATTATAAAAAGGAAGCATTAGAATTCTGGAGCTGAAAAGTACAATCATTGAAATAAAAAACTGACTAGAGGGGCTCAATGGCATATTTGAGCAGGCAGAAGACAGAATTAGCAAATGTGAAGATAGAACAATTGCAATTATCAAGTCTGAGTAGCAGAAAATAAAAATAATGAAGAAAAGTGAACACAGCCTAAGGGACCTGTAGGACACCAACAAGAGGACCAATAATGCAATATGGAAGTCCCAGAAGAAGAGATCGAGAAAGGACTGGAAAGAATATTTGAAGAAATAATGCCTGAAAACTTCCCAAATTTGATGAAATGCATTAATCTACACATTCAAGAAGCTCAACAATCTCCAAGCAGGATAAACTCGGAAGATGCACACTGAGACACACTAAAATGGAACTGTTGAAAGGTAAAGACAAAAAGAATCTTGAAAGAAGCAAAGAGAAGTGACTTGTCACATACAAGGGATCCTCAAGAAAATGAAATCTGATTTCTCAGCAGAAACCTTGGAGGTTAGAAGAAAAGTGAAATAACGTATTTAAAGTGTTGAAAGAAAAAAAAATTGTCAACCAAGAATTCTGTACCTGGTAAAAAGCTATCTTTCTAGAATGAAGGAGAAATTAAGACATTTTCAGATAAACAAAAGCTAATGGAGTTCCTTATGAGTAGAACTGACCTATAAGAAATGCTTAAGGAGTACTTCAGGCTGACATGAATAGACACCAGACAGTAATTCAAAGCCATATGAAAAAATAAAGAACACTGGTAAAGAACACAAGTAAATGTAAAAAACTTTTGGTTTATAACTCTTCTTTTTTTATATGATTAAAAAGGCAATTTCAGATAATAATTATAAATCTATGTTAACAGACAATGTGTAAATATGTAATTTTGACAATAACAATATTATTCCTTTCCCTAAAGGAAGAGAGATGTATAGGAGCAGACTGTGTATACTACTGAAACTAAGTTGGTACTATTCAAAATACGTTACTAAAAGTTTAAGATGTTAAGGGAAATCTCCAAGATAACCAGCAAGAAAATAACAATATACAGAAAAGGAAAGAAGAGGATCAAAACCATACACTATAAAAAATCAAATACAAAAAAGGCAGTAATGGAGAAATTGAGGAACAAAAACCACATAAGACATACAGAAAGCAAATAGCAACATGGCAGAAGTGAGTCCAGCCTTATTAGTATTACTTTAAATGTTAATAAATTAAGTTTTACAATTAAAAGTCAGAGATTGACAGAATGGGTAAAAACACAAGATCCATCTATATGCTGTCTACAAGAGAATCACTTTAAATACAAAGACACAAAGAGGTTAAAAGTAAAAAGATGGTTAAAAAAATAGCCTATGCAAATAGCAACCACAAGGGAAGTGGGGTGGCTATATTACCTGACAAAATAGATTTTAAGTTTAAAAAGTATTACAACAGACGAAGAAAGATGTATATTGGTAAAATGTTCAATCCGTCAAGAAGGTACAGCAATTATAAACATATACATACCTAAAAATGGACCCCTGAAATATACAAAGCAAAGTCTGACAGAACTAAAGGAAGAAACAGTTCTATAATAATAGGTGGAGGGGCACCTGGGTGGCTCAGTCGTTGAGCGTCTGCCTTCAGCTCGGGTCATGATCCTCAGGGTCCTGAGATCGAGCCCCGCATTGGGCTCCCTGCTCTGCGGGGAGCCTGCTTCTCCCTCTCCCACTCCCCCTGCTTGTGTTCCCTCTCTCGCTGTGTCTCTCTCTGTCAAATAAATAAAATCTTAAAAAAAAAATAATAGGTGGAAACTTCACTATCAATAATATATAGAAAAACCAGACAGAAGATCAATAAAGAACTAGAGGACTTGAAGAATACTATAAACCACTGGATCTAACAGACACATACAGAGCACCCTGCCCAACAAGTGCAGAGTACACATTCTTCTCAAGTACATATGTAACATTCTCCAGGACAGACCATAACTTACGTCACCAAACAAGTCCTATTAAATTTAAAGAGACTAAAAATATTCAAAGTGTCTTTTCCAATCACAATGGGATGAACTAGAAATCAGTAACAGAAGGAAAACTGGAAAACTCACAAATGTGTGGAAATTAAACAATGCACTCTTAACCAATAAGTCAAAGAAGAAATCATAAAAGAAATTAGAAAATAACTTGGGAAAAATGAAAACAACATAATGTACCAAAAGTTATCAGATGCAGCAAAAACAGTGCTCAGAGAGAAATTCTTAGCTGTAAGTGTCTACATTAAAAATGAAAAGATCTCAATTTAGTAACTTAACTGTATACCTGAAGGAACTTAAAAAAAAAAAAAAAAGAAGAGCAATTCAAACCCAAAGCTAGAATAAGGAAGGAAATGAAAAGATTAGAGAGGAGATAAATAAAATAAAGAACAGAAGAAAAAAATCAAGAAAACCAAAAGTTAGTTCTTTGAAAAGATCAACAAAACTGACAAACTGTAGCTAGGGTAACTAAGAAAAAAAGAAAGAAGACTCAAATTACTAACATCAGAAATGAAAAAGGGGACATTACTATCAACTTTACAGAAGTTAAAAAGATTATAAGAGAATACTATGAATAACCGTACACCAACAAATTGGGTAACCTAGGTGAAATTCACACATTCCTACAAACACACAAACTATCAAAACTGACTCAAGGAGAAACAGAAATTCCGAATAGACCTATAAAAATAAGGAGAGTGAATCAGTAATCAAAAACTTCCCAACAGAGAAAAGCCCAGGACCACATAGCTTTATTGGTTAATTCTACAAACATTTAAAGAAGAACTAACAACAATCCTTCTCAAACTCGTCCAAAAGATTGAAGTAGAGCAAATACTTCCTTACTCTATAAAGCCAGCATTACCCTGATATAAAGGCCAAATACATGACAAGAACAGGAAACTAGAGACCAACAGTCCTTATAAATACAGATGCAAAAATCCTCCACTAAATACTGGCTAACCAGATTCAGCAGCACTTTAAAAGAATTATACACCATGATCAAATGTAATTTATCCCAGGAATGCAAGGTGGCTCAATATATGAAGGTCAATCAGTGTAATATACCACATCAACAGAATGAAGAAAAAAACCCACATAATCACCGTAATTGATGTAGAAAAAGCATTTGACAAAAAGAATACCTTGTCATGATAAAAAAAAACAAAAAACAGTAAACTAGATATAAAAAGGAACTTCCTCAGGGATGCCTGGGTGCCTCAGTCTGTTGAGCATCTGCCTTTGGCTTGGGTCATGATCCTGGGGTCCTGGGATCAAGTCCCGCCTTGGACTCCTTGCTCAGTGGGGAGCCTGCTTCTCCCTCTGCCTGCCCCTCCCCCTGCTTGTGCACGCACGTGCACACTCTGACAAATAAAATCTTTTTTAAAAAAAGGAACTTGCTCAAAGTGATAAAGACCATATATGAAAAACCCACATCTAACATCATATTCAATGGTGAAAAACTGAAACCTTTTCCCCTAAGATCAGGATGAAGACAAGGATGCCCACTTTCATCACTTCTATTCAACACAGGACTGGAAGTTCTAACCAGAACAATTAAGCAAGAAAGGGAAATAAAAGGCATCCAAATTAGAAAGGAAGAAGTAAAACTATCTCCATTTGCAGATGACATGATCTTATACATATAAAACTCTATAAAGAATCCAAAAAACTGTTAGAGAAAATAAACAAATTCAACAAAGTTGCAGGATACAAAATCAACACCAAAAAAATCAGTCATATTTCTATACACTAGCAATGAACAATCCGAAAAGGAACTTAAGAAAACAATTTCATTTACAATAGCATAAAAAGGAATAAAATATTTGAAAATAAATTTAACCAAGGAGGTGCAAGAGTTGTACACTGAACTACAAAACACTGCTGAAAGAAATTAAAGATCTAAATAAATGAAAAGATATCCATGTTCATGGACCGGAAGACTTAAAATCATTAAGATGACAATACTACCCAAAGCAATATATAGACTCAATGCAATCCCTATCAAAATCTCAATGGCAGGGTGCCTGGGTGGCTCAGTCGGTTAAGCATCTGCCTTTGGCTCAGGTCATGATCCCGGAGTCCCAGGACTGAGTCCCACATGGGGCTCCCTGCTCAGCTTCTCCCTCTTCCCTTCACCCTGCTTGTGCTCTCTCTCTCTCTCTCTCTCAAATAAATAAAATCTTTTTAAAAAAATCTCAATGGCAGAAATGAAAAAACTCATCCTAGAACTTTTATTGAAAATTAAGGAACTTCAAAGAGCCAAAATAATCCTGAAAAAGAACAAAGTTGGAGGACTCACACTTCCTAATTTCAAAACTTGCTACAAAGCTACAGGAATCAAAACGGTGTGATACTGGTATAAGGACAGACATATAGACCAATGAAATAGAATTGAGAGCCTAGAAATGTGCCTTCATATCTATGGTCTACTGATTTTTGACAAGGATGCCAAAACCATTCAATGAGGAAGGGACAGTTTCTTCAACAAATGGTGCTGGTATAACTGAACATCCACATACAAAAAATAAATAAATTTGGACCCTTACCTTATACCATATATAAAAATTAATAGAGACCAAAAACCCAAATTTAAGAGCTAAAACTATAAAGTTCTTCAAAGAAAAAACTTTTTGGCATTGGATTTGGCAAAGATTTCTTGGATAGGATACCAAAAGCATAGGCAACAAAAGAAAAAAAATAGATAAAGTGAACTTCATCAAAATTAAAGCTTTTTGTGCAAAGGACACTATCATAGAGTAAAAAGGCAACATGAACTAGGAGAAAGTATTTACAAATCATATATCTAATAAGAGATTAACATCCAGAATACATAAAGAACTCCTACAACTCAACAAGAGACAACCCAATTTAAAAATGGGCAGACGACCTGAACGAACATTTCTCCAAAGAAGATGTACAAACAGCCAATAAGCACATGAAAAGATGCTCCACATCATTAGTCAATAGGAAAATGAAAACCAAAACCATAATGAGCTACCACTTCACAAGTACTAGGATGACTACAAAAAACAACAACAGAAAATAACAAGTATTGGAGAGGATGTGGAGAGACTGGAATTCTTGTGGTGGGAATGTAAAATACTGCAGCTGCTGTGGAAAATAGTTTGGCAGTTCCTGAGAAAGTTAAACATAGAATCACCATATGACCCAGCAATTTTACTCCCAGGTATATACTCAAAAGAATTGAAAACAGGGGCCCAAACGGATACTTGTGTATCACGGCAGCATTATTCATAATAGCCAAAAGGTGGAAACAACCCAAGTGTCCAGGAACTGATAAATGGATAAACAAAATGCAGAATGGAATATTACTCAGCCATAGAAAGGAATGAAGTTCACATACATGCGACAACACGGATGAACCTCGAAAATATTGTGCCAAGTGAAAGAGTCAGATTCAAATAAGTCAGGACTCAAAGTGTGTGAATACACTTAAATGAAATATCTAGAATAGGCAAATTTGTAGAGACAGAAACTAGATTAGAGGGTATCAGGGAGTAGGGGGGAGGAAGGAATGGGGGCATTACTGTTTTAATGGGTACAGAGTTTGAGGTGATAAAAACATTTTTTTGGAAATAGTGGTGTGATGGTCACACAATTTTACAAATGCCATTAATGCTAGTGAATTATACAGTTAAAAATGGTAAGAAATGGAAAATTTTGCTACATTTTGCCACAGTAAAAAAATTTAAAAACCACCATGTGGCTTATCAGCTAAATACACAATTTTTTGCGAATGTATACTCACCTATCCCTTCATTCCTCCTTCCTGAAACAGCTTTTGCTGTGATTCAGGCAGATGTTTTCACACATACAGTTTTCCTTCTCAGAAACTTCACAGCCAGCATGAATCTGAGGCATGAGAACTTGAAGGAAGGACCTTTAATGCTAGGCAGTGTTACCAGCACCTTATGTTTGTTAGACAAAATAGAATCCATTAAGCAAATATTTCCATGGCACCTACTATGTGTCTGGCACTATTCTAGGGACAGAAGAGAGCAGTAAACGAAAGACAGATACGCCTGCCTACACTGCCATTCAGGGTGCTGTTCTCATGGATTTCGGAAGCGCTCTCGAGGAGACAGTGACATGCCTGGGAGAACCGGCATAGGAAGAGCAGGGAAACCTGGGAGCTCGACAGGCCAAGCTCCACCTGCCTCCCCACCTCTGCGATAGTGACGTCTAGAGATTAGAAAGCTTTTAAGCACCTGCTCCCACCTGAGAAGGCCTGGCACAGCCACTCTGAACATCCTTTGATGGTTTCTCTGGGTTTTCCCCAGTAACGACTGGTAGCCTTCTGCCATATTGTCTTGGTCAGGCCAGCTCTAACAAAGTACCAGAAATTGGGTGGCTTATACACCACAGACATTTCTTTTTCTCACAGTTCTGGAGCCTGAAAGTGCAAGATCAGGGTAGGAGAATGATCAGGCCTGGGAAGTTCTCCTTCTGGAATACAGACTACTGACTTCTCATTGCATACACATATGGTGGAAAGAGAGCTCTCTGGGTCTCTTCTATCAGGGCACGAATCTCATTCATGAGGGCTCCATCTTCATGACATAAGTACTTCCCAAAGGCCATAGCTCCTAATACTATCACACTAGGGCTTAGGATTTCAATATATGAATTAGGGGAGGCCCAACCAATCAGTGCATAACACCTTTGGGATGAAAACAAACAGGTATTTTGGCTCTACTTGGATCCAAGGGCCCGAGGCCAATGTAGCATAGGAAAATCCAGTCTTCCAAATTGGCCAGCCTCACTCCTTGCAGTGGTACATTGGACTTTGGAGCCAAAGCCCCAGCAAATAATAAAAAGGTACACTTTGCTTTATCTTATACTCTGGGCATAGATATCCCTCGGAGAACCCCTGGAACCAGGTCATAGGGGCAGGATTCAGATTCTGCTCTCTCCTGGCCAAACATATCCTGAACCATATTGATCTCATCCTTTAGCAGACTCCCACTTACCTATCTCAGACATATGGTCCTAAACAAATGTGCTGCTAGACGTAACTTTCAATTTCTTCATTTGGCAATATGGGACCAATGATACAGTCTTCATACATTTGATGTGAAGTTTAAATGGCTTGAAGTATGCAAAATACTTAACACAGTGCCTGGCTATCATAGCAGGTGAATGTATTTAAATGGTGAAAACAATATTCTACAGCAATGAGTTTCAAACTTCAACTTAGAAAAAAAGCAAAAACAAAAACACAACAACCCTACTAGGGGCACCTGGGTGGCTCAGTCCGTTAAGCATCTGACTCTTGGTTTTGGCTCGGGTCATGATCTCAGGGTTGTGAGATCAATCCCCACCTGGGGCTCCGTGCTCAGCACAGAGTCTGCTACATATTCCCTCTCGAGCTCTCCCTTTGCCCCTCCCCCTGCTCATGTTCGCTCTAAATAAATAAATAAATAAAATCTTTAAAAAAAAAAACAACCCTGCTAATGTACTGAAACACAGATTCTTGAGTCCCACTCTGAGATACTTAAGTCTGGGGCCAGACCCGCTAGTTCTAACAAGCTCCTGGGTGATGCTGACAAGAGTTATTGAAACAGCTTCACAAACTCCAGATGAATATACTGCCCTCGAACTGGATTACTTACAAAATTGAGTTTCTCATCAACAAAACTGCATGCAAATCCTACAACCTCTCTTTTCTGGATTATGTGTGACAAAGGATTCATCAAATACTGCATTAGAGATCGGCTTAGCTGCTCTCCAAACCTGTTCCTCTGCCTCCAGCTAGACTATATTTCCCTGCCTCCATTCCAGTTAGATGTGGCCTCATGACCAAGTTCTGCCCAACAGAAACAGGCAAAGCGATGTGCAACACTTTTGGGCTTGGCACAAACTCCTCCCCATGTAATCCTCTTTTCCTTTCCTCATTCACTGGCTGGGGAGGGAGGGTTCCAAGGCCCTAAGTGATGTGGAAGCCACAGGATGGAAGGCACCTGGTCCCTGAGTGAGCACATGGAGAACCACCTGCCAGTCTCTTGCACTGGCCCATGACATGAGTTACAAATGAACTTTTCTTATGTTAGGCCACTGAAATTTGGGGCTGGTCTGTTTTAACAGCTAGCGTTACCTTAATACAAATATCCACACTGATGAAAAGCCAAGTAGCATGCTTTAACCAAAAGAGAAAAGCCTCCTAACACCTATTCTCTTGCAAGTGGAATAGAGGCAATTTTTCAAAAGATATGTGAGCTTTAAAATCAAACCAAAAAATTAAAATTAAGAAGGTGTTACTGATTCTCAAGTCAAGAAAGCCTAACATCAGCTCCTATAAACTAATGTCAAACAGCATTACTCAATGTCAGCATTTAAGGAGAGTAACAGGTTGTATACAGCCTCACCTGTACGTCCTTTCAGGGAGAAGTTTAACAGGTTACCAGCTAAGAGGTTAACAGAGAGGTTAACATCTTCCCCAATCTTCTATTTAAATAAAAATTTCAAAACATATGAAAAAGTTGAAAGATGAATATAAAGCACACCCTTTTACCCACCACCTAGATATACGTGGTATGTGTATTTTTTTTTTTGACTGAACTTTTTGAAAGTAAGCTGCATGAGTGAGGACTCATACACTTGATCCCTGAATACTTTAGCTTACAACTCCAATTAATATGTACATTCTCTTGTATAACCTCAATTATCTCACCTAAGAAAAATAACAGTAATTCCCTAATGTCATCTAACCTCAAGCCGGTGTTCAAACATCCCTGACTGTCCCCAAAACACTTTATAGCTTAGTTCCATGAACCAGGAACCAGTCAAGTTTCCTGTGCTATGACTGCATATGCCCCTTTGGTCTCCATTAGCTTAGAACACTGGCTTAGTCTGCTCAGGCTGCTAGAACAAAATACCGTAGACTGGGTGGTTTAAACAACCAACATTTATTTCTCACGGTTTTGGAGGCTGGAAGTTCAAGATCAAGGTGCTGGCAGATTCAGTGTCTGATTAGAGCCCTCTTCCCAGCTTTGTGGATGGCTGCCTTCTCCCTGTATCCTCACATAATAGAGACAGTGAGCTTTGGTCTTTCTCTTCTTAGAGGGGCACTAATCCCATCATAGAGGCTCCACCCTCGTGAGCTCATCTAAACCTAATTACCTCCCCCAAACCCCACTTCCAAATAGCATCACCTTAGGGATTACGACTTCAACAAATGAATCTTGGGAGGTACAATTCAGTCCATAACAGACACTTGACCTGTCTTTTTGTTTCCCTTGACATAGACTTCTTGAAGAAACCAGGACGATGGTCTTGTAGGTTACCCTGTGTTTTGGATATGTCTCATTGTTTTCACATGGTATTTGATAGCGTGTTTCTCTATCCCCTATATTTTCTGTAAACTGGAAGATGTGCCTAAAACCTGAATTCAATTCAAATAAAACATTTGGAGGATGAATACTACATAGGTGAAGCCATATGCTTCCTACTGCATCTCAGCAGGAGGCACGTACTACTAGATAGTTCCACAAGGAGCAAGAATAAATTTGAGGACTTGGACATAAGATGGTGACTGCTGGACCTCTCCACCGTAAAGATACCTTCTTTCCTCTATGAGAGGCAAGCGATCTGTGGCGTGATCCTTGGCACCGTGTAAGTACCATGTTCCCCAACAACCTCTCCCCTACAGCTTTGGAATTCATTGAAAATGCTTGTCTAGGGGCGCCTGGGTGGCTCAGTCATTAAGCATCTGCCTTCGGCTCAGGTCATGATCCCAGGGTCCTGGGATGGAGCCCTGCATCGGGCTCCCTGCTCGGCGGGAAGCCTGCTTCTCCCTCTACCACTCCCCCTGCTTGTGTTCCCTCTCTCGCTGTGTCTGTCAAATAAATAAATAAAATCTTTAAAAAAAAAAGAAAGAAAAAATCCTTGTCTACATCACTGAGGGTTGTGAAATGGTGATTTTCGAATTACATCGTTCCAAAAAGGTTACCTTCTGAAAGTTCTAAGAAACACTTTCAGGAAATGTCATTTTCTCATTTTAAGATTCATTTTATTTCCATTTATTACTTTTAAATAACTGCAAGTTTTATGCCTAGACATTCCTTTAAAAAGAACATCTTAATATCCAAGGAAAATGCTAACACCTGTGTTCTCTTAGTGTTAATGTATTTTTTGCTACATGAAAGTTGCTTTATTTTTAAACAAAGTTCCCATTGCAAAAGTAATGTGTCAGTGTCATAGAAATTTCAAGCCATTCAGAAGAGTACAAAGGGAAAAAAGTACCACCACCCCTCCCACTCTCCCAACAACTGGTTCTACAACAGCAGGATAACCACTGCTAAGTAAGTTTGTATCTGCTTCCAGAGAAGCATAGATCATATATAAATGTGTGCACGTGTTTACGTGCATACTTTAATTTTTAAAGACTAAATGAGATGATACTATGCAGACTATTCTGCACCTTGTTGTTTTTCCCCACAACGGTATGTGTGGGTAGCTGCACAACACCTCTTTTTTTTACCAGCTGCATAGTATTCCTTGGCAGGAATGTGCTGTAACTTAACCAGTCCCTTCTTGAGTATTGCCCCTTGCTTCTGGGACAACAAATATTGCCATCTATGTAACGTGCTAGTGCAAGTATTTTTTGAAGGACACAGTCCAAGAATTGAGACTGCTGGCTAAAAGAGTAGGGTAGGTATGTTGTAAATTTTTTCTAGGTATTAACAAATAGCCCACCCGAAAAAAAAAAAAAAGTCAGTCCCGCTCATCCCCACTAACTGATTGCTGATGCATTATTAAATTACGGCAGGCCTTTACTGAATGAGCCTCAAGTAGCAAAGCTGGCCAAAGAATCACAAAGTCTAAAGTGAGAATGAGAACTAGTACTTACCAAGTGTTTATCAGCCACTGCACTTGACCTTTACAACATCTCAATAATACACTAATCCTGTGAGGTGAGTGACATTGTCCCCGTCTTTTGAAAAGAGGAAAGCGGGGCTCAGAGAGCTTACCCAATATTATGCAGCTTTGTAAGTAACAGAGCCAGCATCTGAACCCAAGGGATGTGGTGCCAAAGTGAGCTGCCCCAAAACGGGGCCAAAGGGAAGGGCTCTTAAAAAAACAAACAAAAAAAAAAAACAAAAAAAAAAGAGGGCTCCCAATTAACCTTGGTTAATAGGGTGGCTCCAAAATGTTTGCTCACACAGAGGCCCAAATGTTCACTGTATGCTACTTCAAAGGGTTGTATTTCCCCTGTGAACCCCCTCTCGGGCCGCGCTTAGCAATTCAGCTCCGACAAAGCAACAAGGAGCCCACGGTCCGCGGGACCCAGAGAGGCTGACCAACACATACTTGGAAAGCTGATAGCCGTGGAGGAAGCGAGAAGCAGGTGGTGGGCTGCCAGGGCCAAGCGAGATATTTTGGACCTGTTATCAGTTGTCATAAAAACAGTATGGGGGAAGTGGGACTAGCGTACACATGAGAGAGAACCACAGTTAACTGACACAGTCTGCTGATGCCACCTTTCCCTTCCTCCAACACTTGCTATTTCTGCTGCACAGATTTGCTGGGACCAGGAACTTTCGGAGGGCACTTAGTCACGTACAGGAGCAGACAGCTGGGAGCTCCCTGCCCTGACAAAACAGGTTGCCAGGTAAGCTCCCGGTCCACTGCTGTGTGCAGCTCCCATCACAGGGCCGGGGCGGGGGGGGGGGGGGGGGGGGGGGGGGGGGAGGAACGCTGTTTTCAATGTCCCTGGAGGAGAGTCTGGTCTGTGGTCACCAGCCCTTACAGCTACCTGGGTCTGTTGTCAGGGAGGAGTGCTTGTAACTGTACCTTGCCATTTAAATGTTGAGCATTCACAGTGTGTCTCTTACTGTCCTCGGGTCCTCTGCATCTAAGCAAGCGCTTAAGATGGGATCTCTCGGCGTGCGCCACTCCTAGTAAAACATCAACTCTTCGCTGGGGATAATGAAATAAAAAGGAGGGAGGGAAAGGAAGGAAAATCTCTTTCCCCTTTCCCATTTGGTGTCCATTCCAGGCACAGGGCTCCAGAAGTTCCATGGGTACAATCAACAGTTGAAAGGTCACAGAAAATGGATAACGTAAAGTTTAAAATGGGGAGAAGTGGGCATCAAACTGGATTTGAGGAGCATCTTAAAATGCCATCACAAATGCCACAGAATGGAGGCGAGGACACACCAAGAGGTAATTTGGCTTCCATAATTCAAAAATCGGAAAGCACAAAAGGGTATATGGTGATGTTTCCCTCCCACCTCATGTCACAGCCACCTAGTTCCTCTCCAGCAAAAAAAAAAGCCAATGTTACTAGTCTACTGACTGTCCTTCCAGCGATATTTTATACCAGCAAACTTATATAATCACAATTTATTTTAATATGGCTATATATATAACTTATTATAAATATTAAAACTTTCCCTTGCAGATTAAAGTGCCGCTTAAATATTTTTAAAGGGGCAGAAATTAACATTTTTTTAAATTTCAAAGAGTTTTGAAACTTGCAGTTGAACTCTTTTCACTCAAAAACTTACCAACATTTAAAAATGAAATTGTTTATCTCCAGAAATTAAGTTGGGCACCCGACACCCAGCAGATACTTAACAAATGTTTCCTTAGGTCTTTTTGTCCTTTATTACTCAGAGGCAACAGGACAATTACTCACTTCCTCTACTGATATCAAGAAATGAAATCTGTTTTCTTACTATTATTAACAAAGAGAAGTCCTGAAAATCTGTACTATATTCGCTTAAGTGTTCAAAGATTTTCATACTGAATTTTTAAAACTCAGAATCCCTATCCCAATAGCCTCCATAAAATAATGAATAATTAGCTAATCAAATGACATTAGAATTCAAATGAAGCGTGTGTGTGCACTAAAACAGAAGACTAGATATCCATGAGACAGACAACTGTTTTCTCACAGTTAGAGGCAAAACATTCATATCAGAATATTAGTATCTGGCAGAACCTAGGACATTGCATATTGACAAACTAAATTTCTTAGTATATTTCAAAGTAACACTAAAACCGAAAATGACACAGAATGTTATGAGATGATGTTGCCTTTTCTGAACAATCATCAATTAAACCAGATTTCAGTACCACAAAATGACACGGTACACTGCAGCAGGGCCCCAATGACTAAAAGGTTGAGATGAGTTTAAAAAGTACATAATCAGCACAGGAAAATTCCACTATTGTTTGTAGGCCTTAAGATAAAGGTGACTGAGCTCCTAAGAACATGGAGTACTCCCTCAGAAAAAAAATATTTTTAAATTCTCATTTTCCATGCGCTCGAACGTGTATTTATGAGCCTGTCCAATCTACCTTCTGGAAGTATTCTACGCTGTGCTTTAATGAAATGGATCTAGAGGCTATAAAATAAAAATCTTCTCATAGTTATCTATAGACATAGAAGGGTAATCTTTATTTGCATTATCTCTCAGAGTCAGCCACCTGAAATGACAACATGCTTCAACTCCCACCCTGCTAGCTGCTCAGTAGGCCTCCTAGCTTACCTGCAGCCTTGGCATTAGTCATTTGTCACCCGCTGACACAAACCACAGAGCTCAAGAGTGGCCAGGTATCGAGGCCAAAGTTTGAGTTCACATCTGTAATCTGCAATAACCAAACTCAGTCTTAGACCTGGTCCTGGTTCAGTGACAGATCTGTTTAGAACTCTACCTCTTTAAAACTAGAGGGATCCTGACAGCACTTTGTAACCTTGGTGGCCATGAGCCTGGGCTGTCAACGACCGATCAAGAGCCCCGAGAAGCAAGGCCCAGGGCCAAGGGTAATTTTCACATTAAAGATTCAGGTTTCTGCTTTTCATCCTTTATCAGAGAACCCTGAATGGAAATTAAATGGAGAGATCCCTCCAGTAAAAGTGATGAAGTAAAACGTTCCCTACTGGGAATAGTCATGAGGTGGGCTCATCTATTTCCCATGAGGATGCCCACCTGGGCCTTAACTCCGCTGAATTCAATTCAAAAAGAGAATACGTTTCTACTTTGGAGTCATAACGGGAGGGGGGGTGTGGTGAGAGGGATGATTCAGATTACAGTTAACTGACATCCATGTAATAATGGAAGATTTGTGCAGACCACTCTGCGCGGAACACAGCGTGTGTTATTAAATCCAGAAAAGGAAGGTGGCATCAGCCCACCCTTCACAACAAAAGAATGGCTGACTCCGGAGTTAAAACCACTCACTACTTTTCCTCTTCATCCACTTATAAACGGATCTTCAAAGTCACGTCCATGTTAAAATCTGAAGAACACAAAAGCTCCTCTTCCCTTGGAGAAGCCAAGTACCTGGGTATAACGTCCCACCTGGACAGAAGAGCGGGAGGCGTGCCCATATACCCGACTAGGCCTGATCACGTCGGTGCACCACTCTGGATCCGGGACCACGCTCACCTTTCACAGCGCTTCAGGCTCCGACTTTGTTAACAAGAGACCCGGGAACATAGATCTCAGAAGTGGGCGCTCACCCAGGTTGACCATGGATGTGTGGCATCCATCAGGCCCCGGCCGCCCATACCCAAGCCCAGAAACCCTCAGCCCTCGCCCCCACCCTCACTGTGGCCTGCTTCTTGGGGTGACGCGGTCCCCAGGATAGTCACCCGCCGCGGCACACAGACCCTGTTGAGCTGAACTGGGGCAGAGGTGGGGGCGGGTGCGGAAGAGCGATGCGGGGGGGGGGGGGCAGCGCAAAACAGAACCCGGCGGACAGAACCAGGCCACCTCTGTGCCTTTCATTTTCCTGGCTCCCCGATTAAGAAACGTCGAAATGTGCTGGAATTCTTTTTAACGGTAATAGAAAGCCAGAAAATGCAGACAGTTGACCTTGGGAACCAACCCCGTGGCAGCGGGAAACGGAAAAGAAACACGTTGGCAAGTGAAGGGGGAGCGCAGCGCAGAGCGGGGCGGGGTCGGGGGGAGCGCAGCGGCCGGGCGGCCGGAGGGGTGTCGGGGTGGTAGGCGCGGTAGGGGGTGCTCACCGTAGATCATGGCCAGCCCCGTCTCGTGCAGAAAGCGCACCCGGCGGTGCTTGAAAAGCCAGATGGTGAGGATGGTGAGCGTGAGCAGCAGGATGAAGGTGAGCAGGCTCACGCTGTCTTGCCGGTGGCTCTCCTCCGCCTCCTTCTCCGTGGCGAGCTCCTCCATGGCGCTGCTGTCCTCGGCCGCCGCCCCAGAGGAGGCCGCGGCCGCGGCGCGCAGCCCCCGACCCAGCAGCAGCGGTAGCAACGGCAGCAGCAGCAGCCGCGGTGGCAGCGCCCGGGCCGCCCGTCCCGGGCCGAGGCGCGCCGCGTCACCAGGCTCCATGGTCCCCAGGGCCGCCCGCGCCTCCTGCGCGCGGGGGACCAGCAGCCCGCGCCGTCGGCGGGTTCCCGCGGCGCCGCCGACCTGCCCGAGTGGCCGCTGCCGCCGCAGCTCCTCCCCCCGCGCGCGCCGGGCCGGGGCTGCGCCGGGAGCCGCGTGGGGGAGGGGCGCGCGCAGTGCGCAGGATCGCCAAGCACCGCCCCCCTCGCCCGCGCACCTGTTCGGCCCCCAGCCGCGCCGCGCTCTGCGGGCCGCGCTCCCGGCCGCCGAAGCCCACTAGGCGGGGGCCCTCCGACTCAGGGGGAGCGGCCGTCGGCCCCGGGCCTGCCTGCGCTCCTCGCGCGGTCCCGGCGTACCTGGCCGGGCCGTCTGGGGTTGCGGGGCCCGTTCCTGGGCCGTCGCCGACGCGCTTCCTAATCGCGACGCCAGAGGTCGCCGGTGCCTGGCAGGAGCGTCAGCTTGGATTCGCGCGCTGGGGGATCTCGGGTCCTGTCTCTGGGGCCACCGCGAAGCGTTCCATCTCAGGCCAGTGTGCGGCTGTCCTGAGCCCAGTAAAACGGGGGGGGAACAGGGGGGCGGGGCCTGGGGGAAGCGAAGATTCGCGAAGCAGCGTTGCCACCTCCACTTCTCTTTCCACAGCTCTCACAGTGCCTTCCAGCTTTCAGGGCCTCCCAGACTCTACCAGGCTTCATTCAAACCTCTGCTCTAAGTCTGTCCCAAAGTGAGGACTGATAACGGGTTGGAATGGGGTGCAAGCGTTAAAATAGCTCCTTCACCCCTTGGGGACTAGACTGACTTCTTATTCTGGACTGTGTAACTAGCCCTCTTGGGGAACAGGGTTGAACCAGAAGGAACTGAACAGGTGCCATTCCTGCTAGATGAGCAGCGGGGGGTGAGGGTGGAGATTACCCTGGTGGCCCTTTTATGTTGACCTTATGGTAGCCCAGGGAGTCTTTGGATGATTCTTAGGACAGCTCTGGAAAAAAATTATAGAGTGGACTCTGGAGGATAACGCCTCTTGGAACAATTCCTCAGGAACTAGAATTTCCAATCCAACTTGTTCCTCTGGTCAAGGAAGAAAAGAGATTGAATTCTTTTTTTAAGATTTGTTTTTATTTTTAAGTAATCTCTACACCCAGCATGGGGCTCGAACCTATAACACCAACATCAAGAGTTGCATGCTCTACCTAACTGAGCCAGCAAGGCACCCCTGGAGTGACGAAATTCTCAATCACTGAATTCCCAGTGTCTAACCTTGTGCTCATAAGTTTATTGAACTGCTCTGAAATTCATACCAACCGTTCACGTTTTCTCTCCCAGAGGAGTTTGCATATTTAAGAGAATTTCTTGAAGAAAGCAAAGCTTAACTAAAAAGAGTAAAGAGTAATAACAATAGGGTAGGGATGGCATTAGGTAGGAAGGATATTTGGAGCACTGCAGCCTTCCTGGTTCCCCTCTAGGTGAACACTCTGGCAAGCTGCTTAGTACCTTCTTTAAAGCAGGGGAATCTCTTCAAGATTTTAGCTAGCCTTGTTCCCAATTCGTCCCGACTGTACCCCAGCCCTTGCAAAAATCCACATATCTTGAAGTTCCATGCAGGTTCCCAATGAAATTGCAAACACCAAAAACCTGGATAGTCACAGAGGAAGTTATACAACAACAGGAAGATGATCTAGTTTCTGGAGATACACTAAAATCCACGTTTGCTGGAAACTGGTTATGTTGATCATAATATTTAATATTACACCCTCTTGCGTTCCTGTAAGTCGAGGACAGAACTTCTCTCTGCAGACTTCTTAGTACTTAGGGCAGATCGTATTTTCAAACAATGCCCACAACCGTATTTCCCATTGCACCTGCTCTTCCAGAACTTGCCACTTCCCCATCAAAGGGTGGTATCTGTGTTCCCTCTCCCCTTGAACTTCAGTGGACCCTTGTGACTGCCTCAAAGAATACAATGTGGCAATAAAGACTGCAAAACTTGTGAAACCAGGTCATAAAAGACAATCTAGTTCCTGCCTGACTTACTCTCACACTCTTGCTGTCCACTCATTTTGGAGCCCTGAGCTGCCGTGTACAAAAATCTAGACCACAGTGAGATATCACATCACACCTGTTAGAAAGGCTATCATCAAAAAGACAAGAGACAGCAAATGTGGACGAGCCTGTGGAGAAAAGGGAGCCCTCATGCACTGTTGGTGGGAATGTAAATTGATACCGCCACTATGGAAAACAGTGTGGAGGTCCGTCAAAAAATTAAAAATAGAACTACCACATGATCCAGAGATTCTGCTTGTGGGTATTTATCCAAAGAAAGTGAAAACAGGATCTCAAATATATATCTTCATTCCTATGTTTATTGCAGCATTATTCACAATAGCCAAGATAGGGAAACAACTTAAGTGTCTGTCAATAGATAACTAGATAAAGAAAATATGATGCACATATATATATAGAGAGAGAGATTGGGATATGTAGATATAGCTCTATATACACACAATGGAATATTTAGCCATGAGAAAGAAGGAAATCCTGCCATTTGCAACAGCATCGATGGATCTTGAGATCCCATAACTCAGTGAAATAAGTCAGGCAGAGAAAGACAAATATGTATGACCTCACTTATATGTGGGATCTAAAAAAGCTGAACTTGTAGAAACAGAGAGTAGAATATTGGTTACCAAGAGCTGAGAGGTGAGATAAATGGGATATGTTAGTCAACGAATACAAACTTGCAGTTATAAGATGAAGACATTCTGGGGATCTAATGCACAGTGTTGTGATTACAGGTAACAATTCTGTAGTACATATTTGAAAGTTGCTAAGAGAGTAGATCTTAAATGTGGTCACCACAGAGAGGCATGGTAATTATGTGACATGATGGAGGTATTAGCTAACACTAAGGTGGTAGTCCTGGTGTGAAAATGTAAGTATATCAAATCAACACGCTGTACACCTTAAGCTTACACAATGTTATATGTCAATTATATCGCAATAAAGCTGGGAATTTTTTAAAAAGAAATTGATCTACCTTGAAGCTGCCATGCTGGAGAAACCATGGTCGAGACAACATAGCCATACAGACAAACACCACGGGAGTGACAGCTTTTTTTAGTGTTCCCAGCCCAAATACCCCACACCTGAATGAGTGAACCTTCAAATTATTTTATTCCCAGCCACCATCTTATGGTAAGCGTATGAGAGACTCTCAAGGAAGAACCACCTAGCTGAGCCTAATCAATGCCTGAATCTATGGGATGACCACATAATGATTTATGTTGTTTTAAGCTACTAAGTTTAACTGTGATTTCTTCCATAACAGTAGATAACCAGAAGAATATTTATGCTATAAAGAGACTGCCTCAGGTAGAGTATGAGAAGATTTGTCCCAAGTATTCACAAATCTACACCAAAGAAAATGCTCAATTATCTATACAGGTTTATATATGAAAACTAACCTATGCAATACAGGGGTTCTGATTCCAGTTAACACAGAATAATCACACTCAACCCATTCTCTCCCACTGAACAGAATGCGGGGATCAGTTATTTGAGGACTCTAAAAATATCAATTGTACCAGGTAAATTGAGGCAGAGCACCAGAATTTGTAGTAAAACGGGGCGCCTGGGTGGCTCAGATGGTTAAGCGTCTGCCTTCAGCTCAGGTCATGATCCCAGGGTTCTGGGATCGAGTCCCGCATCAGGCTCCCTGCTCCTTGGGAGCCTGCTTCTCCCTCTGCCCCTCTCTCTCTCTCTCTGTGTGTGTGTGTGTCTCTCGTGAATAAATAAATAAAATCTTTTTTAAAAAGAAAAAAAATGAAGTAAAACAACAGGCAATGAGTTTACAATTTTTCCCTCCAGTAGCCACTGGACTGAACTGAAGGCAGTCCAAGCCCAGAAGGGGGCATTGACATGGACAGAGAGAGCACCAAGAAGAGCAGAAAATAGACCTCCTAATGTTCAGAGAGAGTAGGGAAGTACACCAATTTTTCCTTTTTCCATTCTCTCACACCCTTGCCAATAGGCAATCCCCCATTGTGGCTGAGTCAACAGTGACAATGGAGGGAGCAGTGCTGCCAAAGTACCTAAAATGCTGAGGGAGGGGGAAACCTCCCTCTCTGGTTTGGAATAGCCATGGTCCCAAGTCAGTGGAGGCAAATGCCCATTGATACACCTTTTTCTCTCTCTTTTCTTCCTCCTGCCACTTGGCTCCAGACATGGGTGAAGTTGCAGGAAGTGCATGCCAGAGAGAAGTAAATAAAGACTCAGATTTCTTGCCAAAGGATTGAAAAGAGGAACTCCAAGGAACTGCAAAGTCCCAGCGAGATTTTGGAGAGGGAGCAACTTGGGAAAACAACCCTATAGAGTTTATGAGCTCCTAGGTTCACCCTAACCTGCATGTGGATCTTATCCTAAACAGCATACCAAAGACTGTGAAAACCGAACTAAGAGACAGATCACCACCCAGATCTGAAACTAGCCACTGAATAAAACACTTGCTGGGCAAGTCAAAATAGCCCTGCAAAATTTTTGAAGACTGAACTGACTTTGGAGCCATGATCCACAAAAGGCAGGCCAGAACTTGTGATTTGGACCCAACCATGTTGACTACAAGCTAAAACAAAAATATGAATACTCCTCTATAAGATTAACACAAGACACAAGGCCCCATCTCATAATATTAAAAATGTCCAAGATATGGGTCACCTGGGTGGCTCAGTCAGTTGGGCGTCTGCCTTCAGCTCGGGTTGTGATCCTAGGGTCCTGAGATCGAGCCCCACATCAGGCTCCCTGCTCAGTGGGGAGTCTGCTTCTCCTCTCCCCCTGCTCGTTCTCTCTCTAATAAATAAATAAAAATAAATTTTAAAAAATGTCCAGGATACGACCCAAAAATTATTCAGCACATGAAGAACTATGAAAATCTCAACTATTGATTGCCTATTGAAAAGGTAATCAATCAAAAGATGCCACTGCTGAGATGAAACATGACACAGATGTTAGAATTATCTAAACAAGACTTTAAAATAGCTATTATAAAAATGCTCCAACAAGTAAGAGCAAATAATCTTGAAATGAATGGAAAGGTAGAAAGTCTCAGCAAAGGATTAAAAGATAGGGGGTGCCTGGGTGGCTCAGTCGGTTAAGTGTCTGCCTTTGGCTCAGATCATAATCCCAGGTCCTAGGATCGAGCCCTGTGTCAGACTCCCTGCTCAGCGGAGAGTCTGCTTTTCCCTATCCCTTTGCCCCTCCCTCTGCTCGTGCTCTCTCTCTTTCTCTCAATCTCGCTCTCTCTCTCAAAAAAAAAAAATAAAATCTTTTTTAAAAGCATTAAAGGATAAAATAAGGACCAAATTGATATGTTATAACTGAAAAAATATAATAACTAAAATTTTAAAGGGATTAGATGGGCTCAATAGCAGAATGAAGATGAGTCAGTATATTTGAAGATAAATCAATGGAAATGATCCAATCTTAGCAACAGAGGGGAGAATTGAGAAGTAAATAAAATAGCCACATGCTCTTGTAGGATAATAACAAAATGTCTAACATTCATGTCTTTGAGGTGCCCAAGGCAGGAGAAAATGTGATGCAGAAAAAAAAATGTATATATATATATATATATATATATATATATATATATATATATATATATATATTTATGTGTGTGTGTGTGTGTGTGTGTGTGTGTGTGTGTGTGTGTGTGTGTATAAAGATAAAATAACTGAAAACATTCCAGATTTACTAAAGACATAAACCTGAAGATTCAGGAACCTCAGCACACTCCAAATAGGATAAACTCAAAAGAATCAATGCCCAGACATATTATATTCAAACTGTGGACAAGAAAGACAAAATAAGTTTGAAACAGAAAGACAAAAAATGGCACATTGCATTTAGGGTAACAGCAATTCAAATGACTGTGGATTTCTCATCAGAAACCAAGAAGGTCGTAAAGAAGCACGCAACACTGTTAATGTGCTGCAAGAACTGTCAACCCCAAATAATACATCCAGCAGAAATAGCTTTCAGGAATGACAGTGAAATAAAGACATATTCCAAGGGAGGAAAATGGAGAGAATCCATTGCCAGAAGACCTACTATAAAAGGATGGTGAAGATAAGTTCTTCTTTTTGCCAGTTCTTTAGAGTATGATCTTTGACTGAAAACAAAAATTATAAAAAAAGAAAACAAAAATTACTACATGGTCTAATGGAATTTTCAGTATATGTAGAGGTAATACACAATCACAACATAAAGGGAAAAGGATAAAGGGATCTCCATATTAGTTTGGTTTTCATATTCCACTTGAATTGGTAAAATATTGATTCTAGGAAAATTATAAAAATTTAAGTGTGTATATTGTATTCCCTAAAATATACAAAGAGATAAAGTAAAAGCACAGTAGATAAATTAAATGGAATACTAACAAATGTTCAATGAATCCCAAAAAGAGGCAGGAAAGGGGAAGCAGAGGAACACAGAACAGAGGGAACAAACAGAAAACAAGTAATAAAATGTTCGACCTAAATCCAAACTTATCAATAACCACATTAAATTAAACAGTCTTAACAAATCGATTGAAAGAAATGTCATAATGGATAAAAAAAGAAAATCCCAGGACCCCAAAATGAGTGCTTACAAGAAACTCACTTCAAATACTCTGACATAGGTGGTTTAAAGTAAAAGGATGAAAACATATATACCATGTAAAAAAGTAATAATAGAGAGGTAGAGTGGCTTTATTAATATCCGACAGCTTAGACTTCCCAGCAAAAAAAAAAAAAAAAAAAAATTACCAGGAGTAAAAAGGGATATTACATAATAATAACAGATCTGTTCACCAAGATATTACAATCTGTATTCATTTTCTATTGTTGCATAACAAATTACCACAAACTCAGGTTAATTGTGACCTAAAACAATGCACATTTATTATCTCACAGTTTGTGTACATTAGAAGTCATGGCACAGCTTAACTGGGTTCTGTCCTTCAGGGAGTCTGCAATCCAGGTGTCTGCAAAGGCTGCAGTGTCATCATAAACTTGACTGGGAAAAGATCCACTTCCAAATTCATTTGGGTTTTGGCAGAATTCATTTCCTTGCAGCAGTATGACCAAGGGCTCTAGATTTTTGCTGGCTGTCCATTGGAGGCCACCCTCAGGTATGAGAGGCCATCTTTAATTCCCAGAAGCTGGCTGAAGTTCTTTGCCAAGTGGGCTTCCTCAACATGGCCGCTTACTTTATCAATCCAACAAAGATGATCTCTCACTCTGGTCTATTAAGAGAGTCTTACATAATGTGACATAATGATGGAAGAAGCATTTCATCCTCTTTGCCATATAACATAACTTAATCAAGATCATGACATCCCATCACCTTTGCCATATTCTACTGGTTAGAAGCAAGTCCCAGGTCCTGCCCCCATTCGATGGGAGAGGATTACACAAAAGCATGAGCATCACGAGGTGAGTTCATTGGGACTCACCTTCTTAGGGACTGCCCACCACACAATCCTAGACATATCTAATACCAGAGCTTTAAAATACATGAAGAAGAAGCTGACAGGAATGAAAGGAGAAATAAGCATATCCACAATTAGAGTTGGAGATTTCAACACTCCTCTCTCAGTAAGAGCTAGAACTAACACAGAAAATCAATAAGGATATAGAAGATCTGAACAACACCATCAACCAACTGGATCTAATTGACATTTATGTAACACCCTACCCAACAACAGCAGGATACCCATTGTCTTTAAGTGCACATGAAACAAAAGTCTGAAATCAGTTTCACTGACCTAAAGTCAAGGTGTCCACAGAGCTGGCTCCTTTTGGAGGCTCTAGAAAAGAATCCATTTCCTTGCCTTTTCCACTTATGGAGCTGCATTACTTGCCTTATGTCTCCTTGCTCCATCTTTTATTTTTAAGATTTTATTTATTTGAGAGAGAGAGCATGAGCGGGGCAGGGGGAGGGAGAGGGAGAAGCAGACTCCCCACTGAGCAGGGAGCCCAATGTGGAGCTTGATCCCAGGACCCCGAGATCATGACCTGAGCTGAAGGCAGACTCTTAACCGACTGAGCCACCCAGCCCCCCCTCTTTTTAAAGCCTCCATCTATTTTTTAAGATTTTATTTATTTATTTGAGGGGGGAGGGAGCAGAGGGAGAGGAAGAGAATCTCAAGCAGAGTCCACACTGAGCACGGAGCCTGATGCAGGGCTTGATCTCATGGCTGTGAGATCATGACCTGAACCGAAAACAAAAGCAGGATGCTTAACTGACTGAGCCATCCAGGCGCCCCTCCTTCCTCCACTTTCAAAACCAGCAGTGTAGCATCTTGCTTCCATTGTCACACCTCCTACTTCCTCCTTTGACCTTCTTGCCTCCCTCTTTTAAGGACTCTTGTGATTACATTTAGGGCCCACTCAGACAATCCAGGTAATCTCCCCACCACAGGATCCTTAACTTAATCACATTTACAAGGTCCCTTTTGCCATTAAAGTAATATATTCACAGAGGCCATAATTCAGCATACTACATCTACTTATTGAAGAAATTGGGGGCACCTGGGTGGCTTAGTCATTTAAGGATCCAACTCTTAGTTTCAGCTCAGGTCATGATCTCAGTGTCTTGAGACTGAGCCCCATGTTGGGCTCCATGCTCAGTGTGCTGTCTGCTTGTCCCTCTCCCTCTGCTCCTTACCCTGCTCTTTCTCTCTCTCTCAAATAAATAAATAAATAAAATCTTTTAAACAAAAGCAAACAAACAAAGAAATTGAACTTGGCATAGAAACATTCCAAAAAAGAATTCTACAGGCCCAGGTGGTTTCACTGGTGAATTCCACCAAGCATGTTAAGAAGAAATAACACCAATACCACACAATCCCTTCTAGAAAATACAAGAGAGTGAGCAATTATTTTATGAGGTCAACACTACCCTGATACCAAAACCAGAGAGCTCAAGAAAAGAAAGCTACAGGCCAATATCTCTCATGAACTTAGAGATAAAAATCCTCAACAAAATATTAGCAGATAGAATCCAAAAATGTATAAAAAGAAGTATGGATTGCCTGGATGGCTCAGTTGGTTAAGTGTCTGACTCTTGGTTTTGGCTCAGGTCATGATCTCAGGGTTGTGAGAGCGAGCTCCCTGTCAGGCTCCACACTCAGTGGGGAGTCCACTTGAGATTCTCCCTCTGTCCCTCTGACACTCCCCCACTTGTGTGCCCATGCACATGCACATGCACTCTCTCTCTCTCTCAAATAAATAAATAAATAAAATCTTTAAAAAAAAGAAAAGACATATACACCATGAGTGGTGTTTATCCTGAGACTGCAAGGCTGGTTCAATGTGAAGCAATCAGTCAATGCAATCCACCATACTAACTGTCTAAAGAAAAAAAAAAAGCATATGATCATGTTGATGCAGAGAAAGCATTTGACAAATTCAACATCTACTCATGATAATACCTATGAGCAAAATAAGAATAAAAGGGACTTCCTTAACCTGATAAAGAGCTCATTAAAAAAAACACACCAAAAACACTACAGCTAACATGATTCTTAAGATTAAAGACTGGGGGCACCTGGGTGGCTCAGTCATTGAGCGTCTGCCTTCGGCTCAGGTCATGTTCCCAGGGTCCTGGGATTGAGCCCCGCATCGGGCTCCCAGCTCCACGGGAAGCCTGCTTCTCCCTCCCCCACTCCCCCTGCTTGTGTTCCCTCTCTCACTGTGTCTCTCTCTGTCAAATAAATAAAATCTTTAAAAAAAAAAAAGATTAAAGACTGAATTCTTTCCCCTAAGATGAGGGGAAAAAAAGCTGGAAGGTCCACTATCACCACTCCTATTCAACATTGTATTAGAACTCCTAGCTAGTGCAATAAGGCAGGAAAGATAAATAAAAGGCACACATGTAGCAAAAATCACAGTATAATTTTAAATGGACTATTGGAGAAAGAGAAAAACAAAAAAACCAGAAGGAACTAAAAGGAAAGGAAGGAAAAAAGAAGAGTTTTCAAGGGATATTAGAAAATTTCTCCTATTTACAGATGATATGATTATCTACTTAGAAAATCCCAAGGAATCTATAAAATCCCAGAACTAATTAAGTGAAGTTAAGCAAGTTCTCAGGATAAAGGTCAGCACACAAAAATCTTATCATATTTTTACATACTAGCAATGTACAATTTGAGGTGAAAATCTTTTAAATATGTAATTCACAATACTAGAAAAGGAAATACTTAGATAGAAATTTAACAAAATATGTACTATATGCTGAAAACTACAAAGTGCTCATGAAAGAAATCAAACAAGACCTAGACAAATGCAGAGACCTACCATGTTCATGGATTGGAAGGCTAACCCTAGAAAACATGTTAATTTTCTCCAAAGTGATGTACAGATTTAATGCAACTCCCATCAAAATCCCAGCAGGATTTTTTTGTAAATCTAGACAAGGGAAATCTAACATTAATAGGAAAGGCAAAGTAACTAGGATAGCCAAAACAATTTTTAAAAAGAAAAATAAAATTGAAGACCTCCTACTATCCAACTTAAGACTCACTATAATGCTACAAAGTATGAAGCAATCAAGACAGGGTGGTATTGGTGAAGGAATAGATATATAGATCAATGTAACAGAATAGAGTCCAGAAATTGGTCTACACACAAATACGGTCAGTTGATTTTTGACAAAAGTGCAAGAGCAATTCAATGGGGAAAGTACATTCTTTTAAAAAAAATAGAATTGGACGTTCCTTTGCAAAAAATTAACTCAATTGACAACTAGGCAAAAGACTTCAACAGACAAAAGAGGATATGTGGATGACAAATAATGATGTGAAAAGAGTTAACATCATTAGCCACTTAGGAAAAGAAAATCAATGCCATGATTACAACCTACTAGAATGTCTTAAATAAAAATACAGGCAAGACCAAACAAAGGTCAGAATGCAGACCGGGGTAGCCACTGTGGAGAACAGTTGGGCAGTTCCTTATAAAATTAACATGCATTTATCCATAAGAGCAAGCACCCCTACTCGTAGGTATATATCCAAGAGAAATAACATGTTCGTACAAAAACCTGCATATGAGTGTTAATAGCAGCTTTATTTATACAGGTTTCCCCTGCTATCCAAAAGTAGAGCATTTCTGTAAAACCTTTATAAGCTGAAATGACGTAAAGTGGAGAAGCAGTTATCATTAATTTATATGGAAAAAAATTTTGAGCATTCTCAGACCCAAAGAAATAACCTCTCTCGGGCTTTTCTGATACCTTACGACACATCTCGCTAATGGATGTACAAAGTAAATGGAGATAAAGCACAGATGCTCAGAGATCCAGTTCAAAGATCTGGCGGCTGGATGCTGAGACGCTGAGTGTAGTTTCCAGGGAAGGACCTTGCGGGGCCACTCTTGCAGCTCCGGGGTGCGAGCTTCCTCTACAATGGCTCCCTGCAAAACAATGCTATTTTTTGCTTTTCACCTTTTTTTCGTAAAAGTAAAAATCCTCTTTTGATTTCTTCCAAAGAGGAAGGAAACAGGCGCTAATGTAGGTCTGCCATAAAAGTGAAGTTGCTTGATGAGAACTTTTGAAAAGCAGGGGATACCTGTACCAGCCCCAAGCCGGAAACAACCCCAAAGTCCTTCAATGGGTGAAAGAATAAACAAACTCTAGTCCAACCTTCTGATGGAATACTGCTCCACAATAAAAAGGAATGAGCCGTTTGACATACCTAATAACTTGAATGAATCACCAAGGCATTATGCGGAGTGGAAGTCAGTCTCAAAGGTTGTATGCCATATGATTCCATTTGTATGACATTCTTGAAAAGACAAAACTGCAGCTATGGAAAACAGATCCGTCATTGCCAGGGGTGAGTGAGAGAAGGAGAGTGTAATTATAAAGGGAGAGCACAAGGGAGGTTTTGGGGGGGGTGACAAAACTGTGCTGCATTCTGATTGTGGTGGTGGCTATATGACTCTGTACATGTGTCCAATTCAGACAACTGTACAAGACCAGCGCTTGTACCATCTTAAAAAATATTTAAAATATTTAAAATATTTTTAAGATGTTATTTATTTATTTTAGAGAGAGAGAGTGTGTGCACGAGCACGCAAAAGCTCGGGGAGGAGCAGAGGGTAAAGGATAAGTAGCTCCCTGCTGAGCGTGGAGCCCAATGTGGGGCTCAATCTCATGACCCTGAGATCAGGACCTGAGCTGAAATCAAGAATCGGAGGCTTAACCAACTGAGCCACCCAGGCACCCCTCCCTGAAATATCTTAACGACCCCTTTGGTTGCCCTTGGACAGTCTCCAATTTTATGTTAGTTTGAAGAGGTGGTGAAGGCCTCAGGAAGTCCCCTAGAGCTATGTCCTGAGCTCAGTTACCCTGGAACGTGGCAGGATGTGGCAGGAAAGGAAGGCTGAAACCTTAAGTTTAGGCACACCCACAGGTTCCACCAAGTCTATGGGCATAAATCTTAGCACCGTGGCTAGGGGCCTGTTTTTCTAGAATTGGAAATCAAGTGTCCAAATTTAGCTCTATGATCGGTTTTCACAAATAAACTAGAGACTTACTCCTTTACTCAGGATTTAGTAAGAAAAACAAAAACCACTTTGTGTACTTCCAACAGCGGCACCCTAACACAGGTAATTGGTGATACGGGTGATAGAAGAATGGGATACCAAACAGGGAGCATGATGTACCCCCAGACAGCAGTGAGTGGAAGACCCCAGGCTGGACAGACAGAGAAAGGAGGGGTTTGCTAAATGTCCAGGGGTCAGGGACGTGGAAGCTGGAACCGTGGTGGGATGTCCTTCTAGTTTCTGCCAATGGGGGGCTGTTGTGGGAGAGCGGAAGGCAACAAGAGGGGCTGAGGGCTTCCTCGCAGGAGTAGTTTGCTCTGGCCTCCAGTTTCCTTTAGATCTTCCAGAACCAGCTTCAGCAGCAGCAACCAAGCCTCTTAGGAGGCCCCCAAATCAATTCCACTGGGCCTCTCCTTTAACTGCCCGGGTTCTGGCAATCCCTCCTCTCCCCTACTGTGTTCCTTGCCCTGGTGATAGTAGCTGCTTCTTACCAGTATTCTCTCTGGGTTAGCTCACAGTTGTTTTTTTGGCTCTCTCATTTCTCCCCTAACCAATGTAGCTGATCCCTCTCTCACCTCCTCTGGTGTAACAACTATGGGTTCTGTTCTCCTGATTGGACCCTGACTCCAGTCTCTGGAGACTCGCAGTATAAAGTTAGAGGGCTGGGGTGCCTGGGTGGCGCAGTCAGTTAAGCGACCAACTCACAGTTTCAGCTCAGATTGCAGTGTCAGGGTCATGAGATCGAGCCCTGAGTAGGGCTCTGCACACAGCACAGAGTCTGCTTAAGTTTCTCTCTTCCTCTCCCTCTGCCCCTACTGCCCCCCCAAATAAATAAATAAATCTTTAAAAAATAATAAAAATAAAAATAAATAAAATCAGAGGGCAACCAGTGGTATGGCTGAGTTCCTTGTGTTTGTTTTGCCTCTGTTTGGAATTGTGCCTGCATTTGGGGGATAAAATAAAAATTCCAAAACGTGGTACCTGAGGCCTCTGGGAGATTTTGCTGGTGGTCCCCCATATGTCCAATTCCCTTATCCTTCTGAACACAGGGAGGATTGTAGCTTTCACTTCCCTGAAGTTTGCAGCGGTTCTTTGACTCACGTTGGCCAATAAAATGAGGAAAGGAATGAGTGTCACTTCTGGGCAGAAGTATTTAAGAGCAGGTGCATGATTAGCTGTGCTGTCTTCCCCTGCAGCAGTGAATCCTGAAGCCTCAAGTTGAGATCGGAATATTATAAGACAGAAAAGCCCATGTACGACGTGTAGTCTAGAGACAGATTTTTTTTTTTTTAACTTTGGGACTGTTGCCACAGTAAAACCTCACCTGTCGTTAAAATCAAAATGACAAGAAATACCAAGTTTTGGTGAGGATGTGGAGGAAAAGGAACCCCAGCACACTATTGGTGGGAAGGTAAATGGGTGCAGCCACCATGGAAAAGAGTATGGAAGTTCTTCAAGAAATTAAAAGTGGAAATACCATATGATCTAACAATCCCACTACTGGGTATTTACCCAAAGAAAATGAAAACACTAATTCAGAGGGATACATGCAACCCCTATGTTTATTGCACCATTATTTACAACAGGCAAGCTATGGAAGAAGCCCAAGTGTGCATTCTATAGACGATTGAATAAGGAAAACACACACACACACACACACACACACACACACACAGAGGAATATTATGCAACCATAAAAAGGATGCGATCACACCAGTTGAGGCAACATGGATGGATCTAGAGAATATAATGTTAAGCGAAATAAGCCAGCCTGAGAAAGACAGCTACCATTTGATTCCACTCATAAGTGGAATCTTTAAAGAAAATGAATAGGCAAACCAAAAGCAAAATCAGACCTATAAATACAGAAAAAAATTGATGATTGCCAGAGGGGAGGAGGGTAAGGGTGGGCAAATGGGTGAAGAGGAGAGGCAGCTCCAGGCCTCCAGTTGTGGAATGAATCAGTCACAGGAATGAGGCACAGAGTAAGGAATATGGTCAATGATACCTTAATAGTGACCTAACAGGACAGATGGTAGCTACACTTCCTACACTTAGATAAACTTGTCAAGTCACTAAGTTGTACACCTGAAACTAATGTAACATTGTGTGTCAACTATACTCAAAAAAAAAAAAAAAAACCTAAGCCTATCCTGACTAGTACATTTGTGATTTGTCCCCGGCCTACCTCTCTAGATTCATCTCTGGCGACAGCCCCTACTCTCACTTTCCCTGAGTGTCAAGAAATCTTAACACCTCTGGGCTGTTGTGTATGCTTCCTCTTTTTGTAGTACTGATCATTTTGCCCTGGCACCTGCTGTTAGTTGTTGAAGGCCCAGTTCAGATGCTACCCACTCCAGAAAGCCTCCTTAATCTGGGTTATGTCTGTTTTCCAATATTTTCCCCAAATACCCGACGTACACTTGTAATGTGACACTTCCCACATTGTATCGCATTACCTGATTATTTGTTGATGTCCCCGCTTTACATTAAGCTCTTTGGGAAACAGGGGTTGAGTCTTTCTGTTGTTTTTGTTGCTGTTGTATTTTTTCTAATTGTTGCTTTTTGGATTTGTTTAGCTCTTGCTAACCAATGCATTGAGCACAACGCCTGGTACATAGTAGATGTTCAAAAACATCTGTTGAATAAATGATTTGACATATATAAATAAAGCAGAGGTTATGTTTTTTTAATGTTTAGCTAGATACCTACAATACCATTTAATTAGAAATTATTTTGTGAATCCTATATTTTCTTGAGGTACATCTTGTAGATTCTTGATCATCTACTTTACTTAGAATTTATATCTTCTTATTTCTCCTTTGCTTTTGTCCAGTGTCTTTTCTGCCCCATCTTAACTTTTGCTGCTCGGTTGCTATGGACTATCAGCTGCCAAGAACCACTTACGATCTCTGTTGGTAAATATATATAGCTAAATTTCAGGGCAGTCCTGGAAAACTGAAAGGATTTAAATATCTTTTATATATTTAATGCTACAATACCCCGGTAATATGTTCCAAATTAAATAAAAGATACCTTTAAATATAACATGACAGGTTTGGGCTTTTTTCCAGCTATTTTGTCATCTTCAAATCAGAGTGCTTCATTCTTTATTCTAAGTCCCAGGACCAAAAATGCCTCCTGATTCAATTTCAAAATACAGTCTCAATGAAGATTCTCTGGAACAAAAGCGAAGTCATTTCCAGGCACTCCTAGTTTTGTTTTATGTTTCTCATTATCCACACTGAGATTCCTCTAAATGTGAGTCATTTAAGCAAAGCTTTGGGAAACCTCCAGATTCCTCTTTAATTATCTTCAAGTAATCTGAAAATATTTAAGCAAATACTGGAGAGAATGCCCTCATTAGCAAGATGTTTTAAAATCACAAAGACCTTGTTAGGAGCGCAAGACACTCCTTAAAGCGTTTCTTAACAGCTCAGGTTTGTCCCTTCTAGCTGCCTGTTTCCATCTCACAACATTAAGCAAAATGTAGGTATTGCATTTTTTAAGCTCTTTTTTAGCATCCTCCCAATGTGGGCTTCCAGCCAGGGCTCCCCCTGCAGTGCACCACTCTGCGAGTTGATGACAGCTAAGGTCGAACAGCCCCTGGGGAAACTTGGTGGATGTGTTGACGACCGTAGGCATAAATAGATGATCCATTTCTTTAAGCAAGAGGGGCATAGAGACACAGGAAGATCCAGGCGCTCTTGCTTTTGTGCCTTTATGAAGTCGAGCAGACTACAGGTTTCTGATTCCATAGCCATGTTAGAAAAGTGCTGTCTTGGGGATGCCTGGGTGGCTCAGTCATTAAGGATCTGCCTTCGGCTGGGGTCATGATCCCAGGGTCGTGGGATCGAGCCCCGCATCAGGCTCCCTGCTCGGCGGGAAGCCTGCTTCTCCCTCTCCCACTCCCCCTGCTTGTGTTACCTCTCTCGCTGTGTCTCTCTCTGTCAAATAAATAAATAAAATCTTAAAAAAAAAAGGAAAGAAAGAAAAGTGCTGTCTTAGACTCTAGTTGGAGTTTGGCCACAAGACTGTGGGCTTAGGAGCCCCCGTGGCAGCTGTAATTTTTGCCTCTGATGGGTCTAAGGGAAACTGATCACTGAAAAGGAACTCGGCAGATTCATTAGAAATACTTTTGCTGGAAGCAGCAGAACACCTGTCTCCCCGTGGCTGAGGCAAATAGGCATTTCTCTTTCTCATGTAACAGGAATGCTCTCTGTAGGAAGTGGCTAGGGCAGATTCGATGCCTCAAGGATGTTAGGACTGGATCTCTGCACAGCTGAGCATTTGTGATGGAAAGGTACCACAGCTCCGACCATCAGGCCTACGATCAGAGCAAGAAAAGGTGTAAGGACCCCTTCAGCCCCGCAGTTTCTGCTTGGGTCTCGGGGCCCGGAGCTTGAGCAGCTGCAAGAGAGGTTGGGAAAATAAGGAACAGGTCTGTCATGGTTGGCTGAGGGCAGTTGTGAGCCTGTGCAGGGCACCTTGCTGCTTCAAAGAAAATGGAGGATCCATTAGCTATGGGGAAGGGTACTTAGACCAAGGTCTTGGTACTTAATACCAACGTTTGTCTCCACAAGAATACTTGGGAACACTACAGACCCAAGTATAAGGCAACCGACTTTTGCTGGGGCCTTTGTTCAGAATATGGCATGGAGTTGGTGGCGGGGCAGGGTGGTACTGCACCTGCTAAGAAGATTCTCCTCTTGCATTCAGCCATAAAAAGGAACCAATGCAAACATGTGCTACAGTGGGGATGGACTTTGAAAACATGCTAAGTGAGAGAAACCAGACACATGTGGTATGATTTCATTCACATGAATTATGCAGAATAGGTGAATCTATAAAGACAGAACACATGTCGGTGGTTACCAGGAGCTGGGGGAAATGGGGAATAGAAAGTAACTGCTTAACAAATTCAGGGGTTCCTTTTGGGGTGATGAAAATGTTTTGGAACCGGAGAGAGATGATGGGTGTACAACATTGTGAACATACTGAATGCCACTGGATTGTTCATTTAAAATGGTTCATTTGAGAATCATGGAACACTACATCAAAAACTAATGATGTATGGTGATTAACACACCATAATAATAATAATAATAATAATAATAATAATAATAAAATGGTTCATTTGAAATAAAATAAAATAAAATGGTTAATCTGATCTTATGTGCATTTCTCTCGGCTTCTGAAAAAATGAAGACCAGCTTTGTGCAAATAATCTTTATACAGTGTTTATTCAAGCCCTGTAGTTTCAACAGATGCCACTTATTTGCACTTACTGCAGAGATAACGAACTAGTCAGCCTTCGATATCCCCTTCTATCCTTTTCTTCCTTGATAACTGAAACCTAGTCAATGTGCCCCGCTAAAAAACAAAACCAAAATACTACATTTCCCATCCTCCCTTACAGCGACGTATGGTCATGGGGCTAAGTTAAACGTTCAGTGAAATGTGAGTTGAAGCATTGGGTGGGTCTTCCAGGGAGAATCCTTAACAATGTATGATGTTTTGTCCTTCCTCTTTTATTTTCTTTCTTCCAGCCTGGAAAACAGACTTGAGGCCTGGAGCATCACCTGCCATCTTGGACCATGAGGTGACCCCGAAGATGGAAGCTATATGCTGAGTACAGTAGGACAAAAAGAGAAGAGACTGTGTCCCCAGTGACATCCAAAGATCCTATACCATTCACGGACAGCCTACTTTCAGATGTCCTTTACCCGAGAGAAATGGGAGAGAAAATTCTACCTTGTTATTTGTTAGGGGGAGGAGGTTGTTGTCTGCAGCCAAACTTACTTTTAACTGATACAGCGGCATAAAGTCCTTCTGACAATTCTTCATTCTTTAACTTATTTAAGATAGCACAGCCCAGAGTGCGAGTAACATACTCCACTCTAAGGTAAGAATGGACCCACTTACAGGGCTATACCCTAACAGGTGCTGCTGCCACTTACTTGGTCTGTCCAATGGGTACACCAAGTGTACATTTCTATCAAGAGACCTCAGAGGTCGCAGATTAGCCAAACCCATTCCATAAGCATGTTTTGATTAACCAGCTCATTTGTTTATTTTATTACTAATACTGTTGTGACTATTTTTTTTCTATTTACTTAGTATACTTGAATTACGGTGAAGGGGCATACACTCTCCAGTTTCCCAGGATCCACCCACTGTGTATTTTCTCAGACTGAGGGCTTCACATAGGTACAGAACCTACTGGGCTCCTGAAGGCATTAATGAGAACTACCCTTTGAAAGGAGTCTTTCAACGTGGGACTTTACAAATAATAGAAGTGGAGAGGATTCATCGAGAATGTTTCAGCATGCACTATGCAATGATTCACTAACGATGAACTGAAAGATGAATGTATTGATAACAGGCAATGAATAATATACCCCATGGCTCCAATGTTCATTTCTAATTTCTCTCCATTAAGAGAAAGCCTTAGGATGTGATTAAGAAGTGTTTCTCTGTCCCGTTGGACTTGAATTCCAACTGGGTTAGAGTCAGTGTTTTCCTGTACCTGGACTTCAAGGATTTTCAGTCTGTCTTTATCAACTCTAGACTGTTCACTTATTGGGGTGTCTGGGTGGCTCAGTCAGTTAAGCGTCGGACTCTTGATTTTGGCTCAGGTCACGATCTCGGGGTCATGAGATTGATCCCCATGTGGGGCTCCGCACTGAGTGTGGAGCCTGCTTGGGATTCTCTCTCTCTCTCTCTCTCTCTGCACTCTCACCCCACTGCTTGCACGTGCGCTTGCTCTTTCTAAAAATAAATAAATAGATAGATAGATAGACCGTTCACTTATCAGCTATAAGTCCAGGCTTCTAACTACTGTTACTTCCCAGTTGCCACTGAATGGATTGTACAACTTGGAACAGAAGTTGGTCCCACTTGAACGGAAGCTCTTTGAGGCCAGAAATCTCGTCTGTCTTTCTCACCACCGTCTCACCAACACCAAGCATACAGAGCCTGGAGCAGAGCAGTCACCCAGGGCCTCAGGCACACTTGTGCAGGTTGTTTTCAAGAGTGCTGGCCAAGGGGAGAGAGCGGGGCAGCCGGGATGAAACCATGGCACCTCCTGCTCACCAAGGGTGCGCCCCGGTGGGGGCTACTTCCATTTGGAAAAGGGGGCCTTTTCTAATTGTGCAAAGGTCCGAGGGTGAGCATTTTTGTGTTCCTTGTAGAGTGGCAACAGTTCCGAAAGGCTCTCAAAACACACACACTCCTTCTGCGAGCAATCTGGAATTCAGACCACAGCCTCTGGCTGCCCCAGGAAAGACTATTGTGTCCCCGGCATCACAGTGTTCTGCTTAGCCGTGGGGCAATTTTTAGACTACCTCGTGTGGATCTGCAAGTTGATCCATTTGTGAGGTGAAAAAGAAAACCACTGAAAAATCTATGTCCCCGGGGAACTTTCCGAGGTCATGATAATGTCCTATATCTGGAGCAGAGTTTGGGATACACAGGTGTATGTATTTGTCAAAACTCATGGAATGGGGTGCCTGGGTGGCTCAGTCGTCAAGCATCTGCCTTCGGCTCAGGTCATGATCCCAGGGTCCTGGGATCGAGCCCCGCATCGGGCTCCCTGCTCGGCGGGAAGCCTGCTTCTCCCTCTCCCACTCCCCCTGCTTGTGTTCCCTCTCTCACTGTGTCTCTCTCTGTCAAATAAATAAAATCTTAAAAAATAATAATAAAGTTTTTAAAAAATTAAAATAAAATAAAATAAAATGCAGCCCACATTGCATGGAGCACTGGGTGTTCTACGCAAACAATGGATCATGGAACACTACATCAAAAACTAATGATGTACTGCATGGTGACTAACATAACATAATAAAATTAAATTAAATTTAAAAAAATAATAAGATTGAGTGATGAATGGGTAAAAAGAGAGATGGCTAATGTCATTCATCAAGTGCAGTAAACTATTAATTATAGAATCTAGGTGGTGAGTATATGGGTGTTGCCTGTAAAATTCTTTCAAATACTCTATGTTTGAAATTTTTTATAATGAAACATTGGGGAGAAAAACGCTATGCCCCATTGTAGCAGAGGAGATTATTGTCCCCACTCTTTACTCCCTCCTTTTATTGAAATTAGATCTTCACACCCCTTGCTATGTGACTTTGCAGGGACCCCCAGTAAAGGAGGGAGAGTAGATTTCCTTGTGCCACGGGGTCCAGACTTGGTCACGTGACTCGCTTCCGTCGATGGGGCGCTAGTGGACCTGACATGAGCAGAGCCACCAAATGTGCTCGTTTGGTTTAGGGCATCCTGGCCCTCTGCCATTGCCATGAAAAGAAAACATGACCCATGTAGCTGCTATTATCAGAATTAAACAGCAGATCTGCACTTGACTTGCAGCCCAAGGCAGAGCTGCCTAAACCAACCCTGGAGCCTACAAGTGAGAAATACACACTTGTGCGTGCCACTAAATTTGGGGCTTGTTTGTTATACAGCATTACCACAGCCGAAACCTAATTACCCATTATATTAATTCTGGCATAGAGGCCAAATATTTTGATTGGAGAAACGGTTGTCCTTATCAAAATTCAGGGTCCTAATTCAGTGTCTGAGGGACCTATGGCCCGTCTGAGGGACCAGTGGCATCATGGTGAGAGGCTAGGGCATGGGGGGATTAAGGTTGACATGGAAGGGTTCTGGAAAGGACTGAGGCTGAGGCAGGTGCTTCTAACTGAGGCAACCAAACAGGAGGGCAAACCAGGCCAGGTTCCCTCAGAATATGCTATACTGTCTCTTCGGTTACATTTTGGGGACAAACATACATTTTCAGTGAAAGAAGTGTAACCGCTCTCTGAAACTGTGGGCTGTGGAATGAGTTTGAGCTGAAAGAGACCTTAGGGGAGATTTGCATTTACATAATTTTCCAGATCTGAAAAGTCAAGGACACACGTCATTTACCTATGCTTGCACAGGTAAATGATGGCAAAGCCAGAATTAGAGCCTGGGCTTCACTGTGTGGCCCAGGTCCCAGGCTGTCCAGGAAAAGCGTTTAGCTAAATGACAGAGACTGCTTAAGAAGACCATAGGTTCTTCCTGAAAACTCAGTTGTTATTTCTTTGCTCACCACTTGAGCTTGATCTGATATTTTGATCTTTTTATTGGAGGGGACGAGAGCTTTCTTTCTAACAACTTTTTTTCAAGATTTTTATTTATTTATTTGAGAGAGAGAGAACACAGAGGGAGAGGGAGAAGCAGACTCCCCACAGAGCAGAGAGCCTGATGCGGGGCTCGATCCCAGGATCCTGAGATCATGACCTGAGCCGAAGGCAGACATCCAACCGACTAAGCCACCCAGGTGCCCCTCTAACAACTGTTTATTACTTATTACACACACACTCACAAAGGCAGCAAGGACTAGACCCTGAGTGACTATGCTTGGTGAGGGACAGTTAGAAAGACACCGCTGACCCGCTTGAAGTTTGAATCCTCTTACACTCCTGCTACTCAAAGTGTTGTCCGAGGACCAGTAACACTGGCATCCCCCTATGGAATCCTGGGCTCTATTCTAGATTTGGGGTGTTGTCGTTGTTGTTATTTATGGTGTTCTATTAGTTTCAGGAGTACAACATAGGGATTCAACTATTCCATACATCACCCAGTGCTCACCGTGACAAGTGCTCTCCTTACTCCCCATCCCCGGTTTCACCCATCTCCCCACCCCCTCCCTTCTGGTAACCATCAGTTTGTTCTCTATAATTAGGAGTCTGTTTCTTGATTTGTCTCTCTCTTTTTCCCTTTGCTCATTTGTTTTGTTTCTTCAATTCCACATATGAGTGAAATTATATAGTATTTGCCTTTCTCTGCCTTATTTCACTTAGCATTACACTCTCTAGCTCCATCCATGTTGTTGCAAATGTCAAGATTTCATTCTTTTTTGTGGCTGAATAATATTCCATTCTCTATATGTACCACCTCTTCTTTATCCACTCATCAATCAGTAGACACTTGGGCTGCTTCCATATCTTGGCTAATGTAAATAATGCTGCTATAAACATAGAGGTGCATGTATTCATTTGAATCAGCGTTTTTGTATTCTTTAGGTAAATACCCAGTAGTGCAGTTGCTGGATCATAGGGTATTCTATTTGTAACTTTTTGAGGAATCTCCATACTATTTTGCACAGTGTCTGCATCAGTTCACATTCCCACCACTAGTGCAAGAGGGTTCCATTTTCTCCACATCATCGCCACCACCTGTTGCTTCTTGTGTTGTTGAATTTAGCCATTCTGACAGGTGTGAGATGATATCTCATTGTGGTTTCGATTTGGATTTCCCTGATGGGAAGCGATGATGAACATCTTTTCACATGTCTGTTGAACCCCTGGATGTCTTCTTTGGAGAAATGTCCCTTCATGTCTTCTGCCCATTTTTTAATTGGATTATTTGGTTTTTGGCTGTTGAGTTTTATAAGTTATTTATATTTTGAATACTAACCCTTTATTGGATGTGTCATTTGGAAATATCTTCTCCCATTCTGTAGGTTGCCTTTTAGTTTTGTTGATTGTTTCCTTTGCCATGCAGAAGTTTTTAATTTTAATGTAGTCCCAATAGCTTATTTTTGCTTTTGTTTCCCTTGCCTCAGGAGAAGTATCTAGAGAGAAGTTGCTATCTGTTACTGCGTGTGCTCTCTTCTAGGATTTTTTGGTTTCAGGTCTCAAGTTTAGGTCTTTCAACCATTTTGAATTTATTTTTGTGTATGGTATAAGAAAGCGGTCCAGTTTCGTTCTTTTGCATGTTGCTGTCCAGTTTTCCAAACAGCATTTGTTGGAGAGAATGTCCTTTTCCCATTGGATATTCTTTCCTGCTTTGTCAAAGCTTCATTGACCACATAGTTGCTGGTTTATTTCTGGGTTTTCTATTCTGTTCCGTTGATCTATGTGGCTATTTTTGTGCCAGTACCATATTATTTTGTTCACTACAGCTTTGTAATAATAACTTGAAGTCCAGAATTGTGATGCCTCCAGCTTTGCTTTTCTTTTTCAAGATTGCTTTGGCTACTCGGGGTCTTTTGTGGCTCCACACACATTTTAGAATGGTTTGTTCTAGCTCTGTGAAAAATGCTGGTGGTATTTCGATAGGGTTGCATTAAATGTGTAGATTGCTTTGGATAGTATAGACATTTTAACATTATTTGTTCTTCCAATCCATGAGCATGGAATGTCTTTCCATTTGTTTGTTTCATCTTCGATTTCTTTCATCATTATTTTACAGTTTTCAGAGTACAGGTCTTCCACTTTTTTGGTTAGGTTGATTCCTAGGTATCTTATTACTTTTGGTGCAATTGTAATTGGGACTGTTTTCGTAACTTCTCTTTCTGTTCCTTCATTATTGATGTATAGAAATGCAACAGATTTCTGTGCATTGATTTTGTATCCTGCAACTTTAGTGAATTCATTTATCAGTTCTAGCAGGGTTTTTTTTTTTTAAGATTTTTATTTATTTTTTGACAGAGAGAGAGAGACAGTGAGAGAGGGAACACAAGCAGGGGGAGTGGGAGAGGGAGAAGCAGGCTTCCCACTGAGCAGGGAGCCCGACGTGGGGCTCGATCCCAGGACCCTGGGATCATGACCTGTGCCGAAGGCAGACGCTTCACCGACTGAGCCACCCAGGCACCCCAGTTCTAGCAGATTTTGGGTGGAGTCTTTTGGGTTTTCTATATGGAGTATCGTGTCATCTGCAAATAGTGGAAGTTTTACTTCTTCCTTACCACTTTGGACGCCTTTTATTTCTTTTTGTTGTCTGATTGCTGTGGTTAGGACTTCCAGTACTATGTTGAATAGAAGTGGTGAGAGTAGATATCATTGTCTTGCTCCTGACCTTAGGGGCAAAGCTCTGTTTTTCCTCATTAAGGATGATGTTAGCCATGGGTTTTTTTCACAGATGGCTTTTATTATGTTGAGGTATGTTCCATGTGCACTTGAAAAGAATGTGTATTCTGCTGTCTTAGAATGGAATGTTCTGAATATATCTGTTAAGTCCATCTGGTCCAGTGTGTCATTCAAAGCCATTGTTTCCTTATTGATTTTCTGTTTAGATGATCTGTCCATTGATGTAAGTGAGGTGGTAAAGTCCCCTACTATTATTGTATTATTATCAGTTAGTTCCTTTATGTTTGTTATTAACTGTTTTATGCATTTGGTTGCTCCCATGTGTGATGCATAAATATTTACAATTGTGATATCTTCTTGTTGAACTGTCCCTTTTATTATTATGTAGTATCCTTCTTTGTCTCTTGTTAGTCTTTGTTTTAAAGTCTATTTTGTCTGAAATAAGTATTGCTACTCCAGCTTTCTTTTGACATCCATTTGCATGATAGATGTTTCTCCATCCCCTCACTTTCAATCTGCAGGTGTCTTTAAGTCCAAAATAAGTCTTTTATAGGCAGCATATAGATGGGTCGTGTTTTTTATCCATTCTGTCACCTTGTATCATTTGATTGGAGAGTTTAGTCCATTTACATTCAAAGTAATTATTGAAAGATATGTATTTCGTGCCATTTTATTACTTGTTTTGTGGTTGTTTCTGAAGATTTTGTCTGACCCTTCCTTTTCCTGTCCTGTCTTTCCCTCTTTCATGGTTTGCTGATTTTCTTTAGTGATATATTTGGATTTCTTTCTCTTTATTCTTTGCATGCTTATTACTGGTTTTTGATTAGTAGTTACCATTAGGTTTATACATAACCTCTTTTACTTATAGCAGTCTATATTAAGTTGATGTTGTTTAAGTTTGAACCCATTCTTTTCTCCTCTCCTCCCCACATTTTAGGTATATGTTATTATATTTTATATCCTTTTTTGCAAGTTCCTTGACAGATTTTTTACAGATATATTCATTTTTACTGTTTTTGTGTTTCCTACCCTTATACTGCCACTTTTGGTCTCTCCTTTCCACTCAAAGAGTCCCCTTTAATATTTCTTGCAGGCCTGGTTTAGTGGTCATGAACTCCTTTAGTTTTTGTTTGTCTGGGAAACTCTTTATCTCTCCTCCTATTATGAATGACAGCCTTACTAGTCAGAGTATTCTTGGCTGCAGAATTTTCCCCATTCAGCACTTTGAATATATCATGCCACTCTCTTCTGGCTTGCCAAGTTTCTGCTGAAATTCTGCTAGCCTTATGGGTTTTCCCTCATAAGTTAATGACTTCTTTTGTCTTGTTGCTTTTACTATTTTTTCTTTATCACTATATTTTGCAAGCTTAATTCAATATGTCTTGATGTGGGTCTGCTTTTGTCGATTTTGATGGAAGTTCTCTGTGCCTCCTGGATCTAGATACCTGTTTCCTTCCCCAGTTTAGGGAAATTTTCAGCTACTGTTTCTTCAAATAAGTTTTCTGTCCCCCTTTTTCTCTCTTCTTTTTCTGGGACTTTTATAATATGAATGTTATTATGTTTGATGGAGTCACTGAGTTCCCTAGGTCTATTCTCATTTTGTGTAATTCTTCTTGGAGTATTTTTGTTATGCAGCAATAGGTAACCACAACACATTTCTCAACCTTAGCTACACTCCAAACACCTCCCCTTGAGGATGAATTAATTGGTCAGGGGTGTAGCCTAGGCATTGGGACTTTTTAAACCTCCCCAGGTAATTCCATTCCTCAACCAAGGTTGAGAACCTCTACTCCTTAAGGTATTATCTGTATGATCTTAAACATATCACTTCTTTCTGCATTTAAGTCTCTCTGATATTGTAAACTGAAAATGGGTGCAATTACTTTTACACCAGAATCACTGGGGTAGCTTCCAGATATCTGCCTGTCCCCTTGCCAGGCAGCTACCTAATCAGCTATTTTTCTTTAAGCACATATTTAGTTTCTCTGTAATCCATGAGGGTCTCATAAATTTTGATGTTGAAACAGACATTATAGATTGGCTAACTCAAACTCTATTTTCTCTTTGCCTACCTCTACTACAGAGGCCATAAAAACTAAGCACTCTGTATCCCACTCTCTACTATAGCTAAGAGTAGCCATGCGACATATACAGATGATTTCTAGTTTTTCTCCTTCCACTTCCTCCTTTTCCTTACTGGAATGCAGATATGACGGCTGAAGGCACAGTGGTCCTTTGCAGCCACAAGGCAAGGAGCGTAAGGATCAAAGCCTGCATACTAAGGATACTGGGGCAGAAACATGGAAAGGATTGCATCTCGATAGTATTACCAGATGGCTTTATCGCTCCTCGGCTGGCTACTAGTTATATGATGTAGTAGCCACATGTAACTATTTAAATTTTAATTTGAATTAATTAAAAAGAAATTAAGTTAAAATTTCAGCCCCCCTCCCCATTTGCACTTAGCCCAATTTCAAGTCCTCAATACCTACACGTAGCTAGCGGCTAATGTGTTAAACAGCTGGAGTTTTAGAATATCTCATCAAGAAATCTCTACTTGACAGCACTGGCCTAAAACATCCCCAGCTGATACAGTGCATTTTGAAAGGAGCTCAGGAAAGAAAAGGGTGGTTTTTAAATCATATTCCGAAGGCAAAATTGTGTGCATTTCCCTTTAAGAGCTAGGTTTGTTTCTGACTAAAACTGAAACTACAGGGTTTTAGTCTGTTCCTCTTTTCACCAAAAAACGAGCCATGAGACTCAAGCCATGCCAAATTCTTCCAGACCAACCATATTCCACAATCTCTCAGAGCCAGGAAAGAAAAATGTCACAGCAATTATTAGAAGCAATAGCCAGACCTGGAAAAAGAGCAAAGTGCTGCAGAGATACACATGAAAAGCAGGAAATAATGAACCAGAACAAAACAGAGTTGATCTCTATTCTACTTTCTAATAAACATCCTTGAATGGCATATAATGGGCTTTTGGAGCTACCTGATTTTTGGTATAATCAGGTAACGGGAGGATTCTTATGGCTTAGAACCCTCAGAGAGGTTTCTGCATCATAGGCACAGTCTCACAAAATTAACTACCATAGCTTCACATTTTGTGGGCATCTGTCATCTGGATATTTTTTCTTACTACAATATTGTAATATAATACCGTAATAAGAGATTGTAAAAATAAATAAATAAAACAGGAACAAAACAAGAAATCTCATGTCCAACTATTATTTGTTTGAATCTACTTCTTTCAGTTTTGCTTGAACTGACCAAGATAAGCTTCCTCTATCACCGTCTGTGCATTAAATTCAGTGTATCCGTGGGTGGGAAAAAGCCATGTTTATAATCAAATGCACACACACTGGTTCTCATAGAACATCACTCCTTTAACACTTCCATACATCACTCTGTGCTCATCACAACAAGTGCACTCCTTGATCCCCATCGCCTACTTAACTACTTGGAATTAAAATAAAAATTTAAATTAAAAAAAAAAAGAACATCCCTTCTTCATGTGTAGCCTTCTACTTGCTTATGCATGGATGAATGTAAGATCATCCCTGGAAAAAGTGTGTCTTCTACCCAAGTTTCTTCCTTCCCCATATTCAGCCACACAGATCATGAAAGAACTATTATCAAAGTACTCCTCTTAACTCTCCATTTCACCAAATACTGAAATATCTGGGGTCAATCATATACATGTTTAACTATATATGATAAGTACATATATGATAATATATATGATAAACTATAGTTTATAGTGGCCATTAAAGATTAATAGAATCAGTTTCAGTAATTAACATCTTTTCTCTAAATATAGTGTGTTGAAGGTAAGTACCCACATATCAAGGAAACGATATTGATGAGAGTTGCAAAAAGCTAACACCAATGAAAGCTATAAATAATTGGTTTCTCTATACAGTCACTATTTTTTCATTGACTCAGGAAATATTTAATGAATTTCTCCTATGTACAAGTTCTGTAATTAAGTTAGTGAATTCAGTGAGTCAGCACCCTGCCGTCAAAGGCCTTACCATTCTTTTTTTTTTTTTCAGGTCATGTTAGTCACCATACAATACATCCCCAGTTTTTGATGTGGTGATCCATGATTCATTGTTTTCGTACAACACCCAGTGCTCCGTGCAGTACGTGCCTTCCTTAATACCCATCACCGGGCTAACCCATCCCCCCTCCCCCCTCCCCTCTAGAACCCTCAGTTTGTTTCTCAGAGTCCATAGTCTCTCATGGTTCATCACTCCTTTCCAATTCCCCCCCTTCATTTTTCCCTTCCTTCTCCTAATGTCCTCCATGCTGTTCCTTATGTTCCACAAATAAGTGAAACCATGTGATAATTGACTTTCTCTGCTTGACTTATTTCACTTAGCATAATCCCCTCCAGTCCCATCCATGTCGATGTAAAAGTTGGGTAGTCATCCTTTCTGATGGCTAATATAGTCCATTGTATATATGGACCACATCTTCTTTATCTATTCGTCTGTTGAAGGGCATCTCGGCTCTTTCCACAGTTTGGCTATTTGTGGACATTGCTGCTATGAACATTGGGGTGCATATGGCCCTTCTTTTCACTACATCTGTGTCTTTGGGGTAAATACCCAGTGGTGCAATTGCTGGGTCATAGGGTAGCTCTATTTTTAATTTTTTGAGGCACCTCCACACTGTTTTCCAAAGTGGCTGTACCAACTTGCATTCCCACCAACAGTGTAAGAGGGATCCCCTTTCTCCACAACCTCTCCAACATTTGTTGTTTCTTGCCTTGTCAATTTTTGCCATTCTAACTGGTGTGAGGTGGTATCTCAATGTGGTTTTGATTTGAATTTCCCTGATGGCTAATGATGATGAACATTTTTTCATGTGTCTGTTAGCCATTTGTATGTCTTCTTTGGAGAAGTGTCTGTTCATGTCCTCTGCCCATTTTTTGACTTGATTATGTTTTTTGGGTGTTGAGTTTGAGAAGCTCTTTATAGATCTTGGATACCAGCCCTTTATCTGTAGTGTCATTTGCAAATATCTTCTCCCATTCTGTGGGTTGCCTCTTTGTTTTGTTGACTGTTTCCTTTGCTGTGCAGAAGATTTTTACCTTGATGAAGTCCTGAAAGTTCATTTTTGCTTTTGTTTCACTAGCCTTTGGAGAGGTATCTTGAAAGAAGTTGCTGTGGCCGATGTCAAAGAGGTTACTGCCTTATGTTCTCCTCTCGGATTTTGATGGATTCCTGTCTCACAGGAAATGTTGAAAAAGAAAAACAAAGCTGGGGGCATCACATTGCCCGATTTCCAGCTATATTATAAAGCAATGATCACCAAGACAGCATGGTACTGGCACTAAAACAGACATATAGACCAGTGGAACAGAAGAGAGAGCCCAGATATGGACCCTCAACTCGATGGTCAAATAATCTTCAACAAAGCAGGAAAAAATATGCAATGGAAAAAAGATAGTCTCTTCAATAATTGGTGCTGGGAAAATTGGACAGCTATATACAGAAGAATGAAACTTGACCATTCTCTAACACCATACACAAAGATAAACTCAAAATGGATGAAAGACCTCAATGGGAGACAGGAATTTACCATTCTTTCTTCTATTCATCTTTTTTTTTTTTAGTTTCAAGTTTTTATTTAAGTTCTAGCTAGTTAACATATATGGTAAATTGGTTTCAGGTGTAGAATTTAGTGATTCATCACTCTAGTGATTCATCACTCACATATAACACCCAGTGCTCGACAGAACAAGTGACCTCCTTAATGCCCATCCCCCATCGAGCCCATCCCCCGCCCCCTCCCTCCAGCAACCCTCAGTCTGTTCTCTATAGTTAAGAGTCTCTTATGGTTTGCCTCCCTCTCTCTTTCTTCCCCCTTCCCCTACGTTCATCTGTTTTGTTTCTTAAATTTCATATATGAATGAACTCATACAGTATTTGTCTTTCTCTGACTTATTTCATTTAGCATAATATGCTCTAGCTCCAACCATGTTGTTGCAAATGACAAGATTTCATTCTTTTTGATGGCTGAGTAATATTCCATTACACACACACACACACACACACACACACACACACACACACACCACATCTTTATCCATTCATCAGTCAATAGATATTTAGACTCTTTCCATAATTTGGCTATTGTTGATAATGTTGCTATAAAATCAGGAGGCATGTGCCCCTTCGAATAAATATTTTTGTATCCTTTGGATAAATACCCAGTAGTGCAATTGCTGGATCATATGGTAGTTCTGCTGTTAATTTTTTGAGGACCCTCCATACTATTTTCCAGAGTGGCTGCACCAGCTTGCACTCCCACCAACAGCGTAAGAAGGTTCCCCTTTCTCCACATCCTCACCAACATCTGTCATTTCCTGTGTTGTTAATTTCAGCCATTCTGACAGGTGGGAGGTAAGACCTTACCATTCTTTATAGGTCAGGACCCTTCTGCTCCAGCCACAGATGGCGGCTTTCCATAGAACCATTGGTAAGGCTGGAATGTCACACTCAGAAAATGAGCAGAGACCAAGGGAAGCAAGACAGCCAGCACAGGCCAAACTACATCCCCAAACCATCCAGCAGGAGCACCCCTGCTGCTTCCTGTGACTCCTGGAGGCTGCAGTTTAGACCGTGACCATGGGGTCCTGGCGTCTCATTAGCATGGCTGCCCTGGAGACTGGATGTTGCTGCCGCCATCACCACCACCAGCAGACAGCTTCCTCACTGTTGTTAGTTCTTTACCTTTCCAGCTTTCTGGGCACCTGGGTGGCTCAGTCGGTTAAACATCTTCCTTCAGCTCAGGTCATGATCCCCGCATCCGGCTCCCTGCTCAGTGGGAGGCCCGCTTCTCCCTGTCCCTCTGCCTCTCCCCCTGCTGTGCTCTCTTCCTCTCTCTCTCTCTCTGTCAAATAAATAAATAAAATCTTGAAAAAGTTCTTTGCCTTCCAATACAAAGTGCCACGCAGATGTGTTTTAATCACTCAGGCCAGGTCACATGCCAGCCCCCTAGCTTCAAGGACGGCAGGCAAAGCAAGCACCAACTTTTCTGATTTTACAATGGAAAGTGAGCTCCTTCAAAAACTTTATAGGACGAGCAACAGAAGTAGGGGGTTTAGATATTGGGCAATGTGACAAACAAAAATCCATTAAGTGAGCTACATATAAAATAAGGGGCATTCAAAGGAAGTGATTACTTCTAGCTGATGCGATGGAGAAAATTTGCTCTGAATGATGATTTTTAAGGTGAATCTTATGTATGATTTGGATTTGGGGAGATGTGCAGAAGAACATTACAAGTGAGGGGGCAGCATGAGCAAACAAATACACAGAGTTGGGACGATGTGGAGGCAGGAAGTGACAGGATTTTATTCCAACAAGTGTTTATTAAACATATGCCGTGTGCCAGGCACTCTGTTTGGCACTGGGGCTAAGATGTGAAAGGCACACTCTTCGCCCTTAGGTGTTCACAGTCTAGCCGGCAAGACTACATGAAATTGCAATGCTTCTGCAACAGAAAAGGTAACAATCAACAGTGGAAAAGCAAACTATGGAATGGGAGAAAATATTTTCCAACTATCCAATAAGAGGTTAATATCCAAAATGTATAAGGGGGAGCACCTGGGTGGCTCAGTCAGGTAAGCAGCTGACTACTGATTTCAGCTCAGTTCACGATGTCAGGGTCCTGGGATCAAACCCCTGCGTCTGGCTCTGGGTTCAGCAGGGAGTCTGCTTAAGGATTCTTTGTTTCCTTCCCCCTCTCTCTCTGCCCCTCCCCCTGCTGATGTGCTCTCTTTCTCTCTCTCTCTCAAATCAATAAATAAATCTTTTTAAAGAAGAAATATACACAATGCATTAGGAATTCCTTCAGCTGAAGAGCAAAAAAAAAAAAAGAAGAAAGAAAAGAAAAGAAAAGAAACAACCAATTAAACAATGGGCAAAGGACTTCAATAAGCATTTCTCCAAAGAAGACACACAAATGACCAACAGGTATATGAAAAGATGCTCAATATCACTCATCATCAGGGAAGTGCAAATCAAAATCACAATGAGGTTATCACCTCACACCTGTTAGGGAGGCTATTAACAACAACAACAAAAGATGACAAGGATGTGGAGAAATTGGAACACCTGTACCTTGTTGGTGGGTGGAGAAATTGGAACACCTGTACCTTGTTGGTGGGAATGTAAAATGGTGAAGCTACTCTGGAAAACAGTAAGAAGTTTCCTCAAAAAATAAAAAATAGAATTACCCTATGATCCAGCAATCCCACTTCTGGGTATGTATCCAAAAGAGTTGAAACCAGGATCTCGAAGAGATATCTGCACTCCCATGTTCATTGCAGAATTATTTACAGTAGCCAAGGTGTGGAAACAATCTTAACTGTCCATCAATGGATGAATGGGTAAAACAAATGTGATATAAACATACAATGGCATATTATTCGGCCCTAAAAAGAACTAAACCTTGCCATATGTGGCAACAAGGATGACCCTGGAGGACATTATGTTAAGTGAAAAAAGCCAGTGACAGAAGGACAATACTGCATGATCCTACTTACATGAGGTGTCTAAAAGAGTCAAACTCATAGAGGCAGAGAGTAGAATGGTGGTTTTCAGGGGTTGGGGGAAGGGAGAAATGGGACATTATTGTACAATGAGTGTAAAGTTTCAGTTATACAATATGATTAAGGAATAGGGATTTGCTGTACAACATAGGGCCTATGGTTAAAATTACTGTACTGTGCCCTTAAAATTTTGGTAAGAGGGTAAATCTCACGTTAGGTATTCTTACCACAAAAAACCTTTTAAGATTTATTTATTTATTTTTAGAGAGAGTGAAAGAGAGAGAGCACGCTGAGGGGAGAGAGGGAGAGAATCTCAAGCAGACTCCACTCTGAGTGCGGAATCCAAGGCAAGGCTCTCGATCTCATGTGCCCGAGATCATGACCTGAGCCAAAACCAAGAGTCAGACACTCAACCAACTGAGCCACCTAGGATCCCCTTACCACACACAAAAATTTTAATACCCCTGGATAAGTGCTCTATACAGGGGAGGAATCACAGACCAGGGCCACAGACCAGCATGAAGGGAATTATGAAAGGCTTCCCCAAGGCAGTGGGTTCAGTGTGTGAAGTCAGAATTAGCCAGGTGAAGAAGTAGAAGGTGCGGGTGTACTGAAGTTTGGAAGAACTTCCTGGGAGAAGGAATGGCATTGTATTAGTTTGCTAGGATGGCCGTAACACAATGCCAGACTTGGTGGTTTAAACAATAGACGTTTATTATCCTACAGTTCCGGAGGCTGGAAGTCCAAGATCAAGGTGTTGGCAGCAGAATTTCTCCTGAGGCCTCTCTCTTTGGCTTGCGGGTGGCTACCTTCTTGCTGTGTCCTCACATGGTCATCCCTCCGTACCTATCTGGGTCCTAACCTCCTCTTCTTATAAGGACAGTAGTCATATTGGATTAGAGCCCAGCCACATGAATTCAGTTTACCTTATTTGCCTCTTCAAAGGCTCCATCTCCAAATACGGTCACATTCTGGGGTCCTGGGGGTTGGACTTCAACGTGTGAATTTGGAGGGGGGGTGCACAGTGCAGCCCCAAACAGGCATTCCCAAAGGCATGGGGGTGGAAAATACAATTTATGCTTGGGCAACTGCAGGAAATTACGGTGAAAGATAAGACATAACCGAGAAGTGTGGGTTTTGCCCAAAAGCGATGGGAGAACATTGGGGAGCATCATAATTGGGTCATGTTTTAGAAAGACCACTGACTGTGGTGGAGCCAAAACTGGAAGCCAGGGAGTCAGTTTTATCGATTAGCATCTTGCTGTGAAAAGAACTACCCCAAAATTTAATGGCCTAAAGAAACATATTTTTTTATTTCACAACTTTGTGGTTTGGCAACGTAGGCGGGGCTCAGATGGGCAATTCTGCTGATCTAAGCCAACTTTGTAGGAATATGGCTGGGCTCGTGCGTTTACTGTCAACGGCTGGGGCGCCTGGGGGGCAGGCTGGTCTAGGGTGGCTCAGATGAGATGGTTCATCTCCGTTCCACACGGGCTCTCATCCTCTTGCAGGCTAGTCTGGCTTTGCCCCCATGGCAGTGGGGGTAAGTGTTCCTGGAGCAAGACACGAAGCACACAATTTCCCTCGAGTCTCACGCTTGAAGTTCACACGATGTTGCTTCAGCTGCACATCGAGTCTCACAGCCAGCCCAGGGTCAAGGACCAGAGAAAGAGAGTCCATCTCTTGATGGAGTGAGCAGCAATTATTTGTGGCTACTACTGCAATGCACCACACCAGCCGGGAGATTACTTTTTGTAATTCCGAAGGATATAAATGATAAGAACCGAACCAAATTAATGACAGCGAGGACTGACTTGGGAGAAGTGACCGGACTTGGTGATTGTGTGGGTCCTCTGGCTCTGGCTTCAGCAATGAAGAGATAGTAACACTGGCTCAGAGAGCAACAGGGCCATGGTGAAGGAGCCGTCCACAGACCCCCGCACTGGAAGACGAGAAGAAAGAATAAATGTTGCCTTGTTTTAAGTGTTCTAAATACTTTTTCAGCGGCGCCTGGGTGGCTCAGTCGTTAAGCGTCTGCCTTTGGCTCAGGTCATGATCCCAGAGTCCTGAGATCGAGCCCCACATTGGGCTCCCCCTGCTTTCTCTCTCCCTCTCCTTTCTCTCTCTCTCTCTCTCTCTCTCTCTCTCTCTCACTCTCACTGTGTGTCTCTCTCTCTCAAATAAATAAAATCTTTAAAAAAAATAAAAATAAAACTCCCAGTTCCCATCAATAGCTTCCCAAAAGTCCCCTTTCCTGTATACCTCCACAAAGAGTAGCTTCTTGAAAACGTAATCATGTATATGTATTTGTTCACTTACCCTTTTCTATTTTTAATCAATATCGGATACTAAGAGTTGTAAACAAACAAACAAAAAAAGGGCATCATTTGGAAGATGAGTGGGAGGAGCAGCTCTGATGGTCAAGTTGACCGCATCGTATCATCAAATGTGTTCAGATCAACCTCGGCTGCAGGTCTAAATTCTTGCTCTTGCACGCGCAGTCTTTACAGTTTGCTGTAATCATGAAACACCGTGATCTGCTCACGAATGAAACAAAATGACAGAAATAATGGAGAGCAGACCTCTGGGCAGCAGTTTTCTGTTATGCCAGCAAACGATGACTTTCACGGTGTTTTTAAGTAGCAGAGAAATATAGAAGAGGTATGTTTTCCCTGTTTCTTCCTTTTCCTGAAAATGCCTACCACCTGTTCCTTTGCCCGCGCCTTGTGTCGGGCTCCTTCTCATGCTCCCGGTCTCAGCTGACATGTCATGCTCACCAAGAGACCTTTCCTGACGACAACCCCATCTAGGCGCGACTCCTATCCTACCCCTGCCAGGTACTTTCTATCACAGTGCCTTGTTTAATTCTGTCTCAGCAATTTTAGAGTCTATGGCTATCTTGGTTTGGCTTATTTATGTGTTTTGTTTCTTCCATTATGATAAAATGCAAGATTTGAGATCAGGAGTACTGTCTCTTATTCCTCTCACACAGAGCCCAGTACATTCTAGGTGCTCAATCTGTATTTATTAAATGAAAACATACTCTTATCTCCATGGCTGGAGGTAAAATACAAATGAGACTCTCCCTTACGTGTTCTTCTTTTTTGTTCTGTAATATGAGTTTAGAAACACATATTGAAAAGCTTAGGGGGGCGCCTGGGTGGCTCAGTCAGTTAAGCATCCGCCTTTGGCTTGGGTCATGATCTCAGGGTCCTGGGATCGAGCCCCACGTTGGGCTCCCTGCTCAGCGGAGAGCCTGCTTCTCCCTCTGCCTGCCCCTCCCCCTGCTTGTGCTCTCTCTCTCTCTCTCTCTCTCTGTCTCTCTGACAAATAAATATATAAAATCTTAAAAAAAAGAAAAGCTTAGGAAAGCTTTTGATATTGAAGATGTGATTAAACACTGGAGTGATTTACTAATATGGTAAATATTTCCTGAGTGTTTACTATGCCTTTGTATGTGTTAACTCATCTAGGGGATAGTGAAGTAGGTGTTATCATTATCCCCATTTCACAGATGAGGATGGTGAGGCACAAAGAAAGTAAATAACTTGTCTAGGGTCACACAGCTAGTTCATAGTATAAACCAGACTTCAGGTCAGGTGGTTTAGCTTTAAAGACTGTGTGCTCTTAACCACTATACCATGGTTTCTTTAAGATAAATCTCCTAGTCCCTTTAAAAGGCCTGCTCTCTATTTGTCTAGTATAAGTCTGCTTGGAGACAGGAGCTAAATAAATATTCTATGAAGTTCCCTCCCAGCCCTATGAATTAGTAAATGTGCTGCCATCTGAAATGAATTTTAAACATCAGTTCCTGTTTCTTTATATGGGGAGCCAACTTGAACCAAGCAGTGAAAATTAAACCTCCAAAAATTTGGCTACACTATCCAACCACATGTCTGAACCAGTCAAAGCAGTGTTCTCAAAATACGCTACATTGGATATGTCACCAAAGGCACAGCAACAGAAGCAAAAATAAATAAGTGGGACTACCTCAAACTAAGAAGCTTCTGCACAGCATAAGAAGCAATCAGCAGAATGAAAAGACAACCTGTGGGATGGGAGAAAATATTTGTAAACCATCGATCTGATAAGGGATTAATATCCAAAATGCATGAGGACCTCCTATAACTGAATAGAAACAAAAACAAAGACAATCTGATCTTAAAATGGGCTGAGGACCCGAATAGACTGTTTTCCCAAGAAGACACACACATGGCCAACAGGTACATGAAAAGATGCTCTATATCACTAATCAGGGAAATGCAAATCAAAACCACAATGACATATCACCTGACATCCATTTGAATGGATGTCAGTGGGGAGTCTGCTTCTCCCTCTGCTTGCCACTCCCCCTGCTTGTGCTCGCTCGCTCTCTGACAAAAAAATAAACAAAATCCTTTTAAGAAAATCTCCATCCTTTTTTACAATGGCCATTGTAAAAAAGACAAGAGACAACAAGTGTTGGCAAAAATGTGGAACACTGGGGCGCCTGGGTGGTTCAGTCGGTGAAGCGTCTGCCTTCAGCTCAGGTCATGATCCCAGGGTCCTGGGATTGAGCCCCGCGTCGGGCTCCCTGCTCAGTGGGGCGTCTATTTCTTCCTCTCCATCTGCCCCACCCCACCACTCGTGCTCTCTTTCTCAAATGAATAAATAAAATCTGTATTTAAAGAAAAAGAATATGGAACATTGTTGGTGGGAATATAAATTGGTGCAGCCACTGTGGAAAACAGTATGGAAGCTCCTCAAAAAATTAGAAAATGGAACTACCCTATGATCCAATAATCCCACTTCTAGGTATATATTCAAAGGAAATGAAATCAGAATCTGAGAGAGCTATCTACACTCCCATGTTCATTGTGGCATTATTCACAATAACCAGGATATGGAAACAACACAAGTATCTGTCAGTGGATGAATGGATAAAGAAAATGTCTTTTATATATATACATATATATATAACATTTAACATTCTCTTTATATATATATATGTATTTTATTTTATTATTCTATGTATTATATAATATTATGCAGCCATGAAAAAGAAGGAACTCCTACCATATGCAACAACATGGATGGATCTTGAGGGCATTATGCTAAGTGAAATAAGTCAGACAGAGAAAGACAAATACTGTATGATCTCACTTATATGTGGAATCTAAAAGAGTCAAACTCAGAAACAGAGAGTTGAGTGGTGGTTGTCAAGAGCTGGAGGGTAAGGTAAGATGTTGGTCAAAAGGTACAAACTTACAGTTATAAGATTAACAAATCCTGGGGATCTAATGTACAGCATGGTGGTTATAGTCAATACTGTATTATATACTTGAAAGTTGCTAAGGGAATAGATCTAAAATGTTCTCACCGCACACAAAAAAAATTATAATCGTGTAATGAAGGTGTTAACTAAGCTTATTCTGGTAATCATTTTGCGATATATAGGTGTATCAGCTCATCACGTTATAACCTTAAACTTACAGAATGTCATTTGTCAATTATAACTCAATAAAGCCGGGCGGTGGGGAGGGAGAATGATTGTTAATCAAGACACTATCATACAATCCAATTATTTTTTAAAAAGAACTATGCTTTTTATGTCGGTGAGGATGTGGAGAAAGGCGAACGCTTTTACACTGTTGGTGGGAATGCAAGCTGGTACAGCCACTCAGGAAAACAGGGAGGTTCCTCAAAAAGTTAAACATAGAGCTACCTGGCAACCCAGCAATTGCACTACAGGGTATTTACCCCAAAGACACAGATGTAGTGAAAAGAGGGTCACATGCACCCCAGTGTTCACAGCAGCAATGTCCACGATAGCCAAACTGTGGAAAGAGCCAAGATGCCCTTCAACAGATGAATGGATAAAGACGATGTGGTCCATATATACAATGGAATATGACTCAGCCACCAGAAAGGATGAATACCCACCATTTGCATCGACATGGATGGGACTGGAGGAGATTATGCTAAGTGAAATAAGTCAGGCAGAGAAAGGCAATTATCATATGGTTTCACTCAAATGTGGAACATAAGCAATAGCGCGGAGGACCACAGGGGAAGGGAGGGAAAACCGAATGCGAAGAAATGAGAGAGGGAGACAAACCACGAGAGACTCTGGACTCTGGGAAACAAACTGAGGGTTTGTTTCTGAGGGCAGGTGCCCCCATTTTTGTGGTTTTTAAAAAGATTTTGTTAGGGTTCCTGGGCGGCTCAGTTGGTTAAGCGACTGCCTTTGGCTCAGGTCATGATCCTGGAGTCCCGGGATCGAGTCCCGCATCGGGCTCCCTGCTCAGCAGGGAGTCTGCTTCTCCCTCTGATCCTCTTCCCTCTCGTGCTCTCTATCTCATTCTCTCTCTCTCAAATAAATAAATAAAATCTTAAAAGAAAATAAAAATAAAAAAATAAAAAGATTTTGTTTATTTTTTTGTCAGAGAGCGAGCGAGCACAAGCAGGGGGAGTGGCAAGCAGAGGGAGAAGCAGACTCCCCACTGAGCAAGGAGCCCGACGTGGGGCTCGATCCCAGGACTCTGAGATCATGACCTGAGCCAAAGGCAACAGCTTAACCGACTGAGCCACCCAGGCGTCCCATACATTTTTGTTTTTTACTACAATTAAAAATTAAAAGGTCATTATCATTAATTATGATGATGATGATGATGATGATGATGATTTCTCACAGTTCTGTGGGGTGGCTGGAATTCAGCTGGTGGCTCTTCTACTAGGTTTGCCTGGGCTCTGTATGCAGCTCTGTTCATCTGGTTTCTTTGACCTCTATGGGTGGCTGGGGCTGAAACCTCTAAGATAGCCTCTAATCAATCATTCAGTCGTCCAGCCTGGATTTCTTTATGGCATGGCACACTCTACCTGTCCTTCCCACCGCACCCAGCTGTCAATCCTGGGCAGACTGCATGGGGCAGTTATTTCAAGACTCTAAAAAGTAAAAAAAAAAAGAGAGAGAGAGAGAGAGAGACTCTAAAAAGTAAATGAGAGTAGGCACTTCAGGGAAAAGTCAGAACTCAAATTAGCATTGAACCAGCGGTGTGTTTACTGTTTTGTTTTGTTTTTTTCTCTTTCTGGCATCCCCTGTCCTGAATTTTCTTTTTTTTTTAAGATTTTATTTATTTATTTGAGAGAGAGCAAGAGTGAGAGATCACAGAGGGAGAGAGAGAGAAGCAGGCTCCCCGCCCGCTGCAGGGCTCGATCCCAGGACCCTGGCACCATGACCTGAGCCAAAGGCGGATGCCTAACCACCTGAGCCACCCAGGCACCCCCTGTCCTGAATTTTCAAAGCAGCCTAAAACCCATAAGTGGGCTTCAGCACTGACAAAGAGAGCTCCGAAAGAAGTACTCCAGCTCAGGCTTGACGGGTGGGAAAGGAGTGTTCCAAAATTCAAAGTACGGAAATCTTCAGTTATGTTTTTCTTTTTCTTTTCTCGGTTCTTTTGCACCCAGCCGGAAAGCAGTGCCATGGGGGCAATTATAAGGTTTCGACATTTCACTTGAAAGAAAACAATATATTAATTCCAAGTGGTGTGGCGAAAGTGGGCGTTCTTATCTTGTTTCTGATCTTAGGGGAAAGCATTTAGACTTTCACCATGAGGTGTGATGTTAGCTATAGGGTTTTCTCTGTGTCTGTGTGTGTGTGTGTGTGTGTGTGTGTGTGTGTGCGTGCGCCCTTTACCAGACTGTGGATGTTTCTTGTGTTCCATACATGCTGAGAGGTTTTTGTTTGTTTGCTTGTTTGTTTTTTATGAACAGATGTTGGATTTTGTCAAATGCCTTTCTGCATAAATTGATAAAATCGTGTGTTTTTTTCTTCTTTTAATATGATGAAATTCACTGATTGATTTTGAATACTGAATCAGCTTTGCATTCCCAGGATAAATCCCATGTGCTCGTGGTGTATAATTCGTCGTTTATCTACAAATAGGGATAGTACTGGAAGTCCTGCCAAAGCAATAGGCAAGATAAATATTTAAAAGGATACAGACTGCAAAGAAGGAAATAAAACAGTTTCTATTTATAGACAACATAATAGTTGTCTGCACAGAAAATCCCAGAGAATCCATAAAGTGACTTATAACTAATCAGCGAGTTTAGCGAAGTGACTCAATACAAGGACAACACACACACACACACACACACACACACAACATCAATTCTATTTTTATATACTAGTAATAAACAATTGCAAGTAAAAGTTGAAAAAACAGTACCATTTATCATTCACCATGATCAAGTGGGATTTATCCCTGGATGCAAAGACGATTCAACATACACATCTGAATAAATGTGATACATCACATTAATAGAATAAAAAATAAAAATAAAATGATCATTTCAATAGATGGAGAAAACACATTTGACAAAATACAACATCCTTTCATGATAAAAATTCTCAACAAATTGGGTATAGGAGGAACATATGTCAACATGACAAACTCACAGCCAACATCAAACTCAATGATGAAAGTATGAAAGCTTTTCCTCTAAGATCAGAAACAAGACAAGGGTGCCCACTCTCACCCCTCCTATTCAGCATAGTACTGGAAGTCCTAGCTAGAGCAATCAGGCAAGAAAAAGAAATAAAAGCATCCATGAGAGACTCTTAACTCCGGGAAACAAACTGAGGGTTAATGGAGGAGAGCTGGGTGGGTGGATGGGGTAACTGGGTGATGGGCATTAAGGAGGGTACACAATGTGATGAGCATGGTGTGTTATATGCAACTAATGAAGCATTGAACACAACACCAAAAACTGATGATGTACTATATGTTGGCTAATTGAATTTAAATCAGAGAAAGATGTTTTCTATTTTTAAAAAAGTCTCCGAATTAAGAAAGAAGTAAAATTGTCTTTGTTTACAGATGATACGGTCTTATATGCAGAAAATCCTAAAGACTCCACCAAAAACCTGATAGAACTAATCAACGAATTCAGTAAAGTTGCAGGATACAAAATCAACATGCAGAAAACTGTTGCATTTCTATAACAACGAAACACTTGAAAAAGAAATACAGAAAATAATCCTATTCATAATAGCCTCAAAAACAATAAAATACTTAGGAATAAATCTAACCAAGGAGGTGAAGGATCTGTACATTGAAAACTATAATCCTTTTTTTAACACCTGACCAACAAATGAGTTTATTTGATCACTTTCTTTTTTTTTTTTACAGTTGTTTTTTTCATGTGTGTGTTTATTCATTCGTTTACAAATATTTGCTGATAATCCACCATGTGCCAGGCACTGTTCTGAGTCCCGGGGCTGGGGGGGGGGGGGGGGCGGGGGAAGCTGTGAACTACAACAAAAAGTCCCTGTTTTTATGAACCTCACATTCTACTGAGGGAGACAAACCTTATGATAATATAGGTAGTGATCAGTGTGGCAAAGAGAAGTAAAGCAGGATAAAGGGACCGAAGGGAATGTGGGGCTGAAGGTCGGTAGGTGAAATAGGCAAGGAGGGGCTAAGGAGAGCAGAAACCTGCAAAGAGGGAATGAGCTATGCCAGGTGCTCCTGGCAGAGGTACCAGCAAGTGTGAGGCTCTGAAGTCATATTTGAAACAGCAAAGAAAACCAGTGTCAGGAGCCGAGTGAGCAAAGGGAAGGGTGGTCTGAGAGGCAGGCACACCCCATCATGGTGGGCCCCAAAGGCCTTGGGGAGAACTCTGGGGGGTTTTTAAACATTTTTTAATTTAAATTCAATCAATTAACATATAATGTTTACTGGTTTCAGAGGTAGAAGTCATTGATTCATCAGTCTTGTATAACACTCAGTGCCCATTACATCATGTGCCCTCCTTAATGCCCATCACCCAGTTACCCCAGCCCCCCGACCCCGCTCCCCTCCAGCAACCCTCAGTTTGTTTCCTATGATTAACAGTCTCTTATGGTTTGTCTCCCTCTCTGGTTTCGTCTTGTTTTATTTTTTTCCTCTCTTCCCTTATGATCCTCTGTTTTGTTTCTTAAATTCCACATATCAGTGAGATCATATGATAATTGTCTTTCTCTAATTGACTTATTTCGCTTAGCATAATACCCTCTAGTTCCATCCATGGCATTGCAAATGGCAAGATTTCCTTTTTTTGATGGCTGAGTAGTATTCCATTGTATATGTAAATGGACGAATGAATAAATATATAAATATATATATGCCACATCTTCTTTATCCGCTCATCTGTTGATGGACATCTGGGTTCTTTCCACAGTTTGGCTATTGTGAACATTGCTGCTATAAACTTTGGGGTGCAGGTGCCACTTCTTTTCTCTACATCTGTATCTTTGGGGTAAATACCCAGTAGTGCAATTGCTGGGTCGTAGCGTAGCTCTATTTTTAATTTTTTGAAGAGAATCCATACTGTTTTCCAGAGTGGTTGCACCAGCTTGCATTCCCAACAGTGTAAGGGAGTTCCCCTTCTCCGCATCCCCGCCAACATCTGTCATTTCCTGACTTGTTAATTTAGCCATTCTGACTGGTGTGAGGTGGTATCTCATTGTGGTTTTGATTTGTATTTCCCTGACGCCAAGTGATATTGAGCATTTATTCATGTGTCTGTTGGCCATTTGGATGTCTTCTTTGGAGAAATATCTGTTTGTGTCTTCTGCCCATGTCTTGATCAGATTATTTCTTCTTTGGGTGTTGAGTTTGATAAGTTCTTTATAGATTTTGGATACTAGCCCTTTATCTGATGTCATCTGCAAATATCTTCTCCCATTCTGTTGGTTGTCTTTTGGTTTTGTCGACTGTTTCCTTTGCTGTGCAAAAGCTTTTTATCTTGATGAAGTCCCAATAGTTCATTTTTGCCTTTATTTCCCTTGACTTTGGAGACGTGTCTAGCAAGAAGTTGCTGCGGCCGAGGTTGAAGAGGTTACTGCCTGTGTTCTCCTTTAGGATTTTGATGGTTTCCTGTCTCACATTTAGGTCTTTCATCAATTTTGAGTCTATTTTTGTGTACGGTGTAAGAAAATGGTCCAGTTTCATTCTTCTGATTGTGGCTGTCCAATTTTCCCAACACCATGTGTTGAAGAGACTGTTTTTTTCCCATTGGATATTCTTTCCTGCTTTGTTAAGGATTAGTTGACGAAATAGTTGAGGGTCCATTTCTGGGTTCTCCATTCTCTGCCATTGATCTATGTGTCTGTTTTTGTGCCAAGACCATACTGTCTTGATTATCACAGCTTTGTAATGAGCTTGAAGTCTGGAATTGTGATGCCACCAACTTTGATTTTCTTTTTCAACATTCCCTTGGCTATTCGGGGTCTTTTCTGGTTCCATACAAACTTTAGGATTATTTGTTCCAGCTCTGTGAAAAAGTTAATGATATTTTGATAAGAATTGCATTGACTGTGATTGCTCTAGGTAGCATAGACATTTTAACAATATTTGTTCTTCCAATCCATGAGCATGGATGGTTTTTCCATTTCTTTGTGTCTTCCTCAATTTCTTTCATGAGTGTTCTATGGTTTTCTGAGTACAGATCCTTTGCCACTTTGGTTAGGTTTACTCCTAGATATCTTATGGTTTTGGGTGCAATTGTAAGTGGGATTGACTCCTTAATTTCTCTTTCTTCTGTCTCATTGTTAGTGTATAGAAATGCAACTGATTTCTGCTCACTGATTTTATATCCTGCCACTTTGCTGAATTCCTGTATGAGTTCTAGCAATTTAGGGGTGGAGTCTTTTGGATTTTCCACATAGACTATCTTGTCATTTGCAAAGAGTAAGAGTTTGACTTCTTCTTTGCCGATTCGGATGCCTTTTATTTCTTTACGTTGTCTGATTGCTGAGGCTACGACTTCTAGTACTATGGTGAATAGCATCCACCATCAGGTGGATGTCCCTGCCATGTTCCTGACCTTAGGGGAAAAGGTCTCAGCTTTTCCCCATTGAGAATGATATTCGCTGTGGGTTTTTCATAGATGGCTTTTATGATACTGAGGTATGTTCCCTCTATCCCTACACTGTAAAGAGTTTTAATCAAGAAAGGATGCTGTACTTTGTCAAATGTTTTTTCTGCATCTATTGAGAGGATAATATGGTTCTTGTCCTTTCTTTTATTTATGTATTGTATCCCATTGATTGATTTGCGGATGTTGAACCAAACTTGCGGCCCAGGAATAAATCCCACTTGGTGAATAATCCCTTTAATGTACTGTTGGATCCCATTGGCTAGTAGTGAGAATTTTGGCATCCATGTTCATCAGGGATATTGGTCTATAATTCTCTTTTTTGGTGGGGTCTTTGTCTGGTTTGGGGATCAAGGTAATGCTGGCCTCATTGAAAGAGTTTAGAAGTTTTCCTTCCATTTCGATTTTTTGAAACAGCTTCGGAAGAATAGGTATTAATTCTTTAAATGTTTGGTAGAGGGGCACCTGGGAGGCTCAGTCATTAAGCATCTGCCTTCGGCTCAGGTCATGATCCCTGGGTCCTGGGATCGAGCCCCGCATTGGGCTCCCTGCTCAGCAGGAAGCCTGCTTCTCCCTCTCCCACTCCCCCTGCTTGTGTTCCCTCTCTGGCTGTGTCTCTCTGTCAAATAAATAAATAAAATCTTGAAAAAAAATAAATGTTTGGTAGAATTTTCCTGGGAAGCCATCTGGCCCTGGGCTCTTGTTTGTTGGGAGATTTTTTATTACTGCTTCAATTTCCTTGCTGGTTATGGTTCTGTTCAGGTTTTCTATTTCTTCCTGGTTCAGTATTGATAATTTATAATCTCTAGGAATGCATCTGTTTCTTCCAGATTGCCTAAACTGTTGGCATATAGTTGCTCATAATATGTTCTTATAATTGTTTATGTTTCTTTGGTGTTGGTTGTGATCTCTCCTCTTTCATTCATGATTTTATTTATTTGGGTCCTTTCTCTTTGCTTTTGATAAGTCTGATCAGGGGTTTATCAATCTTATTAATTCCTTCAAAGAATCAGCTCCTAGTTTTGTTGATCTGTTCTACTGTTCTTTTGGTTTCTATTTCATGAAAACTATGACACTTCAATTGAAGTGTCAAATGGAAATACATTCTGTGTTCATGAATCAGAAGAACTAATAATGTTAAAATGGCCATATTACCCAAAGCTACTTATAGATTCAATTCAATCCTTATCAAAATTCCAATGACATTTTTCACAGAAATAGAAAATAACAATCCTAAAATGTGTATGGAGCCACAAAAGACCATGAACAGCCAAAGCAGTCCTGAGAAAGAACAAAGTGGGAGGCATCACACATCCTGATTTCAAACTATATTGCAAGGCTATAGTAAACAAAACAGTATGGTAATGGCATGAAAGTAGACACAGAGAAAAATGAAACAGAATCAAGAGCCCAGAAATAAACCTCCACATATGCAGTCAACCAATATTTGACAAGGGAGCCAAGAATACTCAATGAGGAAATGATAATCTCTTCAAAAAATGGTGCTGGGAAAACTGGATTATCACATGCTGAGGAATGAAATTGGACCCATATCTTGCACCATTCACAAAAATGAGCTCAAAATGGATTAAAGATTTAAATTTAAGACTTGACACCATAAAACTCCTAGAAGAAAATATAGGGAAAGAGTTCCTTGACGTTGGTTGTGGCAGCAGTTTCCTGGATATGATAGCAAAAACACAAGCAACAAAAGCAAAAATCAGTACGTGGGCCTACATCACACTAAAAATCTTCTGCACAGCAAAAGAAATAATCAACAAAATGAAAAGGCAACCTACAGAATAGGAGAAAATATTTACAAATCATGCATCTCATAAGGGGTGAATATCCAAAATATATAAAGAACTTATACAACTCAAAAGCAAAAAAAAAAAAAAATTTAACCCAATTTTAAAAATAGGCAGAGGAACTGAACAGACAGTTTTCCAAGAAAACATATGCATGGCCAACAGATACATGAAAAGATGCTCTGCATCACTAATCATCAGGGAAATGAACATTAAAGCCACAATGAGATACCACCTCACACTAGTTAGAATAACTATCATCAAAAAGACAAGAAATAACAAGTGTTGGGGCACCTGTGTGGCTCAGTCGTTAAATGTCTGCCTTTGGCTCAGGTCATGATCCCAGGGTCCTGGGATAGAGCCCCGCCTCGGGCTCCCTGCTCGGCGGGAAACCTGCTTCTCCCTCTCCTGCTCCCCCGCTTGTGTTCCCTCTCTCCCTGTGTGTCTCTCTCCGTCAAATAAATAAATAAAATCTTTTTTAAAAAAAGAAATAACAAGTGTTCATGAGGCTGTGGAGAAAAGGGAACCTCTTACACTGTGGGAATGTAAATTGGTGCGGCCACTATGGAAAACAGTATGGCGGTTCCTCAAAAAATTAAATATAGAACTATCCTGTCATCCAGCAATCCCATTTCTGGGTATATATCCAAAGGAATTGAAATCTGGATCTCTTAGAGATATCTGCAGTCCCATGTTCACTGCATTACTCACAACAGCCAAGATATGGAAACAACTTAAATTTCTGTCAATGAATGGATGGATAAAGAAGATGTGGTATGTATGTGTACACACGCACACACAACACACACACACACACACACGAGCACGCACACTGGAACATTACCCAGTCATTATTTCTTCTGAGAAAGAAGGAAATCCTGCAATTTGCAACAACTTGGATGAACCTTGAGGGAATTAATGCTAAAGTCTTGAGAACCAGGAACACTGGGGGTGGAGAACCAGGAACACTGGAGGGTGTCCCAGCTCAAACAATCAGGCAGGAAGGGCCAATTCTTCCTTCCTCCACTTTTTTGATCAATTTAAGCCCTCAATGGATTAGATGATGCCCATTCACAGAGGGAAGGGCAAACCACATTACTGACTTCACTGATTTAATTGCTGATTTCATACAGAAATATCCTCACAGACACACACAAAATAATGTTTAGCCAAATATCTGAGCACCCATGATCCAGTGAAAATGATGTATAAAATTAACCATCACACACATCCACAAATTTTTTTGACTCTCCTTCCACCAGGAAGTATGGCCTATGTCCCCTTTCTTTGACCTGGCATGGGCTTGCGATTGGCTTGTAACCAATAGAATAAGGCAGAAGTGATACTGTGTGTTTCTCAAACTGCGTCAGAAAATGCAACGCAGTTTCTGCCTTGCCCCCTGGCACGCTAAGCTTAAGGCCCTGGCTCACCATGTAAAAAGTCAGACTAGCCTGAGGCCACTATGCTGTGAGGCAGCCCAGATCACATGGAAGGGTCACATAGCAGAGTTCTTGTCGACACTCTCACCTGAGGTGCCAGCCAACAGCCAGCATCAACAGACAGGCATCTGAATGAAGATGCCTCCCTATGATTCCAGCCCCAGTCTTTCAGTCTTCCCAGCCAAGGCCCCAGACAAGGCAGAGCAGAGAAAAATCCCTCTCACTGTGCTCTGTCTGAATTCCTGACCTATGAAATTAGTGGGCCTAATAAAATTATTATAATAAGCCACTCGGTTTTAGGGGTAATTTGTTAACAAGCAATAGTAACCAGAACACATGGATTACAAAGCTTATTGTGATAAATTCTCAAAACTGTCTGCGCACACTTGCCGAATATGCTCTCCTGCATCTTTTGGCTCTGCAGGAACCTGGAAATGGCCTAGAGAAACTCTTCCTCTTGGAGAATCAAAAAGGAGAATTCCCGGATTAAAAGCACAATTATTAAGAGTCTTTGCTTCAAGAGGCACGTACATGGCAAATGAATCAAGGTCATCCTTAAAAATCCAAGAGCGAAGATGTCTCAGAGAAGGGGGGGACATCAGTCGTCAACCACACAGGTTTAGTTTCTGATCCCAAATACTGTGTGAATGTTTTACAATTTAATCTGGTTGGCATTAGGTTTTTGTTTATTTTTGCATTGACTGAGCCTAAAATACAGGTTGATCCAGTTGTGTTAGTCATAAAATATATCAAGTGATCTTAGTTAAATAGTTTTAAAGCTCGGAATTTTCTCCCCGGATAAGATAAACTCCTTTAGTTAATATTTCCAGATACACTCGAGTGAGCAGTGCATATCAGTGTTTGAGAAATCCAAACGAAGGAAGTTCTTTTATTTTCATAGCAGCTAAGGTAATTGATACTGTTAACAAACAGAAGAAGTAAGGAATTCTACATTACGTTTTTTTTTAAAGATTTTATTATTTATTTATTTATTTGACAGAGAGATAGAGAGCACAAGTAGGCAGAGCGGCAGACGGAGGGAGAGGGAGAAGCAGGCTCTCTGCTGAGCAGGGAGCCCGATGCGGGACTCGATCCCAGGACCCTGGGATCATGACCTGAGCCAAAGGCAGATGCTTAACTGACCGAGCCACCCAGGTGCTACACTAGGTTGTAATTTGAACGGACCTGTTGAATGGAAGGAACTGAACACCCCCATCTCCAGCAGGTCAGGATGTACCCAATGTAACAAGCGTTGCCTCTTGAAGTGTCAGAGCCAAATTTTCCTGGTGTTCAATATGGCTACAATTCTCTGGGCTGGACTAATGAAAATTTCTACCTTATTACCCAGACTGTCACCCCAGCTAGTGTAATCAGATACTCTGGAGATCTCTGGCAAGAAGCACCCCTGAAGGTTTCCACCTAACCTCTGAAAAGTTTGGGGGGCCAGCCAATTCCGCACTCACATCACCTGTTTTCTTCCAAACCCCTGAAGTCATCAAGTTTTACCAAGCATGAAACCTGTATGTTGCAAACAAGTTCTTTTCCTGCTTGATGCCATTGGCAATCTTCTCGGGAATACTGTGGCAAGACAAGCTGAGAGAAGGAAAACCTCAAACTTCAATCACTGGGGGACATTTGCTCTTGAGGTCAAAGGGCTGGACACGTGAGAAGAGAAAATATGCATTGAGGCTTGAAGTAGCAGGAACTATTATCAGAGGGAAAACTAAAGCCAAGAGAGATAAGTAACCTGCCCAACTTTGAACAAAAGCACCTTTAATTATGAAGATGTCCTGCTTCTCGGAACAGAGCTTATGAAAAATGGGGCACAGAAATAACAGAAAACATGTGAATACACAAGGCTGTAGTTACCAACTATCACATCTGAAGAAAAACAGAGGAATCAAGTAGATCGCGAGCTGATTGCTTTGCCTCTTTCAACTTCCATTTCTGCCACCTGCCCACCAAGTCTATCATGTGTCCCTTTACTCCGTGTTAACCCTTTCACTCCCTGCGTTTCCTCCATGTAGCTCACCTACTTCCCTTTAACCCAGAGACCCACCCCCGCTCCGTACTAGTTGCTAGGAGGACTTGACAAGGTAAGGTATTTCTGCAGTAGAACTGTGTAAATTGCAAAGTGCCACAAAAACAGACACATAGATGAATGGAACAGAATAGAGAACCCAGAAACGGACCCACAACTATATGGTCAACTAACCTTCAACAAAGCAGGAAAGAATATCCAATGGGGAAAAAAACAGTCTCTTCAACACATGGTGTTGGGAAAACTGGACAACCACATGCAGAAGAATGAAACTGGACCGCTTCCTTACACCACACACAAAAATAAATTCAAAATGGATGAAAGACCTAAATATGAGACAGGAAACCACCAAAATCCTAGAGGAGAACACAGGCAGTAACCTCTTCGACCTCGGCCGCAGCAACTTCTTTCTGGATATGTCTCCTGAGGCAAGGGAAACAAAAGCAAAAATAAACTATTGGGATAAAAATCTTCTGCTCATTGAAGGAAACAATCAAGATAAAAAGCTTCTGCTCATTGAAGGAAACAATCGACAAAACTAAAAGGCAGCCTACGGAATGGGAGAAGATATTTGCAAATGACATATCAGATAAAGGGCTAGTGTCCAAAATCTATAAAAAACTTACCAAACTCAACACCCAAAAAACAAATAATCCAGTTAAGAAATGGGCAGAAGACGTGAACAGACACCTTTCTTTTTTAGAATGTTCTCATTTTTAACATCTTCATTAAGGTTTAATTGATATAAGAGAAGCTGAATGCATTTAAAATATACAACTTGATAAGTTTTCACATATTTATGAGTCAGCGAAAGCATCAGCACAACAAAACATTTGCTTTAGTCTGCTTCTGCTACAAGATAGTGATTTCATTTCTTTTGATTATATACCCAGAGATGGATTGCTGGATCATTTGGTAGTTCCATTTTTCACTTTTTGAGGAACTTCCATAGCTTTTTCCACAGTGAATGTACCAATTTACACTTCCAACTACAGTGCATAAGGATCTCTTTACAACCTTACTAACACTTGTTATCTCTTTTATTATTATTATTATTATGTTCAGTTAGCCAGCATATAGTACGTCATTAGTTTTTGTTGTAGTGTTCAACGATTCATCAGTTGCACCTAACACCCAGTACCCATCACCACACGTTCCCTCCTTAATACCCATCACCCAGTTACCCCTTCCCCCACCCCCCTCCCCTCTGAAACCTTCAGTTTGTTTCCCGGAGTCCAGAGTCTCTCATGGTTCATCTCTCCCTCCAATTCCCCCCCCATTTTTCCCTCCCTTCCCCTGTGGTCCTCCACGCTATTCCTTATGTTCCACATTTGAGTGAAACCATGTGATAATAGCCTTTCTCTGCTTGACTTACTTCGCTTAGCATAATCCCCTCCAGTTTCATCCATGTCGATGCAAATGGTAGGTATTCATGCTTTCTGATGGCTGAGTAATATTCCATTGTATATATGGACCACATCTTCTTGATCCATTCATCTGTTGAAGGGCATCTCGGCTCTTTCCACAGTTTGGCTATTGCGGACATTGCTGCTATGAACATTGGGGTGCATATGGCCCTTCTTTTCACTACATCTGTGTCTTTGGGGTAAATACCCAGGAGTGCAATTGCTGGGTCATAGGGTAGCTCTATTTTTAATTTTTTGAGGCACCTCCACACTGTTTTCCAGAGTGGCTGTACCAGCTTGCATTCCCACCAACAGTGGAGGGGGATTCCCCTTTCTCCACATCCTTGCCAACACTTGTTGTTTCCTGTCTTGTTAATTTTTGCCATTCTTACTGGTGTAAGGTAGTACCTCATTGTGGCTTTGATTTGTATTTCCCTGATGGCTAGTGATGTTGAACATTTTTTCATGTGTCTGTTAGCCATTTGTATGTCTTCTTTGGAGAAGTGTCTGCTCATGTCTTCTGCCCGTTTTTTGACTGGATTATTTGTTTTTTGGGTGTTGAGTTTGAGCAGTTCTTTATAGATTTTGGATACTAGCCCTTTATCTGTTATGTCATTTGCAAATATCTTCTCCCATTCTGTGGGTTGCCTCTTAGTTTTGTTGACTGTTTGCTTCGCTGTGCAAAAGCTTTTTATCTTGATGAAGTCCCAAAAGTTCATTTTTGCTCTTGTTTCCCTTGCCTTTAGAGATATGTCTTGGAAGAGGTCGCCGTAGCCAATGTCAAAGAGGTTACTAGCTGTGTTCTCCTCTAGGATTTTGATGGATTCCTATAGACACCTTTCCAAAGAAGACATCCAGATGGCTAACAGACACGTGAAAAGATGTTCAACAACACTCATCATCAGGGACGTACGAATCAAAACCATGATGAGATACCACCTCACACTTGTCAGAATGGCTATAATTAACATGTCAGGAAATGACAGATGTTGGTGAGGATACAGAGAAAGGGGAACGCTCTTGCACTGTTGGTAGGATGCAAAATGGTGCAGCCACTCTGGAAAACAGTGTGGAGGTTCCTCAAAAAGTTAAAAATAGAACTACTCTATGACCCAGCAATGCACTATTATTTAACCAAAGGATACAAAAATACTCATTCGAAGAGGCACATGCACCCCAATGTTTATAGCAACATCATCAACAATAGCCAAACTACAGAGAGAGCCCAAATGTCCATTGACTAATGGATGGGTAAAGAAATGGAATATTACACAGCCATCAAAAAGAATGAAATCTTGCCATTTGCAATGAGGTGGTTATAGCTAGAGTGTATTATGCTAAGTGAAGTCAGTCAGTCAAAGACAAATACCATATGATCTCACTTATATGTGGAATTTAAGAAAGAAAACAGATGAACATGGGGGTAAGGGGGAAAGAAAAAAAGGAGAGAGGGAAACAAGCCATAAGAGACTCTTAATGATAGAGAACAAACTGAGGGTTGACGGAGAGAGGTGGACGGGGTATGAGCTAGATGGGCGATGGGTATTAAAGAGGGCATTTGTTGTGACGAGCACTGGGTGTTGTATGGAAGTGATGAATCACTGAATTGTATTCCAGAAACCAATACTGCACTGTATGTTAACTAACAAAATTTAAATTAAAAAAATGTGTCTTAAAAATTTGCAAAGTGCCATTTAAATGTGAAGTATTATTATTTTTTACACTAACTTGATGTCAACGCCCTGTCCTACCACCCTGCCTGGCATGGCCTACAACTCCTTAAGGATCAGAAGAGATGGCACCTTATTTACTATCTTTACCATTTTTAAGTATTTTTAAGCTCGGTAGTGTTAAGTATATTCACATTGTGGTACAACCAACCTCCAGAAATTTTCATCTTGCAAAACCAAAATTCTATACCTATTAAACAACAAATTCCCATTCCTCCCTCCCCTCAGTCCCTGGCAACTACCATTCGACTTTCTATCTCTATGAGCTTGACTATTCTAGATACCTCATATGTGTACAGTCATACCGTATTTGTCTTTTTATGGTATTTGTGACTGGGCTATTTCACGTGGCATAATGTCCTCAAGTTTCATCCACGTTGTAGGCTGTGTCAGAATTTCCTTCCTTTTTTTTTTTTTTTCTTAGAGTAGGCTCCATGCCTCGCATGGAGCCCAAGGCGGGGCTTGAACTCACGACCCGGAGATCAAGAGCTGAGCCGAGATCAAGAGTTGGACGCTTAATCAACTAAGCCAGCCAAGCACCTCAAAATTTCCTCCCTTTTTAAAGCCAAATAATATTCCCCTGTATGTACACACCACATTTTGCTTACCCATTCATCCATTGAAGGACATTTGGGTTGCTTCCTCTTATTCTTAGAGCAGGTTAAAATCAGTGCCACTGCCAGGTCACACAAAAAGAAATGACCCCCACCCTTTCTAACCTGCTTCCTACTCTCCACTGTCACCTGTGTGTCACAGACTGACCCTCCTCCCACTCTTTCTCCTATGACTTCGCTCCAGTGCCTCCCTTCCCCTCTTCGTCTCGCAGACTAGGGCAACCGAGGGCTCTGGACCCTTATATTTTTGTGTTCAATATGGAAGGCTTCATGAATTTGCGTGTCCTTGTGAGGGGCCATGCTAATCTTCTCTGTATCGTTCCAATTTTCGTACATGTGCTGCTGAAGTGAGCACCCTTCATTGTATTTATTCTTTTTTTTAATACTCATCGAGATATAATTGCCATATACAACATCGTGTCAGCTTAAGGGGTACGACATGTTGATTTGATACATTTATATACTGCAGTTTGATTACCACCATAGTGTTAGCTAACACCTCTACCCCATTACATAATTATTTCTCTTCTGTGGTGAGAACAATTGGGATCTAGTCTTTTAGCCGCTTGGAAGTTTATAATACAGTACTGTTGACTATAATCACTGTGCTCTGTGGGCCCTTCATTTTTAGTTGCCAGACTCTAACCCTGGGCTTCTGGAAGACTCTGGCACTGATGTTTTTTGTTTTGTTTTGTTTTGTTTCTACTGGGAAATGCATCAGATCTTCTACCAATTCCCGGTAGATGCTGGTTCCTAGGCCCAAAGGTCCAAGTGGGGCTTTTCCCGGTGGGTGAATTCTCCCGACATGGCCCCCTGCTGCCATCTGCTGGCTGTAGTCATCAATGCTTCTATGGGCCTGTGTCTATCCAAAGGGTTGAACCTTTCCAACCCATCATCCATCCTGGGATAAGACTTTCAACTACTTAACTTTTTTCTTTCCCGTATTTTACCTCTATCCTGTTTTTAAAAGAAAGAACTTTTAGCGAATCTGTGTGCAGGTTACACCATAGTCTCATCTGCCTTGCCCAGATATAGAGAAAAAAAAAATCTCCTCTCCAGATATTTGCAAATGACATATCAGATAAAGGGCTAGTATCCAAAATCTATAAAGAACTTATCAAATTCAACACCCAAAGAACAAATAATCCAATCAAGAAATGGGCAGAAGACATAAACAGACATTTCTCCAAAGTAGACATCCAAATGACCAACAGACACATGAAAACGTGCTCAACATTGCTCGGCATCAGGGAAATCCAAATCAAAACCTCAATGAGATACCACCTCACACCAGTCAGAATGGCTAAAATTAACAAGTCAGGAAATGACAGATGTTGGCGGGGATGCGGAGAAAGGGGAACCCTCCTGCACTGTTGGTGGGAATGCAAGCTGGTGCAACCACTCTGGAAAACAGTATGGAGGCTCCTCAAACAGTTGAAAATGGAGCTACCATATGACCCAGGAATTGCACTACTGGGTGTTTACCCCAAAGATACAAATGTAGGGATCCGAAGGGATACATGCACCCCAATGTTTATAGCAGCAATGTCCACAATAGCCAAACTATGGAAAGAGCCTAGATGTCCATCAACAGATGAATGGATAAAGATGATGTGGCATACATATACAATGGAATATTACATAGCCATCAAAACCCCCCAAATCTTGCCATTTGCAACGACGTGGATGGAACTAGAGGGTATTACGGTAAGTGAAATAAGTCAATCCGAGAAAGACATGTATCATATGATCTCACTGATATGAGGAATTTAAGAAATAAGACAGAGGAGCATAGGGGAAGGGAGGAAAAAATGAAACAAGATGAAACCAGAGAGGGAGACAAACCGTAAGAGACTCTTAATCTCAGGAAACAAACTGAGGGTTGCTGGAGGGGAGGGGGGTGGGAGGGATGGGGGGCTGGGTGATGGACATTGGGGAGGGTATGTGCTATGGTGAGCGCTGTGAATTGTGTAGACTGTTGAATCACAGACCTGTACCCCTGGAACAAATAATACATTATATGTTAAAAAAAAAGTAGGAAGGGAAAAATGAAGGGGGTGAATTGGAGGGGGAGACGAACCATGAGAGACGATGGACTCTGAGAAACAAACTGAGGGTTCTAGAGGGGAGGGGGGTGGGGGGATGGGTGAGCCTGGTGATGGGTATTAAGGAGGGCACGTTCTGCATGGAGCACTGGGTGTTATATGCAAATAATGGATAATGGAACACTACATCAAAAACTAATGATGTAATGTACGGTGACTATCATAATAAAATAAAATTTTTAAAAATCTCTCCATATTTGGGCACTTCAATTTGCAAAGGGACAAAAGAAAAGTCCCAGAATGTCTGGGGTTCTCCTCATCTCCCTGGAAACGGTTATATTACATTCAAATAAGTTGAATTGTAGATAATATCTAAAATACCAAGTATTCTTTGCTACTCAAAATGTTTCTAAAGTGTTTTGAAAACATTCCAACATAAAACAAGATCCTTTATTGTTATCACAGACATAAAAATGAAATCTAGGTATGCTTGGGTGGCTCAGTCGGTTAAGCATCTGCCCTCGGCTCAGGTCGTGATCCTGGGGTCCTGGGATCGAGCCCTGCATCGGGCTCCCTGCTCAGCGGGGAGTCTGCTTCTCCCTCTGGCTGCCGCTCCCCCTGCTTGTGCTCGCTCTCTCTCGCTCTCTCTGACAAATAAATACGTAAAACATTTTTAAAAAACGAAATCTATACAAATACAACAAGAATTACATTACAGACTCTTGAGTCGTTTTAAAGTGAGGTGAGCCAAGAATGGAGAGTAGATTTTGTGTTTATAGAGGAAACTAATTTGTCGGGCAAAACTGAAAACACATAAATGTCCAAGCCCATGCACTGGAGTAAAATTCACTGTTGCCGACTATATCTTTACACATTATTAAATGTTTCTTTCACCTCCCCTGCACTGTCCCAGCTTCCTGCTTTGCCTTCCCACTTCACATTGGACTTACTGTCTCCAGCACCCCCACACGACAGGCATCCATTCTGTTACCAAGTCCTGTCCTGACAGGTGTGGTCAGTGGCACTGGAAATAACTATTTTTTTAAAAGATTTTAGATTTATTTGACAGAGAGAGAGAGAGAGACAGCGAGAGAGGGAACACAAGCAGGGGGGGTGGGGGAAGGAGAAGCAGACTCCCCGCAGAGCAGGGAGCCCAATGTGGGACTCGATCCCAGGACACTGGGATCATGACCTGAGCTGAAGGCAGACGCTTAACCGACTGAGCCACCCAGGCATCCCTGGAAATACTATTTTTAAGGGTGATGTAAGAGTTGAGAAGAGAGATAGGTGTCAAAGATGATGGAAGAGTGAGAGTGATGTTCTGGGAATTCAGCCTCGAGAAAGATGGTTGCTTTCTTGTGATTAGGGAGAAGGAATCAGATTATACTGTAATCTGAGGAGTACAGAAGGAAGAAGCCAGATTTCAGGTGGTGATGGTTCAGAATTTGCCTTGACAACAAAGGGTCTATCTGAATGAACGGTGGCGATCTGTGGCGAAGGAAGGTCTTCTAAGGGATCTGTCTTGGAGCTGCATTTGTCTAATAGTCAACATAAAACCAAGAAAATGCCGATCATTGTTTGAAAAAATGAGAGGAGTCGATGCAGTGGACGAGGGGGAGGGGCTTCAGTCCCTTCATTGGTCCCTGCATTCTGTGGCATTCTGCTCTGGTCATAAGTAGAGGTGAGAAATTGTACTCCGTTCCAGGCAAGGGGTCAGTGAAATATCTGTGGGTGTGTGGAGACCTCTCTCCAGCTAGGTTAAGCTAAAGAAACAAGTGAAAATTACATAACATTTGAGCTCTGCTGGAACTCTGGAGCCTCACCACGGTTGTAAGAGGAGAGTCAATTAGAGAGTCAACTAGAGACATTGCCCTGAAAAGTGAGGAAAGGAGAACATCAATGTTATCATGAAAATGCCATCATAGATTTAATACTTTCAGGTGGAGGGGCCGGGCGGATCAATCTACGCATCGTCACGTCAACTTGTTCTTGCCACAGGAGTCTGGGGATGGGAATGTTCAGTTGTTCCCATTGACACGCATCATGCTACCAGGGGAAAACATCCGTTAGTCACCTGGATCAGTGGGAAACATCTCAGGAAAATACTGTCAGATCCTCACACAACGAAAATGATTATTAATCAAATTCAATATCACAACAGTTCCAATTGCAGGTCAATGACTTAAGGGTGATTTTGAGCCCTTATTATGCACTCTGCCTTACCGTCCATTGTTTCATTTACTCCTCACAACAATCCCATGAAATCTGTAGCATCCCATACTGTCATCATCATTGTCGCTGTCATCATTTTACATGATAGGAAAGTGAAGTTCGAGAACATTGACCTGATTGTGGTCACAAGGTTCCTGGGATTGAAACTCTGGCAGTCTAACCTCAGAGCTCATGCCCTTAAACACGGTGCTCTTTTCCCTTCCGAGGTTCCTATATTTACTCATAAGATTCTAAGAATGTTGTAAACGTTTGTTACAATTAAATGTCTGCTTGTGCATCTCACTTTGGAATAAGCATATATGGTGCCGCTGTTGATTACATACCCATCATCTGTCCCTCATTCATTTTCTTGACTTTTATTTAGGTATCTGCCTCTTGCTGTTCAGCCCATGTAATTTGCCAGAAGGTGATCCAACTTAAAGGGTGGATCCTGAGAAACCTAGGCCAATTGTGCTAATCCCTTTGCCCTCCCCAGGGATGCAAAGCCCCAGGCTTTAATCAAGCAATCCATCATTTCTCCGTGGGAGACTGTTTTTGTTCCAGAAGTGGGCTCATGACCCAAACTGGTCCAAAAGGTGTCAATAGAGAGCATTTATTCCTTGGTTTGAAGATATTCTCTCTCTCTCTCTCTCTCTCTCTCTCTCTCTCTCTCTCTCCCCCCCACCTCTCTATTGCACTTTCTCTATCTCTATCTTATGCACACACACACAGAGCTGTCAAAACGAGATTGCCCATTGCATCAACCATCCCAAGAAAGAGCTGAAAAACTGGACCTCTCTCAACCATTCCAATGGAAAGTTTTGTAGCAGTTCCAGAGAAAGAAAATTGCAACCTGAGACAAGACCAAGGTCACATACACTTCTCTTTTCCTTGCCCTAGGCCAATTCCAATCCTGCTTTGAGATGCTTCCTGGTGCACAAGAGCTGTAGAAAGCCTTTACCTTCTATTTGAGTCATTTTCTTTGTTTTCCTGTGACACTACCTAGTTGTGCCAACATAATGTATTAAAGATTCCATTCAGCAGCATTCCGAAGAAGGGGCAGGTGGGAGCAATCCACCCAGCCACTGGAGTGGAGAGAGAATTTTATTATTTTATCATTGACATTGTTTACAATCAATGATGCCTGATTATGATTTTAAAAAAGCAGGTTGATTTAGTCAATCTGATTATTGTTTTAGGTTCTCTATAAAAATGAACCCATGAGGTGAGCCATTCCTACAGTCCCACCTCCCCACCTGGTACCCTACCAAGTCCATCTTCTTCCTACTGGTTCAAGATACCACTTTCATTACATAATAATTTCCATTTCTGGATTTTCTCTTCTATTCCATTGGTCTGTCTCTTGATATGCTTGTTTCACTCTTAAGGCTCTATGTTTTAATATCTTATGGTTCTGGTCCCTTATTGTTGCTTTTTTTATTTTTTGGCTTTTTTGGTTTTTTTTCAGTTTTTTAAGCATTTTTTTAATTTAAATTCAATTAGCCAACGTATAGTATATCATTAGTTTTGGGTGTAGTGTTCAATGATTCATTAGTTGCCTATAACACCCAGGGCTCATCACAACACCTGCCCTCCTTAATGCCTATCACCTGGTTACCCCATCCCCCCACCCACCTCCTTTTCCACAAACCTCAGTTTGTTTCCCAGAGTCCAGAGTCTCTCATGGTTTGTCTCCCTCTCTGATTTCTTCCCATTCAGTTTTCCCTCCCTTCCCCTATGGTCCTCTGTGCTATTCCTTATGTTTCACATATGAGTGAAACCATATAATTGTCTTTCTCTGCTTGACTTATTTCACTTAGCATAATCCCCTCCAGTCCCATCCATGTTGATGTAAAAGTTGGGTATTCATCCTTTCTGATGGCTGAGTAATAGTCCATTGTATATATGGACCACATCTTCTTGATCCATTCATCTGTTGAAGGACATCTCGGCTCCTTCCACAGTTTGCCTATTGTGGACATTGCTGCTATGAACATTGGGGTGCATATGGCCCTTCTTTTCTCTATATCTGTATCTTTGGGGTAAATACCTAGTAGTGCAATTGCTGGGTTGTCGGGTAGCTCTATTTTTAACTTCCTGAGGAACCTCCATACTGTTTTCCAGAGTGGCTGCACCAGCTTGCATCCCCACCAATGGTGTAAGAGGGTTCCCCTTTCTCTGCATCCTCACCCACATCTGTCATTTCCTGACTTGTAAATTTTAGCCATTCTGACTGGTACGAGGTGGTATCTCATTGTGGCTTTGATTTGCATTTCCTTGATGCCGAGTGATGTTGAGCATTTTTTCATGTGTCTGATGGCCATTTGGATGTCTTCTTTGGAAAAATGTCTGTTCATGTCTTCTGCCCATGTCTTGATTGGATTATTTGTTCTTTGGGTGTTGAGTTTGATAAGTTCTTTTATAGATTTTGGACACTAGCCCTTTATCTGATATGTCATTTGCAAATATCTTCTCCCATTCTGTCGGTTGTCTTTTGGTTTTGTCGACTGTTTCCTTTGCTGTGCAAAAGCTTTTTATCTTGATGAAGTCCCAATAGTTCATTTTTGCTTTTGTTTCCCTTGCCTTTAGAGACGTGTCTTGCAAGAAGTTGCTGAGGCTGAGGTCGAAGAGGTTACTAGCTGTGTTCTCCTCTAGGATTTTTATGGATTCCTGTCTCACATTTAGGTTTTTTCAGATTTTTTGGCTGCTTTTTGCCGTATGAATTTCGGGATCAGCTTGTTTAATTCCAATCCTCAACTTTTTTATAGTTCTTTCTCGGGGTTTTCTCTTTAGTTGATAATTGAGATGTGGCTTCTGGCTTTAATATAATTTTAACTTAATTAGAATAGTTGAAGCTGGGGCACCTGGGTAGATCAGTTGCTTGGGTGTCCGACTCTTGGTTTTGGCTTGGGTCATAGTCTCAGGGTTGTGAGATCAGGGCCCCAAGTTGGGCTCCACACTCAGCATGGAGTCTGCTTAGTATTATCTCTCTCTCCCTATGTTCCTCCCCTCTGCCCTCTCTCTCTCTCTCTCTCATAAATAAATAAATAAAAACTTTAAAAAATATGTTTGAAGGGGCACTTGAGTGGCTCAGTCGGTTAAGTGACCTACTCTTGGTTTTGGTTCAGGTTGTGATCTCAGGGTCATGAGATCAAGCCCCACATCAGGCTCTGCACTCAGCATGGAGTCTGCTTAAGAAATTCTCTCCCTCTCCCTCTGCCCTTCTCCCCACTCACTCTCTATCTCTCAAATAAATAAGTAAAATCTTTGAAAAAATCAAAGATATTTGAAGCTTATGGCCTTTTATTTGACATTACAGTCTTTCCTCTGCCAAGTTTGGGGGCAATTTCTCAATCATTGTACTTTTTTTTATTATGTTATGTTAGTCACCATACAGTACATCATTAGTTTTTGATGTAGTGTTCCATGATTCATTGTTTGCATATAACACCCAGTGTACTTATCATGATTTAAAAATTTTAAATTTTAGTTGTCCTTTGAATAGATACAAAATTCAAAAGGAACCAAAGGGTTTCTAGTGAAAAGTCTCCTTTCCACTCCTGTCTTCCAGACACCCAGTTCTTTTCCCATGAAGCAACCTGCATTGCCAGCTTTTTTCAGAGATAGTCTATGCACATACAAGCAAACATATGGATTTTTTTCTTTATTCTTTTTATATAAATGGCAGCACACTTTATGCCCTGTTCTGCACTATGCCTTTTCCACCTACCAATAGCTTTAGGAAATCACTCCAAATTAGTACATAAAAAGCTGACTCCCCATTCCCATGACTGCATAGTATTTCATTGATTAAAATACCACAAAAATACCACAATTGCTGTTCATTCGGGTTGTTTAAAGATCCATTGCTATTATATACTATATGATTTCATTTGTGTAGAATTCTAAATAATTCAAGATAATATTTTATAAAAGATTTCCTTTATTGAGAGAGAGAGAGAGCACTCAAGAGGGCATGTGTGAGCAGGGGGAAGGGCAGAGGGGGAGGGAGAGAATCTTAAGCAGGCTCCATGCCCATTGGGGAGCCTGACGTGGGGCTCAATCTCATGACCCTGAGATCATGACCTGAGCCGAAATCAAGAGTCGGATGCAAAAGCAAATAGGCAGTTGCTTGGGGATGGGAGATGGAAATAAGGGGATATGATGTCTGTTGAAATTCATGGAATTGTATACTTTGGATGAGTGTAGTTTATTGTACCTAAATTACATCCCAATAAAGTTGCTTTTAACAAACCTGTTGCTACTGCAAGTAATGCTGTAATAAAGAACCTTTACATATGTGTTCATTCTCTCCATCTCCACCTGCAGTCTCAATTACTCATTACAATTTCACAGTATTTAATTGTTTTCCTTCCAAAAAGAATGATTTTGGTACAAAATCCACAGATATTCGTTTATTTAGTTGTCCATTTGTTTTTTGTCCGTCTCCCTTACCTCACTCCCTGCCCGCAGGAGAGACCAGGACGCTTGTCTGTTTCATTCACTACCTGATCCTCGGAGCATAGAATGGTGGTTGCACAAAGCAGGTGTTCAATAAAATACCTGTTGAAAGAAAGCATCAAAATGTATATTTTCAGCTTCACACCTAGGTATCCCTAGGTGTGAAGCTGATTCAGTATGTCTGATTCAGTATGTCTGTGATAGCTTCGGGGAATCTGTATTTTTAATAAGCTCCTCCAGGGAATTCTGGTCATCAACCAGGTGAAGAACTGCTTTAATTCTGACCACCCAACTTGTCATCCAGATCACTGCAGGACCCTACTTCCTCCTTTCTGCAAGCAGCACCCCTTCTTAAAACACTGCAGTGTTGGGGTTCCTGGGTGGCTCAGTTGGTTAAGCATCTGCCTTTGGCTCAGGTCATGATCCCGGGGTCCTGGGATCGAGCCCCGCATTGGGCTCCCTGCTCGGCGGGGAGTCTGCTTCTCCCTCTCCCTCTGCCCCCCACCCTGCTCCTGCTCTCCCTCCCTCCCTCTCTCCCTCTCTCTCAAATAAATAAATAAAATCTTTTAAAAAACCACTGCAGTGTTGTGGTAGATTGTTTCCCAAGCTGGCCACAACAATCCCTTCCATCGTGAATGTCTTTTTTCAATGTGATTTTTAACTCTTCCTATCAAAAGATAGAGCACACTTCTCTCCCCTTGAGTCTTGTCTGGTTTTGTAACTTGCTTTGACCAATAGAATGTGAAACAAATGATACCATGACGGTTCAAGGCCTTGGCCTTAAAAGGCCTTGCAGTCTCCAGTTTGGCCCTTTTGGAAGTTATGTGGTGGAGAACTGAAACATCCAGGCGCAGCCTCCACCAAGGTCCCAGACAATGAGCAAGTGAGGCCATCTGGGATCCTGCAGCCTTTGTGGGGCCATGCCAGCTGACACCATGCAGAGAGGAGGCCAGCTGCAGTCTGCTAAACCTTGCCCAAATTCCTAACCAACAGAATCATGAGCAATTAAATAGTACTTGTATTAAGCCCTTAAATTTTGGAGCGGACTGTTACAATTACAGATAACTAAAACAGATGTTATTACAATGACTTCAGGATGAAGTCCCAAATCCTTAAAGGGCTTGAAAGGTCATCTCTCTAAATTCACCTGCTGCCAACCCTCCCCAGTCCAGCAAAGCTTTCCTAACCCCCTAGGCTTCAGATGCTGTTTCACCGTGCCCTTGACTTTGGAGTAAAATAGCCCGGGGGGTTGTCCAAATTGTATGACTTCGGTTAAGTTACCAAAACTCTCTTGGTTTTATTTTTTTCATCTTTGAAACAGGAATAATAGTAAAACTTACTTCACAAGGCACAAGACCGTGGTGTGAATTCATCAAGAGGATACATGGCAAGCATTTAGGACTGCACCTAGCACATAGACAGCACACAGTCAATGTTAGTAGTAGTAGTAGAAAAATAATAACTATGGGGCACCTGGGTGGCTCAGTCATTAAGCGTCTGCCTTCAGCTCAGGTCATGATTCCAGGGTCCTGGGATCAAGCCCTGCATCGGGCTCCCTGCTCGGCGGGAAGCCTGCTTCTCCCTCTCCCACTCCCCCTGCTTGTGTTCCTTCTCTTGCTGTGTCTTCTCTGTCGGATAAATAAATAAAATCTTTTAAAAAAAGAAAAATTATAATAATTACTATATTGTCTTGTAGTTGTCTGTTTATGTTTTCCCTATAGAAGGTAATCTCTGTGAGAACAGCAGAGACCATACTTTGTCCATTCTTGTGTCCGCTCCTATCTCAATAAGTAATTGTTGGATACATGAATGAATGAATGAATGAATGAGCAAGAGAATAAATAAACTTGTTTGTGATGTCATATAAATGAACAGAACTGCTAAACACACATGGATTGGTGTCAACCTCTTAAGAACAGAGCTTCAGGTGTTAACAAACACTCCAACGGTAGTCATTTTGCAATATACAAGTGTATCAAATCCACAGGTTATACCCCTTAGACTTAAACAATATGTCAGTTATATCTCAATAATACTGGAAAAAAAGAAAAGAAAAGAAAAAAGAACAGTGCCTCAGGCATTCGTTAGCTCCGCTTATTATGAAAATGTGGTGAAGTCATCTCACGATCCTGGTGAGATAGAATCATAGAGTGTTAAATCTGATTCTTTGATTATGGTTTTTTTGTTTTCAACTTTTTTCTTCCAAGATAAATGCTATAGTTGGGATTTCAGTTAATTGTTTTTTTCTGCAAGGGCCACCGAAATCTCTTAGTTTTATTCTTTCTAAGGGCTTTGTCTTTAATGTATATCATTTATTTGTTTATAACAAATTGCACTGTTGTGATCGGGGGGCCTTTCAGTGGTTTTTTGTTTGTTTGTTTTTTGCAGAGGAAAGACAATTTTCTATTTACCATTCCCACTTAACACTTCTGCAAGGCTCTTCATTTTTGTTTTTGACGACAAACATGAGCAACCGCCGGTAGTCAAGGAGATAAGATCATTACTGCAGTCTGAGAGCTGAAAACATTCAGATGTGTCACATTATTAATTAATCTGCTGCATTAGTTTTCCATCTTCTCTTCGTGGGCAGTCCCTTGCTACCCTGGTTATTAACAAGTAGTATAATTTATCCCTCAGAGGCCCTCAGAGTGACATAATTGTATTTTTAAAAACAGATCTACAAAACAAGGCAGGAAAACATCATATATTTTACAACACCAGAGCCTACTTACAAAGTTAAGTAATCAGGTGTTTTATGAAAATTTAATGGTGACTTAGAATTGATTATGTAACATGAAAAAAACTGTGGGAAATGGAAATTATCGAGTTTGGGTTTTTGTTTAATTGGTTGGTGGTTTGTTTTTTGTTTTTTTTTTTTGCAAAAAGAATCTTGACTTTTTCCACACTATACTCATTGTTTCCAATTCCTTTCCCTCCAATCTCTCTTGTACACACTCCACTGAGGCTTTTGCCCCTACTCCTCTACAGAAATTCCTCTTGTCTAAGTCCTTAGTGGCCTCCATGTAACCAAATCCCATGGTCACCTTGTTCTACCTGAAAGACTTTCTTCTTTCGGCCTCTGCACTCTTCTCCTATCTCGCTGGTTCTTCCTTATCAGTTTATTTTTAATTTTTTTTTAATTTTGGAACAATTTAGAATTCACAAGTCACTGCAAAAATACTATAGAGAGTCCCATGTACCCTTCACCCAGCTTTCCTTAATGATAGCCTCTGACATAATCATAGTATATAATCAAAACCAGGAAACTGACATTGATACAGGGAAACTACAGAGCAGCCTTGCATGTGTTTATTTTTTAAAAGATTTACTTATTTGAGAGAGAGTGGGGGTGGGGAGAGCAGAGGGAGAGGGAAAGAGAGAATCTCAAGCAGACTCCCCACTGAGAGTGTAGCCCAACGCGGGACTCAATCTCATGACCCTGAGATCATGATCTGAGTTGAAATCAAGAATCGGATGCCTAACCGACTGAGCGACCCAGGCACTCCATCTTACATGTGTTTATTTTGAGACGGGGTAAGTAGCATAGATTCATGTAACCAATACCATCAGGACCCAAAACTGTTTAATTGCCATAAAGAACCCCTCCTTTTTATAGCCAAACCCTATCCCTAGCCCTTGGAAGCCACTAATCTTTTCTCATCACTAAAATTTTGAAATTTCAAGAGTATGATATAAATAGAATCTTTTGAGATTGGCTTTTTTTCACTCAGCATAATACCCTTGTAACATGAGGGGAAAAATAAGAATTCAAGTCATTATATATATCAAGAGAATATTCCTTCTTCTGGCTGAGTAGTATTCCATTGCATGGTTGTACCACAGTTTATCTATTTGCCAATTAAAGGACATTTGGCTTGTTTAGAGTTCTTGGCAATTACAAATAAATCTATGAATGTTACCTATAGGTGATGCATTGTTTCTCTTTGACTGCTTTCAAAATTTTTCTCTTTGTCTTGGGTTTTCAGAAATTTGATGTGATGTGTCTGATTGTGGATTTCTTTGGGTTTATCCTGTTAGGATTTGTTCAACGTCTTGATTTTTTATGTTTATGATTTTTATTAAATTTTGTTATTATCCTACAGGACCCTGAAGTTCAATCTATTTTCTCTCTCTTGTTCATGCATGGGCTGCTCAGAGGTCTGCCCAGGATTTCGTAATTTAAAAAATCCTTTTCTTCAGCTCCCTTTCCTCGGTAATCTTCCTTCCACTCTCTAGGTGAGAGGGAAAATGGTGCGGCTTCATTTGTGGTGTTCACCTGGAAATGAGCAGGACGTATAATCAAAATGTTTCCGGCCTGCTGAGCCACCCTTTTCCTGGTCCTTTGGCAAAAGCGAGTGGACTTTCTTTGGGGTATTTTTGTCTGTGCCCATTTAACATGTCTGGACTTTTGGGCCTCTAAATTGCCCAGGCCATGATATATATACATACAAGATAAAAAAGAAACAACACAGGGGGACTCACCCCTGGGTTATTCATTAAGTTCTGAGGTTCCCAATCAGGCTACCTTTTCTCCATCTTCCAGAGTCTTCTAACTGTTGTTTTATCGATGTTGTCTGGGTTTTTCCTCGTGAGTGGGTTGAATAGGGTGGAAGGTGCCTACTCCATCCATTATCGGTTTTTGTTGCTGGTTCTTTTTCATATTCCCCAAGGTTCCCTCTTCAGACCTCTTTTCTTCTCTAGCTATGTTCATCCCTAGTTGATCTCATCAAATACTGTGACTTGAATTACCATCATAAGTAGCTCTCAACCATGACAGCTCAGCCATGAGTGCTCTCCTGAACCCAGGACTCACATATTCAACCACCTTAGATGACTAATAGACACCTCAAACTGAACACTTCCAGAACGAAATTCATGATGTCTCTGTCCAAATGTGCTCCTTACCTATTCTTCACCATCTCAGTAAATAGCAACCTTCTTCTGTCAGGTGCTGAGATCACCTCTGAATCCTCTCTCTTTCTGTATCTTAATTCAGTTCACCGGTACCTCTTATTGGCTCTACCTTCAAAATAAAACAAAAGCCAGTTTAATTCCACAGCGACCTTCCTGATCCAAGCCAGTATCTCTCACCTGGATTTTCAGAATAGCTTTCTAACTGGTCGCCCTGCTTCCAGTCTTGCCTTCCCCACAATCTGTTCTTCACTCCAAAGTAACCCTTATTACATGTAAATCTGATCATGTCACACATCTGCTCAAGACTTCCTTGGAGTCCGTTTCATGTCCCTACCTGATCCAGTGCTGCCTCCCTTTGTGCCTAGATTTTCTGCTAATCTCCTTCTTGTTCACTGTGCTCGGACCTACACTGGCCTTTGTGTTGTTCTTAGAACATTCCAAATATTTTCTACCTTTCAGCGCCAGCATTTGCTGATGCCTCTGCCTGGAACACTTGCTCCAGACAGCCAAATGGTCTGGTCCGTCCCTGTCCTCAGGTTTCTGCTCAAATGTCTCCTTCTCAGAGGTGCCATCCCTGACTACTCTTTCTTTTTTTTTTTTTAAATTTTATTATGTTATGTTAATCACCGCACATTACATCATTAGTTTTTGATGTAGTGTTCCATGATTCATTGTTTGCGTATAACACCCAGTGCTCCATTCAATACGTGCCCTCCTTAGTACCCATCACCAGGCTGACCCTTCCCCTCACCCCCCTCCCCTCTAGAACCCTCAGTTTGTTTTTCAGTGTCCATCGTCTCTCATGGTTCGTCTCCCCCTCCGATTCCCCCCCTTCATTTTTCCCTTCCTGCTATCTTCTTCTTTTTTTTTTCTTTTTAACATATAATGTACGATTTCTTTCAGAGGTACAGGTCTGTGATTCAACACTCTTTTTTTTTTTTAAATGTTTTATTTATTTATTCGTAAGAGTCAGAGAGAGAGAGAGAGAGAGAGAGAGAGAGGCAGAGGGAGAAGCAGGCTCCCTGCCCAGCAGGGAGCCCGATGCGGGGCTCGATCCCAGGACCCCGGGATCGTGACCTGAGCCGAAGGCAGACGCCCAACCATCTGAGCCACCCAGGTGCCCCTGTGATTCAACACTCTTACACAATTCACAGCGCTCACCATAGCACATACCCTCCCCAATGTCCATTACCCAGCCACCCCATCCCTCCCACCCCCCACCACTCCAGCAACCCTCAGTTTGTTTCCTGAGATTAAGAATTCCTCATATCAGTGAGGTCATATGATACATGTCTTTCTCTGATTGGCTTATTTCGCTCAGCATAATACCCTCTAGTTCCATCCACATCATTGCAAATGGCAAGGTTTCGGCTTTTTTGACTACTCTTTCTAAAATAGGACCCCTGCCTCTCCCCCTCTCTTTTTCCTGATTTATTCTTCTCCTGAGCATTTGTCCCAGCAACCCACTGTTACACAACAAACCACCCCCCAAAACTTAGTGGCTTAAAACAACAACGATTTTATTTACTCCAAATTTTGTGGGATGGAGATCCAGGCATTCTGGAGCCTCGACTGGGACAGATGTAATGTCTGGGAGCTGGCCTCATGTGTAAAGGGCCTCACTTCTTGCTGTCATCTGGGTTCCTCAGCTCTCCTCCATGAGAGACTCACCACACGGCTAGCTTGGAATTCCTCAGAGAAGGGTGGCCTCAGGGAGAGTTGGATTTCTTATATGGGTGCTGGCTTTTTACCTTAGCTGAGGTGAAAATTGCCCGGCTTTTTAAAAGTTAGACCCAGAGGGGCGCCTGGGTGGGTCAGTCTTTAAGCATCTGCCTTCAGCTTAGATCACAGCCCTGGGGTCCTGGGATCGAGCCCCACATCGGACTCCCTGCTCAGCGGGAAGCCTGCTTCTCCCTCTCCTCCCTGCTTGTGCTCTCTGTCTCTCTCTCAAATAAATAAATAAAATCTTTTTTTAAAAAAAAAGCTATACCCAGAATTAATATGGTGGCTCTTGTGCAACATACTCGTGGTCAAGGAAAGAAACAAGGCCAGCCCAGACAAAAGGAGAGAGAAAAGAGACTCCACCACTCAGCAGGAAGAACAGCATGCAGGTGCAGGGTGGGAAGGAACCGATGGTGACAAGGGCTATCCTTGCAGCTTATTTACTGCAGCACTTATCTCCACCTGACATGACTCATATTTGTTTACAGCACGAGGATACAAGCTCCATGAGAGCCAGAAGTTGTCTGTTTCGCTCACTAATATATCCCCAGCACCCAGTACCTGGGGGTCTAGTAGATGCTCAATCATTATTTTGTTAATAATTCTGTCTAAGAGCTGAAGTTAGATGACTGCTTAGTCAAAAAAAAAAAAAAAGCAAAAACTGAATTGCTATCCTTATAATTGTCAAGGTCTTTTGACACCTGCTCTAACATTTTACTACATATCTTTAATTACAAACTCGCAACACAAAGGAGAGTTTACAAATGTTACCTGTGGTGAAAAAGTACAGTCTAAAAGGACAGAGATGGAGTCCTCAGCGGTCCGTGGACTGGGAAAGAAGCACTCTGCTGTCAATGCCAACGCTTTAGGGTATTACCCGGCTGTTATGTGAGACTCCTCCTCAACAAACTCACATCCAGAGCCAACGAGAACATTTCCTAGCCCGGAAGATAAGCCAGTTACAGTCCCTACTCCTCTGTAACCTTTCAAAATTTCTAAGACATTTAATTAAAGACAAGGAAAGAAGATAAATAAAGTATTCATGTGACGGTAGGTAAACTGTTATTGAGCCAGTGAGTTCATCGAATGCCAGGAGTCGTGGGACTTTGTTTTTTTTTTTTTTTTTTAAGATTTTATTTATGGGGCACCTGGGTGGCTCAATCGTTAAGCGTCTGCCTTCAGCTCAGGTCATGATCCCAGGGTCCTGGGATCCAGCCCCGCATCGGGCTCCCTGCTCAGCGGGGAACCTGCTTCTCCCTCTCCCTCTGCCACTCCTCCTGCCTGTGCTCTCTCCCTCCCTCTCACTCTCTCTCTCTCTCAAATAAATAAATAAATAAAAATAAAGTCTTCTGCTTATTTTCCAACCTGGCTAAGCACCAGAAGAGCAGAGAAAAAGCATATCCTCTTGGTACAGTTCCCAGGAGTAAGAAAAGGAAGCGCAAGTCAGATTGTATCCCCTCAACCTTGAGCCAACAAAGAGAAACTTAAGGGATGAAAATGAAGTTTTGATTATTTTCATTAGAGGCGATTGTATTTACCAGACTCAGTTCTTCCCTTTCACTGCCCCTGAGGGTGACAACACCCCAACAGTGCTAACCAAGGGAGAAAATACACTTCTTTCCAGGATTTTATGAGAGTTTCCTGGACACCCCATGAGAGAACTCTGGCTACCATCATAACTGCCATGCCAACTGCCTGGAGGCCAAGCAGAGACACGTTTATGCATGGAATACTGATTCACACGAGAGCTGGCTCTGGACTGGGTTATGTTGATTCGGTTCCTCTTTCCTCACAGAGGTTGGGGCGGGTGTGGCCATCAATCAGGGATGAACCCAAGTCTTCTGGGTCTTGTCACTGTGAATATGAACATATTCTGCCTTTTGTTGCTGTTCAGAATCAATCCACCAAGATTCAAAAAGTTTGATATCATTTTCAGACCTCAGCATAGAAAACTGAGCAGGACAAAACTCTATTTTATGTCTCATAGTGAAAGCTGCAATAGTATGAAATAGAAATAATGAGCTGGTCAACATACACCAGAAATCGAGGATTCTGTAAGCTTGGAAAGGCAGAGGTGGAGGTACCGTTGGCAAGTACACACACACACACACACACACACACACCACACACACCCTGTAAAACCGCCGTGAGAGAAAAGCCATCTGTGGGGTAACTCGAGTTGAGGCCGTTAGTTGTCACAGGCCTCCCATTGGCTCCTTCCTCCCTCCACTTCCCCTTATGGGGGAAGATACTGGAGTGCCTGCTTATAAGGACAGAGGAAAGAGAATAACTGAAGTTTTTTGAAGATGTGATTTTTTACATAATTTGCTGAAGCAGGTTATACCTATAACACATACCCTTTTTTTCTTTGGAAGTACAAATAATAAAATAATAAACACTACATTCCCACCATCCACAGACAACCAGTTAATATTTTAACATAGTTCCTTGCACATTTTTCTATGCTTATATAAATTTTACATTGATTTTTTTCTATATCAATATGCAACTTGTGTTCTATTTTTCACCACATCATGCGTGAGTATTTTCTCACACACACTTTAGAAAAGTTTTGTTCGGGGCACCTGGGTGGCTCAGTTGGTTGAACAGCTGCCTTCGGCTCTGGTCATGATCTCAGGGTCCTAGGATCGAGCCCCGCATCAGGCTCCCCGCTCCGCAGGGACTCTGCTTGTCTCTCTCCCTCTGCCCCTCCCCCCTGCTTGTGCTTTCTCTCTATCTCAAATAAATAAATAACATCTTTAAACAAAACAGAACAAAAAGCCTTCTTCCTGTTCCCTCTTCCTCCAAGACCCCAGCCTTTGTCTCTGGCTGGATAGCATGTGATTACGTGTCAAGCGCGAAGCAAAGCCAGACGACAGATTCTGTTGGTCAAGAAATAACAAGCCCTTTTTCAGATTTAGTTCTTTACTCACAAAGGCAATGGAAGGAAGAGCGTAGCCAAAGGAAGAGGCTAGCTCCCCATGGCCGGTGAGCAGGGCAGTACTGAAACGAAGGAGGCCAAATGACTGGAACACAAGTGATAGGACACTCTGTTGCTCGGGAGCATATTCTAGACTGCGGCTAAGTGGTTTTATAGCCTGCAGCTCTGCCCTAAGGGGGCAAGGCAGAAAGCCTCATACCTATCAGCACCCAGTTTATGATAAGGCAGGTCCTTTCTCATGGCTGAATAATATTCCTCTGTGTGTGTGTGTGTGTGCGTGTGTGTACCACATCTTTATCCGTTCATTCATTGATGGGTGCTTAGGTTATTTCCACAACATGGAAGGACTCAGAGCACATTATGCTAAGTGAGATAAGTCAGCCAGAGAAAAGACAAACACTGTATCATCTCCCTTATATATGGAATCTAAAAAAACTAAACTTGTAAAAACAGAAAGTAAAATGGGGGTTACTAGAGGATGGGGGGGTGAGGTGATAGGAGACATGTTGTTTAAAGGTACAAACTTGGGATGAGTAGGAAAAAAACCCTAGGGATCTAACGCACAGCATAGTGAATATTCACAATATTGTATTATAATCACCGAACTTGCTCAGAAAGTAGAACTAAATTATTCCAACCACTAAAAAGCAATGCTAATTATGTTACTTGATAAAGGTGTTAATTATTGTGACAATGGCAAACATATTACAATATTTAAATGTATCAAAGGAACATCGTGTACGTGTGTACTTCTTTAAATTTACACAAAGTTATATGTCAAATATATTTCCATGAAAAAAAAAAAAACTATCACATGACAGTCTTCCAGGCTGATATCTCCCAGGGGCGAGACAGGGAGGTGAGTGGTAAAATGGGTTCAAAGCAGCTCCTCACAAGCCTCCCATGCTCTCATGTTCCAGAAGGATCAGAGGCATCCCTGCCAAGACTTAGAGCCAGAGAGGTCCAAGCCTTGTCTATGTACCCTCTGTGGATACACACAAGGTTACCAGGGCACCATGGTGGGGCCACCCCTCCACAACATGCAGGTAAAGAGTCTTGGAATTCTAGACCTTTTTACAACTTGCAGAGTTTAGAGGAAACCTCACTAGTTTTAAACAAGCCACTGCCTTCACTAGGTACAAGAAGATCAATGAAAAATCTGCACCTACAGCACGTATTCTGTTGCCAGAGAGGTCGTAAGTATTGCCGATCAGCACCAGTTGAACCCGCTTAACACTAGGCCCTCCTCAGATCTTTCTGTGGCTTTGAGCCATAGGATGGCCCAGAGAACAGGTGTGTGCAGCCATAACCAAGAGTAGCCCATCATATCCACTGGCTTCGAAAAGGCCTCTGGCATTCTCAGTGAGGTTTCTGGGGGCTTAGCATGCACTGAGAATGTTAGGACTTATCTTGATGGAGGATAGCCTGGCTAATGTGCCAACTGGAACATTTTCCATTATAAATGGACTGAAGCAGGACTTCAGAAGTTGAAAGCGCAATCCCGTGACTCCTGTTGATAGCTGTGTACTAAAGCTCTCACCCAGGGAGATGTTGCGTTCTGATCACAAGCCTGAACAAAATCAGATCCTCATTCCACATGATGGCAGAAGGGAAACTCCCACAGTCAGCCTAGGGCCGCCATAACAAATGACCACAGCCTGGGGGTTGGGGGAGTTGATGCTTAAACAACAGAAATGCATGGTCTCCCCAAAGTTCTGGAGGCTGGAAGTCTCAGATCAAGATGTTGGCTGGGTTGGTTCCCTCTGAGGGCCGTGAGGGAAGGATCTGTCCAAAGACCACTGTCTTTGGCTGGTAGGTGGCTATCTGCTCCCTGTGTTTCCCCACAATGTCTTCCCTCTATGAGTGTCTGTGTCTGAATTTCCTCTTCTTATGAGGACAGTAGTCATATTGGATGAGGGCCCACCCTAATGACTTTAACTCAATTACCTCCGTAAACACCCTACCTCCAAATAAGGTCACATCCTGAGGTCCTGGAGGTTAAGACTTCAACATATGACTTTGGAGGGAACACAGTTCAACCCATACATAGCACAGCCCAAGATTTTTCCAGCCTAAGATTTTCCCAACTCGTTCCATCACCAGTTGCTCACTTTGGCTAATTTGGCAGTCTACTCTTGGACCAAGAGGTTAGAAAAATGAATCATGAAGAAACATTCTTTTGCAAGCCTAAAACCCAAAGAAGACAACCAACAAGGCCTCGAATTCCAGACCAAAATTCTTGAGGGGCATACTAATACTAAACTGCAAATCTTGTGATTTCACTGTCGATTACTGGAAACTAGCAGCTATCACACCACCCTGGAGTCATGTTAATAAAAATGAGATAAAATCTGGGAAGAAGCAAGTTGATTTCATGGCCTTTAAATGCTGTTCTGGGAGCACTGTCCTATACGCTTGACTAAGGTTCAGCTGACTCTTTTTTTTTTTTTTAAAGATTTATTTATTTATTTGAGAGAGCGAGAATGAGAGAGAGAGAGAGTACATGAGAGGGGGGAGGGTCAGAGGGAGAAGCAGGCTCCCTGCTGAGCAGGGAGCCCGATGTGGGACTCGATCCCAGGACTCCGGGATCATGACCTGAGCCGAAGGCAGTCGCTTAACCAACTGAGCCACCGAGGCGCCCCGGTTTAGCTGACTCTTTAACAGAATGTAACTTGTTTGGCATCCAGTGTACTGCTGATTAGTACTCAGATATTTGATAAGTCTGTAAAGTTAGAGGTCAACTTACAGAAAACTGGCAAAGTGTGATGATTTTCTTTTCTGCCTGGTTGAAAAGATCCCAAATCTCCTGTGTCTTTTTCCATTTAGGACGTTAACCAGGTTTGTATTCATGGTAGCAATGTTATTTCAATAGTCCTTTTTCTTCACTAAACTCTATAAAGCCCTCTTTCTCATATCCACTTTGAACCAACTTGTTGACCTTTGGGCTTCCTCATTAATGAATTAAATAAATATTGGACACTGGATCACTGTCAATTGGTATAGGAATTATGTTTTTAATTGTGTGAAAATTGCACTTTGGTAGTACCCTTTTCTTTGTTTTTTAAAGATTTTATTTATTTATTTGACAGAAAGAGAGAATGAGTGGGGGGAGGGGCAGAGGGAGAAGCAGACTCCCCACTGAGCAGGGAGCCCAACCAGCGCAGTCCCAGGACCCTGAGATCATGATCTGAGCCCAAGGCGGATGCTTAACTGACTGAGCCACCCGGGTGCCCCTGGTGGGACCCTTTTCAAGGAAGGGTTTCTTATCAACGAGTAGGCAATGGGGTAAGCGACTATAAAATTGAATGTTACCATTGTTAAAATAAAAAGCTGGGCAAGAGATGTAGGAACTGAATTTATTTCGACTCCCAAGAAAGAACAATGTGACAGGTTTGATAAGGGCTTACACTGTCTCAACAGGAAGTGTAAACATCAGTCTTATGAACAGTTTGAAAAAAGAAAAATTTGTAGTCAAACCCAATTTAGAATCGAAACGCTGAGCCCACATATAAATGTCAAGATCCTAACTTTTCTTTCTCACTGGAAAGTTTTTAAGACTTTGACCAAATTGGGACCTCTGGTTGTCTGAATGTCTCTGAGGATGGTTAACAGGTCGGTATAGTTAGCATTAGGAATTTTGTTCTTTGCATATCTGACTCTAGTGCCTGATTTTTGATTGGCTTTCAGCAGCCTGAGCCGGCTGACTTCTCTGTTCCCATTGAAGGTTTTCATAAGTTGTGGCAGATCTACAACTGCCAGGAAAGTATGGTCTTCTTAATCCTTCGTATAATGGGCTGCCATATATATATATATATATATATATATATATATATATATATATATTCTGAAGCCAACTAGTACATGAAAAACATGTAGTATGTCCAAACTTAGATCTGACTCACCAAGAAATAATATCCCTAATACCCTTGGATAGGCAGCTTATAGTATAACTAATGGAACATAAATGGTAGAGCCCTTCATTTGTATAAGTCCTGTACATACCCCAGCAGGGGTCCTAGCAATTTGCTATTCATATTTTTGTATTATTTTTCTTAAAAACGACCCAACCCAATGTAAATTGGTGTCGCCGATACAGAAAACAGAATGGAGGTTCCTCAAAAAATTAAAAATAGAACTACCATGTGATCTAGCAACCACACATTTGGGTATTTATCTGAAGGAAATGAAAACACTAACTTGAAAGGATATATGCACCCTCTTGTTCATTGCAACATTATTTACAATAGCCAAGATATGGAAGCAACATAAGTGTTCATCAATGGATGAATGGATAAAGAAGAGGATGTGTACACACACACACACACACACACACACACACACACACACAGGAATATTATTCAACCGTAAAAAAGAATGAAATCTTGACATCTGTGACAACATGGATGGAACTTGAGGGCATTATGCTAAGTGAAATAAGTCAGTTAGAGAAAGACAAATACCACATGATCTCATATGTAGAATCTAAACAAACAAACAAAAACCAAAACTCAAGCTCATAGATACAAAGAACAGATTGATGATTGCCGGAGGGGGGGTGGGTAGGGGTGGGCAAAATGGGTGAAGGTGATCGAAAGGTACAAACTTCTATTTATAAAATAAAAAAGTTCGGGGGGTTATACGCAAACAATGAGTCATGGAACACTACAACAAAAACTAATGATGTACTGTATGGTGATTAACATAACAATAAAATTAAATTTAAAGAAGTTCTGGGGATGTAACATACAGCGTGGTGACTGCAGTTAATAATACTGTATTGCATATTTGAAAATTGCTAAGACAGTACATCTTAAAAGTTCTCATCATCAGAATAAAAAAATTCTGTAAGCATATATGGCAGGATGTTAACTCGATTTATGGTGGTGATAATTTCGCAAGGTATACAAATATCAAATCACTACATTGTACACTTGAAACTAATATAATGCTGTATGCCACTTATATCTCAATTTAAAAAAGGACCCAATCCAAATCGCATAAACTTCAAACCCTACTAATCCTGGGTTTCTCCCTGCCTTAGAGTGAATTGTTGTTTATTCGATGCCATCCTTGGCATCAAGAATTAGTGAGCACACGAAAGAAGTACCAAAGGGATCTCTTCGTCCCTGGTTCACTTTCTTATCCTGGTCTTAGAATGTACTATGCAGCTGGGGGGTTGCGGCAGGAAGCTGAGGAGGTGAGCATCATACTCAACCAGCAGAGCAGCTCTTAGGAAAGATTTTTGTCTAGAATGAACACTTTTTCTCTACTTTTGTCAGGAACTGGGAGAGGTGGAGGAGGAAAGAAATCCTATTCTTAAAAGCCCCAGGAAGTGTCAGGCCTGCCTAGCTAATGGCCATCTATAAGATAATAACCATTTTCTCGTATAAGATTTAGGAAATGCTATCAGATCTCCTTTTACTAAAACTTTTGCCTTGTGGCATCAGTTATCTCGCCCAAATCTTTCTTTTTCACTACTCTGGAATTATTTTTACACTATACAAATGTTGACGAGTAGCAATTATGTGGGTTGGGATCTTCTAGAGGTCAGATTAAGACTTATTTTTTTGTCTCCATGTGTAGAGGAAAGTAAAAAATATTATCTCTCATTTAGCGTGGGTGAAATAGCAAGCAGCTCTCTTTTGTTAATAAAATCCCAAGAATAAAAACAAATTTCATGAACTAACATGCTCTGATTAGCTCTTAGTTTTATCATAGTTTGTCCCTTTCCTGAAAAGTATTGAGATGAATATTTAGAAGATGGAAATTCCACTAGAAAAAAAAATTTTTTAGTCCCAAAGCTATTTTTTTTTAAATAGTTTCCATTGGAACTGCTTTGCTATAAAAAGTTACTGGAATTATTTTTATTTTATGCTGCTAAATCCATTGCCTTCTGAGAAGTCTTTCTAGACTCTTCCACCCTCCCCAGCCCAATCTGAGTTAGAAGTCTGTTTCCCCTGTTATTCCTCTTCTGTACTAACGTTTGAATATTTTTTCCTTGGCTTACATTAAGAATCTTACCAACAACAGTGAATAAGATATCCCACGCTAAGAGCAGTAGGAAAAACCTGTTTACACACAATTTGTGATGCCTTTAGAAATAGAATTGGTCAATAAGGTAGTAAAAGAAAATCGGTAAGAAGTACCTAAAAGCTAAAGTATGAGAAAAATGTTGGCTCAAAAGTCTATGAAAAGAAAGAAACAGTTATTTGCCTGTGCGATTTTTTTTTAACCTTCCAATCATCTTCTTCGGTACGTATGTGGTACTACTGATGGAGTTGACTCCAGCTGTGGTGGCCAGCCCCTGAGATGACACCCCAAAGATCTGTGCCTTCCAGTATTCATTCCCTTGTTCAGTCCCCTCCCTTCATGAATTCGGGCCAGCCCTGTGTGACCAATAGAATCCAGGGGAAGCCATATTGCGTGATGTCTGAGACCACATCTTAAGAGGCCTTGCAACTTCTGTCTTGGTCTCTTGGAACACTCCCTCTTGGAGCCCTCAGCACGATAGAGGAAGCCCGACCATCCCACTATCGCACGATAGAGGAAGCCCGGCCTTGCCGGAGAGATCCCATGGAGAGGCCCTGAGATTTCACATAGAGTGATTTCTGGCCAGTCCCCCAGCCATTCGAGGCCTCGAATGCATGCAATATTGAACAGAGTTCAGTTGTCCCCTCAGAGTCCTGCCTTTGTTTCAGATTCGTGAGCAAAGCAAGTAATTGTTGTTTAAGCCATTAAGTTTCAGGCAATTTGTTACACAGCGGTAAGTAATGGGAACACTCCTCCCCTTCCCTTCTCCTTCACTTGTCAAGTGTTTCCTCCGTTGAGTGCAGAGTGAGCAAGCATGTGTCGGGTCAACTCAAGAACAGGGACTTTTCCAGCTGCTGTTGCTGGGGTAATTGACTTATTCATGCTGTGGAGACAGACCTCTTCAGGTCTGTCTTCTGAGAAGTAACTATGCCACTTCTGTGGCCAAGACACATGGGAAACCCAGACTCTCTCATGGACCTGTGGCCAGGTACAAACCCACAACCCACCTTTTTAACATAGCTGAATATATCTAAGCTGAATACAAAGGGCAGCCTTCTACAGAAAAGAAGTCACAGGGTGTAAGTAGCAGGAGGGGGATAGGCTGAAGGAACAACCGATTTCTGCCTGGACTCTTCTTCGGAGTTAAGAACTGCCGGCCCATGTCCCCTTTGTAGTACCTGCTCCCCACCCATGTTTGTGATATGAAGTTCATCTGTGCAGCTGCAGCAGTGAGACCAAAGGTGTACATTTGACCGAGGGAGAACCATCCTGGTGTTGATTGGCCACCAATTTATGTGGTTATCTTCCTTGAGAATCTGAACTAAGATATAAAGAGATTGTAGCATACACTTGGACAGAAAGGCCATGAGGAATCAGGCTGGGATGGCTGTTCTCAGCCACATATATGGTGCATGCCGATGAGTACGTAAAGGGAATTGGTTTGCGCCAAACAGTGGTGATGAAAAAAAAAAAAAGTGGTGATGAGAATCCAAGGTGGGGAGAGGGGAGAAAAACAGAGAGAGGAGCAGAAAAGAAAGAGTAAGAAAGAGCATGGCAGAACTCTATTACTAGCTCTGTTCCTTGGCTTTCTAGTCCCCAATTTTTAAATTTTCATTTAATTCGATTCTTTATTTTTGGCTGGGGGTGATGGTGGGATGGGATTTAACAGAATGGGGACTTTATCTTCCCTTTTGCTTAGGGTCCCTGCAAAGATCACTGTCGGATATAGATTTTTGTTTTAGGTTTGAGTTTCTCATTAATGAATACTTCAAACCTAGGAGAGTTTTCGGGATGGTTTCTCTAAAATTGGTTTTGTTGTTTGTTCATTAAGAGGAAGAGCATCACTGAAGGACAGAGCTCCCATAGGCATCAGAAGGCGTAAACAGATACTTCTTTACTTCTTTATTTCAGATGAATCAGAAAGGAACGCATTCAGGGTAGGAGGGAGCACTGGACAACACAGGCTCTGGGTTTTTCTAGTCCCTGGTCAACCACTCTCATTGTGACACGGATTAGTCCCTTCATCACTGTAGACCTCTGTTTCCCCTACTGCACTACATGGTGGTCACAGTTTTAACATTGTATGACTATAAAATATCTAGGGGTCTTATCCAAAACACCCTCACCTAGACCTTTCATTTCAATCAGAAGAAGAAAAAGTATGCACAGGGTAAAGGCCCTATTGCCTAAGATCTGGAACTTAAATTTGCAGTAATTTCTAATACTTGAGCACATGCACTTTTCTTCCTGATTGTGCAATAAAAGGCAGGAAGTGAAAAAGGGAACATTCTTAATGCTCAAATTAAGTTAGAGACTCATTTACAATATACACTAGATGTGAATAAGTGTGGGAAAGTAAAAAGATAACCAAATTTGAACCTGAGCTGATCCGCATTTTGGTGTCCTACCAAGATGTCAAAATACCGTACTCAGAGAATTAAAGCAACAGCTTGCCTTTTTTTAGGGAGGGCTGGGGCAGAGGGAGAGGGAGAGAGAGAATCTTAAGCAAGCTCCATCCCAGCAGAGCCTTGGGAGGGGGGCTCCTTCTCACCACCCTGAGATCATGCCTTGAGCCAAAATCAAGAGTCTCACGCTTAACCCACTGAGCCACCCAGGCACCCTTTTCTATCACATAAGCAATACATGTGTATTGTGGTAAATTTGGCCCAACTGTAACAAATGTTAATATTTGGTGTTTATATATATATATATATAATACCTTCACACAAACCCTATACCACTTGCTTAGACCTGACTGCTTATATGGCAATGCTTATGTCCTTCACTAGGCTATAAATTTCACAAGAAGTACCCCTTTACTATAACTCCCCCTTCTCCCTCACCACACACACACACACACACACACACACACACTTAAGTCACTTTCTTGATAAGGAATATATAAAAGAGGTTATAAATACTTCCTTCACTAGCATGCATTCATTCATGCATTCATTTGACAAACGTTTTATTGAGCACCTAGCGTGGAGCTGAGCCAGCCAGGCCTAGGGAATTCAAAGATACGTGCTCTTTAAGACAGGCTTTTGGCCTCAAGAAATTCACATTTCCAATAGGGAAAGAATACACAAATAATTATTTTACTAAGTACTTGTGCAATTTTAAGAGTGATACGTAGGAATATTAAGAAAGCACGGAAGAGAAGGCAAAAGAGGGTGTGGCTGGGGGAAGTTTCTGAAGGGGACGACACTAGTCAGACAACGTGGGGGGGGCGGCGGGGGGAAAGGAGGGGAAAATTACGAATTTCAGGGCCTCTTCCTGTGTCAGCTGCAATTCCTGTTCCCTCACCACTTGCATCATAAAACTGAAGCTTAATGTTCAACTGGGGATCCTTCCCGCGCCTAGAACTTGGAAACTGAGAACCAAGGGCAAAGAGACACGGCTGCCGAAGCAGGACTTTGAGCAGGTAAGGACTCTGAGCAGCAACCCCACGGAGTCCTCGGAGGGGCGGGGCCGGGCCGGGGGCGGGGTTTTGGCTGTGCGTGCGCCAGAGCCCGCAGGGCCCGCCACTGGGGGCTGGCGCCGGAGCGGGGCGTGGATTGGTTGTGTGCGTACGTCGGCCTCTCTTCATAGGCCGCGCAGGGCTCGCGGGGCTTTGATTGGCTCGCCGGGCGCTGAGTGGTCATTGGCTGCGATGGGTGGTCTGGGCGACTGAGAGGAGAAAGAGAAGGGGTGTTGGGCCTGGCGGGCTAACCCGGGCTGGGGACCGCTGGACGGCTTTGCGGGGCGGTGTCCGGAGAGCTGCGGGGCCCGGGCGCCCGGGGTTCACGCCACACTCCCAGAGGGTACCTGAACGAGCGGGCCGGCGGGGAGTAACCGGGACCATGGGGTGCTTCTTCTCCAACAGGCGGAAGGCTGAGAAGGAGTCGCAGCCCGAGGGCGGGGAGGAGCGGCCGAAGCAGTACAGCTGGGACCAGCGCGAGAAGGTAACCAAAGTCCCGTGGCCGCTGGTCTCAGGCCCTCCCGGGCCGTCCCGCGAGGGTCCCTGGCGGCCCGGGAGCCCTGAGAGGGCCGACCCAGCAGCTGCAGCTCTCTTGCGCGCGCTCTCCTCTCTGAAGCGAGTAGTTGAAGTCGGGGGGAGTGACTTTTTGGGGGTGCGGTGAAATACAGCGCTGGAGGGGGCGCCGCGGGGAACTGCGAAGCGCTGGAAGGGGGTTTAGAGCTCATTGTCAGAGCCCTGGGGGCTTTCCCTGCGCTCCAGGGGTGGACTCCGGGGAAGCAAGGAGAGCCGGGAATGCCCCGAAATCTGCTCATTTCACCGGCAGCGCCGAGCGGGGTTTTGTCCAGTCCTCGAGTTACACGTGGGACCGATTCTCATCTTTTTCGCGGCTCATGTTCGTCTGTGGCCGTTTTCTCTTTTGTCTGCCCTAGCCGCTAAATCTCTTGGGTGCCTAATGGTATATTCCACTGCTGGATTTTTCTCAGTTACGAAGCGAACTGTTGAGCGTACGGCTTTGCTTTTCCTCCTCTTCCAGTTACCCGAAAGGAATAATGAAAATCGAATCAGTCTTGGAACGTATGTCAGGACTGTATGGTGAAAATAACCAGCATAAACCAGGCAGTATTTTACTGTTGTTTTCAATGAATGAAAACGCCCTTCTTTTTACTTTTGTATACAGCCAGAAACGAGAAAGCTTTGAAACGTACCCTAGTGTTGCACAAAACACACTTAGTCATAAATTTCATAATGTTTCCTCTTTCTACATAGTTCTGCATTTGTGCTTAGTAAAATCCTTTGATAGATTTGGCAATTATTTTTCTTTTCCAAACAAAAAGATGTTTAAATAAACGTTGTAAACAGTTACTTCCTTGCTTAATGCAACTTATCTTTATGCGTGGATACTTCATAGTGAAGTTCGTATTGACTGTTATGATTTCATAGCCCTTCCTGCGTGATTTTCAATCGCCAGAATAATTTATTCATGGAAACGCAGTTCTCCGAGTGTCAGATTTAAGCAGTTGGAAGCTTTTTGCAGAATTCTGAGCCGCATCTTTCTACCCCGTTTCTCAGATCCTTCTTGGGTTGCATGGTATATTAATTCTCTTACCTATACATGATAGCATCATTTTATTGCGTAGGCATGGAAAGTGGTGTGCTTTCTGTCATACAAGAAGATTGCACCTATCATTCGGAGTTATTTGGTGGACAATTTTTAAAAAGATTCATTTCCTCAGCCTTAGTGTTTCTAACAATGCTCTTTAACCTTGAACTGTCTGCCATAGAGAAGCTTGTGTATTTGATTTTTATTTTAGCTTTGTGTTTTGAAACCATAGGCTAAAACTAAAGTGCTTTTATTAATTTTTTTATTTAGAGTAGTCTCAGTTGCCCTTTGACTCATTACTTCGTAATAAATGGTCTTACAGTTAACCTTTATTAACATAATGTTCAGGTTAGTTAGAATCTCATATGTTAATCTTTCTCTGGTTTTTTTTAAGATGTTATTTATTTATTTATTTGAGAGACAGAGAGAGAGAGAGAGGGGGAGAGGGACGAGCAGACTCCAGGCTGAGTGTAGAGCTCAATGCAGAACTCAGTTCCATCACCTTGAGATCATGACCTGAGCTGAAATCAAGAGCCAGAGGCCCAACGGACTGAACCACCCAAGCGCCCCTTTCTCCTTTTAGATACATGGATGTATTCTGTGATTTTTTTTTCTTTTGCTTTTTGGCTAAGTAAATGCATCGAAAAATAGAATAGTGGACACCAACATCTAAACTTTTCCCCCATATGAGCATGTAAACTTTCATTTGTAGACAGTTTTGAGCTTACAGGGAGCATTTTTGGGGAACACTAGTAGGTACTGTAGTTGTAGAGGTGTAAGACATATTACTGGATATGTAAAATAAGCTCATGCTTCTGGGTCTGTACATAATAAAAGTTAAAATATTGATCAACTCACCTAATCAGAATTTTTCTTACTAAATGAACATTATATTTTGAAAACAACCCGGTTTAGAACTCTGTTGGCCTATTAGAGAAAGAGAATTACTAGCTTACATTTTGAGACAGTGGAGCTACCACATTTCCCAACATTGCTTTACCTTTTTGGGATTTTTTCTTTTTCTTTAGGAATTTTTTATTTTATTTGTCAGAGAGAGAGTGTGCGAGAGCACAAGCATGGGGACTGGCAGGGGCAGAGGGAGAAGCAGGCTTCCCGCTGAGCAGGGAGCCCAATGCGGGGCTCGATCCCAGGACTCTGGGATCATGACCTGAGCCAAAGGCAGACACTTAACCGACTGAGCCACCCAGGCATCCCTTCTTTGGAATTAGGAGTGCGCTCTAGGGTGCCTCATTTATAGTAGCCTGCTAAATTTTATATGATTTTACAGATTTTTTTTCTAGTTCTTTCTCTCTCATAAGGCCAGTCTAGGCTAGTGTACAAATGTTCTGTATTAGTCCAGTGATACTTCTGCTGAGTTTAGTATGGTCTTGCTTGCCCCTAGAAGATTTCAGTTGTACCTTAAAAGGAACAGAATGCAAATATAGCCCAGAGAACATAAGTGAGATACGTTTTAAAGTTACATCAGACAATTGCCATTCAACTTTAGTTGTAAAAACATAATTCATTGCCTGAAAAGTTTCCTTGCAATTTGGAAAAGTGGTGTTTAAATTTTTCCTTAGGTTGTGTAATCAGAGTATCTTTGTTGAGAGGCACCCTCTGGGTTTTGGGTTTGGAGTTATGTAATTGGGTCAGTCTTAGGGGACTGAAGCTAGGAGAAATTGTCTCAGGATGTTTGGAGACTAAGTGTTGTCATGGCAACTGATATACTGTAATCAGCAGTGTATGAACCTTATTTTCTATTGCTGCTAACTTGGAAAAAGTGAAAAGCTTACTGTACAATTACTACATTGACATGAGAAATATTTTTGGATTGTAAGTTTTTTTTTATTTAAATCCAAGTTAGTTGACACATAGTGTGTTATGAGTGTCAGGGGTAGAATTTAGTGATTCATCAGTTGCATACAACACCCAGTGCTCATTCCATCAAGTGCCCTCCTTAATGCCCATCGCCCAATTATCCCATCCCCCCACCCACCTCCCCTCCAGCAACCGTCTGTTTGTTCCCTGTTGTCAAGAGTCTCTTATGGTTTGCCTCTCTGTCCATTATTACCTTATTTTATTTTTCCTTCCCTTCCCCTATGTTCATCAATTTTGTTTCTTAAATTCCACATATAAGTGAAATCATATGGTATTTGTCTTTCTAATACCCTCTAGTTCCATCCATTTTTAAATTATTTGGAAAGAAATGCTTTTACACTTTTTATCTGTATGCTGCCTCTCGTGGCTAGGCAAATTAATATATAAATACTCAAACACCAAGGAATACTCAAAATTATAAAAATTATCCCTGCCCTTAAAGAGCTGACTGTTTTATTGAGTTAAAACAGGAATATTTAAGTGCAAACAAGGAAAAGATGAGTGGTACGGAAAAGTCATTTTCATTTTCCAGTTATTCATACCAGTACTCCTCCTGGATGATAGAAATGAGGATTCGTCCTCTAAACAGTGATGGCATAAGTGAATTTGAGTATGGGCAACATATCTTGTATCCATTACATTCGTCTCATATTTGATAGAAATAAAACTAAACAAAAGCCTTATACCAGAGATTCAAGTAACTTCATTTTATTTGGTGTCTGTTTCATGACTTTGGATAAAGCAGTCAATTCGTGCACTTCAGGTTCCTCGGCTATAAAATGGGACAATGCTAAGGATTACTGTTTAACAGCGTGAAGCCCTGTCCTGACAAAAGGGGGTTAGACAGTAATGGTCACCTCTGAAGATAGAACTCAGACCAGAGATTGGACAGGACAGAACCGGTCTTATAAAGCAGATCATAATTCCTGGGGTTGTTCATCAGTGGAAGGAGTGGCTTTGTGAGGAACTAATCTCCATATTAGTCAAAAGATTTCAGACAGCGGTTGGATGGCCACTTACTGGAAAGAAGTATCTGCATTGAGTAGGGGGCTAGATGCTGTTTTTAGCCTTTTAAGTATGTAAAGTACATATTCTAGTTATCAATTGCCGCATACCAAACCACTCTAAAACTCAGTGGCTTAGAATAATGGCAAGTACTTATTTTGTTCACAACTCTGCGATTTGTGTAGGGTTTATCAAGTTTGGCTCTCTGCTCTCTGCCGCATCAGATGCAGCAGCTTGACTGGGGGCTGGAGGATCTGCTTTCAATATGGCTTAATAACAGAGCTGGCTGGCAAGTTGATTCTGGCATTTGGCTAGGGCTGAGGGCCCGGGGCCTCTTCACGTAGCCCAGGCTTCTGCACAGCATGATGGCTGGGTTCCAAGGGCAAGTGTCCTAAGAGAGACCGGGAGAGGCTGCATGGCTTTTTCTAACTAGCCTCTTAAGTGATGTAGCATTACTTTGCCACATTCTCTTGGTTGAGGTATTCACAAGTGCCCACCCACGTTCAAGGGAAGGGACCTTTTGATGGGAGGAGGATCAACGAATTTGTCCACATGTTTTAAATCTTTTACGTAAAGTTGTTGTTACTGTTTTTTAAAGGAGATAACTAGCTCTTTGTTTATTCATTTTAAAAACAGCTTTATCACTAATCACCAGGGAAATGCAAATTAAAACCACAGTGAGGGGCACCTGGGTGGCTCAGTCGATTAAGCCTTTGGACTCTTGACTTCCGCTCAGGTCATGATCTCAGGGTCATGAGATAGAGCCCTGCGTTGGGCTCGGTGCTCAGTGGGGAGTCCGTTTGGGATTCTCTTCCTCTGCTCCTCCCCCTGCTCACACGCACATTCTCTCTCCCTCTCAAATAAATAAATAAATCTTAAAAAAACCCACAATATCACCTCATACCTGTCAGAATGGCTAAAATAAAAAACTCAAACAGCAAGTGTTGGCCAAGATATGGAGAAAAAGGCATCCTCTTGCACTGTTGCTGTTGGTGGGAATGCAAACTGGTGTGGAATACAGTACGGAGGTTCCTCAGAAAATAAAAAACAGAACTACCCCACTATCCAGTAATCGCACTACTGCGTAATTGCCCAAAGAATACAAAAACACTAATTTGCACCCCTATGTTTATTGCGTCATCATTTACAATAGCCAAATTATGGAAGCAGCCCAAGTGTCCCATCAATAGATGAATGGAAAAAGAAGATGTGGTATACATATAATGGAATATTACTCAACCACAAAAAGAATGAAATCTTGCCATTTGCAACAACATGGATGGAAGCTAGAGAGTATAAAGGCTAAGCGAAATAAGCCAGTCAAAGAAAGAGAAATACCATATGATTTCACTCATGTGGAATTTAAAGAAACAAAACAAACGAACAAAGGAAAAAGAGACACAAACCAAAAAACAGACTCGTAACTATCAAGAACGAACAGATGGTTACCAGAGGGGAGGTAGGTGGGGAGATGGGTAAAATAGGTAATGGGGATCAAGAGTACACTTATCTTGGTGAGCACTGGGTAATGTATGGAACTGTGGAATCACTGTATTGTACACCTGAAACCTAACATTCTATGTTAACTACACTGGAATTAAAATTTTTAAAAAACAGAAAAAAATATGTTGAGTCCTTAAAAAGGACTAGAAATAAATGTCTAAATTTTCTGAAGTTTTTATAATAAGCACACCTTATTTTTATAATCGGATATATATGCAGTGTATATAAATAGAAATATTAATAAAAATGCGATCTCTGGGGGAAAAATATATAATTAATGAATACCTATAAAAGACTAATATAGATTTCTACTTGACTATTATTTTATTATAATTCTATTCAAATCTGTATAAACATAAAGCCAGGCATAAATCCCTTATGTTTACACTATTCTAAAGTGATTAAATAAAAAAAGCTTAAGCACATATAATAATGAAGCAAATAAAATTAAACAGTTTTAATATAAAAAATAGCTTTATTGAGATACATCTACCATACAGCTTACTTAAGGTATACAGTTCAGTAGTTTTAGTAAGTTCACAGGGTTATGATGCCATTACTATGATCTAATTTTAGAACATTTTCATTCCCCACAAAAGAAATCCATACCTATTAGTAGTTCTTCCCACTTCCCTCTCTCCCCACCCCCAGCCCTGGGAAACCACAATTTTACTTTCTATCTCTATAGATTTGCCTATTTTACACATTTCATATAAATGGAATCACACAGTATTTGGCCTTTTGTTACTGGCTTCTTTCACTTAGCATGTTTTTGAGATTCATCCATATTGTAGCATGTATCAGTACTTTATTCCTTTTTATCGGTGAATAATATTCCACAGAATAGATAATTACTTATAACTTTTATTTGTCCAGTTTATTTATCCATTCATCAGTTGGTGGACATTTGGGTTGTTTTCGCTTTTTGGCCATTACAAATAATGCCGCTCTGAATATTTGTGTACAGTTTTTTATGTGGACATACGTTTTTATTTCTCTCAGGGATATACCTAGACTTGGTATTCCTGAGTCATATAGTAACTCTATGTTTAACTTTTTGAAGATCTGCTGAACTTTTTTAAAGTGTCTGCACCATTTTATATTTCTACCAACAGGGTATTGAGGGTTCAAATTTCTTCACTTACATAAAGTTTTGGTAAAGGGGAAAAGCACAGAGAGTGAAAAGTATATGGGACTGGGGTTTTAATTTGTATTCTACACACCAGTATACCTCATTGGTAAAGGCCTTTAGCTTTTCCAGCTTTCAATTTCCCAAGATCCACTGGAGTTCTCTAATTCTTTGAGCATCTCAGGATGGGGCGGGGTGGGGGGTAAGCATTGCTAGATGCATTCAGGCAAATCGGGGTAAACAAAGGGAATGTGATAGGATGTGAAATTAGATTAAGATTAGATTAGATGGTATGGAAAATCCTTTTTTTTTTTTCTTTTTTAAAGATTTTATTTATTTGGCACAGAGAGATAGTGAGAGCAGGAGCACAAGCAGGGGGAGTGGGAGAGGGAGAAGCAGACTTCCCACTGAGCAGGGAGCCCGATGCGGGGCTCGATCCCAGGACCCTGGGATCATGACCTGAGCCAAAGGCCGGCGCCCAATGACTGAGCCACCCAGGCGCCCCTGGAAAATCCTTTTCAGTCCTAAAATTTTATAATTCTATTTTGTGGTTATCAATTTAGCAACATGGTGAGCTAATATAAATACAGTGCTTCACCTTCTTTTATCCTCAGTGTACATAAGATCAAGGTACTGGTATTTATTATTATTTCTATAATTACTTGGCACTGCCATTTTCATTTATGAAATAACCTTTCAGCTATGTAGCTGTAGTCCTGAAACTGATTTAACGATGTTGAAATTTTAAGTAATTTTATTTTAAATGAAATGTAATTTACATACAGTGAAATTTACCCTTTTAAAGTATACAGTTACGAGTTTTGGCAAATGAACATAGTCAAGTAACTGATCACCACAGTTGAGATATAGAACAGTTCCATCATCCCGCCAGATTTCCTCATGCTCCTTTGTAGTTGCCTCTGATCACTTTTTTATTCCTGTAGTTTTATCTTTTTTTTAAAAGATTTTCTTTATTTATTTGACAGAGAGAGACACAGCGAGAGCGGGAACACAAGCAGGGGGAGTGGGAGAGGGAGAAGCAGACTCCCCGCCGAGCAGGGAGCCCGATGCGGGGCTCGATCCCAGGACCCTGGGATCATGACCCGAGCCGAAGGCAGATGCTTAACCAACTGAGCCACCCAGGGGCCCTTTGGGGTCATGGGACTTTGTATCCACGTGCCAAGTGTACTGTGGGTCCCACCCACAGCTCCCACTCAAGGGTAAGCCCTTGTGCATGCATCGTTGGGCCCTATGATGGCCCGCTAGCCACACATGTTTAGACTGAAGGTCAGGGACTCCTCTGACCCAAAAGCAACAAATCCACAGTCGGGCCAGCAATCTAGGATTTCGCCTACCAAGAAATTAGCTGGGTCATATTCCACTCTGAGAAATTTAGCTGGGGAATACCAAAATAATTGGACAGTTGGTGGTTCTGATGAGAGAACAGAAACTGTGACTAAAGAAAGCTATGAATGGCGATTCCCTGCAGCAATTAGCAATAACATAATGAAAAGATGCTCGCATGAGATGAAAAAGTTTTGGGGATCTAATGTACAACATGGTGACTGTACTTAACAGTACAGTATTGTGTACTTGAGACTTGCTATGAGGGCAGAGCTTTAATGGTCTGGACAAAACGACCAAATGGTAATTATGTTAGGTAAAGATGTGTTAACTAGCCTTATCGTGGTAAACATTTTGCAGTATATATGCGTATCCGATACACGCGCGTGTCAAGTCATCACGTTGTACACCTTGAATTTACATAATGTTTGGGGGCGCCCGGCTCGGTCAGTTAAGCGTCTGCCTTTGGCTCAGGTCATGATCCCAGGGTCCTGGGATCTAGCCCTGCATCGGGCTCCTTGCTCGGCGGGGAGTCTGCTTCTCCCTCTCCCTCTGTTGCTCCCCCAGCTTGTGCTCTCTGTCTCTCTCTGTCAAATAAATAAATGGAAGAATCTTTTAAAAATAAAGTCTTATTTATTTAAGTACTCTCTTCACCCCACATGGGACTCAAAACTCTTGACCCGGTGATCAAGAGTTACATGCTCTACCAACTGACCGGACTGGGTGCCCCATCCCTATAGTTTTGTCTTTTTGAGAAAGTCATATAAATGGGACCCTGTAGTATGTAACCTTTTGAGTCTGCCTTCTTTCACTTAGCATGATACTTTTAAAATTCATCCATGTTACTGCATGTATCAGGAGTTCCTTTTTACTGTTGATTAGTATTCCATTATATGGGTGTATCATGTTTGTTTATCCATTCACTGGTTGAGGAACATTAGGGTTGTTTTCAGTTTTGGTAATTGTGAATAAAAAGCTGCATGGTTTTTGAGTGAACATAATTTTTCATTTCGTTTGGGTGAATACCTAGGAGTGGGGTCACTGACTCATGGAAATTGTGTGTTAAGTTGTATAAGAAACTGCCAGACTGTTTTCCAGAGTGGCTGTGCCAGTTTGCGTTCTTCCCAGCCGTGTATGAGATCCAGTAGCTATGCCACCAGCACTTGGTATGGTCAGGGTTTTGGTTTGTTTTTTTAATTTTAGCCATTCTAATAGGCATGTAGTGGTATTTCATTGGGGTCTAACTTGCATATCCCTCATGACTAATGATGTTGCGCATTTTTCCACGTACTTATTTGCCATCCATATATTTACTTTGGTGAAGTGTTTATTAAAATCTTTTGCCCCTTTTTTACTAGGTTGTTTTCTTAATTGACTTTTGAGACTTATTTTAATATATCCTGGATACAAGTCCCTTGTCATATGTGTGTTTTGCAGATTTTTTTTTTTTACCAATTAATGATTTGTCTTCTCTTAACAGTGTCTTTTGAAGAATAAAAGTTTTCTATTTTGATAAAAGTCCAGCTTTCAATTTTTTCTTTTATGGATTGCGTTTTGGGTTTCACATCTAGAAAATCTTTGCCCAACCAAGATTACAACAATTTTCTCCTCCGCTTTATTCTAGAAGTTGTAGAGTTTTGGTTTTACAGTTAGGTTCTGTGATCCATTTTGAGTTAATTGTTATATATGGTGCAAAATATGAGAGATTCTTTTTCTTTCTTTTTTACATATAGATTTCCAATTGTTCCAATAACATTTGTGGAAAAGACTCTCCTTTCTGTATTGTATTGCCTTTGCACCTTTGCCAGTGTATACATAAGTCTATTTTTGACCTCTCTATTCTGTTCCATTGATTTATGTGCCTAGTAAACATTGGTTTCTGTTTGAATATGGTTAAATACGAAGAAACAACCAAGAAAACGTACTTAGGAGCCAGACTGCCTAGGTCTGAGACTCAGCTCAAGCACTTAACTAACTGTGTGACTTTGGGCAAGTTATTTATTTAGCCTCTGAGTGCCTAAATTTTCTCATCTGTAAAACAGAGACGATAGTACACAACTCTCATAGGGGTTTTCATGAGTATTTTTTAAAAGATTTTATTTATTTATTTGAGACAGAGAAAGCTGCGTGCAGACCTGCAGGGGGGAGGGGCCAAGGGGGAGGGAGAGGGCTGGCAGAGCCCGAGGGAGGGCTGGATCTCGCCTTCCTGAGATCACGACCTGAGCTGAAATCAAGAGTCAGACACTCAACACACCAAGCCACCCAGGCGCCCCGGGGTTTTTAGGAGTATTGAGTGAATGGATTATAAAGCACTGGAAATGGTGCCTCGTGCCTATAGGGTGCTTCTTATACTCCTGAGCTTTATTTTGGGACTTCAGTGCAGACAGGCTTTCCATTAAAATTTAAAAATTCTACTGTTTCATCTCAGATTATCATTATGGAAGTTTACCTGTGGAGATGAATTTTAATGGAAAATTTGCATTGCTACTCGGTAAAAAATAAGATGTTTACTTTCGTTTTCTGTTAGGAAAATAATGCTTAACTTAGTTTAGTAGCTGTATCAGGTGAATTGCAGCTATTGAAATGTTTCTTTGATTCTTAAAGTGTATTTACTACCTTTTATGGATTGTAGTAAGAAATACAGCCTAAACTGAGCTCACTTCATAAGTGGCATTTGTGAAATGGTAGCTTGAAATATGACCTTCCCATGTTTGTGATTTTGGGCACTTTATTTGAGAAAGAAGAGTTAACTTTTGCAAAATTACTGTTGTACTAAGCTTCAGGTTATCTATTATTACTTTTTGTTTTGAAGAACTTTCAGGATTTGTTGAGAAAGTACAGCAACATAAATCCTAAATTTCTCCTTTGTAGACCATATTTACAGTCCAAATAATTTTGTACTATAGAACTCTGTAGCTTAGAGGATCTTTAACTATAGCATTAATTTCTCCCCATAAATAGAAGAACTGAGGTGTCTGGATAAAACACTTAGAAGAATAGTAAATTACATTTAACTCCTCACCATTAGCAGTTGTTATGGACTGAGTGTTTGTGTCCCTCCAAAATTCCCATGTTGAAGCCCTAACTCTCCCTGTGGCTGTGTTTGGAGATGGGGCCTCAAAGGAAGTAATTAAGGTTAAAAGGGATCATAAAGGTGGGGCCCTGATCTGATAGGATTAGTGTCCTTATAAGAAGAGACATCAGAGAGCTTGCCCAGCACTCACCCAGGAAGGAAACCAACTGTGATGGCACCCTTAATCTTGGACATCCCCAGCCTCCAGAGTGTGAAATATAAATTTCTGTTGTTTAAGCCACCTGGGTGTTATTTTGTTATGGCAACCAGTCTTAGTCTGTCTCAGGCTGCCATGACAAAATAGCATAGACTAGGTAGCTTAAACAACAGACATTTCTTTATTAAATGGTTCTAGAGACTGAGAAGTACAAGATCAAGGTACCCGCAGATCGAGTGTCTGGTGTCAAAGATAAATACTGCTGGACATTAGTTAAAGCATTGAAAACAGATTTTGTTCAGTAACTGCTGACACTAGGGGACAGAGCTGAGCTCCGTACCAATTTGTGTAGAGCTGATTTCAGCAATTTTATCAGGAAAATGAGGGAACTGGGAGAGCAGGGGCTCCATAAAGTCAGAGAAGTGAAAATTACAAAGTTGGTCAGTGTAAATGTGATTAAACCAGCTGTGTTTGTTCACTCGCAGTTATCAACCTTAGGATTCTGTCCTCCCACAGAGACTGGTGGTACACAGAGGCCCTATCCTTCCTGGTAATTGTATTTCAAAGGAATGACTCTCAGGTCCTTGAGAAAGATATCACTGAGTTTTAAGACTTACATATTCACAACTGTTAAGCCCCCTTTTTTAAAAAAAAGATTTTATTTATTTATCTGAGAGAGAGAGAGTGAGAGTACACAAGCAAGGGGAGCAGCAGAGGGAGAGGGAGAAGCAGACTCCCGGCTGAGCAGGGAGCCCAATGCGGGGCTCGATCCCAGGACCCTGGGACCATGACCTGAGCCGAAGGCAGACCCTTAACTGACAGAGCCAACCAGGCGCCCCTGTTAAGCCCTTTTTAATAAATGCTCTAAGAAAGGGAAGTCAGGGGCCTATTATCAAGTATTGGCTAGAATAAGTAGTAAATTTTCCTGGCAGGAAGACTTTCCAGGCAGGAATTTTAATGGGGGTAGGGGGGTAGGGTCCTTCTAGAGACATGGCTTTGTGCTGCTAGAAGACATGCTAGAGTTTGGTCGGGTCTCTTAGTGCAGGGATTTGGACGGAATTGTAATGTGCCAAGAGTTCCACAGTTCTCACTGGTGAGGGCCTGCTTCCTGGTTCATATTCAGTTACCTTCTTGTGGACTCATGGCCTTTCCTCTAGTGTGTGCACAAGGAGGGAGGGAGACGGAGGGAGGAAGAGAGGGAGATCTCCTCTTCTAAGAGCCCTGATCCCATCATGAGGCCCTGCCCTTATGATTTCTTCTAAACCTGAAAGGCCTAACTCCCAAGTACCATCACTTTGGGGGTTAGGGCTTCAGCATTTGAACTTTGAGAGGATATAGGTATTCAGTACATAACACTTCCTGTGCAGACTAAGGCAGCAGCTCAGTAATTTCAAAGTTAAGAAAGAGTGGATATTATTTCTGCGTTTGCAACAAGTCTTAACTGCAACTACTGGTATAGTACTAATTATAATTAATATAGCTGAAACTTCTCAAATACCATACATCTTATGTATCATTTCCATGCAAAACAAATTTGCCAAATTCCTTTAAGTAACAGGTATTAACTGTTATTTTTTTAAGATTTTATTTATTTATTTGAGAGAGAGAACACACTAGCTGGGGGGGAGGGGCAGAGGGAATGGGAAAAGCAGAGCAGACTCCCCACTGAGCAGGGAGCCCGACCTGCAGACCCCAGGACCCCAAGATCAAGACCCGAGCCAAAGGCAGATGCTTAACCAGCTGAGCCACCCAGGCGCCCCAACTTTTATTTTTTTATTTTTATCCAAACACTGGTTTGTTCCCTACTTAATTCTCAGATAAATATGCTTGCAAATGTTTGAACTTGTTATCCATATCTCAGGCAAAGATAATTTGGCCAGAATCTTGAACCCCAAATTAATTCCCCAGGAAGATACAGAGTTTTACATCAGAGTTTTAGGTACAGTGAGATAAACTATAAACTGAAACTTGAAGATTCTACTTGCCCATTGAGTCTGAGGCCTTGGTAGAGACAGGCCAACTCCTGGGCTCCTTTTCCCTGCACCTAATCCTGGTGCGCTTGATCTTCTCACCCCCACTGCGGGAGGTGGGTTGGTGCCAAGGTGACAGGCTGAAGAAGACCAGACAGTGTTTTTACCCTCCTTAAGGCCTAAAGCAGAACTGACTGAAACCACTCTTGCAAGTTCCCTTTTCTCCACTTTAAGGCCTGGATTAGATCCAGATCCCATTAGCCTGCTCCGTGACCACATTCCCATCCCCTTTGACTGGCTCTTCCAAGCGGAAGGCAGCCGCAGCTTTCTTTTACCGCAGGTATGGGAGAGAAGAGAATGTAAAAAGGAGAAACCCAGGACTGGTATTAAGAGTGCCCTTGCCTCCTTTGTGTATAATTATCTTCCTACTCAGAAGTTGGCCAACTTGCGCGGTGACCTGACTGAATGTCCCTAGGAATATCATGTTGTTCTTGATCATTATCGGGATCTCTCTTCTTTGGGGATGGCGTGGAGAATGGGGGAGTGGGGAAGTGTGTGATTACCAAACTTAGTTACTCTTCACATTTGTTTATTAAAACGACCCCTGGGGACCGCCTCCCTCCTGGTTACACTCTGAGGTAACAAAGATTCAGTAGTTAAAATGGATTCAACATGGGTGTATGGAGTGCCTCTGTGGTGCCAAGCACTGTTCTAGGTGCAGGGGAAAACAAGGGTGAGCAAGGCAGATAATCCTTTCCCTCGTAGACCTTATGTGCCAATGGAGGGCTGGTAGAATAAAGACAATAAATACAATTCGTACACAGTGCATTAAAAGGAAGTTAAGTGCTTTGGAGAAAAATAAAGAAGGGTAAAGAGGTCGTGTTGGAGGAGGTGTTTCCGTTTTAAGTAGATTGGTTACAGGATGCCAGCCCAAAGATCGCTGTACAGGAAGAGATAGACACTAGTATTTAATGCAACATAGAGCCTCCGAAAAGGGGGAGCAGGCTCCTGGTTGAGGAAACTGGAGAGCTTCCCAGAAACAAGTTTGACAGGTGGACAGGAAGAACTAGGAGAAGGCCGTCTGGGCAAAGGAGAATCAGAGGGCAGAGACAAGTCACGACAAGTGCTTCAGAGCTACTGAGGAATATGTTGCCACAGCAGATCAATAGGAATTAGGAGCAAAATGTAAGTTGTTATCACGTAATAGTGACTTACATTGAAGGATTTTTCTAATACTGAACCATTTGCACTCAACTTGGTTGTGGTGCTTTCTCTTTTTATAGGATTGATTTAATTTGCAGGGTGGTGGTGTGTTGTGTGTTTTTTTTTCTTCCCCCATCTACAGATGTGAGTGAAATGAACCTAAAATCTTCTTCTTTTGTTATGTCTTTGTTTTTCTTACTAGGTTCTTGCCAGGCAGGCTAGTAGCATGAGTTAGGACTGGTCCTTCTTTTTCTGTTGTCTTTATGGGTTTGCATAAACCTGGGATAAATAAAATTGGAATCTGCTTATAAAACCATCTGGACCTGGTGTTTTCTTTGTGGGAACACTTAGCCCACTGGTTGTATTTCGTTAGCAGTAAATAGCATTTTATTTAAGCTTTTAACTTCCTCTGAAGTCAGTTGTGCGAAGTTATTTTTGGGGGCGCCTGGGTGGCTCAGACGGTTGAGCGTCTGCCTTCGGCTCAGGTCGTGATCCCAGGGTCCTGGGATCGAGCCCTGCGTCGGGCTCCCTGCTCAACAGGAAGCCTGCTTCTCCCTCTCCCTCTGCCTGCTGCTTCCCCTGCTTGTACACACTCTCTCTCTCTCTCTGTCAAAAATAAAATCTTTAAAAAAAAAAGTTATTTTTTAAGAGATTTGTTCATTTCATAGACAAAATCTCCTGAAACTTGTTGGTATATGGTTATTGATACTACTGTCTTTTTAACCTCCATTTATGGTAATATCCCTCTCTTCATTCATATCGTTCGTGTTTCATTCTTCTTTCCTTGGTCATTCTTGCCAGAAGTTTGCCTATTTTTTGCCCCCCCCCAAAAGAAAACATATGTTTGGCTTTGCTCATGTTTTCTATTATATATTTAATACCTAAGTCATTAACTTCTATTTATCTTTTTTCTCCTGCTTTCTGTAGGTTTATTTATTGTCTAATTTCTTAAGATGGACATTTAACTAATTTTGAGTGTTTTTATTATAGCTATTTAAGGTTATAGATTTCCTTCAAAGCACCATCTTTGCTGCATCCCCAATGTGGCGCCTTAACATTTAATTCTAAGTATTTTTAGATTTGATTATGATTTCTTTAACCCATGAGTTATTGAGCAGTGTGTTTTTAAAATTTTCAAGTAGGCAAGAATTTTTAGAAGTATCTTTTGTTATTAACTTTTAACTTAATTACATGTTGGTCCCATATCATGGTCTGTAAGTTATCTGTCATTTGAAATTTGTTTAGGCTTTATGATCTAGTATATGATTTTTTAAAAAGCTTTAATGTGTCCTTAAGAAAACTGTGAGTACACTCTACTTGTCGGATGCAGAACTCAAGCTTATTCTCATTGTGTTTTTCAGATCTTATATATTTTGTTAATATTTTTGGTCTCCTTGACCAATCAGTAGTTGGGAGAAGCACATTAGAAGACACTCCTTAGATTTTAATCTGCCAGTTATGAGGGTTTGGAGAGGTCCAGAGCAACCGTCAGAGTCAGTCCCCACCTGTTTTTTCCCAGCTCTTCACCAGCCCAGGGTTTCTGTCCTGCCCTGAATTTACTCAAAGGAAGTCTGGACCAGAGATCTGAGTCCCAGCAGGTGCGGAAGAAGCGCTGTTGTCTCAAGATTTAGGGTGGGGGAGAAGCAAGAGCAGAAATCCCAGAGGTTCCTTTTCTGTTTTATCCTCCTGCTCTCCCCCACAGGGACTTCTCATAGTTTCCCCTTTTCTTGGTGTTTTCCTTACATGGTCCCTTTGGGGCTGATCTTAGGCAATAGGGAACCAGCAACCATGCTAATTCAGTTTCTTGGTAGAGACCAAACTGGAATACTGTACCTCTTTTGGAAAAAAAAAAAAAAAAAGATAAGTTTATTTACTTGAGGGGGCAAGCAGAGGGAGAGAATCTTTGAGCAGAGTCCGCACGGAACTTGGAGCCTGACACGGGGCTCGATCTCACAATCCATGAGATCACGACCTGAGCCAAAACCAAGAGTAACGCAACTGATTGAGCCACCCAGGCGCCCTGGTACCTTTATATACATGCATCACCTGTAAAATCCTAGAAATAGAATTGCTTGAACACTTCTTTCCACATTAAACCTGTGTTTGCCTCCTGTATTTTTCCCTTCTTCTGATGTATGGCACACTAACATCCAATCATATAAATCAGAGCAGTGTTTTTTCAAACCCTTCAGTGGGATAATAGAAAATTTGGGGGGCTTAACACAAAATTAGGGTAAATATTATTTGTGAAGCTTTCATTTCTTTGGTATGTGTACATGCACAAATACAAGTAGGTGTACTGGGCTGTGCTGAAGAATCTACTAATGTGGATTATAGTCCAAAAAAGTCAAAAAACACTGACTACAGAACTAGGAATCATTTTGGATCCATCCTTCTGCCTTACCTCCTATAGCCATTGAATTACCAAATTGATTCTACTTCCTCGATATTTCTCAAATTTATCCTATCTTCCGCTTCTCTCCTAACCACTGCTCTCCGTCCAGTCCTTGCTGGATGACTGACTGCAACAATCTCAGATCCATGCTCCCCCTCCATATTCTTATCAGAGTAATCTTCCTGCAATGTAAATTTTTCTTATTTAAAATCTTCCTGTGGTAACCAACTGCCCATGGATAACTTCCAGGCTTTATGATACGGCCCTTACCTATCTCTCTAGCTTCATCTACTCCCATTCTAGTATCACTGGTAAACACCAAACCACTTTTGTTTTTCCTCACGTTCTCCGAAGAGTTTTATTTTGTTAATTCTTTCACTTTTGCCTGGTGTGGGAAGGGAGGCTCCTTTACTCCTATCCGTTTTATGTGGTGATCTTCAGCTTGTTCATTCTCACTTTGTTAGTAAAGTCTTACACCCCTACCTCCCCCACCGCAGGTGTCATTCTCCTCTGTGTTTCCAGAATATTCTAGGCATCTTGCATTACACAGCCAAGTTGTTTTTAAATCATCTGTTTAGGTTAGTTTTACTTTTTTTATGGGAAGAGCTGGTCATACTCATGTCAGTGCCTAAGAGACCATCTGGCTCATATTGGGTGTTCAAATGTTGGTTGAATGACTGAAGATCTGGGAAATTGAAGTGCCTCTTCCAAGGTGATGTTGCTTATAGGTGACAAAATTAAGACTGGGAGACAAAGTGCCTCTCTTATTGCCTCATGCTGCAGACCAGTACTCCTTCTAGTACATTATATAAAACTGGATAAGTACAACATTTATTGTGCAATACTGAATAAGTCACTTTAAGTTAGTTTGGTAATGGTTGGGATGATTATCCTCTGTGACTAATCAAAATTTTACCTACTCTCTGGGAGTCTATTTCTGGCACATGAATAGTTTTGCATGAAATCTAATATGTGCAAAAAGGTAAAACAGTGCAAGTAGACTCACATGTAATTAAAAAAAATCAAAATGGCCTTTTTGTGGCTCTTAGAGGTCAGTTAGAATTTTAAAATATATAATGTGACAAATTCCAGGCATACTGTTTAAAAGGTTATGTGTGCTTTAGTTTAGAATATCTAAAGATAGGAATGGTGGCATTTAAAGAATTACATTGTAGGAAAAGCTCAATAAATATTTGAATCAAACTTGCAGATGGGAGTTATGCCATATAGTAATTCTTGTGCCTTCGGGTTCTTCCATTTTCTGTAGCATATTGCAGAAATCAGTCGGGGTTTAGAAACTAAGACCCATGCATCCATATACTGAAGGATAGAGAAATATATTTCAGTCTGGGTGTATTTCCAATTTCAGAAGTTTTTAAAGAAGCAGCAGAAGTTGTTTTAAATTTTCACTTGTGGAATTTAAGAAGCAACACAAACGAACAAAGGAAAAAGACAGTCGAAACACCGGACTCTTACATAGAACAAACTGGAGGTTACCAGAGGGGAGGTAGGTGAACTAGGTGATGGGGATTAAGGAGGGCACTTGTGATGAGCACCGGGTGATGTATGGAATTATTGAATCACTACACTGTACACCTGAAACTAATATGACACTATATGTTAATTACACTTGAATTTAAAAAATTTAAAAATTGAAGCATCAGGAAAAAAGAAAGGGTCAGAGCTGAAATATTCCTTAATATCATCCAAAATGCTGTGTGCGTGAGAATTTCCCCAACGGTTTCAAAAAAGTATCTCTATAGTTGGTATGTTGAAACAGGATCCACACAATGTTCACACCTTGTTTGGTTGTTACGTCCTTGAGTCTTTCTTTATCACAGTTTCCTCTCCCTTTTTTCCCCCCTCATTTCTCTTAATTGTTGGAAAAAAATAATTTGTGCTGTTCATTTTCTTATTGTGTTGCCAAGTTGGTGAGAGTAGGAACTTCTTATTTTAGCGCCAAGAACTGTGCGTGGTACCCAGTAGACACTTGACTAATATTTGTTGAATAATGTTAGTAATACTCAAGGCCTGTGTTTTGTCCCTGCAGGTTAATCCAAAAGACTACATGTTCAGTGGCCTGAAGGATGAAACAGTAGGTCGCCTACCTGGCCAAGTGGCAGGACAACAGTTTCTCATTCAAGACTGTGAGAACTGTAACATCTACGTCTTTGATCACTCGGCTACAATTACTATCGATGACTGTACTAACTGTGTAATTTTTCTGGGACCTGTGAAAGGCAGTGTGTTTTTCCGGAATTGCAGAGATTGCAAGTGCACGTTAGCCTGCCAACAGTTTCGTGTGAGGGATTGTAGAAAGCTGGAAGTCTTTTTGTGCTGTGCCACTCAACCCATCATTGAGTCTTCCACAAACATCAAGTTTGGCTGCTTCCAATGGTACTACCCTGAATTAGCGTTCCAGTTCAAAGATGCAGGGCTAAGTATCTTCAATAATACCTGGAGCAACATTCATGACTTTACACCTGTGTCAGGAGAACTCAACTGGAGCCTTCTTCCAGAGAATGCTGTAGTGCAAGACCATGTTCCTCTACCTACTACCGAAGAGCTCAAAGCTGTCCGAGTTTCCACAGAAGCCAACAGAAGTATTGTTCCAGTATCTCGGGGTCAGAGACAGAAGAACAGCGATGAGTCATGCTTAGTGGTATTATTTGCTGGTGATTACACTATTGCAAATGCCAGAAAACTAATTGATGAGGTAAGGAGAGAGAGAAGAGAGACAGACACACACCTAGATAGGAACACAACACTTTCTGGAGAACTTCTATTCTTTTCAAAAATTGGCTATTAGGAATACAGGCAATCCTTAAGTTCTAGTCCTCTCCCCCCTGCAGATGTATCTGTAAGCTGGTTGCTTGGCCTCAAAAGACTTTCCCAAAGAAACTTTAAAAAAATATAATTCAGTAAGCATTTATTAAGCACTTATTATGTGAAGAGTTACTTCTGTTGCCATATTTCATTGGCTATAGGATGCACATTTGTTTCCACATTTTTGCTCATCCGAAATGCATCTTACAACTGACAGCAACTTAAAGCTGATGACCTACAGTATATGCTGGAGATGGAGACACATGGGCAAAATTCTCTGCCCTCGGAGAACTTCCATTCGTTCTAATGAATGATTTCCACGGAAGCTTACAAAAGTAGTACTGCATAGTAAAGCATGACCTTATTTAGTTGGGAATATTTTTTTGGAGTTTTAATTGGTTGGAGGGGGTGGCAAAGACATTTAGGAGTACAACTTTTGGCCACTGGGGCGACTGTGAAAACCACCTCCACATTATTCTCTTTTGCCCTGTTGCTATGGGAAGGGGAGGTTGGTGTGTAAGAATGAGGTGGGAGCTGGGATAGCAGAGGTGGTGGGCTCAGGAGCAGGGACTCAGTGAGTGTGGGATTAAAGAAGAGTCCTTCTAGCGGAAGCAGCTTCCACTTGAAAAATAACTGGGGACGTAGAGATTAGAGGCTCCAGAAGCAGCAGTTCCTATGTTGGTGGGTGCTCCAGTAGGGAGGCAGCAGTGGGACATATTGGTCACTCATTAATCAGATGTTCTTCAGAAGGAGTGGTCAAATTTAAAAATCAAACTTCCGGAAATGAAGAAGTGAATGGAAAACTCAAGTCTCCTTTTGAATGGATTTTTTAAAAAATTATAACTGTTCTTTAAAAAAAAAAAAAACATTTGATTTATTTATTTGACAGAGAGAGAGAGAGAGCTAGAGGAGGAACACAAGCAGGGGGAGTGGGAGAGGGAGAAGCAGGCTTCCCGCGGAGCAGGGAGCCCAATATGAGGCTCGATCCCAGGACCCTGGGATCATGACCTGAGCCGAAGGCAGATGCTTAACGACTGAGCCACCCAGGCGCCCCTAAAAATTGAAACTGTTCTGTCGAAAGGAAGATTATAGGGGGGGAAAAAACACTAAAACTGACCACCGCTCTGTAGCTATACATCCCACAATGTAGAAAACCCATGTCTGAAACCTACAAAGTATATCTGAAGTCTAGTTTTCAAAACAACAGAAACCGAAGTATAATTTTAAGACTGTGGTATTTTTATTTTTTGTTCATGCCAATCTGCTGAAAACATGCTATGAATCTGGTAAGATATAGAAAAAGTACTTCTGGCCTTTGAGCAATCTAATCACATGCTAATCCAACATCCGAGAGGTCAGCATTTTCATTATACTTCATGGTGACTTAGAAAAAAATCTACATACAGTTTTCAGACAATGTAATTATTCAGGTTAAACTCCTTTTTTGGTAGGAACTGAGAAGTGGACATAAAGAATAGGTAGCACGTTTAAAGAAAAAAACCCATCAAAACAGTCTTTCTTCATGAGTCATCAGATGTTCTTAACCTTTTAATTTTTGGTATCTCATGTGTGAAATGGCAGCATTGTGTGCACTTGAAAGCAACATGACCAGGAAGAATGATGTTCTTTAGATGTCCTTCTGGAGTACGAGATATTTTAAAACAAAAATGCAACAACAGCTGTGATAATAATAGCTAACACTTATATAGTGTTCACTGTATACCAGGCGTTGTTATAAGGAATTTAAATGAAGTAACTCCCTTAATTTAGAATAACCTATGAAATAGGTGCCATTTAGTCCCCTTTTTACAGATAAGGAAAATGAGCCACAGAGAGAGCAAGTAACTTGCAAAAGGTCACTCAGCTGGTAAACAGCAGAGCCATGATTTAAATCCAGACTTAGAAAAAAATCTACATACAGTTTTCAGACGATGTCATTATTCAGGTTAAACTCCCTTTTTGGTAGGAATTGGCTTTAAGGCACAGTCTGAACCCTTAAGCATGATGCTAATCTGCTGCCCCAGTGGTAAAGGAACGTTGACGACTGCCTGGTGGAGCAGGAATGTGACTGAAAGTGCGGGGAGTCAAGGCAGATACTACCCTTCAGCCTAGAAGGAAAAACCCTGGGACTTTGTGGTTGGAGTTATCCTACCTAATTCTGAAAGCACAGAATTAAGGAATGACAAGAGCACAAAAAGAAAATGCCAAGTACATGTGAAGAGGGTATCAAAACATGCTAAAAGATCACTGACTTACATATTAAGGGAGAGATTACATATTTTTTCAAAAAAAAAAATGAAGCTCAAGTTCCCAGGAAAATATGTGTAGGAGCTACCTAATTCTGAGATGAAAAAAACAAAACAAAACAAAACAAAAAAACCCCCCCACAAAACTTGAGTCTTTCTCATATCATAACCCAAATACCTTAAGACAGCTTCGACTGGAACTGGGATCGCTAACTCTGGTTTTGTTAAACCCTAGGAGTATCGCAGAATTTTGTTTCACATTGTTCTTATAAATTAAATGTATCATAATAGTTTTTTGAGATAGGAAGTCCGGAAAAGCTGAATAAAGCAGAAGGCACATTCCAAAGGGAATCGAGAGAAGTTACTGGGCCTCAGTTTTCTCTCCTAAAAATCAGATTTCTTGCTTCCTCTTAGGTACATCACAGATATGCACAGGATAAATTAGTGTAAAAGTAGTTTGAATTGTTTGGAAGTAATGTATTGCATAATTTAAGTTGGGTAGTTAGCGCTATTTTCAAGTTTTTATAAGTAGAGGAATTTCCATGAATAAAGAGTCTCCAGATATCTGCAGTGAGATATCAAAATAGATCAAATTTTGTAATTCATTATTTGTTTTTAGGGAACAGTATTTTGAATTAATCATCTTGTCAGTTTATGCGTCTGACTACAAAATGAGAGGTAGTGAGCCATCTAGAAAATCTGAAACAGATGTAGGATTATTTCTGATATTTTAAGTAACTTTGCAGTCATCACCTGGCAGTGGATGTCCACGCAATTTTCTGCTACTTTTTTATGTATGTTTCTTTTTTCTGAGGCAGCATTGAGGGTTCTGAAAAAGGTTTTGAGTTTGAATCCAATTTGATGGAATGGTATGGGATAAGGTAGCTGATTGGATGAAATACGATCAGCCATTAAAAGTAATTTTATAGTGGAATAGCTGGGAAATATTCACAGTCAAGTAAGTGAAAATTTGTAGAATATTATATAAGTATCTGAATTTCTTTTAGAGATCTAAGTGTGGAAAGTTAAATATACTAAAATGTTAACAGTTGTGGTTATTCTTGGGAATTGGGTTAAGAGCAGGATTTTCTTTTCTTTTTTGTGATTATATGGATTTTACAATGAACATGTGTTATTTCTGTAATGGGAGAAAAAGAAAACTGGGGAGGGTAAAAGGAAGTATACCCAAATGGCAGTGGCACCTTTGAGTGGTGGCACCTCGGTTCGTATTTGTTTCTATTTTTTTCATTTTTCAGGTGTTCTGTGTTGAGCATATATGTATGTTACTATTATACTTAAAAATCCAATAGGCTTTGCTAAAAAAATTAAAGTGGTTGAATACTTTGCATTTTTAAAGACTACTTTCATCATTATTTTAAAAATTAATGTGTACTTATTGTACAGAATTGTAGAAATAAAGAGTATGTGTTTAAAAAGAAGTTTAAAAAGAAGAAATAAAGAAGAGTAAATGTTTAAAAAGCATCCATAACAAAAAAAAAATCACCCATAACATACTGTATCTTGAATAGTCTTTTTAGGAATAATCTTTCATTTATTTCATCTATCATCCGATTAACTAGGTTCGAATCACAGTTCTGTTACTTGATAGTTATGTGACCTTGAGTAAGTTTCTTTACCACTCTGTGCCTTCATTTTCTCACCTGTAAAATGAGGGTAATAATAGTACCTACCTCATGAGAGGGTTAAATGTACTATGCATGTAAAGCACGTAAAACTGCCTGCACACAGTAGGGCTCCATAAATGTGGTCTATCACCATTGTGCTATACTATATATATGTTTGTAGCATGCTTTTCAAAATTATGACATAAGCTTTTCCCCACTTTATTATTTGTTATGTTTAATGAACTATGCTATTTCATCATGCGATGAATGTACCCTAGTTTACCTACTTGACCATTCTCTTCTCATTGGACAAACATTAGGCACTGCAGACTACCCATCTGGAAAAATCTTGTGTATATGAAAACTTGTTAGAGCAAACGCCTTGAATTAGAGTGATGATTCAAACAAAAATCAGCATGCTGTGTTGCATTTTATACAGAAAAATACTAGAATAGAAAAATATTGTTTTAATCTCAGAAGTTCATTTTAAACTCTAAATGAAATTTTATTTTCCACAGATGGTCGGTAAAGGCTTTTTCCTAGTTCAGACAAAGGAAGTGTCAATGAAAGCCGAGGATGCTCAAAGGGTTTTTGGGGAAAAAGCACCTGACTTCCTTCCTCTTCTGAACAAAGGTACGTTCTGGACGATTGGTGTACTTGTGTGCTTATCCACTTGACGTGATTAGATCTGCTCTTGCCTTTAGCATTTCTCTTACGTTGCCTTCTCCTCCTTTGTTTTATGGTTTTTCTTCTATTACTATTCAAAAATGTCAAAATTTCACATCATTCAAAAATTCCTATATAACTAACTAGGCATTAGGTTTTCTTTCCTCTTTTGTCATCTTAGTACTTGAAAGTCATACTCTATTATTATATATTTTGTTATTTTAATTATTATTTTATTGTTGTTATATTATTGTACTACAATGAGTGACTGTTTCGTTCTCCGTGCCCAGAGTTACAAAGCACTTCATAAGGATTCTTTCTGCCTTCAGTGGGCTTTGACCATACTGGAAAGGAAATAAGAAATACAAATAAAATGGTATACTATTTTATGTATTTAATGTGATTGATTACCTTCTCGTGCATAACTAGAATTGTTTTCCCCAGTGGGCAAATGCCGCCAACAAATTTCAGATACTGGAAATACGTCTGCAAACACAGGAACTGGAATTCATATGCCCTCCGGAAGGGTTATGTCTGTCTGTATGTATTTGAAGGTATACTGATTCTAGAGGACAGAGTTCTGTTTATCTGTCAGAGCAGAGACATTGTTTGCTCAAGGCTCAGCAGGCTTTTCTTTACTGGCCTGAGCAAATATGTATAGTAATATGCAATGCTGATTGAGTATGCCCTAAAAAGATGGCACATCTGCATTTACATGCTTGTTATGTATAAATTATAATAACTGCAAAACCTATATGAAAATGTTGGAGGAGGGGCGCCTGGGTGGCTCAGTTGGTTAAGTGTCGGACTCTTGATTTTGGCTTAGGTCATGATCTCAGGGTTGTGAGATTGAGCCCTGCGTCCAGCTGCATGCTCAGCAGGGAGTCTGCTTGAGGTTCTCTCCCTCTCCCTCTGCTCCCCCACGCTCTCTCTCTCTCAAATAAATATATAAATCTTTAAAAAAAAAGAAAATGGGGTGCCTGGGTGGCTCAGTCGTTAAGCATCTGCCTTTGGCTCAGGTCATGATCCCAGGGTCCTTGGGATCGAGTCCCGCATCGGGCTCCCTGCTCTGCGGGGAGCCTGCTTCTCCCTCTCCCACTCCCCCTGCTTGTGTTCCTGCTCTCGCTGTCTCTCTCTCTGTCAAATAAATAAATAAAATCTTAAAAAAAAAAAAAGAAAATGTTGGAGGATTGTTGGGATCATTTTAATAACTAATGCTGGGTATGACTCAGCCATTAATACAGTATTTCATATACCTTTGTGGTTATTGTAGCAGTATGAAGGATTTGTTCTAACCCAGTGTGTGAATCTACTCTAGAATATGTATTGGAAATTATGACTGGCTCCTTTTTTTTAATTGAAGTATAATTAACATACAGTGTTATATTAGTTCCAGGTATACAGTGTAATGATTCAACAGTTCTGTACATTTCTCAGTGCTCATCAAGATGAGTGTATTCTTAGTCTCTTATCTATTTCATCCCCTCTCCCCACCCACCTCCCCTCTGGCAACCACCAGGTTTCTGTATTTAAGAGCCTGGCTTTTTGTCTTTTTTTCTTCTTTGTTTTGTTTCTTAAATGCCACATATGAGTGAAATCATATGGTAGTTGTCTCTCCCTGGCTGACTTACTTCACTTTAGTATTATACCCTCTAGTTTCATCCATGTTGCAAATGGTAAGATTTCATTCTTTTTTATGGCTGAGTAATATTCCATTATATATATATATATATATATATATATATATATATATATATATACACACACACACATATATATATATATATACACCACATCTTCTTTATCCATTCATCTATGGATGGACGTGGCTTGCTTCCATAACTTGGCTATTGTAAATAATGCTGCAGTGCACATAGGGTGCATATATCTTTTCAAATTAGTGATTTCACTAAGGTATTTGTCTTTCTCTGACTTATTTCGCTTAGCATTATATTCTTTAGCTCCATCCACGTTGTTGTAAATGGGAAGATTTCATTCTTTTCAGTGGCTGAATAATATTCCATTTTATACACACACACACACACACACACACACGCATGCACACACCACATCTTATTTATTCATCTATTGATGGACACTTGGACTGCTTCCATAAATTGCCTATTGTAAATAATGCTGCTGTAAACGTAGAAGTGCATGTATCCCTTTGAATTAGTGTTTTTGTATTTTTCAGGTAAATATCCAGTACTGCAATTACTGGATTGTAGGGTAGTTGTACTTTTAACATTCTGAGGAACCTCCATACGGTCTTTGACCGTGGCTGCACCAATTTGCTTTCCCACCAACAGTGCATGAGCGTTCCTTTTTCTCCACATCCTAACCAGCACTTTGTTATTTCTTGTGTTTTCGATGTTAGCCATTCTGACAGGTATAAAATGATATCTCATTATGGTTTTTTAATTTGCATTTCCCTGATGATGAGTGATGTTGAACATCTTTTCATGTCTCTGTTGGCCATCTGTATGTCTTCTTTGGGAAAATGTCCAGGTCCTCTGCCCATTTTTAATTGGATTATTTGGTTTTTTGCTGTTGAGTTGCATAAGAGCTTTATATATTTTGGACATTAACCCCTTATCAGATATTCATTTGCAGTATCTTCTCCCATTCAGTAGGTTGCCTTTTTACTTTGTTGCTTTTTTTTCTTGCCTGAGGAAACATGCCTAGAAAAATGTTTCTGTGGCCAGTGTCAAAGAAATTACAGCCTGTGTCTTCTACTAGTTTTATGGTTTCAGGTCTCACATTTAGATCTTTCATCCATTTTGAATTTATTTTTGTGTATGGTGTAAGAAAGTGGTCCAGTTTCATTCTTTCTCATGTAGCTGACCAGTTTTCCCAACACCAGTTGAAGGGACTGTCTTTTCCCCGTTGTATATTCTTGCTTTCTTTGTCATAGATTAGTGGACTATTTAAGTGTGGGTTTATTTCTGGACTGTATTCTGTTTCATTGATCTATGTGTCTCTTTTGTACCAGTAACATACGGTTTTGATTAGCTATAGCTTTGTTGTATATCTTCAAATCAGAGATTGAGATACCTCCAGCATGATTCTTCTTTTTCAAGATTGCTTTGTCTACTCAGGGTCTCTTGTGGTTTCATACAAATTTTAAGATTATTTGTTCTAGTTCTGTGAAAAATGTTGTTAGTATTTTGATAGGGATTACATTAAATCTGTAGGTTGCTTTGAGTAGTATGGACATTTGAACAATATTGGTTCTTCCAATCCGTGAGCATGGACTGTCTTTCCATTTGTTTGTTTCGTCTTCAGTTTCTTTCATCAGTGTTTTATAGTGGCTCCTTTGATGCAGCTGTTTTGACATGGGAGCATTCTGGTGGAACCTTCAAAACAAACCTTTAAACTCCCAACAGGTTTCAGAAATTAAGTCAAGTAATAAGTGTAATGGACATCCTAACGTGTGAGATTAGGGATGAAGTAAGTATATGAGTAGGTCTAAATTAGTGATTTATGTGCTTATGCAATGTTAGTGGAGTGGTTTCATAGAAATGCTCCAACCCCAAATAGAATATCTGTGTTTAAGTAACACAACATTCCACACGGAGGAAGTAAAAGTAGAACTAAAAAAACGTAGGGGCGCCTGGGTGGCTCAGTCATTAAGCATCTGCCTTTGGCTCAGGTCATGATCCCAGGGTCCTGCTCAGTGGGGAGCCTGTTTCTCCCTCAGCCTGCCACTCTGCCTACTTGGGTTCTCTCTCTCTCTCTCTCTCTCTCTCTCTCTCTCTCTCTCTCTCTCTCTCTCTCTCTCTCAATCTTTGTCAAATAAATAAAATTTTTTAAAAAATTTTAAAAAGTAGAACTAAAACCAATGGGCAGATGTTACAGGAATTTCAGCAAATAAACATCATACAATTAACTTTTTAAAACCAGAGATATCCATAGGAAGACTAAGGAGGTCATGCCAAAAGGTCATAAGAGCAGGCTTAAATCCATTTCCACTGGGGCGCCTGGGTGGCTCAGATGGTTAAGCGTCTGCCTTCGGCTCAGGTCATGATCCCAGAGTCCTGGGATCGAGCCCCACATCGGGCTCCCTGTTTCTCGGGAGCCTGCTTCTCCCTCTGCCTCTCTCTCTCTGTCTCTCATGAATAAATAAATAAAATCTTTAAAAAAAAAATCCGTTTCCACTGGCCAAATTTGGGATAATTTAGGTATCACAAAGAATAATGAAGAGAATTGATTTAACAACAGAAATCCATGCATCCATAGTGATAATATAAAAAGGGGGGGGAGGAGGAAATAAAGGAAAGCTCTTTGCTCTTTACAGAATACTGTGAACTAATAAATGCAAAAGGAATGATAGACTTTGGAAATCACCATCTTCCAATCCCCAGGGTAGTAACTCAGATAAAGATTATCAGTGGACCTAAAACTACTGGGGTAAAAGTTGCTAAGAAATAGGATATTTGTACCTTCTCATTCAAAGGAGAAATGTACCTTTACAGCAGAGATTTGGTGATCATTCTCATCAAACTTAGCATCACTGAAGGCAGGACAGCCTGACATCGTGTTCCTCCCGATGCGATGCAGTAAGAAATAGACAACATCACCTATGAAGAGTTCTTCCCCAAAATACTTAATTTGAATCTAATCAAGCTAAGACTTCACTTCTAGCTTATCAGAAAGAAAGGAAATTTTAGGGGCATGTTGAATGACACTATGAGGACATGATAACTCAGATCCAAAAAAGAAGACATTCCACAAGACAACTGGCTAGGGACTCTTCAGACAGTGTCCTGGAAAACAAACATATGATGGGGGACTATTGTGGATTAAAAGAAACATAACAACTAAGTACAGTGAATGAACCTTCATTGGATTGGGATGCAGTGAACTGTAAAGCTGTAAGACATTTTGGGGGAAAACTTGGGAAGTTTGGAGATGATGTTATGGAATTACTGTTAGTATCCTTAGGTATGATAATGGTATTGTGGTTATGTAGGAAATTCATGCTGAAGTGTCATGATGTCCGCTACTTTCAAATGGCTCAGCAAAACAAAAACAAAAAGCATGTGTGGTGTGGGATAAAGCAAATGGGATCAAATGTTAACATTTGATAGGTGTAGGTGAAAGGCAGATGGATGTTTATGTTATTCTTTCAACTTTTCTATAATGTCTGAAATTTTTTTTTTCAAAATAAAAAATAGGGGAAATTTTTTTAGCTGCTCAATATTGCATTGACTGATACGGAATAGTGAGCAGGCTGTCAGTGGAAATATTCTAGCAGGACTTGGGTCAATTGGATCCTTATCTAAAAATGGCCATCAGTCATTCTAAGGAGGGTTTCTCAACCTCAGCACTATTGAGATTTTAGGACAGATAATTGTGGCGGGGTGGGGGGCTGTCCTGTGCATTATAGGATGTTTAGAAGCATCCCTAGCTTTTACCCCCCAGATGCCAGTAGCAAACACCCCCAGTTGTGGCAACCGAAAATGTTTCTAGATATTACCAAATGCCCCTTGGGGGGCAAAACTGCTCCCAGTTTCAAACCACTGTTCTGAGCCAAGGGTGAACTTTTTCTTTTGAAAATTCACTTTTATTCAAATACTTTGCACCTCAGACTCTCTAAATCTTCCTCTTCAGTTAAAGCAGTCACAGTTATTTACTTTCAATTAATAAAGCTTTTGGTCTGCTTAGTGAGAGAATTCATTGTGTTTTCCATCTTGAGAATCTTCTAAACCTGACTAATCCTCAGAACCATCTAGGGTGCTTTTAAAAATATAAATTTCCATCTCCCACCCCAGAAAGACTGATTAAAAAATTTCTGAGATCTACCCTTGGAATCTGCTTTTTATTTTTTTTTTTATTTTTTAAAAGATTTTATTTATTAGAGCATGCGCACAAGCCGAGGGAGCATCAGGCAGAGGGAGAGGGTTAAGCAGACTCCCTGCTGAGCAGGGAGCCCGACGTGGGTCTCGATCCCAGACCCGGGATCATGACCTGAGCCGAAGGCAGACACTTAACCGACTGAGCCACCCAGGCACCCCTGGAATCTGCTTTTTTTTTTTTTTTTCTGATCTGTGTGGGTTTTTTTTTATGTTATGTTAATCACCATACATTACATCATTAGTTTTTGATGGAATCTGCTTTTTAAAAAGTTCCACAGATGGTTCTGATGATTAATCAGACTTGGGTTCCTTTGTTTTAGAGGGTCATTCATTCATTCAATAAACATACATGAAGTCTGAGAAGTAGCGGAAGAGTCCAATGATAGAGGGCCTTGTAGGCCATTGTAGAGACTTTGGCTTCTAGTCTGAGGTGAGAAGCTACTAGATATTTTTTTGAAGTATAGTTCACATATAACGTATTAGTTTCAGATGTATAACATAATGATTTGGTATTTATGCGTATTGTGAAATTATCAGCACAATAAATCTAGTTAACATCTGTCACCATATGTAGTTACAAAATTCTTTTTCTTATGATGAGGACTTTTACAGTCTACTCTCTTAGCAACTTTGAAATATGTGCTGCGGTATTATTAACTATAGTCACCATGCTATGCATTATATCCCCGTGACTTACGTGTTTTATAAGTGAAAGCTTGTACCTTTTGACCTCCTTTACTCATTTTGCCCACCCCTCACCCTACCCTCTCTGGCAACTACCACTCTCTTCTCTATAAGGTACTTACAAGTTTAGGTTCTCTATAAGTTACCTATAAGTTTCTGTTACCTATAAGTTTAGGGTTTTTTGTTTTTGTTTTTTCAGATTCCACAAATAAGGGAGAGCATATGGAATTTATCTTTCTGTGACTTATTTCACCTAGCCTTATGCCTTCAAGGTCCATCCATGTTGTTGCCAATGGAAAAGTTTCCTTTTTATGGTTGAGTAATATTCCTTTGTCTGTGTGTGTAAATATGCCACATTTTCATTATCAATTCATGGACATCAATGGTTGTTGCCATATTTTGGCTACTGTAAATAATGCTGCAGTGATCATGAGAGTACGTAGATCTTTTCAGGTTAGTGTTTTCATTTTCTTCAGATAGATACCCAGAAGTGGAATTGCTGGATCATACTTTAGTTCTATTTTTAATTTTTTGAGGAACTTCCATACTGTTTTCCGTACTGGACGCACCAATTTACATTCCTACCCAGAATGCACAGGTTTCCCTTTTTTCCACATCCTCGCCAGCATTTGTTGTTTCTTATCTTTTTGATGATAGCCATTCTGACAGGTGTGAGATGATCAATCTCATCATGGTTTTGATTTTCATTTCCCTGATGATTAGTGGTGTTGAGTACTTTTTCATATACCTGTTGTCTATCTGTATGTCTTCTTTGGAAAAATGTCTATTCATATCTTCTACCCATTTTTCTTAAGTGGGCTCCATGGAGCCCAGCACGGGGCTCAAACTCACAGCCATGAGATCAAGACCTGAGCCAAGATCAAGAGTCAGACACTTAACTGACTGAGCCACCCAGACACCCCCTCTGCCCATATTTTAATCAGACTGTGTGGTGTTTTTTTTTCCCTGTTGAGTTATATGAGTTCTTTATATATTTTGAATATTAACCCCCTACCAGATATAAGATTACAAATATGTTCTCCCATTCAGTTGTGTTTTTTAAAGATTTATTTATTCATTTTAGAAGAAAGAGTGTGCCAGTGGGAGGAGGGACAGAGGGAGAAAATCTCAAGCAAACTCCCCGCTGAGTGCAGAGCCCAATGCAGGGTTCCATCTCATGACCCATGAGATCATTACCTGAGCCAAAACCAAGAGCTGGATGCCTAACTGACTGAGCCACCCAGGTGCCCCATGTTTTTTTTAAGCTCTAGGCCCAGCATGGGGCTTGAGCTCATGACCCCAACGTCAAGAGTTACATGCTCTATAGACTGAGCCAGCCAGGTGCCCCTCAGTTGTTTTTTTTAAATAAACATTTTGTATTGGAATAATTTTATATTATTATTGGAATAATTTTAGTTTTAGTTTTACAGAAGAATTGCAAAGGTAGTACAGAGAACCTCCATATACCCTTTATCCAGCATCCCCTAATGTTAGTATATGATACATTTATCAAAACTAAGAAATTTACACTGGTAAAATACTATTAACCTGAACTATAGTCTTTATTCAAATTTTACCAGTTTTTCCAGTTATGTCCTTTTTCTGTTCCAGAATTCAATTTAAAATCCCACATTGCATTCAGTTGTCATGTCTCTTTAATCTCCTCTAATCTGTGATACTTCCTTAGTCTTTCCTTGTTTTTCCTGACCTTGAAATATGTTCACAGTAGTGGTAAGTTGTTTTGTAGAATGTACCTCAATTTGGGTTTCTCTGATGTTTCTCTGGTTAGATTGAGGTTTGGGGGGAAGAGGTGAAATGCCCCCCTCATCACATCACATCCGGGGGTACAGGCTATCAACATGACTTATCACTGGGGCATTGACCTTAGTGGCTTGGTTCAGGTGTTATCTGCCAGGTTTCCCAAACCCTGTAAAGTTCCTGCTTTTTCCTTCTCCTACTTTGTTCTTTGGAAGTTGAGTCACAAAGACCAGCTTACACTCGAGGCAAGGAGAATTAAGCTACACCTCCTGGAGAGGGTAGTATCTGCTCACATTATTTGGAATTCTTCTGTTAAGAAATATTTCACCCTTCTCCCCCGTTTACTTACTCGATCATTTCTATCAGTAGAGACTCATGAATATGCATTTTATTCTTTGGGTTATAATCCAGTACTATCAAATTGTTCCAGTTTTAGCCATTGAAAATTCTTTTAGATTGGTTCCTCTGTCATTTTGACGTGGCTTTTCTTCCTTCCTTCCTTCCTTCCTTCCTTCCTTCCTTCCTTCCTTCCTTCCTTCCTTCCTTCCTTCCTTCCTTCCTTCCTTCCTTTCTTCCTTCCTTCCTTTCTTTCCTTTCTTTCCTTTCTTTCCTTTCTTTTCTTTCTTTTCTTTCTTTTCTTTCTTTCAGCATTGTTATGCTGGATAGGATTTCCACTATTGTGTTGTAGAGAATAGTGAGGAGAGGGCATTCTTGCACTGTTACTGATTTCAGAATTCAATCTCACCATAAAGTGTTCAGTCTCACTGTAAAGAGTGATGTTGGTTATAGGTTTCTCATATATACCTTTTGTTAGGCTAAGGAAGTTTCATTCTGTCCCTAGTTTGTTGAGTTTTTATTATGCATGGGTGCTGAATTTTGTTGAATGTTTTATTCTGAATTTATTGAAATAATATGTTTTTTTAATCTGGTGAATGACTTGTTAATTTTGAATGTTGAACCAGCCTTGTATTCCTGAGATGAACCCCTTGATCATGATATATTACCTCTTTAATATATTGCCAAATTCAATTTGCCAATATTCTATTGAAGATTTTTGCATCTTTGTTCATGAGGGACATTGGTCTGTAGTTTTCTCATCATATCTTTGTCTGGCTTTGATATTAGGGTAATGCTGGCCTCATAAAATGAATTGGGATGTATCCTTCCTCTTCTATGATCTTGAATAAATTTTAGAGAATGGGTATCATTTCGTCTTTAAATGTGTGGTAGAATTCACCAATGAAACCATCTGGGCCTGGAGATTTGGGGAGATTTTTAGCTGTATGTTTAATTTACTTATGGGGCACTTAGGGCTTTCTTTTTGAATGAATTTTGATAGTTTTTGTCTTTTAGGAAATGGTTTCATTTCATTTAAGTTACCAAATTTATGGACGTAGAGTTGTTTATAGTATTTCTTTATTCCTACTAACATCTGTGGGATCAGTAGTGATGTCGCACTAATATTCCTGCTGTTGGCAATTTGAGTCGTCTCCCTCTCCTATCAGCTTGGATAAAGGTTTATTGTTTTATTGATAATTTCAAAGAAGCACCTCTTTGTTTCATTGATTTTCTCTATTGTTTTTCTCTTTTCAATTTTATTATTTTCTGCTGAACTAATTATTATTCCTTCCTTTACTTGTTTTACATTTGATTTGCTTTTCTTTCTCTAGTTTCTTAAGATTTAAGATGAGGTTACTGATTTTAGATATTCTTTTCTAATACAGTTGCTTTTCATTATTCACAGTAGTTATATTCTGTAAAGTCACTGTGAACACTGAATTAATGTACTGAGCTCCTGCTCCTAGGAGAAATATGGGGTTAAGTTCCTGCAAGTCTCTGGTCATAACATTTTTGTCAATCAATCCATACATAATCTTTTGTATGTTTGTTTCTGTTTATTTTCTTTTTTTTAAAGATTATTTATTTTAGAGGGAGAGAGAGCCCACATGCATGAGCTGGGGCGGGTGTGGGGGGGGGGGCAGGAAGAGCAGAGGGGAAGGGAAAGAGAAGGGGAAGGAACTGACTACACACTGAGCACAGAGCCTGACTCGGGTCTATGAGCTGAGCCAAAACCAAGAGTCGGATGCTTAACCGACTGAGCCACCCAGGCGTGCCTGTTGGTTTCTGTTTAAAGACATCTTATTCAGTATATATTATCGATTCATTAACATTGAACTCAGAGCCAACAGCACTATAATTCTTGCCTAAATGAAGCTTATCTAATAGGTATTTTCTCTGAAAGGCATATCACAGTCTTCCTAAACTTAGGAACATTAGACAGCATTTTTGCACTATGTTTGGGGGGCCATTTTAAACAGCAAACCCACTAACAAAACCCACAAATTGTGGAAAATGTGGCACTAAAAGTGTGAAAAGGATGCTTGTTTACAGTATGAGGGCTGAAACAAGAAGGCAGAGGATCACTTTGGTCAACTTCACCTAGGAATGTGTATGTCAGGCAACTCAAATTTTTGCTGCTCCGTGTTTCTCTGTGAATGACCATGAAAAGACCACGTATTCATTTTGGGGTTACAGATAAATTTTACCAAGTTGGCACATTTGCAGATAAGGAATCTGTGAATAATGAGGATCAACTCTATATGTATTCAATGTTAAAAATTTTCCTTTAAGCACTGCTTTAACTGCATCCTGCATATTTTGACATGTATTTTTATTTAATTCAGGCTTTGGCAAAATAGGGTTCACTGTATGTTTTATAAGTGAAGTTTTATTGGATCTTTTCGTTTATCATGTTTTGCTGTTTGTATTACAACAGCAGAGTTGATTAGTTGTGATAGACACCATATGGCCCACAAAGCCTAAAATATTTCCTATCTGGCCCTTTACAGAAAATGTGTGTTGACCCCTGATGTCTTTCAGAATATTTTTTAGTTTCCCTTTGAGACTTTTTACTTGATTCATTGATTTAGATGTATACTGTTTAATTTCCAAACATTTGGACATTGTCCAGATGTATTTCTATTATTTCTAAATTAAAGCTGTTATGGCCCCAAAACACACATTGTATGATTTCTATTTTCTTTAATTAGATATAGCCCATGTTGGTGAATATTTTATTTGCATGCAAGAAGAATGTATAATCTGTTTTGTTGTTGTTGTTGTTTGGTGGAATATTCTGTAAATGTCCCCTAGGTCAATTTGATTCATAGTGCTAGTCAGTTCATCTATGTCTTTACTGATTTTCTGCCTACTTCTGTGAATTAATGAAAGAAGAGTGTTGAAGTTTCCAACGTTAACTGGATTTGTCTATTTCTCTTGTCAGATCCTATTAGATTTTGTCTTGTAAACTGTCAAACTCTGTTGTTAGATGCATACACATTTAGGATTGTTACGTCTTCTTAGAGAATCCTTTTTCATTATGTAATGTCCCTCTTGGTCTCTGATAATCTTCCTTGTTCTGAAATCTGCTTTGTCTGAAATATAGCTACTCCAGCTTTCATTTGGTTCTTTAGTGTCTCATCACATACCCTTATCCCCTTTCTTTTAATTTACTGACGTCTGTATATCTAAAGTGAGGTTTTAGGGGTGCCTGGGTGGCTCAGCCGGTTAAGCCTCTAAGCCTCTTGATTTCCCCTCAGATTGTGATCTGAGGGTCATGATATCGATCCCCACATCAGGCTCCATGCTCGGCATAGAGCCTGCTTAAGATTCTCTCTGTCTCCCTCTACTCCTCCTCCTTTCTCTCTGTCTTGCGCGTGCGCACACACATACACACAATTTTTTTATTTTAAAAAATTCTATTAAAAAAATTTTAATTTTAAAGTGAGTTTTTGTAGATAGCATATACTTGGTTCTTCCTTTTCAATTCAGTCTGACAATCTCTGTCTTTTAACATTTGTGTTTAGAGCATTCACATTAAAAGAGATGAATATACTTGGACCAACATCTGCCATCTTTTTTTAATTTAAATTTTAGTTAACATACAGTGCAATATTGGTTTCTGGGGTAGAAATCAGTGATTCATCACTTATATGCAACACCCAGTGTTCATCACAAGTGCCCTCTTTAATACCCCATCACCCATCTGGCTCATCCCCCACCCGCCTCTCTCTGTCAACCCTCAGTTTTTCCCTATTGTTAAGAGTCTTTTATGGTTTGTTTCCCTCTCTCCTTTTTCCCCCCTCCCTGTATGTTCATCTGGTTTTTTTTTTTAAGATTTTATTTATTTGACAGAGAGGGACACAGCAAGAGAGGTAACACAAGCAGGGGTAGAGGGAGAGAGAGAAGCAGGCTTCCCACTGAGCAGGGCGCCCGATATGGGGCTCGATCCCAGGACCCTGGAATCATGACCTGAGCCGAAGGCAGACACTTAATGAGTGAGCCACCCAGGCACCCCTGTTCATCTGTTTTCTTTCTTAAACTCCACATGAGTGAGATCATATGGTATTTGTCTTTCTCTGACTGACTGACTTCACTTAGCAAAATGCACTCTAGCTCCATCCACGGCATTGCACATGGTAAGATTTCATTTTTGATGGCTGAGTAATATTCCATTGTATACATATACCACATCTTCTTTGTCCATTCATCAGTCGTTGGACATTTGGACTCTCTCCATAGTTTGGCTATTATTGATAATGCTACTATAAACATCAGAGTGTATGTATCCCTTCAAATCTGTATTTTTGTATACTTTGGGTAAATACCTAAGTAGTGCAAATGCTGGATCATAGGGTAATTCTATTCTTAACATTTTAGGGAACCTCCATACTGTTTTCCAGAGTGGCTGCACCAGTTTGCATTCCCACCAACAGTGTACAAGAGTTCTCCTTTCTCTGCATCCCCACCAATACCTGTTGTTTCTCGTGTGAGGTGGTATCTCATCGTGGTTTTGATTTGTATTTCCCTGATGATGAGTGATGTTGAGCTTCTTTTCATGTGTCTGTTAGCCATCTGGATGTCTTCTTTGGAAATGTGTCTATTCATGTCTTCTGCCCATTTCTTAACTGGACTATTTGTTTTTTTGGGTGTTGAGTTTGATAAGTTCTTTATAGATTTTGGATACCAACCCTTTATCAGATATGTTGTTTGCAGGTATCTTCTTCCATTCCATAGGCTGCCGTTTAGTTTGTTGATTGTTTCCTTCACTGTGCAGAAGTTTTTTATCTTGAAGTCCCAGTAGTTCATTTTTGCTCTTGTTTCCCTTGCCTCTGGTAACATGTCTAGTAAGAAGTTGCTATGGCCAAGGTCAAAGAGGTTTCTACCTGTGTTTTCCTGTAGGATTTTGATGGTTTCCTGTCTTGCATTTAGGTCTTTTATCCATTTTGAATTTATTTTTGTGTATGGTGTAAGAGAGTGGTCCAGTTTCATTCTTTTGCACGTTGCTGTTCCAGTTTTCCCAGCACCATTTGTTGAACAGACTGACTTTTTTCCACTGGATGTTCTTTCCTACTTCGTCAAAGATTAGTTGACCATATAGTTATGGGCCCATTTCTGGGTTCTCTGTTCGGCTCTATTGATTCATGTGTCTGTTTTTGTGCCAGTACCTTACTGTCTTGATGACTACAGCTTTGTGATATAGCTTGAAATCGGGAATTGTGATGCCTCCAGTTTTGTTTTTCTTTTTCAGAATTGCTTTGGCTATTCGGGTCTTTTGTGGCTCCACACAAATTTTAGGAATGTTTGTTCTAGCTCTGTGAAAAATGCTGGTGGTATTTTGATAGGGAATGCATTAAAAGTGTAGATTGCTTTGGGTAGTACAGACATTTTAACAATGTTTGTTCTTCCAGTCCATGAGCATGGAACGCTTTTCCATTTCTTTGTATCTTCTTCAATTTCCTTCATAAGTGTTTATAGTTTTCAGAGTACAGATCTTTTGCTTTTAGTCAGGTCTATTCCCAGGTATCTTATTGTTTTTGATGCAATAGCAAATGGGATCAATTCCTTGATTTTCTGCTGCTTCATTATTGGTGTATAGAAATGCAACAGATTTCTTTTTTTTTAACAGAATATTGCCAAATATTTTAATATATAAAAATAATTCTACACCATGAACAAGTGGGAGTTGGTCCAGGCATGCAAGCCTGGTTCCCAGCATAGTAAAAACAATCCTGAAAGACAAAATTGGAGGACTTATACCTTCCAATTTTAAAATGTACTATAAAGCTACAGTAATTAAGAGAGTGTGGTACTGACATAAGGATAGACATATTGATCAATGGAACAGAATTGAGTGTTCAGAAAGCTTTATATTTTTGGTAAATTGATTTTTTACAAGGCTGTTTAGGCAATTCAGTGAGGGAAGGATTGTCTTTTCTACAAATGGTGCTAGGTCATTTGGATAGCCACATGTAAAAAGATGGATTTAGACCCTTCATACATACACAAATAATTAATTCCAAATGGATAATAGGTCTAACTGTAAGAGTTAAAATTGACCTCTACCTCTGAAACCAGTAATACATTATATGTTAATTGAATTTAAATAAACATATAAATAAATAAAATAAAAAAGAAATGCAACAGATTTTTGCACACTGATTTTCTATCCTTCAGCTTTTCTAAATTCATGTATTAGTTCTAGCAATTTCCTGGTGGAATCTTTTGGGTTTTTTACAGAGTATTATGTCATCTGCAAATAGTCAAAGTTTGACTTCTTCCCTGCCAATTTGGATGCCTGTCATTTCTTTTTGTTGTCTGATTGCTGAGGCTAAGACTTCCAGTACTATATTAAATAGTAATGCTGAGAGTGAACATCCTTGTCTTGTTCCTGACACAGGGGAGACTCTTAGTTTTTCCCTATTGAGGAGGATGTTAGCTGTGGGTCTTTCGTATATGGCCTTTATGATTTTGAGGTATGTTCCATCTATCCCTACTTTGTTGAGGGACTTTATCAAGAAAGGATGGTGTATTTTGTCAGATGCTTTTTCTGCATCTACTGACAGGATCATACGGTTCTTATCCTTTCTTTTATTACTGTTGTGTATCATGTTGATTGATTTGTGAATGTTGAACCACCCTGCAGACCTGGAACAAATCCCACTTGATCATGGTGAATGATTCTTTTAATGTACTAACAAATCTAGTATTTTATTGAAAATTCTCACATCCACGTTCATCAGGGATATTGGCCTGTAATTCTCGTTTTTAGTGGGGTCTTTGTCTGGTTTTGGTATCAAGGTAATCTGACTTCATAGAATAAGTTTGGAAGTTTTCCTTCCATTTCTGTTTTTTGGAACAGTTTGAGAAGAATAGGTATTAGCTCTTCTTTAAATATCTGGCAGAGTTCTCCTGGGAAGCCATCTGGCCCAGGACTCTTGTTTGTTGGGAGATTTTTGATCACTGCTTCAATTTCTTTGCTGATTTTGGTCTGTCCAAATTTTCTATGTTTTCCTGTTTCAGTTTTGGTAGTTTATAAGTTTCTAGGAATTTGTCCATTTCTTCCAGGTTGCCAAGTTTATTGGCACATAATCTTTCATAGTATTCTCTTATAATTGTTTGTATTTCTGTGGTGTTGCTTGTGATCTCTCCTCTTTCATTCATGATTTTATCTGTTTGGGTCCTGTTTTCTTTCTAATAAGTCTGGCTAGGGGTTTATCAATTTTATTAATTCTTTCAAATAACCAGCTCTTAGTTTCATTAATCCATTCTACTGATTTTTTTGTTACTATATCATTTATTTCTGCTCTAATCTTTATTATTTCCCTTCTAATGCTGGCTTTAGGCTTTATTTGCTATTCCTTTTCTAGCTCCTTTAGGTTTAAGGTTAGGTTGTGTATTTGAGACTTTTCTTGTTTCTTGAGGTAGGCATGTATTGCAATATACTTCCCTCTTAGGACTGCCTTGCTGCATCCCAAGGGTTTTGGTCAGTTGTGTTTTCATTTTCATTTGCTTCCATGTATTTTTTAATGTCTTCTTTAATTTTCTGGTTAACCCATTCATTCTTTAGTAGGATGTTCTTTAACTTCCATGTATTTGAGGTTTTTCCAAATTTTTTTTGTGATTGACTTCAAGTTTCATAGCATTGTGGTCTTAAAATATGCATGGTATGATCTCGATCTTTTTGTACTTGTTTTTTTTTTTTTGAGAGAGAGAGAGAGAGAGAGAGCGCGCGTGCACTCGCATGAGCAAGGGAGGGGACAGAGGGAGGGAGAGAGAATCTTAAGCAGGCTCCACGCTCAGTGTGGAGCCTGATGCGGGGCTTGATCTCATGACTCTGAGATCATGACCTGAGCTGAAATCAAGAGTCAGATGTTTGATTGGTGCCCTTTTTTGTACTTGTTGAGGGCTGATTTGTGATCCAGTAGGTGATCTATTCTGGAGCATGTTCCATGTGCACTCGAAAATAATGTTTATTCTGCTGCTTTAGGATGAAATGTTCTGAACATATTAAGCCCAGGTCCAGTGTGTCATTCAAAGCCATTGTTTCCTTGTTGATTTCCTGCTTAGATGATCTGTCCATTGCTGTAAGTGGGCTATTAAAGTCCCCTACAATTATTATATTATTATCAAGGAGTTTATGTTTGTTATTAATTGATTTATATATTTGGGTGCCCTCAAGTTGGGGGTATAAATATTTACAATTGTTAGATCTTCTTGATTAGACCCCTTAATTATGGTATAATGCCTTTCTTCATATCTTGTTACTGTCTTTGTTTTAAAATCTAGTTTGGGGGTGCCTGGGTGGCTCAGTTGGTTAAGCGACTGCCTTCGGCTCAGGTCACGATCCTGGAGTCCTGGGATCGAGTCCCACATCGGGCTCCCTGCTCAGCGGGGTGTCTGCCTCTCCCTCTGACCCTCTTCCCTCTCGTGCTCTCTCTCATTCTCTCTCTCTCAAATAAATAAATAAAATCTTAAAAAAAATCTAGTTTGGTATAAGTATGGCTACTCCAGCTTTCTTTTGGTGTCCGTTAGCATGATAGATGGTTCTCCATCTCCTCACTTTCCATCTGCAGGTGTCTTTGGGTCTAAAGTGAGTCTCTTGTAGGCAGCAGATAGATGGATCTTGTTTTTCTATCTATTCTGATGCCCTCTGTCTTTTGATTGGGCCATTTAGTCCATTTGCATTCAGAGTGATTATTGAAAGATATGAATTTAGTGTCATTGTGTTACCTGTAGAGTTGGTGTTTCTGGTGTTGTTCTCTGGTCCTAGTCTTTGTTGCTTTGGGGTTTTTTTCCCTCCACTCAAAGAGTCCCCCCATAAAATTTATCACAGGGTTGGTTTGGTGGTCATGAACTCCTTTAGTTTTTGTTTGGGAAGCTTTATCTCCTATTCTGAATGACAGCCTTGCTGGATGAAGAATTCTTGGCTGCATTTTTTTTTTTTTTTTTTTTTACCATTCAGCATGTTGAATATTTCCTGCTACTCTCTTCTGGCCTGCTAAGTTTCTGTAGACAGATCTGCTGTGAACCTGATCTGTCTTCCCTTGTAGGTTAAGGGCTTTTTTCCCTTGCTTGCTATTTTCAGGATTCTTTCTTTGTGTATTTTGTGAATTTGATTATGATATGCCTCGACGAACATCTACCATCTTACTAGCTGCTTTTTATTCCATTTGTTCTTTGTTTCTTGTTACCTCTTCTTCTGTTTAACTGGGCATTTCTTATGATTCCATTTAATCTCCTCTATTATTATTTATACTACTTTTTCTAAAACTTATTTAATGGTCACCTTAGGTTTTGCAGTATGTATGTTTAAATAATTCGAATACATCTTCTAAGAATAACACTTTACCTGTTGTATATAAGGACTTAATAACATTATAGTCTCAAGTCTTCCCTCCCATTCCTGTATCGTTGTTATATATTTTACTATTATATAGGCTATAAACACCTAAATACCTTGTTAATTTGTATAGCTTTGTTAATGCTTTAAACTATCTGTTATTTTGGGGGCACCTGGGTGGCCCAGTCAGTTGAGCCTCCAACTCTTGATTTCATTCAGCTCGGGTCATGGTCTCAGGGTTGTGAGATCGAGCCCTGCGTCAGTCTCCATGCTTAGCAGAGAGTCAAGCAGACTTGAGATGCTCTCCCTCTCCCTCTGTCCCTCCCCCCACTCCTGCCTTCGCTCGCTGTCTCTCTCTCAAAAAAAAAATAAATCTTTAAAAAAAATAAAATAAATTGTTATTTTTAAGGGGATAAAGAGGTACGAACTTCCCTTTATAAAATAATTAAGTTACAGGGATGAAAAGCAGTACAGCATAGGGACTATAGTCAGTACTACTGTAATAACTTCATAAGGTGATAGATGGTAACTACACTTATGGTGAGCATTTTATAATGTATATAATTGTGAATCACTATTTTGTATACCTGAAACTAATAAAATACTGTATGTCAACTATACTTCAATGAAAATAAAAATCTGAAAAACTCAGTTATTTTTAGAATAATTAAAAATAAAAATATAGGTCATATTTTACTGGAGGTTTTAGAGCAGAGGAATGTCATGGTCCCTTTAAAATGTAACTCTTACTAAGGGGGAAGCAGAGAGACCACCTGGGAGGCTGTTGCTGTAATCTAATTAAGACATGATAGGGGTGCCTGGGTGGCTCAGTCATTAAGCGTCTGCCTTCGGCTCAGGTCATGATCCCAGGGTCCTGGGATCGAGCCCCGCATCAGGCTCCCTGCTCAGTGGGGAATCTGCTTCTCCCTTTCCTACTCCCACTGCCTGTGTTCCCTCTCTAGCTGTGTCTCTCTCTGTCAAATAAATAAATAAAATCTTAAAAAAAAAAAGACATGCTAGTGACTTATTCCAAGGTCACATTAGATAACATAGAAGGAGGGTATTAGGACGTCCAGGAATCTTTTTTGTTTGCTTCAAAATCTCAGTTTTTCATGACAGCTCAAATATTTAGATTTTTTTTTTTAATTTAAATTCAATTTAGTTAACATATAGTGTATTAGTTTCAGGAGTAGAATTTAGTGATTCATGGGTTGCATGTAATACCTAGTGCTCATTCCATCAAGTGCCCTCCTTAATGCCCATCACCCAGTTACTCCATCCCCCAACCCACCGCCCCTCCAGCAACCCTGTTTGTTCCCTATAGTTAAGAGTCTTTTATGGTTTGCCTCCCCCTCTGTTTTTATCTTATTTTATTTTTCCTTCCCTTCCCCTATGTTCATCTGTTTTGTTTCTTAAATTCCACATATGAGTGAAATCATATGGTATTTGTCTTTCTCTGACTTACTCCACTTAGCATAGTACCCTCTAGTTCCAACCACATCGCAGGAAATGACAAGATTTCATTCGTTTTGATGGCTGAGTAATATTCCATACCACATCTTCTTTATCCATTCATCTGTTGATGGACATCTGGGTTCTTTCTGTATTTTGGCTATTGTGAACATTGATGCTATAAACATTGGGGTGCAGGTGCCCCAAAGCTACTGCAAACTATTTGATAAGATGTTCACACTAGAATACTTTTTTTAAAAAGTTAACCAGTGATCTTTATTGACCTCATAGTTAAGCTTGAAATAATCACAGTAATTGTAGTCAGCATCATTATACAAGTAGGACTGCTTAAAAAGTGCATTGTCAGCATTGTAGGGTTTTTTTTTTAATTTAGGATTATCCACAACATGTTAATCAAAACTGATGTACCAGTCTACCTTTTTTGTTGGCGTTTCATTGTTGGTAGATTATTAGGTCACTTCCTGGAAGTTCATCATGTTCTATTTAAAGAATATCAACCAAGTTGGGGCACCTGGCTGGCTCAGTTGGTAGAACATGCAACTCTTGATCTCGGGGTCCTGAGTTTAAGCCCCACATGGAGCATAAAGCTTACTTAAACAAACAAACAAACAAAAGACGACTGTCAACCAAGTTACATGCATGGGTTATTCCACCAAAATTGTGTTCCTGAATTCTAGATTATGTTCTCTTTATAGAATACAGGAACTTTCAGTAATAAATGTTTGACTTTAAACAGTGTATCTATTGTATTTCCTTGTAGTGATCCTGAATAAAAGCATGCTCTAATTTACCTTAGTTTAAACTTTCCACTCTCGTAAAAACTGGAAACCCTACTTTTATTATCAACTTTTTCTTTTTTTAATTCCAGTCTTAGTCTTCTGTCCCTTGTGTATTTTTTTTAATTTTATTTATTTATTTATTTGACAGAGAAAGAGAGTACAAACAGGGAAGTGGGGGAGGGAGAAGCAGGCTCCCTGCCAAGCAGAGAGCCTGACATGGACCCTAAGATCTTTACCTGAGCCGAAGGCAGATGTTTAACTGAGCCACCCAGGCACCCCCTCAACTTTTTCTTTTTAATTCAATATTTATTTGGTTTAATACGCTTTTTAAAACTTTTTTGCAAATTTCCATATGTATTATCACTACTCAAAAGTAGAAAGCACAATGACCTCATGTGTACCTAGCCCCCAGTTTTATCAGCTTCCTGCCATACTTCAAAAAGTAATCTATAATCTCCTTTTTGCTGAAATATTTTAATCAAATTTTGATATGTGCTGTTATTCATCCCCAAGTATTTGTGTGTATCTTAAAACCAAATTAAAGACGGATGTTTTCTTAAGTAACCACAATATAATATCACATCTATCATGATTAACAACAATTCCTTAATATCATTTAATACCCAGTCCATATTCACATTTTCCTCAAATCTGAAAACATTCTTTCTGTATTTTCAGGTAATTTGATCCAGATCGAAAATTGGCCCACTCACTGTGTGTAGTTTTGTTACCTTATATCTCTCTTAACCAGAAACAGGTGGTCTGTCATCCCCCCCTTTTTGTTGCATGCCTTTCTCTTGTAAAAACAAAAACAAAAACAAAACACAAAAAACCTGGTCAGTTGTCCTGTAGTATGCATGGGTTTGTTTCATTTGTTCCTCCAGAGTTATTATAGATCAGAAGTTAGAGCAAAGCCTTCTTAAACTCAGGTTTAGTTACTTTTTTGGTGTTACTATTTCCTATAGTATTAAATGAGAAGGCTTATAATGTTTGTTAAACCTTTAGTTGATTGATCAATAGGTTTAGGTGATCTCGATCTTAGCTTTTCACCGTAGGATTTCCTGTCAGTCTTCTCTGTGGGATGCTAAAACCATTGATGACTATTGCCTGGATCCAATTATTTTTTTTAAGATTTTATTTATTGAAGAGAGCGAGCTCACGAGCGGGGGGCGGGGGAGAGGCAGAGGGAGAGGGAGAAGCAGGCTCTCTGCTGAGCAGGGAGCCTGATGCGGGGCTCAATCCTAGGGTCCCAGGATCATGACCTGAGCCGAAGGCAGATGCTTTCCCAACTGAGTCACCCAGGTGCCCCAGGATCCAATTATTTTATTAGGGGTTGCAAAATGATCATTTTCTAACCATGTCACTACCTCTGCATATGTTAATGGATGTTAACAGAACTCCTCTTGTATACCAGAGCTGTTTGGTTAACTTGGAATATGCTTCATAACAGAAAAGCAGAATAAATGAAGGGAAAATAATTATCGGTTTTCACAGTAATGAATTGATGCATGAGCAACCTACATTGGCGTCCAGTGAATTTTCTTTCTCTCTTCTAAATATCATTTTGAGCTCATGACTTTTTATATATTCAGTATGTTTTAATAAATTGCAGTCATTATTCCTTCTGATGTCAGTGTCTCATCTTTGGCCATTGGGAGCCCCTTCAGGCTGGCTCCTGTGTCCTTTTGGTACAACTGTATTGGCCTTTGATAGCCTCCTTGCTTTTTGGCTCAACAAGATATTCCAGGTTAATCTTACCCATTTCTTGCCCCAGACAGAGAATCATGCATTTTTCTGAGAAAATGTTCCCTGGTTATCTTCTTTATATAGCACCTGTCTTGATCTGTACACTGTGATCCTGAAAAACTCATACTTTGTTCTCTGTATCTCATTGTACAGTTTACTGTTATGTGTCATGCCTTTTCTGCATTTGTTGTTTATATTAAATCACAGGCCCTCAGGTCTTTTGGTGCCCAGTGTAGCATGGTCTTCTCCCTTGTTCTTGTGTCTTGTCATACAGCACATGCCTACATTCACCTTAGTACTTCATTGCTTAGTACTTCTTAGTCTCTGTTGCTCCATGTTTGTTTAATGGGTTTATGTCTTTTTTCAAGAAATTTATAATTTTCTACAGGTTAGGACATATCCATTACTTTATAAGTTAAAAAGAAAATCTATTAAGGAATATAGTGATAGCTGAATAACTAGTAATTGAAGTGAAGGACATAGTTTGCTTGGCTGACTTATGGCCACGTTTGCCAACAATTTGACGCCAGTAGTGCCAATGCTGTATTTAAATCCAAGCCAAACTTAATCATAAGTCTTTACACTTGAATTTCAAGTACAGGGGTTTAAAAGTATTCAAATTAATATATGGGAAAGGAGGAACAAATATTCTATTTAGAGAATAAAAACTTGGTCTTTGGTTCTAGAATGTAGTTTTAAGGCACACTCAAGAAAACTACTTTCAGATGGTCATTACTTCTGGTGCCTGGCTTCAATTCCTGCTTGGCTTAGCTTCATTATTGGTGGCCCAGAACTTGGCTGATAAGTAGGAGAATTGGAAGCAAGACTGGCTGCCTGGCAAAACCTACTTGGGGTGACTTGAATTGCTTTTGATCTTATTTGTCATCTTATCAACTGTTTTTTTGTACTGCTAAATGAGTCGACTTTTTATGGTTTTTAACAAATGAAAACCAGAAAAGTCAGACTATTTCTAACACTTAAAAATGTGACCGTAGTCCTGTAATAACACTGAAGCTACCCATCATAATAAGATGAGACTGTGTTAATTTGTTTTATGATTACAGTTGGAAGAAGTAGCTAAGGTGATGTGTCTCATCTGTCTACTACTTCTTCTCTTACCCCCCAAGGAAGAGGCTGGAGATTCTTTACAATATAAAGAATAAAAAGATAAATTTTAAAGTAGATTTGGGGGCACCTGGGTGGCTCAGTCAGTTAAGCATCCGACTCTTGATTTCAGCTCAGGTCATGATCTCAGGGTCGTGAGATCGAGCCCCGTGTCAGGCTCCGTGCTGGGTGTGGAGCCTGCTTAAGATTCTCCCTCTCCTTCTGCCCCTTCCCCACACTTCCTCTAAATAAATAAATAGATAAATGAATAAATGATTTGTATTCATATTCAGACAACACTTCTTGTGTTTGGTTATAGGTCCTGTTATTGCCTTGGAGTTTAATGGAGATGGAGCTGTAGAAGGATGCCAGCTTATTGTCAATGAGATATTCAATGGGACCAAGGTACAAGATTTTATTATTTCTATCTCAGTCAGACCTTTCATGTCATTTCCTTTTCCTTACAATTAAATAGTACTTTTATCCCCGTTGTTGCTTGGAATTAAAAAAAAAAACAACAGACCATGATTTTTAGAATCTATGGTAAACAATTGGGAGCTAAGCTTTGGTTTTTCCTTGCCAAATTAAAATTTTAACTGCTTAAAAATTTACAAAATAAGAATCTACTAATTTAAAGATTTTTTTTAATTTTTTTGTCAGAGAGAGCACAAGCAGGGGGAATGGCAAGCAGAAGGAGAAGCAGGCTTCCCCGCTAAGCAAGGAGCCCAGTGTCGGGCTCAATCCCAGGACCCTGGGATCATGACCTGAGCCGAAGGCAGACACTTAACCAACTGAGCCACCCCAGGCGTCCCAAGAATCTACTAATTTAAAAACCGTCAATAATACATGAGTTTCTAAAGTAAAAAGTCTCATTAAATGTCTCTTTAAGGCCTTCCTTTTTTGAAAACTAGTGATATGTTGAAAAGTGTTCTAAGATTATATACTTTAGATGGATGATCCTGTTGCCCACTGTTCATTTTTATTTGTTTCAGTAATGCTTCATCAGACATTGAATTTGGGGGGCACCTGGGTGGCTGAGCCGGTTAAGTGTCTAGTTCTTGATCTCGGTTCAGGTCTTGATCTCACGGTGGTGGGTTCGAGCCCAGCACAGAGCCCATTAAAAAAAAAAAACAAAAACACAATGAATTTGAGCTATATCTAGAAGTCGTTACATGTAGGTAGTTTCTAGATATGTTGATGAGGTTGGTGTATCTAAGAATTTCAGAGTTAATATAACTTAAAAACCAAACATATAAGAGTACTAAATGAGTATAGATATAACTAATAATTTTTTGATAAATATCTGAGATAAAATTTTTGGTTTTGTTGTCTGATTTGGCTAATAGTTTCTTGAATTTGCATAATTTACTTTGTCTTTTGTCTCATTTTGCCATCACAACAGTACTAAGGGGAAGGGCAAATATGATTAGGTTGAATAGAAAAGGAAGCAAAGAGAAAATGGTTATATGATTTGGAGGTTTTAGATCTGAATGAGGAGTCAAAGATTATCTAATTCCAGTGTTCTCATTTTGCAGGTGTGGAAAGTGAGCCCACAGAGATTTATTGAATGAATTGTCAGCATCATACAGCTAGTTTATGATAAAGCTAGAATAGAGCCCAGGTCTCCTCTAATTCCTGGCTGACATTTGTAAAAACGATTTTTGGAGGGTTCTACCGAGTACTGCTTTACTTCTGTTTAGCAGATAGTTCATTTAAAATGAGTAATATATCTTTAGCAGCTTTAAAAATGATAATCTCAAGTCTTGCTTCTCAGCCTATTGAGATTGTTATTAGGAAATAGAAGAAACTAAGAATTCTTTAAATAAACCTCTATTCAGTAAGTAGCTTTCATAATATTGACTCTTGTATATTTAAAAAACAGTAAAATTCCAAGTGTGATAAAGTACAACTGAAGTATTATGAAAGCGAAGACCTTAATTATATCATAAGTGCTTTTAAAAGAGCTCAATTTACATTATAGCTATTGAAACTATATTGTATGGATTCTCCAGAATACTGATTAAATATTATATAAATGGTGTACTTGAATTTCTTCTAATAGCAAGCTTGTGACTGTTCTATAGACAACATGGGCTTTGGAATTTGGGGATTACTGGTATTTATTTTTTGCTTCTTCTATATTTAAAATAGATGTTTGTATCAGAAAGCAAGGAGACAGCATCTGGAGATGTAGACAGCTTCTACAACTTTGCTGACATACAGATGGGAATATGAAGTGCAATGTGGAACCAAGGACTTGGTATTAAGCCCTTTTTAATTTGTGTATTAGCAACGGTTTTTACTAATGATAAAACTGTTAATGTTTATTTTTTAGTAAACTGTTGAATACTGCATCATTTACTTCAGGTTCAAAATTAGTTTGTTTTGGGGCATCTGGTTGGCTCAGTCGGTAGAGCATAGGACTCTTGATCTCAGGGTTGGGAGTTCAAGCCCTGTGTTGGGCATGGAGCCTACAAAAAAAAGAAAAAAAAAGTTCATTTTAAATTCAGTAGTTTTAATCAGCTTAAAAACTATTTAACCTACTTCAATAAGATTGTGGTTTTGTTTCTCTGCTTATGATACCGTTATTAGAACACAGAAGTGGCTAGCAGTTCATGATTTTAATCATAATTAAATATCCTTTCAAATCTCTAAGAATTTAAACTTTCCTCAGTGCTCCATATTGTTTGAGAATACATTCCATTGCTTCTTTTCTTTTTTAATTTAGAGATTCATTACTAGTCGATCGATTAGAATGAACCTCTGCACATTTTTTTCATGTATACATAGCCAGTTAAATAATTGCTTAATGTGGCAAGTGAGATTTTGTACGCAGAATTGATATAGTACTTTGTAAATTGCATTTTTCTTAATTAATAGGGATTTGATAACCAGTTTTGCAATTAACTCTACTAACTGATGTTGGTGTAGCTGTTTCAAGACTACATTGTGAGTAGTAGGATTATGTGAATAAATTCTACACCGTTTAGTTTTTGAACGCAACTGCTAGGTGACCCTTGTACTTCCTGGTAAGGAAAGGCATATGCAAGGCCAAGGCTAAATGTATAGAAGCCCGACCACCAGCAGCTTTCCAAAAGGTGAGATCACTAGCTCTTGTGGTTTATCAGGAGAATTGGAACAAAATCTTGTGACATTTAGGTATGAAATGCTTAACCATGATGATAAGCTATGCAGATTATTAAAAAAAAAAAACTAGAGAGATTTGATTTTCATCAGATACACCTAATTTATCAAGTAGTGTTCAAGCATGATGAAACTGTTTTTGGCTGCTTTAAGCATTATTTCCCAAATCAACCTGACTGTAATTATTTACCAGGAGGCAGGGGAGAGCTACTTGTTTAAAAATCCACATCCTTGGACCCAGGCCCCAGATACGCTGCCTCATTCTCCAGGGGAAAGCCGGTTGTGAGGAGTTTGTTGCAAGCTAAAGTAATCAGTTCAGAAGATGTTGATTGGGTGATCTGGAGAGAAGGGACTGAACCTTCCATGTACATCGTATATAGCAGCTAATAGGAAATTAGCTTTCATAGGTCTATTTTTAAAAGGAACCTTAAATTTAAATCTATTTTGGTAAAACCAAGACTGAAAATAGCCACTTATAAAAATCCCTCTTACGTTTTTACTAAAAATGTATTTTCATGTGTATAAACTGCTTTTGAATATATCAGATTAATTTATAACTACTATATTGAACTGTGTGTTGATGTTCCAAAATAATACATTCAAAGACTTTTCACTTTAATAAGTAAAATTGACTACCTACCCTGTGTCTGGCCTCGTGCTAACCATTAGCATTGTATTATTTCAGTCTTTTGTAAGAGCATTCTATACTACATTCTCAACCTCTTCTTTAAATCAGAATGATTTCATGAGATGCAAATAAAACTTGGTGACAGGTTTAACATAATCATAATCATAATTTACAAATAAGCTTTGTAATTAGTGGTCAGAGGGCATTGATTTTTCCCACGGTTAAGCTAAATTAAGCTTATTCTTCTGATTGTGATTACATTATTAAATCCCATTATTCACACTTAAAGTAATTATAGTACCTTTTGGTTTTTAAAAATAAATACGTTACACAAAGCTGTAGACTGAGTTCTTTATTTTATCTATAGTATTTTAGCAAAAAACTCAGGAATATAACATATAAGGGAGATGTTAATTTTAAAATACCCACTAAATTTAGTATCTATTAACCAAAGCCTAAAATTTTACATTCTTCAGTTGGATAAGAGCTTTTACCCAAGCTTAAATTGTCTTTAAGGACAGTCATTTGGCCTCTGAATGTTTGAAAAGATTTTTAAAAATAAGTAGTGCTATGGTTGTTGTTTCTATAATAACAAATGTTGATGGTAATTATACTGCATTTCATTTTTAATAGCCTTTTAACTCATGACCATTTATTAGCAAGGAAAAATTAGTAATTTTATTAAGTTATACATGTTTAAACATTATATTAGCTTATTTCTCTTGTGTTATTAGTACTGCTGTTTTTGCTTCTGTATATTTCTGTCTAGCTTTTGTATGTAATTTATATCTAGTGTTTATAAAACGTGATTTGTAATAAATGTCGTTAAAACGAAAATGGCTGGGGCGCCTGGCTGGCTCAGTCGGTAGAACATGCGACTCTTGATCTCAGGGTCGTGAGTTCAAGCCCCATGCTGAGGGGGGTAGAGTTACTTTAAAAAATAAAATAAAATGAAAATGGCTTAACACTAATTTTTGAGGTGCGCTTCTATAACATACAGCTACTCATATATGTGCCAAGATTTGATCATGGCACAAATTTTTTAATGATAAAAGTAAAGTAGATGGTTCTAATCTCTGTCTTATGTTAATGAGACGTGAGCTGTGTGCCTTGTGTGTGTGTCTGTGTGTGTCTGTGTACAAAGTACTCTAGAGAAATGCAAAGGAAGCAGAAAACTTGTTTATATCTTAGGAATTTCCAACATAATGCTTCCTTTGTTGAAAGATACATTTTATTATGATTGAATACTAAGATTAGGCATTTCTCTCTTCCATATTTAAGAAAATAATGAATTGTTTATGGTATAATTTCTTGCAGGTTTATACAAATGGACCTTATTTACCAAATTAACCAGCCATTTGTACTCAACCTCTCCCTCTCCTAGCTCATAAATCAGAAGTACTGAAACTGCAGATTGGTTAGTTTTTTCAATAAGATCAGAAATACTGAAACTACAGATCGGTTAGTTTTTAAATAACATTCGTTATTTTTTCTATGTATGAAGCATCTCCATGTACGTTTAGACCATGAAGGGGAAATAGAAAGGTACAAGACAATTGAAAAATTACTTTCTGGGCACCTGGGTGGCTTAGTTGGTTAAGTGTCTGCCTTCGGTTCGGGTCATGATCCCGGGGTCCTGGGATTGAGTCCCACATCAGGCTCCCTGCTCAGCAGGGAGCCTGCTTCTCCCTCTGCCTCTGCCTCTCTCTCTGTCAGTCTCTCATGAATAAATAAATAAAATCTGTAAAAAAAAAAAAAAGAAAAAGAAAAATTACTTCCTATTTATTGGATAGTTCTTGCTGTGTCAAGTTTAAAATTTATTTTTCTCATTTAAAAGCGACATATTTAACTTTGTTCTCTATAGAAAGAAATGATATTATAATTAGGGTATGATTACTCCTTCAAAATCCATTCTAGAAAATACTTTATCCTTTAAAAGCCTAACACTAAAAAATTTGAATTTTAGGAATGAAAACCTTTCTTTTTTTCTTTTCTTTTTTTTTTGCAAAAATGGAATAATTCACTGTTGACTTGGTTTTCTTTTTTGGTAGATAGTGTTGGAGGGCAATCAGTCCTACACAGGAGGGAAAGCAGTAAGCCCTTAAACCACATCTTTCTCTTTTGACATTTCGGCTTTTAGTGGCAAACTCCAGCAAGATGTTCCAAAAAGCAGTCTCTCCCTTTTCTAGTATTTGGGGCTTTCCTGGGGAGGGCGGGTTCTCACCTACAAATAGATGGTGGGAGAACAGGAGCACAGGTGGGCGAGAGCCCTGGCATGGTCAGCTGGGCTCTGATCCTCGTCAAGGGGGCCTGGTGCCCCCAATTTCAGTTTAATCTGGTCCACTTGTAATTGTCCTAATGAAAAGTAACTGGCCTATATGACAAGTAATGAAATGATGTTTATAAAGTATACCTTGAAAATACACTTTATGAATGTTAAATATTCATAAAGTGAGTATGGTGTTCTTTTTAAGGAGTTCAGCTGGGGAGCCGTACACCCACCTACAAATAGGCAACTGAATAGGAGAAAGCAAGTATAAGAGGCGAAGACTTAAGTGCTGTTTTCTTATGATTGACACACTTCCATGTGTCAAATATAGGTCAGTTTGTTAGCCCATTAATAAAACCTTTTATAGGTGTCCCTGTGTGTGTGCACCTAACCCCAGCTGGTGTGCTGGAGACCCCCTGAGCACCAACCCTAGTCCCCAGCACAGTCGCGGTTCCACTCCAACAAGATCGAAGAAACTAGCACAAACCAGGAGAAACTCGCCCAACGGTAGGCCCAGGTGCGCATTGGTGGGAAAGTGACTGCTCGCCAAAAGAGGATGTTTCATGGCACAGCTAAAGCAGATGGTAAAAACAAAAACTTCAGCTCTCCTTAAAGAACTTAGGGGTAAACAATATCATACTGAAGAGGTGAATATGTTCCCAAGCCAAGGAACAGTGAGTGGTCCACCCTCACAGCCCTGAAGTGCGGCCATCCCCGGCAGCAAACACTCGCACCATCACAGGCCATGCTGAGACAAGCAGCTGACAGAAATGCTACCCAGCATCTTCAACCAGCATGGTGCCAACCGTCTGACTGCTTGAAGAAGACTGGCTGAAGCTCTGCCCAAGTGATCTGTACACGGAAAAGCACCACTCGCTACCGGAGAGGAGGATGATAATAAAGCTCCAGATCTCGTGGAGAATTTTGAGGAGGCTTCCAAGAACAAAGCAAACCAAACAGAGTCAACTTCTAAAGAATATAAAACTTGAGGAAGTTACTGGGAGCTGCTATTCGATATTATGACTGCTTCTTAAAATGTTGTTCATGGATCTGATAAGACATAGATCGCGAATATTTTTAAGCCCAAGCCCCTTGAACACCTCCACTCTTTGCAGGTTTTGCTTATACTTACTTCATTCTTTGCTGCTGATTAAGCTAAAGTAGCCTGGAAATAAAGTTTGAAGCAAGGTTAATAAAGTTCTTTGCCTAGCAAAGTAAATAAGTAAAAGTCCAATCTTTCATACCATTTCACCTTAACTTCCAAACAGATCATATCTTAAGTGATTCGAAAGCTTATCTCAGTGGAGTCCTCTGGTTTTAGGACTTTGAAGGGTCCGGACATTTTCAGTCCCTCATCTTACCGATGAGAAAACTGAGGGTCAGAGAGTTTCATCACTGAACTACAGTGTAGGCTCCTGACTTTCCCCTGGGACCCCCGGGGGAACAAGACTCGGCTCACCCATTTTCTGTATGCAGCCTTTTATAACTCACAGCTGCATTTCCTCCTTGGTGCTCACACAGTCCTCTGTATAGATGTCCAGGTACTTCTCACACCTTATGCTAGTTCTCTCTCCATGCTTCCCTTGCTCTTCCAAGTGTGATCTGTGGACCACCAGCAGCAGCACCTAGAGCTTGTTAGAACCTCTTGCCCCACTCCAGATCCGTTGAATAAGCTTCTAACAAGATGTTCAGGGGAGTCATACACCACATTAAAGTTTGAGAAGCTCTGCCCTCGACCGGTAGTTCCTCGAGCGCTAGAATCAAGGCCTGGACATCTTTGTATATCCTAGAAAGTAGCTTAGGGTCCAATAAGCTGATCCATGTTGAATAAATGTTTTTAATTGGATGACACAATGCAGTGCTTCATTCTACTCTCCTTGACCGGCTTTGGAATAAAAGACATTCTGCAGGATTTATTTTCCCCCAAGTGGTCTGTGTTGAAATAGTAACCACAGTCTCTGCCCACTGGGGCTCTTGGGGAGCTTTGAGAGCATCAGTGGTATTCACTGGAAACAGATAAGAGCACAGCAATTTCTGACTGAAATTTTCTTCTGACGTGTTTTTGTATTCAAGTTTGTCTTATCCGATTGGGCAACATGTTGCATAAAGCCACTGTGGTCACTTGTTGAGGCCCAGGGCTGAGTTAAAATAAAAAAGCAGTCAGCTACTTGCTTTGGGTTTATGAGGAAAGGTAGTCACTTAGTCTCTCTCCGATCTGTTACCCTCCTTCTTTATCTCTTGATATCTTCCCACTTCTGGTGTTCAGAGATGAGCTTGGCCATCATCCACAAGCCATGTGCAGATTGTTCAGGGGAGTGGTTGATGTGGCTCCAAATTCTAGGGGGGAATATGGTGGTGGTGATGACTTGTTTCTGTCCTGGAACAAAGGCTTCATTATAAATGTGAAATGTGAAAGAAGAGTAAAACCCTAAACGGCACGCTCTACCCATCACTTACTTTAAGTGGTTCTTCTTTCCGTTTCCTCGGTAGAAATATATCGAAGTCTTCGTATGAGACTTAATGGTAATTTCTTATGTAGAAAGTATTGCTTTGCATTTAGTCAGGGTAGACCAAGACTCAGGTGGCATATGATCACTCCCTTCCTATTACTGTTTTAAAGGTAACATAACACAGAAAAGAGAGAAATGTGCATGAATGTGATGCTCAGGTTTGAAAAGTCAGAGGTTTCTAACTTGAACCAGGGTTCACCTTGAAATAAAAAAAATGCCGATCTTCTTTATACATCTTTGTTCAAGTGTATTGTATTATAAATCTTTTGGTGCTAACATGTACTTGTAAAGCAAACTAAATGATCGAAGGCTGTGGCCATAGGGCAGCATCTGAGGCCTATATGGTATTCTACACACTGAATCTGACAGCACTACATATAGGCGCTATCCTGATGATGGATATAATAGCAGTAAGTACAGTTGACCCTTAAACAATGTGGGTTTGATTTGTGTAGGTCCACTTCTCTGCAGATTTTTTGATAAATACAGTATAATACTGTAAATGTATTTTCTCTTCCTTAATTTTTTTTCACTAGCTTACTCTATTGTAAGAATATAGTATATAATACACAGAACATATAAAATATGTGTTAATCCACTGTGTTATTAGTAAGGCTTCTGGTCAACAGTAAAGCTATTAGTAGTCAAGTTTTGGGCGAGTCAAAAGTTACACTAGGTGGGGGGCAGCATCCGTAATCCCTATGCGCTGTTCAGGGGTCAATTGTATAAGGAAAAATGTAAACCACGGGACACACAGTAAATAGATGCTCAGAATGTTACACCCTTCCTTCACCCTTATAAAACTCATTTCTATGAGTGAGTTTTTTTAAATTGTGAAAAAGGACACAACATGAGAGCTACCCTCTTAAGTTTTAAATGAGTGCATTTTTATGGGAAAATGTTGCATCCTCTCCCCTCCCCCCACCTCAAATACATGTGAAGGGGGACCTCCCACCTTATCTGAAGGGGCAGAAATCTTTTAAGTGTGGTTGGGTTTGGGTTTTTAAATGCTGCTAGATAGAGCAGCTACTTATTATATATGTCAGGCTCTATGTTAAGCACTTTACATATAAAATCTCATTTGAGGGGCGCCTGGGTGGCTCAGTCATAAAGCGTCTGCCTTCGGCTCAGGTCATGATCCCAGGGTCCTGGGATCGAGCCCCGCATCGGGCTCCCTGCTCTGCGGGAAGCCTGCTTCTCCCTCTCCCACTCCCCCTGCTTGTGTTCCCTCTCTCGCCGTGTCTCTCTCTGTCAAATAAATAAATAAAAAAGAAAAAATCTCGGGCGCCTGGGTGGCTCAGTTGGTTAAGCGACTGCCTTCGGCTCAGGTCATGATCCTGGAGTCCTGGGATCGAGCCCCACATCGGGCTCCCTGCTCGGCGGGGAGTCTGCTTCTCCCTCTGACCCCCTTCCCCCTCGTGCTTTCTGTCTCATTCTCTCTCTCTCTCTGAAATAAATAAATAAAATCTTTAAAAAAAAAAAAAAAGAAAAAGAAAAAGTCTCATTTGATCCAGCAACCCCAAGAGAGAGCTACCACTACAACAGATCTGTTCGTAACTAACCTGGTGGTTGAAATATTTCTTTTCTCCCTCCTCTCCTTTTCATGCCCATCCTCGTCAACCTAATGTGTGCTGTTGGCTGCCTGGTTATTCCATCAGCCTCCTCGTTGGAGCACCTACTGAAGATCTCTGCTTACTTCTTGCAGAAGTAATCCCATACACAGCAGGGGAAAAGAGCTTAGAAGTTAAGAGCGTAGCCCTTGGGGGTGGTTTTGTTATCAATAATTTCGTATCATCTTGTGACACTTTCTGTTTTGGAACTCGTAAATCATTTCATTTTCTCCCAAACTAGATTGTTTACTTTTTGAGTAATCCAAATAATGTGTACTTTTGTTTTTAAGTCTGGGACCACTTTCTTAAAGAACAAAAACAACATCAAAAACTGAGCAGAAACTTACATGCCAGGTACTTTCATAAAATTAACCTCGGTATATCCCACAATGATTATCACAGGATGTTGAGATAAGCCAACAGATAACTTACCTGTTTGAAGAACTCAGTCCTCCACTTTAGCCATTTGATCTCTTGTCAAATAGGACATGATCAGTGGAAACTGGTCTTTGCTTATGTTCCTCCCCCTGCCTGGAATCCCTTGATCACTCTCCCCCTTTTCCCACTCCCTTACCCCAAATCTTCAAGTTTTGTCCTTCCTTTGGGACTGGCCTGAGTTCTGTATGCTCTGGTAAGCCACTGAGCCCTGATCATTTGAACTAGTCATGTCAGAGTGGCGAAGAACAGCAGTGTAGATTTGAGAATCATTATACCCGGGTTTGGTATACATTCTGCTACATATTCCCCAGGTAGATCTCCACAGGCTATGTTGTTTTTAGCTTTCTCATCTGTAAAATGAGAATTATGACTGCTTTGCCGTTATTTTTGAGTATTCGGTGAAATTAAGTAAAAGGACGAGCCTCAGTGTTAGTTCTTCTCCTTAGTCATACAAAACCTTCGAGTATTACTTTTCTCATGTCTTATTTTTCCAAAATGACACCAAACTCACTGTGGACAGACACCAAGACTTCCATACCTGCCCCCCTGTTGGCCACTTGAGACAAATAAGTACTGTTTGGACGAATACAAATATGAACGTGATTGAGGGGGCTCTACTCCTCTTATAGATGCCACTTAACCAGGACCTTCTCCTGAATAGCTATGAGTATCGAACCTGTGAGCTGAGCACTGCAGGATGGGGTAGGAAGATGGAGGGAACTGTTAGTAGGGGACCAAAAGAAGAAGAAGAAGAACATGCCGGGTCCCGTGTAACACAGTCTTGGAGTAAGCAGCGAGTCAGCCCAGCTACTCCATGATGCCTGTAAGACCCCAGGCTCTCCCTGCTCTGCCATCCTAAACTTGTAGCTTTTTCTTTGCACTGGTAAGATGGCTCTCATCATCAATACCTCTAAGTCTTGTGACTGCATTCTAGGTAGAAAGATTGGAGAAGGTGAATGGCAAAAGGCCAGCTAAGTCTGTCCTTTTTGTCAGAAAAACACTTTCCCAGAAGCCTTACTCAGTAGACATCTACTTAACTGTCTCATTTGCCAGAGCTGGATCACATGGCCATCCTACCTTCTAGAGAGGCTGCGGAGGTGAGTATTCTTCCTGGGTACATCATCTCCTTGAAAAATGGAGGTTCTGGCAGTGAAGGTGAAAAGAATGGATATTGGGTAAGCGACTACTAGTGTTTGCCACATGAAGCTTACCATCTGTTTAGTTAGAATACACCATGAACAGATGGGAGGAGAAAAGTTTAAGAACATATCCAAAAGTGGGACGCCTGGGTGGCTCAGTCGGTTAAGCATCTACCTTCAGCTCAGGTCATGATCCCAGGGTCCTGGGATCAAGTCCCATATCGGGCTCTCTGCTCAGCGGGGAGCCTGCTTCTCCCTCTGCCTGCCACTCTCCCTGCTTGTGCGCTTGCTCTCTCTCTCTGACAAATAAATAAAACCTTTTTTAAAACAAAAAAAAAAACAGAACATATCCAAAAGTAACCCAAAGGTTCTTTCAGAGATATAAAGAATGGGATGAAATAATTTGGGTAAGGTCTCCCAGAAAGTAAATTCCCAAGAAATTTCTGAAGAACTTTAGGAACAAAATTATTACTGTTGTGATTAAAACAACTGGTTCACATATCCCATCAGACATGTAAGATTTATGGATGGACTTGGATGGAGCATAGAAGGGCTGCGACAGTTTTCATGGGCTTCTGTCACATTAAGTCGTGGTGCTTCTATCTTCAGAAAGCTGAATACAGACTCTGAGAACTGATTTAGATGATGGTTCCCAAGAGGAACTACTGCTAAGCCATACATGGTGCAGTTTACTTTCAATATGGAAAATGATGTTTAGTCTCTACCGTTGAGTATTCTCTGGAATCAGACACTTCTTAATCCCTTTCGAAATTTCTGACTTAGGAAATCCAATCTAAAGCGAGAATACAAAGTTCAGGGAAAATTAATGTTTTTCTTAAGTGCATATAGATTCTGGTTTTATACGTAAAAGTGAAAACAGGGATTGTACCATCCAGAATTCCACCAAAGAAACAGAATCATTAGGATACATATATTAAGAATTTTTTAAAGATTTATTTTAGAGAGAGAGTGAGTGGGGGGAAGGACAGAGGGAGAGGGAGACAAGCAGACTCCCCACTGAGTGGGGAGCCCAACGCAGCCCCCAGCCCCAGGACCCTGGGATCATGACCTGAGCCCAACCAAGAGTCAGACGCCCAACCGACTGAGCTACCCAGGTGCCCCTAATTTAAGAATTTTATTGTAATGAATTGGCTTAAGTGATTGTGGGGGCTAGCTAGGTCAAGTCCAAAATGCTAAATCTGTAGGGCAGAGTATCAAGAAGGGCAGGATGGAACTCAGGCACAGGTTGATCCTGCCATCCACAGGTGGAATTTCTTCTTCAGGGAAGCTCAATTCTGCTCTTAAAGGCCTTCAACTGATTGAGTCCAGCCCACCCAGATTATCTAGGATAATCTTCCTTACTTAAAGTCAACTGATTATAGACGTGAATCACATCTACAAAATAACCCCAAACTTAGATTAGTATTTGATTGAAAAACTGGGGCCTGCAGCCTAGCCATATTGACATATAAAACTGACCATTACAGTGATGGTTGGTGTTTCCTTTTGTTTTCAGTTTCCATCAGTGAACACTTTATTCTTTGTGAAAATAAATCACAAACCCAGACAGGCTTCCAAGAAGAGAGAGAGTCAATATCATCAATCTGTGGCATTGGCATTAATACATATTTGGTCTATGAAGGTCATTAACCATCTGGTAAAAGGAAGCTTCATTGATTACAATTCATCCTTTGGGTGTCTGCTGTTGCCTGATTCCACTAAACTGTTTTCAGTTTATTGGTAGGAAAATTAGTTCTCCAGTTCAAGGGAAGTTTAACACATAAAAAAGGAAGGAAGTATTTCAAGGAACCCGTGTGTATTCATTTGTAAATCATTTCCTCATGCCACAAATGTTTAATGAGTACAGGGCTAGGTTAGCTGGCTATTTCCACTCTCCCTTGGGATAAAAATGGTGGCTGCCATTACACTTGTAGAAAAATATTACCAAAACTGACTTAAGGATACATTTTTTAAAAACCTAAATAAACAGGGGCGCCTGGGTGGCTCAGTTGGTTAAGCATCAGATTCTTAGTTTCCGGTCAGGTCATGATCTGGGGGTCCTGGGATTGAGCCCCACTCCCGCAGCAGGCTCCCCACTCAGCAGGGAGTCTGCCTCAGGATTCTCTCTCTCCCCCCTGTCCCTCCCCCCCCAAAAAAATAAATCTGTTAAAAAATAATAAAACCTAAATAAATAACCATTAAAAATGGTGGATGCTTTAAATACTCAAACCTATACAAGGGTAGAAAGCATTTTGTCTTGAAGTGTACCTACCATCTACTAATGATATGGGGCAAGTTATTTTCTTTCTGAGCCTCAGTTTGCTTACCTGTAAAATGGAAATAATGGAGGTTATTTGAGGTTATCTTGAGGGTTTGGGGGAGGATTAGATGAGGAAATATGTTAAACACTTGGAACACAGCAGGTGCTCTACAACTATTGATTTTCTGCCTCCCTCCATGAATATAGTCTCAATTTGACAGCATTATGTTAGATTATCAATATGCAGCAAAGAATCAAGTGAGGTTACCAGTGCCCATGAACTTGTCACACTGGCTACATACACTCTCTCACTGTAGTTTCCTTTGTATTTACTCATGTGCATATAAAGACCATTTTTACAAGTAATCAGTTCAACCATGAGTGCAGAGAAACTTGCCAGGTATTTACAATTGCTTTTTTGTTTGAAAAATCAGCATTTTTCCAAATTTCATCTGAACATGTTCCTGTGAGTCATAGTGGTGAAGTTCGGAACAAATGTTAGATGCCACCAGATTTCACAAGTTTGAAATAGCTTTTGACTCAGGAAAAAGGGCACATTCTTAAATTCTTCTCCATCTCAGACTTTCTCATGTCTGATCTGCAGGTTGGCAGGTGCACAGGTTGTTTTGTTTTATTATTAATTATACAAATAATACCATTTTATTTTGCCTAAAAAATGGAAAGAAATCTAAAATCCACTTTGATCCCTACTACTCATGGGTAGCTACAATGATCAGTTTGGTCTGTATTCTCCCAGACGATTTGTCCCTGGATTTACACATATATTACATGTATAGGCAGATGAACTTAGATGGAAAGTGGCTATTTTACTTACCTAAGGAAAATGGGGCCCATTATTGATTTTGATCATGTAAAATTTGGTGTGATGGGTAAGAGAGATTGGAGAGAAGAGAAAAGGAGGAGAAAAGGAAGAGAGGTCTTGCCAAGAGTGATCATTTACTTCTTTTTCTTTGGCCCTTTCACTTTGGTCTTCTGAGCCTGTTTCTGGCAAGTTACACCATCAAAGTGTCTGCAAGATCCAGTCTCACCAATGCGTGGGGTCAACAAAGATAGACAGCCCCCTATGCCTTCCTGAAAGTCTCACTCCCCTGAAGTCCATCATCAGTTCCATTTTACAAATTAAAAAAGAAGAAGAAAAATAGTTGTGGCTTTCAAGTACAAACTGGGGGCGCCCAGCTGGCTTAGTCAGCAGAGCTTGCCACTCTTGAGCTCCGGGTGGTGAGTTCGAACCCCACATCGGGCGTAGTGATGACTTAAAAAAAAAAAAAGTGCAAACTGAAGTCACCAAAGGCAAATTCTGTTTTCCAACGGAAACAAACCCTTTGTTAATCATTTCATTAATTTCTTTTAAAACAGGAGGTGACTTCAAGTTCCAGACAAGAGGGCATAGACTCATTTCTCCTTGCTCCTCCCTGCTAAGTACAGCTAACTAGAATCCCTGTAAATAATACTGAAGCCCGTGATAAAGAGACTCTGGTGGTGGCAAGAGGACTTGAGGGAACACAGTGGTGTGCTCCCTGTTTTCTCAAAATCCCAGCCTGGGTTCTGGAGAAGCCTGCAACCTAGACTCTCCAGAGCAGACAAAAACAAACAGAGACCAACAAAACCAAAGCAAAACTTTTCCTTTCTGGCCAAAGACCAGGAAAAGAGAGAATCCCAGGGCAGCAGGAGAGAAACCTTTGACAGCACCTACCCTAACCCAGCTAGAGGTGTCAGGGAGACTGAAGAGGGACTAGAGACTTCCGTTCCCCATCCAATAGCCTCAGGAGGCTAGGGGGGATGCTGTCCTCTCCCTCTGGGAACACAGGCCAAGACAGTGGGAGTGTCGGCAGCACCAGGCAGCCTGGGGGAGCACTTTCCGCCCCCACCCCTGGCACCCATCCAGAGCAAGCTGGAGCCCCCACCGCCCCAGGCAGCCCCATGCTCTGCCCCCGCCAACAGCAGCAGCGGGCACCCAGCAAAGGGTCCACGCAACCGTGCCCCGCCCCCAGCAGCAGGTAACCAGGGTGAGCACTTCCAGCCCCTGCAGGCCCGGCATCTCCCAATCCCCCATCTGGTGGTCTCCTGACCCCCACCACGTGGCAGGTGGCAGGGAAGGCACTTTCCTCTCCTGCTAGTGGTGTTGGACGAGAGATTGTGGGGGAGTGTGGACATCTGCCGCTTTCCCTCCCACCTGGCATCCGCGGGAGGATCCAGAGAGATGCTTCCCCTACAGGGTGTTGCCGTGTCAGCCGAGACAGAGTGAGGAATCTGGACTTTCACCCTGGTCTGCCAGTGGCAGCTGGTGCCCCTCAGGCTTCCAATTAGAACGTGAAGGAAGGATCTCCCAGGGAGGAGGGAGCTGGAGAAAGGGATTCTTTAAATCTGCATGGGAAGTAAGGAAAGACACCTGCCGGACCCAAAGGTAACACTAAATCAACATGCCCAAAAGTCTGAGAACAGAACCACAGTGCGGAATACCACCTAAGTTTTCAAGGTGGCTTTAAGCGGCACACCGACAGCGCAGACCAGAATAGCAGGGCAAGGGTCCTACAAACCAAACTGCCATTGGAACCACAGTCCACAAAAGTAGGCCATGCCCTGTGCACTACACCTGGAGGAACTGCCTGCTAACACAGAAGATTGAAGTAGGATCCAGAGTTTCCTAACATCCATAATGTCCGGGAGACGATGGAAAAGCCCTCATCATACCCAGAACTAGTATAATCACAACTTGAATGGGAAAAGACAATTAACAGACATAATGGGGGCGGGGGGGGGGGGGGCGGCGGGAGCAGCCGGATAGGTGTCCAAATCTTGGTTTCTGCTCAGGTCATGATCTCAGGGTCCTGGGATTGAGCCCCGGGCCAGGCTTTGCACTCAGCGGGGAGTCTGCTTGAGGATTCTCTCCCTCTCCCTCTGCCCCTCCCCCCTGCTCTCTTTCCCCATCTCAAGTAAATAAATACATCTTTTTAAAAACAAAGACATAACACTGAGATAAATCAGATATTAGAATTACCTTGCAATGACTTTAGAGCAACCATCATTTAAAAACATGCTTAATGGGCGCCTGGGTGGCTCAGTCATTAAGCGTCTGCCTTCCGCTCGGGTCATGATCCCAGGGTCCTGGGACGGAGCCCCGCGTTGGGCTTCCTGCTCTGCGGGAAGTCTGCTTCTCCCTCTCCCACTCCCCCTGCTTGTGTTCCCTCTCTCGCTGTGTCTCTCTCTGTCAAATAAACAAATAAAATCTTTAAATATATATATATATGAAAAAAACATGCTTCAATAAACAATTACAGATTCTCTTGAAACAAAAGGAGAAAAAATATAAAATTACAGCAAAGAAACAGGGATTACGAAAAACAACCAAATGGAAATTACAGAAGTGAAAAATAATCAGAATTAAAAACAGACTGGATGGGCTCACAGTAGCATGAAGATGACAGGATGGAATCAGTGACCTTGAGGACAGAACAATAGAATTTCTCCAATCTGAACAAAAGAGAGTGAATAAATGAGGGAAAAACATCCCAGAGTCTCAGAAGCCAGTTGGACAATAACAAAAGTAAATACTCATATCATTGAAGTCCCTGAAGGAGAAGAGAGAGTGGGACTGAAAATGAATTCAAAGAAATAATGGCTCTTAACTACAGAGAACAAACTGATGGTTCCCAGAGGGGAGGTGGGTGGGGGGGATGGGTGAAATAGGGGATGGAGATTAAGGAGGGCACTTGTCCTGATGAGCACTGCGTGTTGTATGGAAGTGTTGAATCACTCTATTGTACACCTGAAACTAATATGACACTGTATGTTCACTATACTGTAATTAAAATTTAAAAAACACACAATATTGAATTGTGAAGATGTCAATGCTACCTAGAGCAATCTACACATTCAATGCAATCCCCATCAAAATACCATCCACTTTTTTCAAAGAAATGGAACAAATAATCCTAAAATTTGTATGGAACCAGAAAAGACCTTGAATAGCCAGAGGAATGTTGAAAAAGAAAAGCAAAGCTGACAGCATCACAATTGCGGACTTCAAGCTCTATTACAAAGCTGTCATCATCAAGACAGTATGGTACTGGCACAAAAACAGACACATAGATCAATGGAACAGAATAGAGAGCCCAGAAATGGACCTTCAACTCTATGGTCAACTAATCTTTGACAAAGCAGGAAAGAATGTCCAATGGAAAAAAGACAGTCTCTTCAACAAATGGTGTTGGGAAAATTGGACAGCCACATGCAGAAGAATGAAACTGGACCATTTCCTTACACCACACACAAAAATAGACTCAAAATGGTTGAAAGAGCTAAATGTGAGACAGGAGTCCATCAAACATCCTAAAGGAGAACACAGGCAGCAACCTCTTCTACCTCAGCTGCAACAACTTCTTCCTAGAAACATCGGCAAAGGCAAGGGAAGCAAGGGCAAAAATAAACTATTGGGACCTCATCAAGATAAAAAGCTTTTGCACAGCAAAAGAAACAGTCCACAAAACCAAAAGACAACCGACAGAATGGGAGAAGATATTTGCAAATGACATATCAGATAAAGGGCTAGTATCCAAAATCTATAAGGAACTTCTTAAACTCAACACCCAAAGAACAAATTATCCAATCAAGAAATGGGCAGAAGACATGAACAGACATTTCTCCAAAGAAGACATCCAAACGGCCAACAGACACATGAAAAAGTGCTCAACATCACTCGGCATCAGGGAAATCCAAATCAAAACCTCAATGAGACATCACCTCACACCCGTCAGAATGGCTAAAATTAACAAGTCAGGAAACGACGGATGTTGGCGGGGATGCGGAGAAAGGGGAACCCTCCTACACTGTTGGTGGGAATGCAAGCTGGTGCAGCCACTCTGGAAAACAGTATGGAGGTTCCTCAAAAAGTTGAAAAGAGAGCTACCCTACGACCCAGCAATTGCACTACTGGGTATTTACCCCAAAGATACAAATGTAGGGATCCGAAGGGGTACGTGCACCCCAATGTTTATAGCAGCAATGTCCACAATAGCCAAACTGTGGAGAGAGCCAAGATGTCCATCGACAGATAAATGGAAAAAGATGTGGTATATATATATATATATATATATATATATATATATATATATATATATATATATATATATAATGGAATATTATGCAGCCATCAAAAAGAACGAAATCTTGCCATTTGCAATGACATGGATGGAACTGGAGGGTGTTATGCTGAGCGAAATAAGTCAATCAGAGAAAGACATGTATCATATGACCTCACTGATATGAGGAATTCTTAATCTCAGGAAACAAACTGAGGGTTGCTGGAGTGGAGGGGGATGGGAGGGAGGGGGTGGCTGGGTGATAGACATTGGGGAGGGTATGTGCTATGGTGAGTGCTGTGAAGTGTGCAAGACTGTTGAATAACAAGACTGTTGAATTCAGATCTGTACCTCTGAAGCAAATAATACATATGTTAAAAAAAAAAAAAAGAAGAAGAAGAAGATAGCAGGAGGGGAAGAATGAAGGGGGGGAAATTGGAGGGGGAGACAAACCATGAGAGACAATGGACTCTGAGAAACAAACTGAGGGTTCTAGAGGGGACGGGGGTGGGGGGATGGGTGAGCCTGGTGATGGGTATTAAAGAGGGCACGTACTGCATGGAGCACTGGGTGTTATACGCAAACAATGAATCATGGAACACTACATCAAAAATAATGTAATGTATGGTGATTAACATAACATAATAAAAATAGAAAAGAGAAAATAAATAAATAAATGAATAAAAACCACACGATATTGAATAGATCAATAAACAAAAGTAATGATGTAAAAAAAAAACCCAAAGAAATAATTGGCTGAAAAATGTCCCAAATTTGGCAGACATAAACCTACAGATTTAAGAAGCTCAGTGAAACCCAAACAGGAAAACCCAAAAATACAATACCGAGACACATCATAAATAACTTATGTAAACTAAGGATAAAGAAAAATTCTCGGAAGCAGCTAGAGAGAAAAAAATTATTACCTGTAGAGGAACACTGATTCAGTTGATAGCAAATTTCTCATCTGAAATCAAAAGGTACATTTTTCAAATGATGAAAGAAAAGAGTTGCCAGCTCTGAATTCCATGTTCAGCAAAAATATCCTTCAGCTGGGGCACCTGGGTGGCTCAGTCGTTAAGGGTCTGCCTTTGGCTTGGGTCATGATTCCAGGGTCCTGGGATCGAGCCCTGCATCGGGCTCCCTGCTTGGTGGGAAGCCTGCTTCTCCCTCTCCCACTCCCCCTGCTTGTGTTCCCTCTCTTGCTGTGTCTCTCTCTGTCAAATAAATAAAATCTTTTAAAAAAATATCCTTCAGGAATGAAAGGGAAATAAAGACATTCTCAGATGACATAAAACTTACTAAATTTCACTAGCAGATTTACCACTAATGAATGGCTAAAGGAAGTTCTCCAAACAGAATGGAAATGATAACAGGAGGCTTAAAACTTCAGAAAAGAAGGAAAACAATGAAATGTGTATAAATAAGGATAAAGTAGATTGTTCTTTTCGTCATGAATTTTTTCAATCATGATGGATTGTTAAAGCAAAAATTATAACATCATCTGATCTGGGGTTCAATGTATATAGAACAAATAGGCAAGAAAATTATATTTTAAAAGTAGGAGAGTAAAGGGACCTAAATGAAAATAAGTTTTCTCCACCCAGTAGACTGTGATAAGTTACATATGCATATTTTATTATTTTTTAATTTTATTTTTTAAAGATTTTTATGTATCTATTTGACAGAGAGAGAGAGAGCACAAGCAGGGGGAGCAGCAGAGGGAGAAGGAGAAGCAGACTCCCCGCTGGGCAGGGAGCCCAATGCGGGGCTCCATCCCAGGCCCCTGGGATCATGACCTGAGATGAAGGCAGATGCTTAACGACTGAGCCACCCAGGTGCCCCTGTCTGACTCTTTATTAAAAAAGATTTTATTTATTTATGTGAGTGAGAGAGAGAACACAAGAGGGGGGAGGGTCAGAGGGAGAAGCAGACTTCCCACTGAGCAGGGAGCCCGATGCGGGGCTCGATCCCAGGACCCTGAGATCATGACCTGAGCCAAAGGCAGATGCTCAATGGACTGAGCCACCCAAGCCCCCTATATATGTGTATTTTAATACCTAGAGCAAGCATTAAGAAAACTATATAAGGTGATATACTTAAAAACACTATGTAAGTCAAAATGGAATTCTAAAAAATATTCAAGTAACCCACTGTAAGGGCAAGAAAGGAAAACAGAAGAATGAGAAATACAGGGAATAATAAAACGTTAGATTTTAGCCGTAAAATATCAGTCACCATGTTAAAGGTGAACAGTCTAAATACATGAGTTAAAATACAGAGAGTCACAGAATGGTTTTAAAAAACAACCCAACTAGGAGGGGCACCTGCGTGGCTCAGTGGGTTAAGCGGCTGCCTTTGACTCAGGTCATGATCTTAGGGTCCTGGGATGGAGCCCCTCATTGGGTTCCCTGCTCAGCAGGGAGCCTGCTTCTCCCTCTCCCTCTGCCACTCCCCCTACTTGTGCTCTCTCGCTCTCTCTGTCAAATAAATAAACAAAATCTTTTTATTTATTTTTTTAAAGATTTTATTTATTTATTTGAAAGAGAGAGAATGAGAGAGAGAGGGAGCACATGAGGAGGGGAGGGTCAGAGGGAGAAGCAGACTCCCTGCTCAGCAGGGAACCCGATGCGGGGCTCGATCCCAGGACTCCAGGATCATGACCTGAGCCGAAGGCAGTCGCTTAATCAACTGAGCCACCCAGGCGCCCACAAAATCTTTTTAAAAAATTAAAAAAGAAAAACAACCCAACTCTATGCTGTCTACTAGAAAGTCACTTCAAATATTACAACATAGGTAGGTAGAAAGTAAAAGGATGGAAAAAGACATACTACTCAACTGTTAATTTGTAAAAGGAATGCTTATATTAATATTAAATAAAGTAGACTTCGGAGCAAACAAAATTACGAGGGACAAAGAGGGATATTGCATAATGATGAAAGGGTCAACCGACCAAGAAGACACAGCAATCCAAAATGTGTATGCACCAGACAGAGCTTCAAAATCTGATAGAAGTGAAAGGAGAAACAGACAAATCGACAGTTACAGTAAAAAACTTCAATACTCCCTCTTAGCAGTAGAACTACTAAACATAAAATCAGCAAGACTATACAACTCAAAACCATAAAGCAACAGGATCTAATTTATAGGACACTCCATCCGAAAACAGCATAATTCACATTCTTTTCAAATACCCATGGAACATCCACCAAGAAAGATAGCTCATATTCTGGGTCATAAAACAAACTTCAACAAATGTAAAAGAACTGAAATCATACAGAGTATGTTCTCTGACCAGAGTGGAATCAAACTAGAAATTAGTAACAAAGTCAACAGGAAAATCTCCAAACATTTGGAAACTAAACAATTCATTTCTCCCTCACCTATAGGTCAAAAGGGACTCTCAAGCGAAACTTTTAAAAATACAATGAACTGAACAAAAATGAAAGTATAACATATCAAAATTTGTGGAAAGTAGCTAACGCAGTGTGGACATGGGAATTTAGAACACTAAATGCTTGCTTACATCAGAAAAGAAGAAAGGTCTCAAATCAATCACGTAAGCTCCTACCTCAAGACACGAGGAAAAGAGCAAAATAAAATGAATTCAAAATAAGCAGAAGGAGAAAAATAATAAGGTAGGAGGGGCGCCTGGGTGGCTCAGTCAGTTAAGCGTCTGCCTTCTACTCAGGTCATGGTCCGGGGGTCCTGGGGTCCAGCCCGGTGTTGGGCTCTCTGCTCAGCAGGAAGTCGGCTTCTCCCTCTCCCTCTCCCTCTGTTCTCTCTCTCTTTCTCAAATAAATAAATAAAATCTTTTTTTTAAAGAAATTCTTTAAAAAATAATGAAGAGTAGAAATCAATTAAATTGAAGATAGGAAAAGAATAGAGAAAATCAATTAAACAATAAGCTGTTTTTCTGAAAAGACCAATCAAATTAATAAACCTATAGCAAGAGAAAAGACACAAATCACTTGTATCACAAATGAAGCAGGGAAATCTTACTACAGACCCTGTGGCCATGGAAAGGAAAATAAAGTCCTTAACACAGTACCCACATTCTTTGGAAGAAAGATGCTATGTGAATGTCTGTCCACAGCAAATATATAGTCAATCCATGAACAGAACGTTCATAAAGTCTGTCACTATTTGGAAAAGAAACTTGCAAATTATTAAATTTCTTTGACACCAACCCCCCTCCATCCCCAGAAAGAACTACTGTATGATCCAGCAATCCCACTTCTGGGTATATAGCCAATGAAATAAAACCATTACCTCAAAGAGATATTTGTACTCCCATGCTCATTGCAGCCTTATTCACAATAGCAACAGCCAAGTACGGAAACAACTTAATTGCCTGTCAACGCATGAATGGACTAAGTAAATGGATCAAGTAAATATATATATATAAAGTAAATATGTATATATGTATATATATATATACATATATACACACACACACACACACACACACACACAAAATGGAATATCATTCAGCCTTACAGAAGAAGAAAATCCTGTCATTTGTGGTAACATAGATGAATCTGGAGGGTACTATGCTAAGTGAAATAAGCCAGGCAGAGAAAGACAAATACTGCATGGTACCACCTATATGTGGAATCCTAAAGATTTTTTTAAAATAAAAAATAAAAAGTCAAAATCATAGGGGTGCCTGGGTGGCTCAGTCGGTTAAGCATCTGTCTTCAGCTCGAGTCATGATCTCAGGGTCCTGGGATGGAGCTTGGCTTTGGGCTCCCTGCTCAGGGGGAGTCTGCTTCTCCCTCTCCCTCTGTGGCTACCCCCTAGCCCCGCTCATGCTCTCTCTTGCATGCTCTCTCTCTCTCTCAAATAAATAAATAAAATCTTTAAAAAAAGTCAAAGTCATAGAATCAGAGTAGAATAGTGATTACCAGAGGCTGGGGGTGGGGGAACTAGGGGTTGGTAAAAAGGTATGAACATTCGGCTATAAGATGAATAAGGTCTGAGTATCTAACATATACCACAGTGACTGTAGTTGATAACACTGTATTTTATAATTAAAATTTGCTAAGAGAGTAGAACTCAAATGTTCTTACCAATGAAAGGAGTAAATATGTGAGATGATGGCTGTGTTTTTAAAAAAGGAAGACTATGAGAAACCCTAGGCATTTAAATGTGACAACTTAGATAAAATGGACCGATTCCTTGAAAACCACAAACTACAAAATTCAACCAATATGGAAAGTAGAATCTGAATAGTCCAATAACTATTAAAGAAATTAGATTGGTAATTTTTAAAAAGATTTTATGTATTTATTTGTCAGAGTGGGAGAGAGAGGGAGAGCACAAGCAGGGGGAGTGGCAGGCAGAGGGAGAGGGAGAAGCAGGCTCCCCGATGAGCAGGGAGCCTGATGTGGGGCTCGATCCCAGGACCCTGGGGTCATGACCTGAGCCAAAGGCAGACGCTCAACCGACTGAGCCACCTAGGTGTCCCTAGAGTAGTAATTTAAACGGTCTTGAAAAAAGAAAGCTCCAGATCCACATGGTTTCATTGGAGAATTCTACCAAATATTTAAGGAACTAATACCAAATTTACACAGTCTTTTCTAGAATACCAAAGAGGAAGGAACACTTCCGTGTCGGGGGTCCCCAAGGCCATTCCCAGGCTTGATGATTCACTAGAAACTCAGCATACAGTCAGACTCATGGCTATGATTTATTATACTGAGAGACTGTAGAGCAAAATCGGCAAAGGGGAAAGGCAAGACACATGGGGTGACGTCCAGAGAAAACCAGGAACAAGCTTCTAAGAGTCCTCTCCTAGTGGAGTCACACAGGATGTACCTAAGTCCTCCAGCAAAGAGTTGTGACAACACATGTGAAATGCTATCTATCAGGGAAGCTCATGAGAAACTCAGTTCCCAGCGCATTTATTGGGGGTTGGTCATAGAGGCACCCTCTGTCTAGCACTCACCAAAATTCCAGACTCCCAGAAGGAAAGCAGATGTTCAACATAAACCATATTGTTTGTATAAACAGTTTAGGCACAGTGAGCCACTCTTATCAGTCCTGGTAATGATGGGAGCCCTCCTCAAATCCAAGTTTCCAGATGCCAACCAGGGACTAACTTCGCAAGCAGGCCGGCCTTTCAAAGGATAGCAGTCAGGCCTGCTATGATAACTCTTTTCTGCACAGCTTGGAAATCAGGGGATTTGTAATATAGTCTCAGCATAAATCACATATGTACAAACAGTTTAGGTATGGTGAACCACTCTTATCAATTCTAGGAATGGTGGGAACCCTCCTGAAACCCAAGTTCCCAGTTACCCACAAAGGGCCTGTGTGCTCTTTTCTGCACAACTTCCCAACTCATTTTATGAGGCCAGTATTATCCTATTCCCATAACCAAAGACAGTGTGAAAAAAAGCCCTCAAAACTTCTCTCAGGAACTTTGACACAAAAATCTGCAATAAAATATTAGTGATATAGAGCCCAGAAATGTATAAAAAGAATTATACCATGGCCAAGTGGGGCTTATTCCAGGTATGGAGGGTCAGTTCAAAAATCAATATTCAATCAGTGTAATCTACCATATCCACAGGCTAAAGAAGAAAAATCATATGATCCTATCAATTGATGGGGAAGAAGCTTTTGACAAAATTCAGCATTTGTTCATGATAAAAACTCTCAGCAAACTAGGAATAGAAGGGTACTTTCTCAACTTGATAAAGAGCAGCTAATAGTTCTTTTTTACGGTGAAAGATGGAATGTTTCCCCCTAAGATAGGGAACTAGGGAAGGATGTCCACTCATATCATTCTTACTCAACATAGAATTGAAAGTTCTAGCCTGCACAATGAGGTAAGAAAAGGAAATAAAAAGTACACAGATTGGAAGGGAAGAAATAAAATTGTGTGTTAGGGAAGAAATAAAATTGTGTGTTCACAGACAAGATGATCGTCCATGTAGAAAATCCCAAAGAACCTACCAGAAAATTTCGAGAACTAGTAAGTGCATTCAGCTAAGTCAAAGGAAAGAAGCTCAAACACAAAAATTTATGGCATTTCTATATACTAATAATGAACAATGAATGAGAAAGCTGAAAATGGAAACACAATACTATTTATAATCACTCCAAAGAAAATGAAATACGGTATACGCTTAACAAAACATGTACAGGATCTATATGCTGAAAATTCCAAAATGCTTATGAAAGAAGTCAAAGAAAATCTAAAGAAATGGAGAGGCACACAAATCATTTTCATGGATTGGAAGACTCAGTATCATAAAGATGTCAATTCTCTCCCCAAGTTGATCTATCAGTTTAACACAATTCCTAACAAAATCCCAGCAAAGTTTCTGTCGATATAAACAAGTTTGTTCCAAAATTTATATAGAAAGGCAAATGACCACGAACAGCCGAAGCAATTTTGAAGAATAAAGTGGGAAGAATCACTCTACCCAATGTTAAATCTTACTATATAGCTGTAGTAATCAAGACTTTGGTATTCACAGAGGGATAGACACATAGAACAACAGAACAGAATAGGGAACCAAAAAATAGCCCCACACAATTAGTCCAACACAAACATGACCAAATGCTTTTGAGAAAGGAGCAAAAGCAATCTAATGGAGGAAAGACAGTCATTTTAACAAACTGTGTTTGAGCCATCAGACATCTATAGACAAAAATATGAATCTCAACCTCATTAGGTTCACATTTTATACAAAAATTAATTCAAAATGAATCATGGATTTAAATGTAAAATATGCAACTATAACGCTTTTAGAAGGAAATGTAAGAAAATTTGTGGAACCTGGTGCGAGGCAAAAAATTTCTTAGATGCGACACGAAAAGGACACTATATAAATGCAGACTTTGAGAAGTGGGACTTCATTAAAATGAAAAATTTTGGTCTCCAAAATCTCTTAAGAGGATGAAAAGACCAGTACAGATTGGGGGAAAAAACTGCGGACCATGTATGTGACAGAGAAATTGTATCTAGAATACATAAAGAATTCTCAAAATTTAACAGTTAGAAGCAAAAAATACAATGAGAAAATGGACAAAAGACATGAACAGACATTTCACCAAAGAGGATATACAGATGGCAAATAAGCACATGAAAAGATGTCAACATCGTTAGGGAAATGCCATTGAAAACAAAGAGACATCACTATACACCTATTAGAATGGCTAACATAAAATTATAGTGACAATACCAAGTGCTGGCAGAGATGTGGAGAAACTGGATCTTTCATACATTGCTGGTGGGAATGTAAAATGGTACAGTCTGGAAAACTCTGGCAGTTTCTTCTAACACTAAACTTCCACTTACTATCCAACCCAGCAATTGCACTCTTGGGCATTTGTCACAGAAAAAAGGAAAACTGATGTTTACACAAAAAACTCTCCATGACTATTCATAGCAGTCTTATTCTTAACAGACAAAAACTGGAAACAACCCAAATGTCCTTCAACGGGTGAATAAACACACTGTAGAACACCAAAACATAACAATACTACTACTCAGCAGTAAGAAGGAATGAACTATTGATAACATGCAACAACTTGGGTGGATCTCAAGAAAATTATGCAAATTATGAAGAAAAGCCAAAAGGCATGATTCCGTTTACATAATATTCTTGAAATAATAAAATTATAGAGATGGAGAACATGTTAGGGGTTGCCAGGGGTTAGAGTAGGTGAAGGAGGTGACTGTGACTATAGTGGGTAGAAGGAAGAATCTTTGCTGTGGAGAAACAGTTGATTGTGGTAGTTACACAAATCTACATGTGATAAAATTGTGTAGTACTATATACACAGACACAGAAATGTTTGCATGTGAAACTGGTGAAATCTGAATAAGGTCTGTGAATTGTACCCATGTCAATATCTTGGTTATGTAAGATATTAGCATTGGGGGAAACTGGGTGAAGAATACATGGGTCTGTTCTGTAATACTTTTTAAAGATACTGTGAATCTATAATTTTTTCTTTTTTCTTTTTTTTTTAGATTTCATTTATTTATTTGAGAGAGAGCGAGAGAGAAAGAGAACACGAGTGGGGGGGGAGCAAAGGGAGAGGGAGAAGCAGGCTCCCCGCTGAGCAGGGAGCCCGTCGTGGGGCTCGATCCCAGGACCTCAGGATCATGAACCCAGCCAAAGGCAGATGCTTGACGGACTGAGCCACCCAGGCGCCCCGAATCTATAATTATTTCAAAATAAGTTAATAAAACAAGGTAAATCTGAAGGACTATGAATGCTTTAGAACTCACACATTTGCGTATTATGAAATAGAACATCTTTACTATGTAAATCAGACAAAATACGGAGAAGCCTACATTTCTGTTTAGCCAAGAAATGTAAGTGAAAATGACAATATGAGTTCATGGTAATTGCACATGGTCCATTTCCAAATCCAGATAAGTAAACCAAAAGGGGTTTGTTGCTTAAACATCTGTATGAGTTAGGATTCCACCAGAGACGCCAACCGACAGGATATTCTATACACACACATGCACACGCACGCACACATTATTCATTCACTCATTCATTAAACGATATTGCCTTACACAATTGTGGGGCTGGGTAAGCAAATCCAAAATCTGTAAGGCATGCAGTCAGAAAGGAATGATCGGGCCCACCTAGATTATCCAGGATAATCTCCCTTACTTTAAATCAACTGATCAGGAGCTTTAGTTACATCAGCAAAATACCTTCACAGCCACGCGTAGACTAATGTTTGATTGAATAACTGGGGCGGTAGCCTAACCGAGTTGACACCTCAAAAAGCCACACGACATCACAGCCCATTTGTGCTAGCAATTGAATAAATTTATTCTGTCAATGGGCACCCTGGCTGTATTATTATGGGTAATTCGAGAGCCAACAACTTAAATCAATAGTGGCCGACAATGAGTTTTATACAGGAGGGTCCACTTACAGAACTTTAGAGTTGAAAGGGGCCCTGAAATGCTTAGTTTGTATTTCATCACAGCCAAGGCACCTCCCCATCGTCCTCTCGGGCACTTATCCCGGCCGAGGCTCCTCCCGGCAGCAGCGCGCCCAGCAGGAGCACGGAGGAACCCACCTGGAGCACGACGCCGCGGGTGCGGGAGCACCAAGTGGGCGGAGCCTCGAGGCGCGCGGCGGTGGCGAAGGCGCCCAGCCCGCCAGAAGAGCGCGCGGCGGGCGGACGGCGGGGAGCCAGTCGGGTAGGGCGAGCGCGGCCGGCGGTTGGGGTGGGGGGGTGATTGGGGGGGGCTGGAAGGAAGGGGAAGAGGCGGAGCGTGGGAGCGCACAGTGTCAGGAATACAATAGTGCTCCGCGCCGCTTCAGCCGCCGCCGCTGCCGCCGCCGCCGCCCAACCGCCTGCCCAACGCTGAGGCCTGACGGGCCGGGCGGGCGAGGGCCGAGGGCGGGAGCAGAGGCGCAGGGGGCGGCCCGGGCGGATCAGGCGGCGGGGCGGGGGGCGGGGGTGGGGAGGAGATTAGGGGGCAGGTGCGAGGGAGGGGAGAGAAGAAAGCGAGCGGTTAAGGGGGCGGTTACCACCCCTACCGGACTCGCCCGGCACATTGCCGGGCCCGAGTGTGGAGCCGGGAAGGAAGGAGCCGCGACCTAGCTGCGCAAAGGTAGGCGCCGCTGAAGCTGGACGCGGCGCGAGCGGCGCTGGGGGCGTCGCGCCGGGTGGGCAGCGGGAGTGGCGGCCTCGGGGAGTGGAAACGGGCGCCGCGGAGCGCAACGTCCCGGCCCAGCCTCGCAGCGTTCGGGGGCGCCCCGGCCCCACATCGCGGTCGCTGCGGCGTCCCCGGCGTCTTCGGGCCGAGAGCGTGTGTGGGCTGAGGTAAAGTGCCCGCTGGCCCCTCCGTCGGCCCGGGCACTGCCCGGTGGCCGACGCGGGGGGGCGGGGGCGGACGCCCGAGCTCCGGCTCGGCTGCAGCTCCGCTCGGGCAGGAATTGAGCGCCATAACTGTTGCGGCCGTTCCCTCCGGTGCCCCCTCCCGGCGCCCCCTCCCTCTCTGTGCTCTGCCTGGTCTCGGGGCTCCCGGGGGTCAGACCCGCGGCGGGGGGACCTGCTCTGCGGGCCGCTCGGAGCCGGATGCTCCAGGGAGCGAGGGCGCGCCCCTGGCTGTTTCGATGTTGGGGGGCGTGAAGAACCGAGTGCTTCGAGAGAGGGGGGCCGGGCGGCTCAGGGAGTGGCGAGGCCCCGGGTGAGCCCCAGGTACCCCCGAAGCAGGAGCGCGAGCGCCCCGCGGGCTGGCGAACTTTCCCTCCTCCTCCCGTCATTGTTCGGGCGCTGCCAGTCCGGGGCCGCCGCGGCCGCCGAGCGCCTGGCGGTCCGGGGGGTGGGAAAAGCAGGAGGGCTTTGCGAATCTTACGGGAAAAATTTCCCACCGCTGGGCACGGCAAAGTTAACTTTTCTCCAGCGATCGAGTTGGTTTTATTCCCTCGGCCGTGGGGCGATCGATTTAAAAAAAGAGAGAGAGAGAGCCTCCTTCCAGTCTTTTTCTCTCGCTTTTCGGAGCCACTGCTTTGGTGAAGTCTGGCTTTAAATTGCACAGGGCAACCTGCGTTTATTATTTGTGAGGAGGCAAAGGGGGGGGGCGGGATCTCGAGTGAGTGACCATAATGGTGGTATGTGAAGGCATGTTTAAAAGTTGGTATCATTGTGTAGCCCTGGGACATATGTAGTTCCCAGGCATTTGGCAAGAAACTTGTTTGGCCGCTTCTCTGACTTTCTGAGTTGCTAGGAAATCCATGGCCTCAGATGTGCGCAAGGTTTTTTGATGTGAGAACCGTTTATTTGTGAAGCTGAGGATGGGATCCCCGCCCCCCCCAAAGCCGTCTGATTGTATAAGAAATCAAAACCGTGTTGATGGTGATTTCAGTGGCCTGGAGGGAAAGGCGACCTCATTCCCGGTATTCAGTCTGATAAAGATAACTGTCTGCTTCTCTCTAAACTCTGAAAGTAATGGAAAATAATTTAGGTAAAGACGGGTTGCACAACATCTTGGCTCAGTTTAAGCAACCCAGAATCCACTTTCCCAGAGTAGTTCTCTTAAATACCTTCCCTGAAGGCACTTCTTGCCAGCCTGGGGGTGGGGGTGAGGGTGAGAAAGGAGTCGGTCTGAACAAAGCATTGTGTTTTATTTAATTTAATATTTTCATAACATCTGTAAACAATGGGAATGTGGATCCCTGCCTCTGTGCCCTTTGAATACCGTAGTGTTCATGCTTTTATAGCATCATGTGATTACTCTCTGGATAAGTGAAACTAGATTTTTTTCTTTTTTTGTTTAGCCGAGGAGTATTCTACCTCCATAACATATCATTTTCTTTTTCATTTAAAGTGAGCTCTGAGCTGAAATACTTGAATTGTAAAAGGTAATACCTCTCCTCAAGGGGTGAAGGGATTACATGAGATCTTTGGGACGTGCTTCTCAGTTAGTATTAGCTACCATCATTGCCACCTTTTCTTTAACTGTGGTCTTCTCTACAGTTTTGTTTGCTAGAGACGAGTTCCTAACCCAATATCTTTGCCTTAAAACAGTTCCTTGCGTTTTTCATCCAGTCAATTCTGGAATACCCAGGGATGCAGGTCTGGTACTAGAACCCAAACATTCTGTCTCCTACCTTTCTGAGTCATGTTGCTGTGCTTTGGCAGTATGGTAAGTGCCTTCTCACTTTTAGTAGCCTGTGAATCTTGATCACAGGTAGGAGAAAGTGGAGAAGGGCTTTCCACCCCTTTCTGAAGGGTTTGTGATCAACTGGGAGTCAGGAGTGACTCAGAAAGCAGCCTCGGGGGTGCCCATGACCCACCTTCTGGCCTGTAGATGAAGTTCCCAGAAGCAGGACACATGATGATGCAGCGCTCTCATCGTAGTTGAGACAGATGGGTTAGTGAAAGTAAAAATAAAGAACAAAGAATGTTAGGCTGGGAGGTTGGGTATGATCCTCTCCTTTGATAATGCTTGTCTTTTCCCTCCCTTGTGTTCCATCAACCATAACAATCCATTTCTCCCCTAAGCTACACAAATCTTTTTCTTCTTTTTGCCCACTACTTTGAGGTCTGACTGGAACTAGGCAACTATTTGGGGGAAGGTAAGGGGAGGCAGGAGGCACTGGGTGTTTGTGAAGACATGGCATTACAGAGGGCTCTTACAAGCCTTGATCAGGGACACAGAGGTTGAATATTATCATAGGACATAATGCACCTACTTCTTCATGAAGGTTACACAAAACAGGAGCTGAGGAAGGTAGAGCTCATATGCTGGCTTACATTTAAAAAAAAATCTCTTATCAGGGAATAACTTACATACATCACCTTATAGGTGAGGAGTGGGTGTTGGGTGACACCCTTCTGGCACTCTCCTGAACTGGCTTATATGGGGACGCTTGAGTGGTTTAGCAGTTTCTCCCTGTTCAGTTACAGTGGCTGGGAAAGCTGAAGCAGTCTGGTTTGCAGGGAGAATCTAGGGTGAATGGGTAAAAATGATGAGCAAATAAAAAGGTGCTAGCAAATGGTCATTAAAGACCAAGTAACTACGGCTTTGAGTTTTCTGTTTTCTGAAATATTTGTGACTCCCCCATGGTTATTTTTGCCTCCTCCCTGTAGGTCTCTCCATAGACAATAGCAGCAAAGTTCTTACCATCAGAACTGCCTCTGTGCTTCTCTTGTGTGACAGAAAGAAGGGTCCTGGGGAGAATTTGCCTAACCCCATAGCTAAGTTTGGGAAAAGTAACTGAGGGGGCAGTCAACTGAAGAAAGTAGGTAGGGGGCCTGGTGTGGGGAAATGGTACTGGTGTTTTTGACTGATAGAGGAGATGCCCATGCATTGATTAATACTCTTTAAGCAGTAAATAATTTTTTAAAAGATTTCATTTTATTTATTTGACGGCGAGAGAGGGAACACAAGCAGGGGGAGTGGGAGAGGGAGAAGCAGGCTTCCTGCTGAGCAGGGAGCCCAATGCTGTGGGGCTCAATCCCAGGACCCTGGGATCACAACCTGAGCCAAAAGCAGATGCCCAACGACTGAGCCACCCAGGCGCCCCTAAGCAGTAAATAATTTAATCTCTGTCACAACCCAGAGGCCATAGCTGAGCCCTACTACCCAGGGACCTCCTTGTCCCTTGATACTGGCTGATAGGCAAGGAAATCCGAGCCTGGAATGTGCTTTCTGAAATAGCTGACAAGAGAATATGGTACCAGCATGGCTAGTACACCAGACCTTGTGTGTTGTAATCTCCTGGGAAAGTTCTTCTTCTTCCTTTTTAGATTTTAAAAAACTTATTTTGATTATAATTACAAAAAGTTGCAAGAATAGTACAAAGAACTTCTGTATTCCCTTTACCCAAGGTCACTAATTATCAGTAGTTTGCCCCCACTTGCTTTATCATTTGTCCTTTCTGTTTCTTTTTCTGAACCATTTGAAAGTAACCATTGAGAGATTGGCACTTGTCAAGGGCATCCTGTCCTGAAGGGTCGCTCAGATGTATTAATGGGGTATAGCAGAACTTTGGTGGTGATGCAGGGCCCCAGAGGTAAAGTGAAGTCTACCTGTAGCTGTAAAGCACATATGTGTAATTCACATGGAATCTCTGGTGCTAGATATGGAAATCATTAACCGTTATAAAAGTGGTTAAGATAAACTCCCCTTTTGTCATCACCCATGTCAAGTTTGTTCCCAACTATGCCAAACTTCAGTATTGTTATGAAAATCCGCTCCACCACTCCCCAGCTTTGCAGCTGTAATGTATTCTCCAACATTTTCATTTAATTCATTCAGCAGACATCTGTGGAGTGCCTCCTATTTGCTAGGGGTATAAGAGGTGAAAGATAACTCATCCCATTAAGAGTTCAACATCCAGTGTAAAGGAAGAAAGAAATCTAACACAGTCAGAGGGAAGAGCATTCTGTTGAAGGAGTTTACACGAGGTGCTTAGAACACCGGACTGGTTAAGGATTTGAGGAATAGATACCTGGGAGTTGAATGTGAAGATCCATTTTCTCTGAGACTTGCTGCTTTTAGATAACAAGACTCATGAGTGAGGGGAGCCCTTTGTGTCGTATACCCAGCACAAGCTATGGGGTCAGGCCAACTTGGATTCTACCACTTGATCTGGGCCAGTACTTGACTTCTCTATACCTCAGTTTCTTCATCTGCCTATTTTGACATCTCCGAGGTAATAATTAATTGAGGTCATAATTGCTCTGTAAACATTAATTTTATCTCTCCCCCCCCCAATGCAGTATGTGAGGAAATAGCATGAGCAGTATTAGGTATTAAGGTGGGATCCAAGGGGGTGTTTCTGTTTTCCCTACAAATAAATACATAGTTGCTAATTGTACTGAGAGCTATGATGGAGATCCCTGTAAGGGATCATAACAACAGCGGCTATGATTTGTTAACCATTTCCTGTGTACTGAGTACTGTGCTAAGTTTTTAACATAGACTATCTCTCTGAGGTGTAAGGCAAAGGTAACTTGCCTGTCATCACACAGCAAGTAAGAGGTAGAATGCTTTTATAAGGGAAACTAGCAAGGTGCGCTGGACCCTAAATAATGAGCAGGAATAAGCGAGGTAAAAGAAGGGATTGCCAGGGTGGGGGGATGGGTGAGCCCGGTGATGGGTATTAAAGAGGGCACGTTCTCCATGGAGCACTGGGTGTTATGCACCAACAATGAATCATGGAACACTACATCAAAAACTAATGATGTAATGTATGGTGATTAACATAACAATAAAAAATTTTAAAAAAAAACAGAAGATCTCTAAAAAAAGAAGAAGAAGAAGAAGGGATTGCCAGGCAGAGGGAATACCAGGTGTTGTGGGGACACTGAGGTGGAAGAGAGATGTGGAAGGGATCCACAGAGGTTTGGCTAGGACCTGGGGAAAGAGAGATGAGATGGGCAGGGGGAGATTGACAGGGCCTTATGGGATCTCATTAAGGAGCTTGTGCTTTATTCCAAGGGCGGTGGGAGGCTGCTGGAAGGTGTTTTTCACCTTAAACCGTCCTGGGGGGGGGGGGGGGAGTGGGCGTGGCATGTGTAATCCGGAAAAGCATCTAGTGAGGCCTAAACAAAAGTAGTTTAAAGTAATTTCCCCTTCAGTGTCCCACTTTGTGATCCAATGGAGGCAATGTTTCTGGCCCAAATGTGTAGATCTTAAAGTTTCTACTGCCCACCATTAACACAGCTAAAAAGAGTTGCTGTGTTGCTGGAAGAAGCTAGTCCTGCAGAATGCTTCTAGATGGTTTAATTAGGCTTATATATTTGATGCTTTTTAGGCTGCATTAAGGGAGCTCTTTCAGTTTTCACTGAGCCCTGTCAAATGGGGAAAAAAAGTAAAATTGGGAGAACTAATTCCTGGAAACCTGAGTTGTTGTTCAGTGTTAGAAATGGAACTGTTGAGTATAAGACTTCAGTTTAAATATATCATGATAAGGATGCTTCAGTGACTAAATGGAAATTTTTAATGTTTTTTGTTTTTTTGGTATGTGCCATCTGTGATGGCAGACAGCACATTTGTGAGAATCTGGGAAGACTTAGGCATTTTTTCAGTACTTATATATTTATTTATTCTCATCCAGGTACTGCAGGTTTTTCTGTTTGAAACTATTTCTTATGTGCAGAATCAACTGCACAGGAAGAAAACCAGTGTTCTCGTCCCCTTTCCATATGTACCAGACCACAGACATATTTACTTTGAAGTAAATGTGTCAATTAGCTTTTTTTTTTTTTTTTGGCAGGGAGGGTATTGTTAGCTGGTGGTTGGATGATCTAGGATGGCCTTGTTCGCATAACTGGTGGCTGTCAGCCCCAGTGGTCTAGGAGGCCCTGAGGGAGGATGGCCCATCTCCACTCGCAAGTGGTCTCTCCTTCAGCTGGCTGCTCTGGATCTGTTCACATGGTCGTCTCAAAGGCACAGAGAGTAAGTAGCAAGCAAGAGCAAGCGCCAGTGCACAAGCGCTTCTCAAGTGTCTGCTTGTGCCACATTTGATATTGTCCCATCAGCCAAAGTAGGGAAGTGCTTCTTGGCCAAGCCCAGAGTCGTTGTGGGAGAGAACAATTCAAAGGTGCAAATACAAGGAGGTGTTTTTTAACTGGGAACCATTACTGCAGTAATGCATAATAATTATTAATGAATATAACCTCTTTTCCTTTGATAAATCTTGTTAAACACTCATTTCTAAATGTAGTGTATTTTTTTTTTTTTGAGAGAGAAAGCGGGGGAGAAGAGGGGCAGAGGGAGAGGGAAAGAGAATTTTAAGCAGGCTTCACACCCAGTGTGGAGCCCAACGTGGGGCTCAATCTCACGACCCTGAGATCATGGCCTGAGCTGAAGAGTCGGATGCTTAACCAACTGAGCCACCCAGGCACCCCTAAATGTAGTGTATTCTTGAAACTAAGTAATATAATTGTGCCATCTTCTCTTCTACTAAGTGTGGAGCTGAGTGATAGTTTTTCTAGAAGGAAACCAAAGGGAGACAGTGTGCTCTGGATATAGGTCCTCTTGCGAGTGGCTTGACTGCTCACTGATCTTGTGTGGCTGTTATCAAAAGAGTCTTTGGGGTGGGGTACCTGGGTGGCTCAGTTGGTTAAGGGTTTGCCTTCGGCTCAGGTCACGATCCTGGGGTCTTGGGATCAAGCCCCGCATTGGGCTCCCTGATCAGCGGGGAGACTGCTTCTCCCTCTCCCACTCTCCCTGCTGGTGTTCTCTTTCTCTCCCTCAAATAAAATTTAAAATTTATCTGAATTTTATTTAAAAATAAAATTTGAGAGCGCGAGAGAGAACAGAAACAGGGGGAGCTGTAGGGAGAGGGAGAAGCAGGCTCCCTGCTGAACAGGGAGCCTAATGCAGTACTCAATCCCAGGACCCTGGGATCATGACCTGAGCCTAAGGCAGACGCTTAACTGACTGCCAGCCCAAGGCATCCTTATAAATAAAATCTTAAAAAAAAAAAATGAGTCCCTGGGTTTCCTCAACCTCCTGTTCAAGCTTTACCCCCCCAAACCTTAGGGTACTAGGCTGTACTCAGCTTTGTAGTCAAGCAAAAAGATGGTTAATTGGAAATCCATCACTACCTGGAAGATGAGAGAAACATCTGCAGCTTTTTTCCTCATAACCTTTATGTGATTTATAGTTTTTACCTGAGAAGAAATGCTTATTTGGGCATTATAATAAAGACAAAGGATTCTCTGTAGGTGTATTTTACTTGGTCAAGATTTTAAAGGCTCCCTGTGGTTGCAGTGAAGAATCCAGTATTGTGCTGTGAAGTGAGTGGTCAGCGATCAGCAATTTGGGGCATGAGCCTTTGACCTTTGCTTGTGAAGTTTTCAGAAGTAACACCTTTCACATAAACTGAAATAGACTCTGCAACCAGCTCTGGCCTGAAATATATTACATGAAAATGCAACTGGACCCTAGGAAGCATGTGTGGGAAACTGAGGAGAAGGCTCACTTTGTACATCTTAGAGATGTACATTCCTCCAGAAATTGCCTGGTGATAGAATCTCAGCTTCCTTTCTTTCCTCCTAGGATAAAAATTAAAAATGGAAAATCCCTGACATTTTAAGAGTCAGTGACTTGAAAATAGCCTTCAAAATTATAAATGTATATATCATTTGACCCAGCAAACACTTCCAGGAATTTATTCAACAAATATTTTCATATTACTTAGAGTATTATTTATAATAACAAAAGATTGGTTGATATTCTAAGTATCAGTCAAGGCTTGGTCATACAGTAGAATATTACACTGATATTGCATGATTTCTAAGATGTACAAAATGAAGAAAAACAAACAGAACAGTGTGTATTGTATGCTACCATTTGTGACAGCTACTGGGGGCAGTAATGTGTACTATATAATATATATATTTTTGCTTACATAGACATAAAATATTTCTAGAAGGATGTTCAAGACTGATAGCTTTAGGGCATATATAGCCAGGGTAGAGAGTTGGAGGAAGATTTTTCACTGCATAAACTTTTATGTATCCCTTAAAAAAAATTTTTTTTTGGTTGTCACATGATCCTTCATTGAAACATTTTCCTTTGTAGTTCTTAATTAGGTGGGCATTCCACGGCACCACTGTTGATGTCCTCTATGATGTCATGAGGGTGGCGGCCATCAACACTGCAGCCCACAGAGGATCTCTTTAATGGTTCCAGAGAGTTCTCTAGCTAAACATCGGTGCTGCATCTGTTGGGCAGTGTTGACAATCTCATCAAAAGTGATATTTCCACTGTGCTTAATGTTTTTCTGCTTCTTTCTGTCTCTTGGTTCCTTGAGGGCTTTGGTAATCAGGGCAGAGACAGAAGATACTTCATTCCGGACCTGTCTGTTCTGAATGGTCAGTTTCACTGTCATCCTCAGACCCTTCTGATCACCAGTTGCCTTGGCGATGTCATTACCAACCATTTCTGGAGACAGACCCGGGTGGGGGTGGGGGAGCTGATCTTTGGGGCCAGGGCAGACATGGCACCAACTTCCTTACCAGTTCTCCTTAGGTGTAAGACTTTGATTTCATTGGGGTCAAACATAGGCGGTATGGTAGAGACAGCTGGTGTTAGATGAATCCGGATTCGGGAGGACCGAAGACAGTTGCACCTTTACCTCCTCAGAGCCAAAAGTCACAAGTACCTTTTGAATTTTAAGCCATGTGAATATATTACCCTATTTTAAAAATCAAATACATTTATTTAAAAAGCGTTGGTATATGGTGATGGTGATGTGAACTTCATGGACTCCCACCCAAGTTGATCTGCTCAGAGCTATTCCTGTTAAATATATATATATATCCAGTCAGTTTTGTTTCCTAGAAATGCCTCAGAATAGTGTACTTCTGAATTTTTAGCTAAAGTCCTGCCTTTTCCAGTATGTCATATGAGTGGAATCATACAATATTTAGCCTTTTTGGGTCTGGCTTCTTTTACTTGATTCATCCATGTTATGTGAATTAATAGCATGTTCCCTTTATCACCGAATAGTATTCCAATTTATGGATGTACCACAGTTTGTACATTTACCTGCTGAAGGACAACTTGGCTGCTTCCAGTTTCTTGATGATTATGAATAAAGCTGCAGTAAACATTAGCATACAGATTTTTTTGTGAAACATAAGCTTTCAGTTCATTTGGGTAAATAACCAGGAGTGGGGTTGCTGAGTTTTTATAAGAAACTGCTAAACTGTCTTCCAAAGTGGCTCTACTGTTTTGCATTCCCACCAGCCATGAATATGAGGTGTGTGTCAAGTTTCATTTTCCTGTGTATGGATGTCCAGGAGTTCCAGAACCATTTGTTGAAAAGACTGTCCTTTCTCCATTATTATTGCTTTTGCACCTGTGTCAAAAATGTGGCTGTGCATGTGTGGGTCTATTTCTGGGCTCTCTATTCTGTTGCATTGATCTGTCTGTCCATTATTGTGCTATTACCACACTGTCTTGATTACTATAACTTTATAGTAAGTTTTGAAATTAGGTAATATGAGTACTCCTACTTTTTTCTTCTTTACCAGAATTGTAGTGGTAAGAGAGGACATTCTTAGCTTGTTCCAGTCTCTCACCATTAAGTATGATATTAGCTGTAGAGTTTTTTTTTTTAAGACTATTTGAGAGAGCGAGAGAGCACAAGCAGGGGAGGGGCACAGGGAGAGGGAGAAGCAGATTCCTGGCCAAGCAGGGATCCCGACATGGGGCTCAGTCCCAGAACCCTGAGATCATGACCTGAGCTGAAGACAGACGTTTAACCAACTGAGCCACCCAGGCGCCCCTAGCTATAAGTTTGCAAAATATACATACCCTGTTGTGCTGAAAAGAGTTACCATAGCAGTCCTGACGGTGCTTGCTATCTTTAGAAGGCCTTCTTGCAAGTTTGGCCCTTGGCTGGTGTCTTGAAAATTGGCTTTTCAAACATTTTGAAAATAACATATTATATTCAACCTTCATTTATTCCTTTTCCAGTGTTATTCATTTCTTTATGCTAATCCAAGCTCCAACTTTAATCATAATCTTTCTGCCTGAAAAATTTTTCCTCAACATTTCTTTTGTGCCAGGTCTGCTGACAGTAAATTCTTTGCTTTTGTTGGATAAAATCTTTTTTTTTTCTTCACTTCTGAAGGACATTTTCGTGGGATATGGAATTCTGAGTTGACAGTTTTTTTCCTCTTCAACATATTACTCCACTGTTGCCTTGTTTGCATGGTTTCTGATAAGTCTGCTATATAATTTTTATCCTTGTTTCTCTGTAGTTAATGTATTTTTTCCTCTGACTGCCTTCAGGCTCTTTGTCTTTGCCTAGATGTGGCTTTTTTATTTTGTCATATTTATCCTGCTTGGTGTTCTTCTGAGCTTCTTGTATCTGTGGATTGTTGTCTGTCACTAATTTTGGAGAGTTCTCAGTCATTATTTTTTCTTTTTTTTTAAGATTTTATTTATTTATTTGACAGAGAGAGAAACAGTGAGAGAGGGAACACAAGCAGGAGGACTAGGAGAGGGAGAAGCAGGCTTTCCGCTGAACAGAAGCCTGAGGCGGGGCTCGATCCCAGGACCCTGGGATCATGACCTGAGCCGAAGGCAGATGCTTAACGACTGAGCCACCCAGGCGCCTGTCAGTCATTATTTTTTCAAATAATTCTTGTATTCCATTCTATTTTTTTTATTCCCCTGGAATTCCAATTATAAGTATGTTACACCTTTTGATATTTTCCCATAGTTCTTGTATGCTGTGTTCTATTTTTTCACTCTTTTGTCCCTTTTTGTTTTAATTTTTATTGATCCGACCAATAAACTCAATTGTTACGCTCACTGATTCTTTCCTTGGCTGTGTCAAGTCTACTGTTGAGCATGTTGTTGTTTTTTTGTCTTTTTTTTTTTTTTTTTAGCATGTTGGGGTTTTTTTTTTTTACTGTTCTTTTTTTAAGTTCTAGCATTTCCATTTGATTATTTCTTACACTTTCTATCTTTTTGCTGAAATTATTCATCTGGCCTTGCATGTTGTCTGTCTTTTCCATTAGAGTCTTTACTATATTAATCATAATTCTTCTAAATTTTATTTCTGATAATCCTAACATCTGTGTCATACTGAGTCTAAATCTGATGATTGCCTTGTCACTTGGAATATTTTCTTGCCTTTCATTATGCATATAATAAAAAGCTGAACATGGCTGAAAAGCTGTTGAAACTGAATGTGGGCAAGAGATACTGAGTTAAATCTTTGATATATTTGGTGAAGAACACAGGTGTCCTTCTGCTAGGCCTTTAGTGTGGGGATTTGAGTTAATCTAGTCAGGAGTTGGCTTGTGTTTGGTGTTTGTTATTGGTAGGGCACCAGAGATTTCTGATTCCTCTAGCGATACCTTCTTTTTGACTCCTGCTTGGCTTTGGGTTTTTCCTTTGTGCTGTTTCCCAAGAGCTGTCTGTTAAGCCCTCCCAGTTGTATTCCACTTTACTAACTACGTAGCTGGTTTGCCAAGTGGTGGATGGTGGAGGAGGAGGGAGTTCTCTGATGATTTGACTTGAACTTAGGCAGCTATTGGAACCTGGGTCTAGAGTATGTCCTTTACAAGAATTCCTGCCCCTTCTCCAGGGGTGAAGCTTCTTTTCCTTTTTCCTGTCTTCCTTTTCCCCAGCTTCAGTGAGTACCCACCAGCATCCTTAAGCCAAGGGTTTTAAGTCCTTCCCCCTGCAGATTAAGGCTTTTGTTCTGTGCTGGAGATAAAGGAAAAGTGTCTGGGTAGATTTCAGTGGGCGTTGTTTTCCTCAGCCAACCAGCACCAGGATGAGAGCTTTCTCTGGGATTTTCCCTGATTCTTTCCATAAGAGGTAGTGGGATTCCTGTAGGAAACACTTGTCAGAGGATGGGAATTCCTCGACCCCATGTGGAGCCTAGGAGCTTCATACTCTCATGACATCCCATACTCTGGTCTCCAGTAAGTAATTTGTTAGAATTTCTAGTTTGATCTTCCTACCAACTTACATGCTCGGGTCCTATGTTTACCTGCAGGCATCTGTCTCTTCAGATATCTGGACGGTGGTTTTGCCCTGTATTCAGTTTTTGATAGGTCCAAGAAGAGTCATTGGTTTTTCAGTTTGTCTAGTAGCTTCTTTTTTGTAAGGGTGAGAATGATGGCTTTCCAGTCCTTTGCATATCAGCTGAAACCTGCTCCTGAAATAAGTTTTAATCTACATAAATGTCTGATGCAGTGCATGGCCCATAGAAACTCAGTACAGATTAGTTTTTCCTTTTTTTTAATCTCACCTCCTTGAATTTTATGGTTTTATGGCTAGGGAGCCAGGAATAATTGATTCTGGTTTGGGTTCTGCCTATTTTAGGTTTTAAAAACCTCTGCACTGCTGGCATTATGTTGTTATATGTTTTTCTTGCCGTCTTCCAGAATTCTATGTATGCATTTGTAATTATTGAGAACATTGTTAGCACTCAGTCATAATTTGCCTCATTGAGAATTAGAGTGTGATTTAGTCTTTCTACAGTATAGGTTTTGTTAGTGACCACGTGTTTGTCATTTTTATTCCCCACATTTCCAGGTGCAGTTCAGTTCAGCAAATATTTAAGTGCCCACTGTGCTATGAGGCACTAGGTGTTGAGTAGAATACAAGCATGACCTGGTAAGTGGAGTAACCAAGAGGTTCTCAAAGGCAGTGGAGACCCTTTGGATATAAGGATATTGCAACTTGGGAAATATCTCCATTTCGATCTAGAAGGATTAAAAAAAGTTTTTTAATTCTGCTTTTAGTTATATTAGAGATATACTAGAGATGCATTCTAGGAAAAATTGTAAAGTTGTAGAAAGAGCCATGGTTGTCCATGACATCCTTATAACATTCTCATTTCATCACATTCTCCTTCCCAGGGTTAATTTTGATTACTTTTGTTTTACTATGCAAATTGCATACTATGCAAATATCATGCCATCTAATAATTTACTGAAATATATGTATTTTTAAGGGACTAAGCACACAGATTCTGTGTGCTTTTAAGGAATATTAGTTTAAAAGGATAACTCACCATTCAGTTTCGATGTGTGGCCTGATTTTTTTTTTTTTGCTTCACATTATAGTCAACTCTTAATTTTTAAATCTGAAAATTATTGTTAATGATAGGTAGAACCATAAAAAGTCATATAGTAAAATTGACTTTTGGGGGGATATGCATAGTCATGTGGATTTTGATACACGTATAGATCAGTATGACTACCATCATAGTCAAGGTACAAAGTAGTCCCATCACCCAAAAAAAATCCTTTGTGTTACCTCTTCAGTCACACTTTTCCCACCCCCAACCCTTGACAGCCACTGATCTACAGTCCATTACTAGTTTTATCACTTTGAGGATGTCACATAAATGAAGTCAAACTGAATGTAATCTTTTAAGTCTTGCTTTTTTTCACTCAGCATAATGCTTTTGAGATTCATCCAAGTTGCGTATATCAATAGTTTGTTCCCTTTTTATTGTTGAGTAGTATTCCATTTTAGAAATGTACCACATTTGGGTTGCTACCAGTTTTTGGTAATTATAAGTAGAGCTGCTATAAGAATTCACGTGCAAGTGTTTATGTGCACATACAGTTGCAGTTTTCTAGGGCAAATAACCTGAGAGTGAGAGGACTTAGAATTATACTAACACTCATGGTAAAACCAACTTGTTAGCTAGAGTCTGAATGCTAGAATGGATAGAATAGTAGAGACCCAAGTTGTTTGACTCCTGCTTTTGCTTCTTAGTTACGCAACCTTAAGTGAATTTAACCTCTTCGTGGCCCAGTTTCCTCTTTTGTAAAATGAAGGGTTATTTTTTTTAAAAAGATTTTATTTATTTATTTCAGAGAGAGAGCACGAGCGTAAGCATGAGTGAGGGGAGGGGCAGAGGGAGAAGCAGACACCCTGCTGAGCAGGGAGCCCAATGTGGGGCTTGATCCCAGGACCCTGGGATCATGACCTGAGCCGAAGACATATGCCCAGCCAACTGAGCCACCCACGTGCCCCTAAAATGAAGTTAATAATAATAACCAGTGAGATTGTTGTGTGGAATTAATGACATATTAAGGGTAAAATGCTGATCAATGTCTGGCATACCAAATATTATTATTATTTCATGCTTAACTGAACCCTGTCAGAAACACCCGTCTTTAACTAAAATAGGGAAATTAAGTAATCCATAGTGTGATGTGTTTAGTAGGCAAGCCTTCAAAGCATGCTGTCTCTAGGGGAAATTTTAAAAGTTATCCTTAGTGGTGAAAAAGTTTATGAAAATAGGTGTATGGGAGTCCTATGTAACATCCAAAGGTTGGACCAGATGCCCAATTTTGATGGTTTTACTTGCCCTCTCAACATTAAAAGAATCATGTTCACTAAAAATTTAGTGCATTGCTATACTTAATAAAGAAGCTGCAAAAACTACCTCAGAATCAACTAACATTCATTTAGTGCTTGCTATGTACCAATCTCTAGGATAGGCATTCAAGTGTATAAACCTGAGTACCTCCCCACAAAATAAGTAATTTGGATAATTACTAAATTATTTTTATGCTTTTTTTAAAGGTGACTGTTGAGGACACTGATGAGGCATGATTTCTTAGAGCCCCCATGATGTGAACCATCTATGATATCTCAGATCCTGTCTTGAAACACATCTTTTTACAGGAAACCTCCCCAGTTTTGAGGAGCACGTGGAGGAGATAACAAAACAGCATGCCTACTCAAATCTCTCCCTAGAACACTATGTCATTAGAAAATGCAACAGAGGCCCCTTTCTTGCATAACTGTTATATACTATGGTCTGGCTCAGTCTGAGAAAGCACCAAGGGCGAAAGGGATGTGTTTTCCCCTGGAGAACTTTTCCTATCCTATGAGGTACACACGAAGGGCTACTCAGTCACCTACTAGACAGTGATTGAAAACCAGTATGTGCAAAGAGGAACCTAAATGTCCTTTCTTCTCTTGTCTGTTCAGTTGTTTTGTAATGTATTCACATGCCACAGCCTATCAACTGTGTTTTTCACCTGGGGTTTCAGGGGAAGTGGGTCGAACAAGAAGTCTAGAGCACACAGTCTGGGATGTCATCTCTAAACTGTCCTCACTGCCTCCCCTCCCCAAGTACCACCAATAGTCCAACACTCAGATTTACCTGGAGCCTTTCCTCACAATTAGAACATCCTTCCCGCTTTGCCCTGCCAATCCTGCTTGGGCCATTTCTTGCAAATTCTAGCCCAGCAAGACACTCCCCCATGCCTCAAAACCCACTCATTTGGATGCCATTCTCTACTCCATATTTCCTTATTAAATCATGTCTTTTCTTTTAAGTACGCTCCACACCCAGTGTGGAGCCCAATATGGGCCTTGAACTCACAACCCTGAGATCAAGACCTGGGCTGAGATTAAGAGTCAGATGCTTAACCAACTGAGCCACCCAGGTGCCCCAATCATATCTTTTCTATTCACTTTGTCACCTAATGCCATACTTCCTTACTCTGATCTATTTCATATATACGTGACCTGAAGGTTTACAATTAGACTGCCATTCCCAGAGTGGTAGGAAACCCTCAAATTCTCTACATCCTGTCTCCCACAAATACCTGAAAGAGAATTGCTGCCTGCTCTTTAATTAACAAACCAAACATCAGTTCTCATTTTGTGTTTAAAAATTACATGTAACATGTTCTAATGGCCACATAAGTCCTGTGGAAAGTGATAGTTTGGGAACTAAATACGTATTTTGTGGACTGTTGAAAGAAAGCTGGTGCTTTGCCATGCTGCCACTGTGAAAAGTATGGCTATACCGTCTGCCTGGGCAGAGTCTGGCTTCACGGTATAGATTACAGCCGAAATTGCGGTAGCCTTTTTCTGGCTCCATCATGGTTTCTAGCCTTCCCCATAATTCTTTGCCCACTTAAAATGTGAAAGAGCACTAGGAATTTTTTTTTAAATATAGACAAAACTTTGCAATCAGTTGTAACCCTCTTGTCTCATATGAAACCTGCATCTTATACAGGAGAGAGGAATGTGTGTGTGTGTGTGTGTGTGTGTGTGTGTGTGTGTGTGTGTGCGCGCGCGTGCGCGCTGAGCCTAAGTTTGGCTCTCCCTGGGATAACCAATTTAAATCCAGGATAAACATTTTTCATACTTCAGGGCGCCTGGGTGGCTCAGTCGGTTAAGCATCTGCCTTTGGCTCAGGTCATGATCCCAGGGGCCTGGGATCAAGCTCCACAAGCTTCTCCCTCTCCCTCTGCTGCTCCCCCTACTTGTGCTCTCTCACTCAGTCTCTCTGTCAAATAAATAAAATCTTAAAAAAAAAACCATGTTTTTATACTTCTAAATAAACCTGGCTGTAAAAGCTCCAGTTATGCCCTTTAACCTCTTGGAGAGAATCCATGAAGGTACTTCCCTTTAGGGAAACCATCTCTAGGCTGTTTTGTTGCCATGATCTCTATGCCACTATACTCCAGGCCCAATTCAACTTCCTTCCAGACTGCTCTCCACAAAGATGCAAGCTCTAAAGGTCTCTTCCCTACACTACCATTCCCACTCCCACCACGAGGCCACCACTGACCCTTGCTGCTCCCTGCATGGTGGGTAGTGTCTGTATTCCTAAGAGCCTAACAGTTAAAGTCTCCCCCATCCAATCATAACCTTTCCCACCATCCTTACCTCTTACTTTTCAAGTCCTCTTCTCTACTCATTCCACCTAAGTGTGCATTCACTAGAATCTAAACATACTATGAGTCATCCTGCTACTTCTGTGTGTACTGCCTTTGCCTGAAGTTTTCCACATTCCTCTGGGTTTGTTCTATCCTGTATATTCCTCAGGACCCGCTCAAAAGTTTATCTTTTTTACCTCACATGGTTCCTTTCACCTTTGATGGCCCACAGGACTTAATGTGCTCAGCACTCATTTTCCCAAATGGGATGGTGTGATAGAATGGTTAATAGCCACAAAGTCCTTTCACTTCTGTATGTATGTGATTTTGCAGCATCTCCCATCAAGGTAGAGTCTGTTTCTCTACTCCCAGAATCTGCGCTGTTCTTGTAACTTGCTTTGGCCAAAATAAAATGCAGCGTGAGTCGCTCTGTGTGACTTCTGAGCCTGGGTCTCAGGAAGTTTTGTAGCTTTCCCCTTGCTCCCTAGGAACCCTGAAACAACCTTGTAAAGAAGCCCAGCTAGCATGCTGGAGGAAAAGATGATGTGGCAAGAGAGGTAGTCAACAGCCAACCATCAGACATGTGAGTGAGGCCGTATTAGAACATTGAGGCCCAGTCACATTGCCAGATGACTAACCATATGAGGGACCCTAAGAAAGACCCTAGAAACACTAACAGAAGAACCACCTAGCTGATTTTACCCCAAATTCCTGATCCACAAAATTGTGAGCACATAAAATGGTTGTTATTTTAAGCCACTAAGTTTTGGGGTGACTTATTGTGCAGTAATACATAACTGAAAGGGCATGGTTTGTACTGTTGTATTCCCAGGGCCTGGAAGACATGCCCCATGGTAGGTTTTTTTTAGGAGATTATTGTGGATCACTGTCATCATGGTGTCACTCCCCTCTTTACTTAATAGACAAATAAGCTTTCAAATCTTCATGTCTCTCTCTAGCTCTCAAACCGTTCAAAGCTTGGACTCAGTACTGTCTTCAGGAACACCTTGTGGTTTTTCCGCGCTCCGTTGGACCAACATCCATCCATTTGCTCCCTTCGCAGCCCCATGACAGGTTATACCTCTCAAACCCTCACTACTTGCCCTTGTTTACTAACTCTGTAGGGTCAACCCATGGACTGCCTGAATGCCATAAAGCTATTCTCAACTTCCCAGCCCTCCACCATGACTTTGAACCCTCATTATGTGATGCACATGTGCTTATAATTAGGGGGGACCTTAGAGATAGTCTCAGACAACCCCTTTGAGTTATGAATGAGGAAAGGAATGCCCAGATAAGAAATAACCATAAAAATGGCTTATTCAGTTCATATGTTGGCAGTATCAATACCAGAATCCACATCTCATGCAGATCATTACTTAGTAGATTGCTTATTTGTGCTTGGTTCATGTGTGTAAAACTGTGCTTCACTGATCAGACTGTAGAAGTTCTTTTGGAGGCAGGCATAATTTTTACTTCTGCCTTTTCATACTTTTCTGCTGTCCCCAAAAACTAACCAGTGACCACTGGACATATAAGTAGTCAATAAATACTTGTTGATTAATTGACATTTGAAAAGCAATTATGCTTGAACTGTTCTATATCTTTTTTATAAGGTTGCCAAATTTTTGAAAAAGTTACTGAAGTATAATTGACACACAGTGTTATATTAGTTTCAGGTGTACAACATAGTGATTCAACAATTCTGTGTATTCAGTGCTAACCATGATAAGTATAGTCACCATCTGTCATCATACATTGTTATTACAGTTTTATTGACTACATTCCCTAAGCTGTACTTATCATTTTATAACTGGAAGTTTTTACCTCTTAATCCCCTTTATCTGTTTCACTCATACCCTCACCCACCTCCCCTTTGTCAACCGCTGGTTTGTTCTCTGTATTTAAGAGTCTGGATTTTTTTGTCTCCTTTTTTTTCCTGTTTGCTCACTTGTTTTGTTTCTTAAGTTCTACATATGAGTGAAATCATATGGTATTTGTCTGTCTCTGACTTATTTCACATAGCATTATACCCTCTAGGTCATCCATGTTGTTGCACATAGCATCCTTTTTTATGGCTGTGTAATATTCCTCTGTGTGTGTGTGTGTGTGTGTGTGTGTGTGTGTGTACACCACATCTTTATCCATTCATCTATGGGTGAACAGTTGAGTTACTTCCATTTCTTGGCCATTGTAAATAATGCTGCCATAGACGTAGAGGTGCATTTATCTTTTGAAAGTAGTGTTTTTGTTTTCTTGGGGTAAATACCCAGTAGTGGAATTACTGGATCATATGGTATTTCTATTTTTAATTTTTTGAGGAACCTCCATAATGTTTTCCATAGTGGCTGCACCAATTTACATTCCCACCAGTAGTGCACAAGGGTTCCTTCTCCCCCACATCCTTGCCAACACTTGTTATTTCTTGCCATTTTGATGCTAGCCATTCTGATTGGTGTGAGGTGGTATCTCATTGTAGGGAACTGTTCTGTGCCTTGTTTGTGGTGGTAATTACAACAGTATGCATTTTTCAAAACTTGAATTGTACGTTAAGAAGGATAGATTATACCGTGTATAGATTTTTAGAATTAAGGTGTAATTCAAGGCAATTATACTGAAGAAATCCATTTATTTGATAAATGTGGCAAATATATAGGTTACATGTTACCGTGAGAAAAGGAATTTGGCCCTTTGAAAATAAATTTGCACATGATAAGTACTCACGTTAGTTTCCTTCCTCCTTGCACACAAATACTTCAGGATCATCTGTCAAGACTGCTAAAGAAAGCATACATGCCCTAGGAGATGGCTGGATCTTAGATAACTTCTAAGATCCTGTGGTTGGTTTGAAAGGCAAATAAATGACTATTTTGGAATGCTTGTGTAAAGTAAAATATATAAGCACCAACTCACTCTTCTAAAGCTGGCCCCCTAGAACCTTAATTTTACTTACAAAGACTTACTCAGGTATAAAATAAACTATTAGCCCTCTGTTAGCAGAAATTATTTAAAAATGAAAAATAATACAAAAAAGATGGCCAAATGTTCTTTCATTGTTATACTGGAACATTGACTAACAGGTCCACCCAAGGATTATTTAGTTCTCTGAGGGATTACATCTTTGGAAGTGACATGTTAACTTAAAGATTTTTGTCAGGTAGAGATATTAAAATTATGTTTGGTAGAAGAAATAATCCCAGAGAGTACAGATTAACTGTCCTATAGGACATTAACCACTTTTCTATCCACTTTAGCTATCTTATTGTAGCATTTTTAATTTTAGTGCCGATGTATACCAAATCTCTCCAATATTCTTTGAATCAGCCTGGTTCCCTCACTAATAAAGTAGTCTTTGACATGTGTTCACTCTGTATTTGTATGAGTCATGTTTTTAATTTTGAAAATTATATTTTTGACACCCGAAACATCCTACAGCATTGCCTGTGGATCATGCCCTATCCTGTACAAAGTCCCTGAAATCCACTACTGATTGCTAGTTTTAATGCTGTACCAGCACCTCGAAATACCTTTGTGACCATGCTGGTACCTGAAGAGGTCTTCACAGGAGAAACACTGGATACCTCTGCAAAACACTGCAGAAAGACTTTCTGGAACTACTCTCACAAAATGAGAAACTGATGTTCCTTCCTATCATGTTATTGTTCTATTTATAAGCCAAGAGGATGACATTAAGAACCTTTGTTTTAGGAGATCCAGAGCAAACAGACTCACACTGGGCCCTTCTTTCCTGTCAAACACTATTCCTTATAATCCTTTTGCTAGTAATGGCCATAAAATAACTATATTGGAGCAATAAAAATTGATAAACTACCAGCTGCCTCAAAAATCTAATAGCTTTGGCAAAATATACTGCAGCTCGTTGTGATAGAGCCTCCTTTTCCCTAACAGGTTTTATTTTAACACTTTCCTCTTCACACTACTGAACAGCGTAATCAAATCAACAATTCAGCAAATGCCCAGTGTGTTCCAGGCACTAGGCACTGCTCAGTCCTGACCACCCCCGCCCGCCCTCTGCCTCAGGCAGGCTCCACTGGTACTCAGTGTCAATCATTGATTTGCAGTTGTCTAGGATGATAATGGAGAAGAGAGTGAGCCCAAATGGAGGGTTGCAGTCTGCCCTGTCAGCACCCACAGAATCAAGCAAAGAGTGGGTCTTTTTTGCATTAATAAAAGCTTAGTTATCTACAAGACCACTGAGTATTAAATACATACAAATTTGAAACGTCCTGTGAAACAGGAAGGGCAGGTTAAAACATGGTTCACTAACAACTGGTATTTATAAATATTCTGAATCAGCTTGATGACTTTATTGAAAGAGGCATAAAACAAATATCTTGCAATAAAAACTCAAATTCAGAAATAATCCAGATATGGTACCCATTCATACAAAGACCAAAGTGCCAACTTCCCATGCAGCATAGGGAATCCTCTGCAGAGAAATTCTGAACCAAAATTCTAAAACACCAGGGAGGAGGGGGTGGAGTGGGTTAAGGATATGGGACATAAGTAGGGGAAACATTTTCAACCCATTTTTTTCCTGGTGATTATTAAAACAAAATTCTTTAATATTTCACCATAAAGTGTTTTTGAAAAAGTAATCAGTTGGGCCCGCTTCTGTCCTAGGACTTGGAGAGCTGGAAGGAGCATTGCTCTCACCCTTAAAATTTTTAAAAGCCAGCCTGACTTCAGATTCATGACTTTTATTGAACCCATCAGAAATAAGTAGTTTGCTCAAGTATTTGTTGAGAGGAGTCTTTGTTCAAAAAGTTTGGTAGTTTGTTTTCTTACTGTTGAGGCTTTTTTTTTAAATTTAGTTTATTTATTTTTAAGATTTTAAGTAATCTCTACACCAGACATGGGGCTTGAACTCACAAACCTGAGATCAAGAGTCACACACTCTACCAACTGAGCCAGCCAGGCCCCGTATGTATTTATTTATTTTAAGTAATCTCTACACCCAACATGAGCCTTGGACTCCCCACCTGGAGATCAAGAGTTGCATGCTCCTCTGATTGAGCCATCCAGGCACCCCTCTTACTGTTGAGTTTTGAGAGTTGTTGTTTTTTTTCTTTTAATATTCTGGATAAAAAAAATCCCTGTTGGTTACATAATTTATCAACAAATATTTTCTCTACATCTGTGGCTTGGCTTTTCATTTTCTTAACAGTGTCCATCACCGAGCAAGATTTTAATTTTGATGAAGTCCAATTTATCATTTTTTAAAAAGGACTCATTAACTTTAGATCATGAAGATTTTCTCCTGTGTTTTCTTCTAAAAGTTTTATAGTTAATATGTTTTACATTTAGGTTTATGCCCATTTCCAGTTAATTTTTGTATATGATGTGAAGTTTAGGTGGAGGTCTGTTTTTTACATGTGGATATCTTACTGGTTCAGCACCATTTGTCCAAAAGACTATCCTTCCTCCTTTAAATTGTTTCTGTACCGTTGTCAAACATCAGTTGCCTATATTTATGTGGGTTGATATCTGAACTCTCTTTTGTTCCATTGGTCAGGTTTTATCACTTTACCAACACCACTGTCTTGATTACTGTAGCTTTACTGTAAGCCTTAAAATCAGTTAGTGTGATTTCTCTAACTATTCTTTGTAAAATTTGTTTTAGCTATTCTGGATCTTTTGCTGGTCTTTATAAATTTTAGTCAACTTATCTATATTTACAAAACAATGCTGCTAGGATTTTTATTGGAATTAGATTAAATCTAATGATGAATCTGATGAATGTGAAGATAATTAACATCTTTAATAGGCTGAACATTCCACCACATGAATATAGTATATTTCACCATTTATTTAGATTTTCTCTTATTTCTTCTGTCAGTGTTTTGTAGTTTTCATCATATAGATCCTATCTGTGTTTTGTTAGATTTATACCTAAATATTTTATTTCTTTGGAGCTATTGTAAATATTTTTTTAAATAATCATTTTCTTATTGTTTATTGCCACCACATAGAATATGCTTTATTTTAGAATTGACCTTATATCCTGTTCCCTTGCTAAGCTAACTGGTTGTTATAGGACTTTAAAAAAGTTAGATTCCCTGATATATTCTTTTTTTAAATTTTTTTATTAACATATAATGTATTATTTGTTTCAGGGGTACAGGTCTGTGATTCATGAGTCTTACACAGTTCACAGCGCTCACCATAGCACATACCCTCCCCAGTGTCCATCACCCAGCCCCCCCATCCCTCCCACCCCCCTCCCCTCCAGCAACCCTCAGTTTGTTTCCTGAGATTAAGAGTCTCTTATGGTTTGTCTCCCTCTCTGGTTTCGTCTTGTTTCATTTTTCCCTCCCTTCCCCTATGATCCTCTGTCTTGTTTCTCAAATTCCTCATATCAGTGAGATCATATGATACTTGTCTTTCTCTGACTTAATTCTCTTAGCATAATACCCTCTAGTTCCATCCACGTCATTGCAAATGGCAAGATTTCATTTTTTGATGGCTGTGTAAAATTCCATTGTATATATATATACCACATCTTCTTTATCCATTCATCTGTTGATGGACAACTGGGCTCTTTCCATAGTTTGGCTATTGTGGAGATTGCTGCTATAAACATTGGGATGCATGTGCCCCTTCGGATCACTACATTTGTATCTTTGGGGTAAATACCCAGTAGTGCAATTGCTGGGTCGTAGGTTAGCTCTCTTTTCAACCTTTTGAGGAACCTCCATACTGTTTTCCAGAGTGGCTGCACCAGCTTGCATTCCCACCAACAGTGTAAGAGGGTTCCCCTTTCTCCACATCCCCGCCAACGTCTGTCACAGTTTCCTGACTTAATTTTAGCCATTCTGACTGCTGTGAGGTGGTATCTCATTGAGGTTTTGATTTGGATTTCCCTGATGCCGAGTGATGTTGAGCACTTTTTCATGTGTCTGTTGGCCATTTGGATGTCTTCTTTGCAGAAATGTCTGTTCATGTTCTAAGCAAGTCATGTTTAGGAGTAGGGATAGTGCCACTGATTTATTTTTTTTTTAAGATTTTATTTATTTATTTGACAGAGAGCACAAGCAGGAGGAGTGGCAGAGGGAGAGGGAGAAGCAGGCTCCCTGCTGAGCAAGGAACCTGATGAGGGCCTCGATCCTAGGACTCTGGGATCATTACCTGAGCCAAAGGCAAACGCTTAACCGACTGAGCCACTCAGTTGCCCTGCCATTTATTTTTTTTTAAGGTTTTATTTTTAAGTAATCTCTACACCCAAAGTGGGGCTCAATTCACAACCCCAAGATCAAGAGCCACATGCTCCACCCACTGAACCAGCCAGGTGCCCCTGTATGCCATTTATCTGCTTATGCATCAGTCCATATATCCATCCATCCACCCATCCCTTATTGCACAGACCAGGACTTCTAGTATGATGTTTAATAGGAGTGGTGTGATAACACTGTGTGTCAGCTATACTCAAAAAAAAATTATTTTTTAAAGGAGTAGTGAAAAAGGACATCTTTTTCCTGTTTCATCTTCGAGTCTTTTTTAAGATTTTATTTATTTGACAGAGACAAAGCACAAGCAGAGGGAGCTACAGGCAGAGGGAGAGGGAGAAGCAGTCTCCCCACTGAGCAGGGAACCCCATGCAGGGCTCCATTCCAAGACCCTGGGATCATGACCTGAGCTGAAGGCAGACACTTAACCGACTGAGCCACCCAGGCACCCCCATCTTCAAGTCTTTCATTTTGAAGTTCATTTATCTGGTCGAGAAAGTTCCCCTGTAATCCTAGTTTGCTGAGAGTGTCTATCATGAGTGCATGCTGCATTTTAGACTTAATATGGTTGTTTACATTGATTGGTTTTCAGACATTAAACCTGCCTTGCAATCCGGGGGTGAACCCCACTTGTTTGTTGGGTTTTATATATTGCTATTAGATTTGCTAATATTTTGTTGGGGATGTTTGCTTCTATTTTCATGAGAGATATTGGTCTATAGTTTGATTTTTATACTGCATTTGTCTGGATTTGGTATCAGGGCTTGATAAAATGAGTTGGGAAGGATTCCCTCCTCTCCTGTTTCCTGTAAGAGATCTTGCAGAATTGGTGGGTTTTTTTTTTCTTTAAATGTATGTTGTAATTTGCCAGTGAAACTGTCTGGGCCTGGGTATTTCTTTTTAAAAAGATTTTTAGCTGTGAATTTTTTTAAAACATGTTCCCTGAAGCTTTTATTTTTATTATTATTTTTTTTATTATTATGTTAATCGCCATACATTACATCATTAGTTTTTGATGTAGTGTTTCATGATTCATTGCGTATAACTCCATTCAGTACATTTTTATTATTATTTTTAAAAGATTTTTGTTTATTTGAGAGAGAGCATGAGTAGGGGGGGAGGGACAGGGGCAGAGGGAGAAGCAGACTCCCCACTGAGCAGGGAGCCCAAAGTGGGGCTCAATCTCAGGACCCTGAGATCATGACCTGAGCCGAAGGCAGATGCTTAACTGTCTGAACCACCCAGGCGCCCCTTAGCTGTGAATTTAATTTCCTTAATAGATATGGCATTATTTTGGATTGTCTATTTCATCTTCAATGAATTTTGGTAGTTTGTGGTTTTTGAGCAATCTGTCCCATTTAAGTTGTCTAATTTATGTGCGTATTCATCATATCTATTTATTATCCTTTCAGTGTTTGCATGGTCTATGGTGATAATCCCCTCTTTCATTCTTGATATGGCTATTCTGTCTTTTCTCTCTCAATCTTGCTAGAGGTTTATCAATTTATTGATCTTTTCAAAGAACCAGCTTTTGTTTTCATTGATTTTTGTCTGTTGTTTTTCTGTTTCTCTGTTGTTTTTCAGTTTCATTGATTTTTGCTTTATCTAGATTATTTCCTAGTTCTCCTTGCTTTGGATTTATTTTGCTCTTCCTTTTCTAGTTCCCTAAGGCAGAAGTGTAGATTGTTTTTTTGAGATCTTTTTTTTCCCTAAAAGAGCATTTAATGCTATTAATTTCCCTCCAAGCACTGCTTCAGCTGTAGCCCACAAATTGGGTTATGCTGTATTTTCATTTTTCCTTAATTCAGAATATATTCTAATTTCTCTTTAAAGTTTCTCTTTGATTCATGGATTATTTAGATGTATGCTAGCTAATATCCAAGTATTTGGAAATTTTCCTCTTATTTCTGTGTTGTTGATTTCTATTTTAATTTCTTTATGGTCAGGGAGCATATTCTTTATAATTTTTTAATGTATTTTTTTAAAGATTTATTTATTTATTTATTTATTTGAGAGAGAGCATGAGAGGGGAGAGAGGGTCAGAGGGAGAAGCAGACTCCCCGCCAAGCAGGGAGCCCGATATGGGACTCGATCCCGGGACTGCAGGATCATGACCTGAGCCGAAGGAAGTCGCTTAACCAACTGAGCCACCCAGGCGCCCTTTATAATTTTATTTTAAGATTTTATTTATTTATTTGACAGAGAGAGACACAGCGAGAGAGGAAACACAAGCAGGGAGAGTGGGAGAGGGAGAAGCAGGCTTCCCGCCGAGCAGGGAGCCCGATGCGGGGCTCAATCCCAGGACCCTGCGATCATGACCTGAGCCAAAGGCAGACGCTTAACAACTGAGCCACCCAGGCGCCCCCCCCTTTTTAAAGATTTTATTTATTTATTTTATTATTTCAATTCTTTTATATTTGAGGCTTGTTTTATGACCTAGGATATAGTCTGTCTTGTTGAAATAATATATATTCTGCTATTGTCAGGTAGAGTGTTCTTTATTATATCAGCTAATGCCACTTGGTTGATAATGATGTTCAGTTCTTATATGTTCTTGCTGATTTTCTGTCTACTGGTTCTATGTATTAGAGAGGAGTGTTGAAGCCTCCAACTATAATTGTGGATTTTTCTACTTCTAATTTTAGGTCTGACAGTTTTTGCTTCACATATTTTGAAGCACCGTTGTTAGGTGTGTACACATTTAGGATTGTTAAGTCTTTTGGGTGACTTAATGACCTTTTAGCATTATGTCATGTCTCTCTATATCCCACTTTACCCTTATCATTTTCTTTGCTCTGGATTCTTTCTTTTGATCATTGTTTGCATTATATATCTTTTTTCATCCTTTCGCTTTTCACCTACCTGTATCATTATATTTGAAGTGATTTTCTTATAGACAGTGTGTAGTTCAGTCATATTTTAAAAATCTGTTCTGACATTCTTTATCTTTTATTTTTTTATTAAAGATTTTATTTATTTATTTGAGAGAGAGAATGAGATAGAGAGAGAAAGACCATGAGAGGGGGAGGGTCCGAGGGAGAAGCAGACTCACTGCTGAGCAGGGAGCCCGATGCGGGACTCGATCCCAGGACTCCAGGATCATGACCTGAGCCGAAGGCAGTCGCTTAACCAACTGAGCCACCCAGGCGCCCCATTCTTTATCTTTTAATTGTATATTTAGACCATTACACTTAATGTAACTATTGATGTGCTTGGTTTAGGCCTACCATTTAATTACTTCTTTGTGTTAACCTCTGTTATTATTTCCTTTTTTCCACTTTCTTGCCTTCTTTTGGGTTATTTCAACATTTTTAGTGCTCCATTTTAACTTATCTACTCTGATTTTTTAGTTTATCTCTGCATATTTTTGTGGTTGCACTAGGAATTATAATACACATATTTAGCTGTGCGCAGTCTGCTTAGTATCAGTACTTTATCACTTCAAGAGGAATGCAGAAACCTTACCCTTTACCTTCCACCCTTTATGTTAGAGTGTTCTTATATTACATCTACACCTATTGAAAATCCCTTCACACGTTATCATTTTTGCTGTCAGTTGTCAAACATATTTTAAAGAACTAAAGAGAAGAATAGTGTATTATATTTACCCAAATATTTTCCAATTTATGTTGCTGTTCCTTTGCCCCTAATGTTCTAAATTTCTGTCTGCTATAATTTTCCAAATGTCTGAAAAACTTCCTATAGCAATTATTTTAGAGCAGATTGCTGGCTATAAATTCTCATTTCTGGAGGATAGTTTTGCTGGATATAGAATTATGTGTTTACAGTTCTTTTTTCCCCACACTTCAAACGTGCCATTTTCTTCTGACTAAAAAAAAATCCACTGTAATGTCAAATTATTGTACCCCTATAAAAGGTAATAGGTACTCCTGTAATGTAAAGTTTTTGTCTGGCTGCTTTCAAGATTTTTTTCTTTGTCTTTTTGTTTAGCAGTTTGATTTGGATATGTCTGGACATGGATTTTTTCGGGTTTATCCTATTTGGGTTTTTTCACTGCTCAGGCTATTCAGGGTATCATAAGTAGGCTCTAGATTCCAGAATAGACTGGAATAATAATGATAAAAGGCTTGTTTTGAAAGTATCTTTGCTTCATAGGGACCTGCACACAGTAGAAATAGAAATATTTGCTATATATCCCAGACAGAAATTAACATGAGTTTAGTAAATTATAGTTGCGGTTTAGAATTATAGTAAATTATGCAGTGTGGAAGATTGTTGTAAATGGACTAGGATGGGGGGAATTGAGCTCCAGTAAGAACTACATTTTGTAGCTTTACATACCTAGTAAATTTCAGGTCTGTATCTTCATTTTCTAGTTCTCTTTCCACTCTAATATTTTGCTATACACTTAACAGAGTTTGCTCCTACTCCTCAAGCTGAAACTTTAACAACAAAAGTTTATGGTGAGATGTTGGTTTGAAATATCTACTTTTTAATTTTTATTTATTTATTTTTAAAAGATTTTTTTGAGAGAGAGATAGAGAGCATGAGCGGGGGGAGAGGGAGAAGCAGGCTCCCCACTGAGCAGGGAGCCCAACGTGGGGCTCAATCCCAGGACCCTGGGATCATGACCTGAGCCTAGAGCCGTAGGCAGACGCTTAACTGACTGAGCCATCCTGGTGCCCCATGTCTATTTTTTTTAATCAGGGAAAGTCTGAAATTTTAAATTCCTTCTGGGAGGCATCAAGTCTTGGTTTGAGCAGGGATTGGTACACTATAGCCTACCAGCCAGATCTGGCCTGCTACCTATTTTCATACAGCCCACAAGCTAAAAATGGATTTTTCTGATTTTAAATGGTTGGAAAAAATTGAAAGAAGAATATTTCATGATATGTGAAAATTATATGAAGTTCACATTTCAGCATCCATAAGTGAAGTTTAATCGGAAAACAGCCCTGTCCATTTGTTTACATATTGTTTATGGTTTCTTTCGTGCTGCAGTGACAGGGTTGAATAGTTAAGCCAGAGACCGAATGGTCTGCAAAGCAAAAAAAAAATGTTTACTCTCTGGCCCTTTACAGAAAAAGTTTGCTAACTCCTGGTTTAGAATAATGTCTAGTGAGTTGAGTTAGAATGTCCTGTGATCTGAGCTGTGTGAAAAGGTTAGCTAGAAATCAGACTTTGCTCTTTGAATAAGTGTCTTAGATAATAGGTAGAAGAGTTATTAACTGATTACAGTACTACTCGATTAACATATATTAAATGTTTTCAGTTCTAGAGCAATATTTCACATTGTTATTGTACTTTTAAAGTTAGCTCTTCAGGAAATCCTGCCATTTGTGACAACATAGATGAACCTGGAGGGTATTATGCTAAGTGAAATAAACCAGACAGAAAAAGACAAATACTGCATGGTATATCACTTATATGATTTCTTTTTAAAAGTTGAACTCATAGAAACAGAATAGAATAGTGGTTGCCAGGGACTGAGGAGTGGGGGCAATGGGCAGAGGTTGGTAAAGGGTATAAACTTTGAATAAGCTCTGGGTAGGATCTAATATATATGATGACTGTAGTTAACAATACCGCATTACATACTTAAAGCTGCTAAGAGAGTAGAACTTAAGTGTTTTTACCACAAAAAGAAAAAAAAAGTACCTATGTGACATAATGGATGTATTAACTTGGTGGGAATCTTTTCATGATGTATATGTATATAAAATCACATTGTATACTTTATATTACAATTTTGTCAGTTGTACCTCAGTAAAGCTGAGGGAAAAAATAAAGCAATCAATCAAATTAGCCCTTTAAATCAGGAGAAATTGATTGGAAGAAAAGCCAGAACTGTTTCTATCTAGTTATTTGAAGAAGATTTTTATTTGGAGTCACTTGACAGGCAATTAGGGGGTGGTGCTTAGGGAGGTTTTCTTGGCTAGAAGAGATAAAGGCCATTATTTAAATTTTGTTTTCCTGCTTCTGAGTTGGGCTTTTTACAAGTCTAATTACCTAGTTGACTTTCTGTAGACTTCTTTTGTAAGGCTGTTTCTCTGAGACTAGTGGGAGGAAATGGCTGATCACTTTTAAATGAAGAGGAAATCCCAACTCTAACCAGGAACCCTGACATTGCCCCTCACCCCTACCCCTATAGTTGGCCTTTCCTCTTGCCTCCAGACCTGCCTTACCAGCTGGCATCAAAAATCTATTGAGATGTCCGTGGGCTGTTTCTCCCAACTGCTTCCCTCCATCTCAAATGAGCCACATTTGTACTATGTGTACACTTAAGGATGTTTTTAGGCCCAAGTTAACTTATGTTACCCGTTGACATTTAAGCTTCTTAAGTGAGTCGCCTATCATAGAGTTCCTAGAAACAATCAATTTTAAATGCACAATACACATTAATTTTTTAAAATATTTTATTTATTTGACAGAGAGAGAACGTGTGAGTGCACACGCGCGTGCACGAGAGAGAGAGAGAGAGAGAGAGAGAGAGAGACGGAGAGACAGAGAGAGCGCGCGCAAGCAGGAGGAATGGCAGAGGCAAAGGGAGAAGCAGACTCCCGCTGAGCAGGGAGCCTGATAAGGGGCTCCATCCCAGGACCCCAAGGTCCTGACCTGAGCTAAAGGTAGACGCTTAGCCGACTGAGCCACCCAGGTGCCCTACACGTTAATTTTTAGGGTAAAAATATTATTCTCTTGATTTGGAAATTTAGGTTTTAGGTGACAGGAAAATAATTATCTCTTTGTACTATGCATGCATACGTATTTTCTATATATGTGTGTGTGTTCTATAACTATATTCACTCTTGCATCTATTACTACCATGAAATACAGCTGTCCTAAATACTGTGGGCTATATCATCCTGGAGGTGAAACCAGAGTCTGGATAACAGTTACTCCATAGACTTTTGCTAGCTCTGTTACAGTTTTTCAGCTTCTAGGGAAGTCTTCAGATAGAGCCAGTTTATTCTGGAGGTATCTGCTGTGTTTTCCTGACTAGGTATACTAGAGCTCCAAGCATCATCTACCTCCTCTTCTCTTTCCTTCTAGCACTTTTGGTGACCTCTGAGGCAGAGTCCTTGCTGGGCTGCTAGTGCTTTCAGCACATTGAGGCTGTTCTGTGTTTGCACCACGGCCCCCAGTGTTGCTAATACCACTGACATGCCTGACTCTGCCCATGTGGGTGACCCACTCATCCAGTACCCACTGGATGAGTTAAGGGCACTGATGTCTGTGCTGAGGCTCTTGACTCTTTGATCTTCCTTCGGTAGCTGGAGCTCCTGGGGCTGTAGGAGCTGCGTGTCAGCTTATTTAGGTTTCTGTGACAGGCCCCTCTCTGACTGGAATTCTGAACCAAGTCCTTGAAAGCTGAGCTTTTAGATAAACCTGGGTAACATGCTTCACACCCATTTTCTGAATCATTCCCTCAGACCTTGGGGGACCACTGGGTCATGTTGGTGAACTATTGTCTTTTCTTAGAACCACCTTCTTTACTAGGAGATGCCATGTTCCCTCAAAAACCTAGATTCCTGGTAAGATAGGCTCCTCCTAGGCATGCCCTGACAGGTGAGAATCCCACTGGTGTGTGAATCACCTGCTCAAGTGGGGCCCTCTGTGGGATTATGTGCATGTGTTGATAATATGTGCGCTATGGTGCTTACATTCCTATTCCTCTGTCTCGTTGCGATTTTTTAAGCTGGCCAGCTGCTGTAGAAAGCCCAGAGCTTAATTTCTACCTTTACCTAAACTAGGCCATTAGTTTGGTTGTCTTCCTGCCCAGATACTCTGCCCACTTCAGGCCTAAGTGGTTGACCCGTCTATCCAATGTTACTATTTCATAGAAGTTGACCTTCATTCTTCCCAAACCTTTATCTACTTTTGTATCCTATACCAAGGATTGTTATCCTCCTTTTTCTAGTTTCTTGAGGTGGTAGGAGCTTAGATTATTGATTTGAGACTCTTCTAACATAAGCATTTAGTGCTATAAATTTCCCTCTCAGTACTGCTTTAGCTCTGCCTCACAAATTTGGGTATGCTGTGGTATCTTCACTTTTACTCAGTTCAGTGTGTTTTAAAAATTTTCCTTGAGACCTCCTCTTTGACCCAGGGCTTATTTAGAAGTACATAAAAATGTGTATGCACCAAATGTGTGGAGATTTTCCTATTATCTTCTATTGATTTCTCCTTTGATCCCATTGTGGTCAGGGGATGCACTCCATATGATATCAATCCTATTAAATTTAAGTTTGTTTCATGGCCCAAGCTATAGTCTGTTTTTGTATATTTTTGTGGGTGCTTAAAAAGAGTGTAGTCTGCTGTTGTGCAATGTTCTACAAGTGTCAATTAAATCCTGTTGGTTGATTGTGTTTGTTGAGTTCCTTATCCTTGCTAATTTTGTCTATTGGTTCTATCACTTGTTGAGAAAAGAACATTGAAGTCTCCAATTATAACGGTGGATTTGTCTATTTTTCCTTTCAGTTCAATCAGTTTTTGCTTCACATATTTTGCAGCTGTTTGGTTTTGCTTTTTTGTTTTTTGGTGCATACACATTTCGGATTGCTATTTCTTGGTAGATTGGCCTTTCTATCATTATTTAATGTTCTCCATCTGTGGAAATTTCCTTTTTATTGTTACTAATATAGCCAGTCCTGCTTTCTTTTGAGTACTGTTTGCACCTTATTTTTTTCTCCATTTTTTTACTTCCAACCTACTTAATGCCTTATATTTGAAGTGACTTGTGGTAGATAGCACAAAGATGGATCATTTTCTTTAACCCACTCTGCCAGTCTCTGCCTTTTGATTGGTTTATTTAAACCATTTACATTTGCTGGTCCTTCAGAGATCAATAAAATGTCTGTCCATAGAATACATTTTCTGGAATTTTGTCTGATTTATTCATGAGTGACTCTTCGAGTACATTATATAAGAGAAAGCTTACTAGATGAGTAAGATGACCTGAGGTCTAACCTTCCTTTGCTGTATAGCAGTTCTGTGACTTTGGGCAAATGATACTACCCAGTTCCGTTAACAGATGCTCACTGAGCTGTTGGGCATCAAATACTGGGCTAGGTACAGGACATACAAAGAGAAGACCTGACACACTCCTTGCCTTCCGTGGGAGGTGTGTACAAATAATCAGGTAATTACAGGGGGTAAATACTATGGTAGAGGTTAGTAGGGGCATTTTATACAGCTTGGGAGTAGGAGAGAAGGTTAAGTAAGGCTTCTGATAAGAGATGATGGCTGTGCTGAATTTTAAGTGACCAACAGAGATCAACCAGGTAAAAGGGAGCAGAGGAAGAAAATTTTGAACATTTCTGCATTTTTGTTTCCCTGTGTTTAAGGAGAGATTGGCAGTCCAATCAAGACAAAAATCCAGCCCCCACTCCAGACACACTTATTTAATATTGTGTAATCTAGATGTCCTCAGGCCTTGGTATCCTATGGGCTTATTGATATCCAAAGTGCATGGTTCTTGGTTCCACTGGCTCCTGCTTGACTTTTCAACCTCCAGCCAAGTGTTCATGGTTAGGTCCGTAAGTCATCATGGGGTATCTCGCGTGTCTTCATAAGTCAGTATCAATTATAACCCCCTTTCTCCTGTGCAAATCATTTATACAGTAGATGCTTAGGGTAGGCAGTAGTGAAGGGGGTAGAATCAATCATAGGCTCCAAAAGACTATTGTGGGACACCTGGGTGGCTCAGTCAGTTAAGCGTCTGCCTTCAGCTCAGGTCATGGTCCCAGGGTCCTGGAATCCAGTCCCGCATCGGGCTCCCTGCTCAGCGGGGAGCCTACTTCTCCCTCTACCTGTTGCTCCCCCTGCTTGTGCACGCGTGCACTCTCTGACAAATAAATAAATAAATAAAATCTTTTTTAAAAAACTATTAAATTTACACTTGATTTTTGTTACATTTCTAATTCCTGTATTCACCTTAATGGTGTCTTTTGCATGTCAGTAAGCTTTATATTTGTTTGTTTCTTCCTCAAACCATGTTTGTATTTATTAGTAAGGATTAAGTAAATTTTTATTTTTTATTTTTTTTAAGATTTTATTTATTTATTTGGGGCACCTGGGTGGCTCAGTTGGTTGAGCAACTGCCTTCAGCTCAAGTCATGATCTCAGAGTCCTGGGATCGAGCCCCACGTCCGGCTCCCTGTTTCTCCCTCTCCCACCCCACCCCCCCGATTGTGTTCTCACTGTGTCTCTGTCAAATAAATAAATAAAAAGCCTGCTCAGTGGGAAGCCTGAGCAGGGAGCCCGATGCGGAGCTCGATCCCAGGACCCTGAGATCATGACCTGAGCTGAAGGCAGGCGCTTAATGACTGAGCCATCCAGGCGCCCCTAAATAAATGTTTAAAAAGGTCTTTTAACCATCCTAATCATTCATACTCATTTTTTGAGAACTCCTTTTCCATTGTCTATAGTTTTTCTAATAATTGGATAGATACGTGGATGTATGGAATACAAGAGCTACTGGGTAACCTCATGGTATTCACCAGTGGCCATGCCTTTTAGAAGAGTGTCTGGCTTGGGAAAACATGAAGAACGATAAAGAGTTGGAAAGCAAGACTTCAGAATGGCGGGTAAAAGATTATGATCACTAACTCTGCAAAAGAAAAGATTAAGAGGGTGCCCTTTCAGTACTTAGGACATTTTAAACAAAATTTGGTAGTGGCTATAATCATAATTTATAATTATGAGTAGTAAAATAATATAAGGACTGTATTTGTGTGATGGGTTTAGGAAAAGGTGGAAGTGTTTCTAGCAATTGTTGAAATGAATCCCAAAGGGATGTAATAGAATTTTCTAGCCAGGTCTGAAAGAAAAATTCCATAGTCTCCCTTTTGAGGGTTCAGGTAAATGTAGAGGACTGAAGGGGCAGTGGGCAGGATTGGGGAGGGAGTGTTCTTACATCATTACCCAGTTCTCCCATGGAAGTAGCATGATGTAGTGGGACGATATGCTGTGGGAATCAGTCCATGGGTTCAAATACCAGCTCCCTGATCTCTCACTGAGGCTTTTTTGTATAAATGGATAATAAGTGAATAGGTATGACTAAATGAATTAAAGTATGTGAAGCATCTACCACAACAAAGGGTGCCCCCATGAGTATAGTTCCCCATGCCTCTCTTTTTAGTCTTTTCCTAGCTTGGCTCCCCAAACTCACTGTTCACCAGTCTTTCATACCACTCTGTAGTCTAATATACAGAATTACTTGCAGGAATTTCTATCTGTTGGTTCGTTCTGTTTTGTTAGGTATGTTGTGCCTTTCCATGCCATCATGTGTGTTACGCCTTTCACCTTGGAGGATTTACCTTAGTCCAGGGTTGACCTTCCCCTTGGGGTACTCCAAAACCCAATCTTGTTCATACTGAGGATGGACCTCTACTTAAGGAGGGACTTGAGGTCACCTAGCTCTTGAGATCTGATCTGTATAGGCCAAGATAGCAATTTATTGATATATAGTGAAAATTCAACTGATTGCATTTTCGGGTGATGTAGCCACCTCACACCAGATTGCAAGAGTTGGTTGTATATACCACTCTCAAATTCCATAGCTAGTGACATCCCCTTAAAAGCTTGAAATTCACTATGGTGGGACTATCTACATCACAGAAATCAGTAAACTACAAATCACAGCACCCGCCCCCCGCCTGGTGTTAAGCATTTATCACTATACCACTGATAACTATCTCTGTGTCTTTGGGTGAGTTGTGTGGGAGGCCAAGTCATCTTCTCAAGTGTGGACTTGGGTCAGGGACTTTAGTGATGTGATTCTCATGTTTGATGTCATTAGCATGAGAGCACCTTTTGGTCCTTTTCTGAAAACTGTGGTATTCCTGCCCCTCAGCCAAGAGGGGTGGGTACTTGGACATGAGCTCCATCTCCTTCTGGACCATGCTTGGATAGGAACTTCTGATTGTGGGACTCTCCTTTTTTCGATCCTTCAGGCTAATCCGCCTTTTATTCTCACAGTCCATCCTAAGTAGAATATCAAATAAAATTGTTTGTTTTTAATAAATTGTAATCATATTCCAACCCTGCTTCCCCAAAATAAAGTCAAAGTCACTTCTTTTTTGCATCCATGCAACTCCCAGATTAGTTTGTTTGGAGTTTCGGGTGTTGATGAGCTTTTTTGTTCTCCTGTCCAGGCAGTATCAGGGTTTGTGCCTGTGGGTGTCCACTTCCAAATGTGGGTTTTAGCTACTTTTTTTTCTCAGAGCAAACATGCATTTTGCTCAGCTCTAAGATCTCAGGAAGTACCATGCTGTTTGATTGGTACACATCCTGATAATGTATCACTTCCGACATGAAACCTCCATGACCTGTCTGGACAGATTTAGTCACTATGCTTCCATGCCCCTAGGAAATTTGGAGCCTTCCCTTCTTCTTCTCTTATGAAACTTGTCACCCTGGGTTGTGGTGATTTGTTTTCCTCTCCTCCTCCTCCATCCACCAGGGCCCTCAGTTACCTCAAAATTACAGACCTTGCAGTTATCTGTCCCTGTATCTGCAGTACCAAGTGTGGTATCAGCCTATAGTATCCTGTATATAAATTTGGAGTGTGTATAAATTAACAAGTAACATTCTGTGAAATTAAAGGTAATGTAAAAGTTCAGTTAGCCTGTGGGAGTTTTTAAGATTAACATCCTGAAATCCACATTTTATACCGTGGTTAAGAATCAATTCCTGGACAGCCTTTTTGCTCCCTTTATAATATTTTGCAGCTCTGATAATTGCTGAAGGATCTCAAAATGCCTTTGGAAAGATTTCCTATACAGGAAGGAGCACATAAAGGAATGTCAGTCTGGGTCTGTAGCTTTGTCCTGGAATTATGTGGGCAAATGAACTAATCCTTCTATTTAAAAGATGGTTTCCCCTCTCTGGATAGACAAGGTCCAGCTTCTTTGATGCTGACTCATAAAGTCCTGCCTGTGTAAAGAAAGGATGCCTGTGTTCTCCCTGTAGTTATTTTGTGGGCTCTCTTTTTTCACTACAGTTTTGACTTTACGTGATCCCATCACTGGCAGTGAAGATTCAGGTTAAGTACCAAGTATTATTGATAGTTCAGCAGACAAGAATGCAAAGAGTAAGGGAAGTGTACATGCTAAAGAAGGATAAGGGGGGTAGTGGTGGTGGTAGTGAACAAAGAGAGGAAAACTTAAGTATCCATGCATATAGCATAAGGGACAGAATCTAAAGGAAAAAGTGAACAAGTCATAAGTGTACAACTCTATTGATAATTTCAAAGGGAACATACCCATTTAACCAGTGCCCAGGCCAAAAGAACATTACCAGCACCACGGAGGTCCATTTCCTGCTTCCTGGCAATGACTACCCCTTCCTTATACCCTGGAGGTTACCAATTTACCATTATCCTTAATTCTATCTCTATAGGTTAATCCTATTTTGACACTTTGCATAGGTGAAGAATATATATACACATGTATATATATACATATGCATACATACATACACATATATATATATCCCTCAGTTTAAAAAATTCTGTTATACTGTGATGAACATATCAGGGTTGTTTCCAGTTTGGGGCTACTACGTATAGTACTCATCTGAACGTTCTTGCACATCTTTTGAGGAACAAATGTGTACATTTCTGTTAGTTATATAACTAAGAGCAGAGTCATAAGGTACGCATATGTTGAGCCCCAGTAAATGTTGTCAAACAGCTTTCCAAAGCATTTAAACTAATTTACAGTCTCACCAGCAGTATACAGGAGGTACCACTTGGCCACATCTTTGTCAGCACTTGCATTGTTGAGGTTTTGAATTTTAGCCATACTAATGGATACTAGTGATATTTTATTGCGATATTTTATTGTGACTTCTTTTTTATTGAAGTATAATTTACATACAGTAAAATGAAAAGATTTTAAGAGTAGAATTTGAGTTTTGACAAGTGTATATACCTATGTAACCCCCACCCCAGTGAATATCTAGATGATTTCTGTCACCCCAGAAAATACCATCATGTTTCTTTTCAGGCAATATTCTCCAACCAGAAGCAACCACTATTCAGATTTTTATCACCATAGATTAGTTTTACCTGTTATTGAACTTCATGTAAATAAAATTATACAGTATGTATTCTTGTGTCTGGATTGTTTTTGGCTTTCTTCTGTTCAACATAATGTTTTTGAGATTCAACCATGATGTCTTATGTTATCAGTAGTCCCTCCTGCCTTATTGCTGAGTATTTCATTATATGAATGTACCAGAATTTGTTTATCTGTTCTGTTGATGAACATTTTGGGTTTTTTTGCAAGTCTTATTTTGGTTTTAATTTTATTTCCCCTGATAACTAATACTGTTGAACATCCTTTCGTGTTTATTTCTGTTTGAATATCCTCTTGTGAAGAGCCTGTTCAAGATTTTTGCCATTTTTCTGTTGAGTTGTCTGTTTTCTGATTAATTTATTGGAGTTCTTTATACAGGGTATGAATCCATTCTAGTCTGAGAGAGTCTTTTCACTCTCTTAAGAGTATCCTTTCAACACAAAAACCTGTACAGGAATACTCACAGCAGCTTTATTTGTAATAACCCCAAACTGGAAACAACCCAAATGTCTTTCAGTGGGTGAATGGTTAAACACACTGTGGTACATGCATGTAATGGAATAAAAAGAATGAACTACTGATACATGGAACAACTTGGATGGATCTCAGGAGCATTATGCTGAATTAAAAAAAGCCAGTCTCAAAAGTTTTTATACTGTATGATTTCATTTATATAACATTCTTAGAATGACAACTTTATTAACGTACAGTTTACATGCCACAAAATTCGCATGTTTAAATATACAATTCAGTGCTTTTTAGAAAATTTACCAAGTTCTTTAACCATCTCCATAATCAAGTTTTAGAGTGTTTCCATCACTCCAGTAAAATTCTTTGTGCCCATTTGCCATTACTCGTCTCCCTCCCCCCAGCCCTAGGCAACCAGTAATCCACTTTTTGTCTCCATAGATTTGCCTTTTGTGCATACTTCGGATAAATAAAATCATATGCTATATGGTCTTTTGTGTCTGGCTTTCAGGTAGCATGATGTTTTTGAGGTTCATCCATGGTTGTGCCATGTATTGATAATCCATTCCTTCTTATTGTTGCATATTACATTACATGTATACACTACATTATGATTATCTGTTCCCTGTGGATGGACATTTGGGGTGTTTCTAGTTTTGGGTTCTCATGAATAATGCTGCTGTGAACATTCATGTACATGTCCTTATGTTAGACATATTTTCATTTATCTTGGATAGATTCCTAGGAGTAGAATTGCTGGATTGTATGGTAAATTTCTGCTTAACTTTATAAAGAAACTGCCCAACTATTTTCCAAGGTAGCCGAATCATTTTATAGTCCCACCAGCAATTCCTGGAGAATATTCCATATACACCTGAAAAAGCATATATATGTTGCTCATCTTGGTAGGAGTGTTTTGTAAATGCTAGCTTAGCTCAATTTTTTGATAGTATTTTGTAAGTGTTCTATATTCTTGCTGATTTTCTTTCTAGTTGTTCTGTTATCAAGAGTGTGTGTTGAACTCTCGGTTAGTGTTGAATTATCCATTTTCTCAGTTCTTCGTCTTTAGTTTTCAGCAGTTTGATTATGTGTCTGCTTGTGGATTTCTTTGTATTTGTTATGTTTAGTGTTCTCAGTTTCTTGGCAATTCTTAGCTATTTTTTCTTCAAATATTTTTTGGCATTATTCTCTTTTTCTCCTCTATATTGGATTCCAGTTACACAAATGTTAGATCCTTTATTGTTATCCTACAGGTCCCTGAGGCCTTGTTCCCCCCACCACCATCTTTTTTTCTTTCTATTATTTAGATTGGCTAGTTTGTTTACCTATTTCAAGTTCACTGCCTCCTCCATTCTGCTATTGTGATCTCCTAGTGAATTTTTTATTTTGGTTATTTTATGTTTCAATTCTAAAGTTTCTATTTGACTATCCTTTACGTCTTCTCTTTACTTTGCCAGTATTTTGTATTTTAACTTTCTTTCAAGAGTGTTCAAGTTTGGCAGTTTCTTACTTAAGGATTTTTTATAATAGCTGCTTTAACATACTTGTTAGATAATTTCAACATTTGTGTCCTCTCATTGTTGGCATCTGTTGATTGTCTTTTCCCGTGTGAATTGGCATTTTTGTGGTTCTTTGTATAGCAAGTAATTTGGAGTTTTATCCTGGACATTTTGAATATTATGTTATTAGACTGTGGATATTATTTCAGTCCAGTGGAGAATGTTGATATATTTGTTTTAGCAGTCAGTTTACCTGGTTAGGTTCAGAGTGCAAGTTCCAACTCACTCTCTGTGGACTGTAGCTCCAATGTTAGTATTCAGGTCCTTTGCAGTGCTATTCAGATCTGTCCCATGTGTGACACCCATTGGTCAATCTGGGACCTGAGTGTTCCTCTGTTAGCTCAGTTCTCAAAGCCTTTGACATGATAATTAGGGATCAAGCCCACATATGTGTGGGTGGGGGGTGATCCGAGTTGCTCATAAGCAGCTTTATGGGTTTGCTTTCCTGAGCTCTTCTCTCTTTGTTATTTTCATGGTACTTTCTGGTTTCCTAGAGCTTTCCTTTTCAGTCCTCCGGTCAGAAACCACCTGCCTTCATGATGCACTGCCCCTGGAGCACAAGGGGCAGGGAGACAGAGAAAGAGAAAGTAAGATAAAACAATGGGATTTGGTTTTGCCCTTTTGGAGCTATAACTCCACCAAATGGAATGTAAGTTTCCTTTCCCTTCAGAGTTTTAAGTCCTACAGTCTTCTTTTGCCAGTTAATTTCATTGCTGCAGCTTCCACCATGGGATTTTCTGGGCATGGAGAAGGGAGGAAAAGGATAGAAAAACCCAGGGGATTTCCCTCTAGTTTCTCTGAGTTATAGTAGTTCCTGTTTCCATAAAAAGCACCTGAGCCAGAACATGGTGCTCTAACCACAGTGTTCACTAACTTTCAGGTTTTGTTGTGTTGGGCTCAGGCCAGAGAATACTGGAGGTAAAAAGGTGGTAAAGTCATCACCAGTTCAGTTGTACTTGACATTCTGGTATTCTTCCCTGGTCTACCTGCTGATAGGTGCTTTAAAGAGTTCTCTAATAGCTGCCACATTCTGTACAAATTTTATAGTTGCCTTCAGTAGAAGATTGGGTATGTTTAGTCCATCTTACCTGGAACCAGAAGTCTTAACTGATATTTTAAGTGATGTTTGGGATTAGTTCCCTTCTTCTTCCCCGAAGTATTTATATATATGTCTGAAATAACAGTTTTACAGATGCAGCTTTTGGTGTCGTTAAGTGGGCAAGTTTCTAAGGGTAAGCAGAGGAGCTGCATCAATGGGCAGAATACATAAGGACCTTCTGAAAAACAAAGCCACTTTTCTGAAGGCATATGTGGTAATCTGACCCGGAAGCACAGTCCTTTGTCCTCATGCAGCATATCATTGACCTCGTTGTTTTCCTTGGCCCTGCCTCTCTGTCACATTCTCTTACTTCTGTCCTGCTGTTTTCCAGTCACCTTTGCCCCCAGGACTTCATTCATCAAGCCCTTTCTCCTCCTTACTCCCCTGTTTGTCTCTGGTTTCCCCCACACTCCTTCCTAACAGTGCAGTCTTGCATTTTATCACCAGACACTGTCTTCCAAGGATAAATACACTTCCCTGTGATATCTTAGGATGTAAGTGCTTGCACTTGACGGATGGAGAAGCTAGGCTGGGGAGGTGGGGGGTGAATAATCAGCTTTTGCTCGTAGATTAGGGCCAGACCTGAGTCTCTGCAAGGCATTGAGGTGGTCTAGCCAGCTGCTTTTCCAGCATATTAGGGATTTTTCTTTTACAGTATTTCTGGGGGTGGTGGGGCCAGGCCACATGAAGCTCCAGCACAGCCAGGAATATGGGTCTAGAAAGAAGGTAGTATTCAAATCACACTAACCTCATTAACTTGGGAATATATCAGAGCCTTTTGAGCTGTGTTTTGGTTTGGTTTGGTTTGGTTTGGTTGTTAAACTTGAAATTTAATAGGAAGAAACTACTAAATAACAGTTACTTTTATGCAAGTATTTCCCCTTGTTAGTTATGTGGTACAAAATCACTGCAGGTAGGAAATCCTAAATAGGCAAAAATACGTGGACAAAATGCACATGTTTTTAAGTTGCAGCATGCTTTTAATATTTTTATGGTGGAAATACATTCCTTAAAAACCATAATGGGCTTCTCAGGTGTCTATTCAGATCCATCAGTTTCCAGGCATGTAAAGGCTGCTCAACTCATAACCTTCTGGGCATATATTTCCTACGTACAGATAAAAACTTGTTGGTACAAAAGATACAGTACCTTTTGGAAAGAAAATCCTCAGGTACAGCGTGTCTCATTTATTACCACTGAAATTTCTTATCTTCTTGGCCTTGGAGCAGGGCAGCCACAGGGAGCTGCCTGAGTTTTGACCCCACCATTTTTATGCCGGACTGACCCAACTCACACAAGGACAGGTCAAGGATACTCGTTTTCTACTGCTGAGACTTTTTCTTTTTCTTTTGGCAGCAGCCAAAGCAACTAGTTAGAAAGAAAACACACTCATTATTCTTACACTTTGATTTTACCAACTAATATTCATTTCAGTGGGATGTTTCTGTGGGGATCTTTTTAGCTGTGGGAGCAGTTTGACTTTGGTACTGGGAGAACAACTGATAAGCCACAGAAGCAGTGATTAAATAGGCTACAGTTCTACAAATAGTACTGATTTAATTATGTGCATAAGGTTGACCAGGCATGAGTTTTATTTTTTTTATTTTTTTTAAAGATTTTATTTATCTATTTGACAGAGAGAGACACAGCGAGACAGGGAACAGAAGCAGGGGAAGTGGGAGAGGGAGAAGCAGGCTTCCCGCGGAGCAGGGAGCCCGATGCGGGGCTCGATCCCAGGACACTGAGATCATGACCTGAGCCAAAGGCAGACGCTTAATGACTGAGCCACCCAGGCGCTCCAGGCATGAGTTTTAAAGCTAGCTTTATTCAAGGCCAGAATAATTTTTGTAACCCCCTGCCTATATTAATTTTCAGGCCCAATTAAATGAATTATTCCGTACTGATTGTGAAATATTCCCGGGTAGCACCATTAAAAGCTTTATCAAATTCAGATTGTTGCATTATTTTTTAAAGCTTGTCTTGGGATAATTGTGCTACACTTCCCAGAGCCTCTGAGCTCTTAATTGAGAGGTTCTGGTCCAAGGTTGATGGAATCTGAGAATTGGAAGGACCTTGGATATCACAAATCCAGATACCTTCCCAGTGTAGCAATCCTCTTCACAATATTCTATCAAACAAGCAGTTGTCTGACTCTTGATCACTTTTTCCCCCCAAATAATACATATTTTTCCTCCACACATTCTTGAAGCTACTCACTCATCTTTCCGTGATAGGTCATTCTTTATTCCCAAGCCAAGATCTGCCTTCTGGGAACTCTCACCATTGTGCCCAGCTCTCCCCTTCATTACCACACAGAGCAGATCTCCTTTGTCCAAAACAGTTAAAGTCATCTATTTTCCTACTTGCCATTCCCCTGTCTTCTCAGGCTAAAAAATTCCTGGTTCTTTCAACAGCTTTTTTTTTTTAAAGATTTTATTTATTTATTTGACAAAGAAAGACACAGTGAGAGCAGGAACACAAGCAGGGAGAGTGGGAGAGGGAGAAGCAGACTTCCCACTGAGCAGGGAGCCCGATGCGGGGCTCGATCCCAGGACCCCGGGATCATGACCTGAGCCAAAGGCAGACACTTAATGGCTGAGCCACCCGGGTGCCCCTCAACAGCTTCTTATTTCAAGGATTTTAACACAATGGAAAAATTCATACATTAATATAATGAACACTCAACTGTCCACCAGCCAGAATTTCAACAATTAAGATTTTGTCATATTTTTTCTTTACAGAAATGATTATTTCCCTTTGATCACTTCTTCCAGTGTCATCCTCCTCCCTCCTCCGTTTCATGCATCTATAGGTATGTATACACAACGTATAGATTTGTTTTGGATCTCTGTTTGAACTTACATAAATGGTGGTATTATGAATGTGTCTGTATTTTGTCCACACAGTAAAATGTCTTAGACCTTTTCATATATTTTGTATTAATCTTTCCATACTGTATATTGTATTAGTCATTATATATAACATATAATATTTTTGGCTGTCTGCCTTCTGGGCATATGGTAGGATTGTAGTTCCTGCCCCTTTGGAAGTTAGGTGTGGCCATGTGAAGAGTTTTTAAAATTGCAGTGGCTCTACATACATTCTAGTTAAATTTCAGCCTGGTTTTTTTCTTATCATAATAGCTTTTGAATTCTCCCCTTTCCTCTGATAACTGACTTAGGAGGGGTAACATTCATCAGAGGTCAGACCCCTCCTAGGTCAGTAACCTAGTAGGTTCATCTATGTTACTGATCAGAGTTTTGATCAGAACAGGGCCAAGGACGTAGCTGTGTCCCCCCACAAGACACCTTTCAGGTTTACCTGTCTGCAGCTTCAATTCTTCATCTTATCAACTGGACAATCCTGATGGTTTTTGTCAGCTACCTCCACATATACTGCACTTACAAAGATTTATCTCAATAAATGAATCAAGTGACTAGAACAGAAAGGAGTCTAGGGTGAGTTTAGTGTGTCCTGATTTTGAAGAACCCATGCTAGCTGCTAGTGACTATTTCTTATCCAACCAATGCTTCATTAATTTGGTCTAGAATTGAGTTTGGAGTGCGATTCACACTTTTTATTTGTAATGATTATATTCCACGCCTTTGAAAATAAGGGAGATTTTTGTCTCTGTCCAGTCTGTTGGGAGGTCTGGATTCTGTGAGTTTTCATAGATGAGAGGAAGTGATTCTGCTGTCATAGGTGCAAATCGTTTTTTAGCCCTGTGGTGAGGAACAGGGTGGTCTTTAGGATTATGACTGGCCAGGATGCCTGTGCTCTACTCCCCAGCCAGAGTGTCTTCTCCTTGCACCACCAGAACCAAGCCTGTGCATAGTTTAAGGAACGATGAGGATTCCTCAGGCCAGTTAGCTCAGGTCATTACAAGTTAGGCTTGCTGATGGTCTTTCTCTTGTTCTTTGGGACCAACTACATGTCTAATTCCAGTTACTATTTTTGTATTAGGATTCTTAGTTCCATGTGTCAGAATCCCAACTCAACAAGAAACAAAAAGAAAGTTTACTGGTAAATGAATAGCATATGGACTGCCGCTTGTAGGTATGGCTGTATGCTCGTCGCAGCCCTGAATCTCCTCCTCTCAGCTTTGCTTTCCTCTGAGTTAGTTTCACTCCCAGACAGGCTGTCTGCAGCAGGTGCAGTGCCTCTTTCCCAATACTGTCAAAACCCTTGGATGACATGTTGATATAGCCTGGGTCCTGTGCCTTAGACCCAGAAGGTGTGTATTTGTTAGGGAGGGAGGGACAGAGTTGCCCTCACCCAGACCACATGGACTGAGCGTGAACCCTCATTCATACTTTCGTACGTTTGCTGAATGCCCACTATGTGATAGGTACCATGTTAGGCTCAGAGGTTATCACTGTGAATAACACAGGCATAGTCTCTGCCTTCTTGAAGTGTGTAAGTGTAAAAAAAAAAATGGATTTTAATGTGCTCACAGTGATAGAGGAGAAGTTCCTGGTGCTGGAAAGCAAATGACAGGGGTTCTGATATACTCTGAGCAGGTGAGGAAAGGCTGCCCTGAGGAGTGTTGTTTGGACTGAAATCTGACATTGGTAGGAATTAGATGTTGAAGTAGGTAGGGTGATGATGAACAATGGGTGGGTAAGGGGGTGAACAGTATGTGCAGAGCCTTGGAAATAGAAGGAGGAAGCATATTCCAGGCACTGAAATGAGGCCAGAATGGCTGGATCACAGAGAGTGAAGGGGCAGAGAGGCATAGGTGGGGCTGGAGAAGCAGGTTGGCACCACCTCTAGCAAGGCCACATGCCTTGCAAGAGCTTTGGAAGCCATGCAAAGTTTAAGCAGGAATCAAAGTGATCAATAGCCCTGGTCCATGCGGGTCACTCATTTCCTGAGATATAGCTTAGTCTAGTGAATTTAACTAGCCAAGGTCACCCACCTGGTTGGGATTTAAATCTAGACATGCCACAACATCTGTCATGTGTCCAGACCTGGCTCAGGCATCGCTTCTCCCAAGAAGCAGTCCTCATTGCCCCTTCCTTTTTGCCACTGGGAGAAGGTCGGTGTTTCTCCGGAGAAAATTCCTGTTCCACTTAGTATCTTGCTCAGAGAACTCTCATGATTTTGTTTCCCCCATCCACGTCTGGACAGGATTTGTTGGTGCCTGCCCAGGCTAATGATTGGCATCTGTGCAAAAAAATTCTCATAGCAGACCTGACTTCGAAAGGCCTGCTTACAGGGTTGTCCCTTGGTGGGCATCTGCGAACTTGATTTTCAGGAGGGTTCCCACCATTCCCAGAACTGATTGATAAAGGTGGCTCATTGTGCCTGAACTGTTTGTACAAACAATGTAGTTTCTGCAGAACACCTGCTTTCCTTCTTGGGAGTCTGAAATTTGGGTATTTGCCAGTCAGAGGGTGCCTGTGTAACCAGCCTCCAATCAAAACCTGGGTACTGAGTCCCTAATGAGCTTCCCTAGTAGACAGCGTTTCACATGTGTTGTCACAACTCGTTGCTAGGGAGATTAAGTGCATCCTTGTGTAACTCCACTGGGAGAGGACTCTGGGACGCTTGTGCCTGATCTCCCCTGTATTTCATCTAGTGTGCATTTTCCCTTTGCTGATTTTGCTTTGTATCCTTTCACTGTGGTAAATTATAGCCAAGAGTATGATTATATGCTGAGTTCTGTGGGTCCTCATAGTGAATCACTGAAGTTGGAGGTAGTCTTAGGGACCCCGACATAGCACCCTTGCAAACCATTGTTAAATATTTGTTCAATACTTATTAAAAGGAGAGAGTGAGCTTGGTGAAGAACCAGGGCAAAGAAAGGGGCTCTCTGGTGGTATCACTGACTCGCCTCTCCTTTTGAGCAGTCAGCTTTGGCCCTAAACTTGTACTCTCCACTTACAAAATCAGAGCCCTAGAGGGGCCTGCAAAGAAATCTGTGAGCACTGGCGAGCAATGGAAAGGTTTTACACTAAGGACTGTCACAGTCAGATTTGCATTTTGGAAAGAATAAATGCCCAAGAATCATCAGGAAATTTTGTGAGGAGAGTTTGTTCTACCAGATTAAAATTTACTACAAAGCCTCTATAATAAAAATAGTGTGGTAATGAACTGGAAATTTGAGCTAACACCCAGGTTTCCCGCATTCCAGCCCAAGGTCTTTCCTCAAATCTTTATGGAATTATTTGATGAGTCCTAGAAGAGTGAACATCTGAGACTCAGTTGCCTCTCAGCTTTACTTCTGAGAAAGGTCCATGCAAAAATGGGCATCATTTACACTGTCTGCAACAGAACCTTCTGAACCTGGTTGTAATGCTGTCAACTGTCAAAGTAGGAATGTGGGGCTCTGAATTCAGAACCTGGGAAAAACAGTAAATAAACTAAGAACCTTTGACCAGTCTCCTGTGAATTACTGATATTTCCAACACTGCATATAAATAGCTTAGGCGCAATTTTGGCACTTTTGATTTTTATAGTTTTTCAGTTGGTGGAAATGAAATATTCCTGTTTCCACAATCTGCCACCATTGTTTTGTCTCTCTTTGCATGTCAGGGATGATGTTTCCTGAGGGCCGACTTAATTAGACCACGCAATAATCTGCTTGGGGAAATAGAGAAAATCAGTTATTTAAAACACACTGGATGAAAGATCTTATAAAAAAAAAAAAAAGACCTTTGAAAGAGGAAAACATCCTGTACTGAGGGAACAGAGGTGGGATGATGGAGTTTTGCTGTCCCTGTTTTGCATTTCTAACAGTAAACTTGAAAGCACAGGATCTTCTGACCATTGGAGCTGAAATTATGTATTCAGTGTTTCTCATGAAATAACATTTACCATTAAAAGAAGATTGCATTTATACTTGTCTTGGGTAATTCTAAAAATTTCTATGCAGAAAATTCTAAAAATTTTAACGTGGAAAATTCACCAGCCCAAGACCCACACAAGCACACAAAAGCATTACATTGATTACATGTCTGTGTATTGGCTGATTCCTGAAATGGTGTCTCAGAAGGATTAAAATTGAGCCTCTGTTCTGAGCACGTGGTGTTGACTGTAGCCTGGGAGTGTGCCAGTTAGTCGCAGCACCTGCGCCTCCTCGCAGGGTCCTGTTGCGGCTGCCCAGGAAGATGGAGGGTAATTGCCTCACCACTCCAGCCACACATGCAGGGTTAGGAATCCTGCTTATGAGGCTTCTCCTGCTCTGACCAGAAAGAAACCCAGGGTGTCCAGCCAGCTGGCTGCAACTCTGGGGCAGGAAAAGCAGAAGAAACGAGGATAAAATCAAGCCCCCTCCCCCAACCCACGTGTGATAATAGTGATTAGACGCCTTTTCATCAACAGCCTTCCCTTGCATTAAATGACATTCAGGAATCCTGGGTGTGATGGCCTATTTGCAGTGTGCAAATGGAACATGGGAAGAGGGTGCTCAGATCTGACCTAGAAATTTGAGATGTAGCTGGAGAGACCTAATACCCCACTGGGGACTCATAGGCTAATTACCTTGAGTCTGGTAAGTGGAATACAACTCCTAAAGGAAACTAGGTGTTTTGAACTAAGAAATTATGTATATGTTTAAGCAAGGCTTTGTGTATTTCTTTTCTTTGTTTATTGTAAGTCCTCAAAAGTTTGTAAGAATTGAGATTCTCCAGAGTGTGTGAGGGCTTTGAAGCCAAAGGAAGGTGTCTTTTCTTTTTTTACTTATTTCTGTTCATGAGCAGGATTCTGGAGTATTAGGTTGAATGATATGAAATTGCTAATACTCAAAACATTTTGGCCTACAACAATGGCAATTTCATGCAGTTCAACCAAATATAAACTAATTTCACCACACAAATGCTTTGAAAATATCCCCAGTTTATTATTGTATCAGTCTTAACTTCATCAGAGGGGCAAGAACCTCATAAATTCTTAGTCTTTATTATTTATAATAACTTGTGACATATCCATCACCTATCAGACTAGTGGGTTTTTTTTTTTAGCAATTCTAAGGTATAATTGATACACAAAAACTGCATCTATTCGGTGTATACAACTTGATGAGTTTGGATATATACATATACCTGTGAAACCATCACCACAATCAAGGTAATAGACATATCCATCACCTCCAAAAGTTTCCTTGTTCTCTTCTTTTGTGTTACAACACTTAACATGAGATCTACCCTCTTAACTTCTTAAGTGTACAATATAGTATTAATAGGCACTCTGTTGTACAGCAGATCCCTAGAATTTATTCATCTTATATAACAAACTTTATACTCATTGAACAGTTCCCCATTTCCCCTTCCTCTCAACCCCTGACAACCACCATTCTACTCTCTGTTTCTATGAGTTTGACTACTGTAGATAGCCCCATATAAGTGCAGTCATGCAGTATTTCCTTCTGTGACTGGCTTATTTCACTTAGCATAATGTCCTCCAGGGTCATCCTTGTTGTTGCAAATGGTAGGATTCCCTTCTTTTTAAAGGTTGAATAATATTCCATTGTATTGGGGCGCCTGGGTAGCTCCGTCGTTAAGCGTCTGCCTTCAGCTCAGGTCATGATCCCAGGATCCTGGATCGAGTCCCTCATCAGGCTCCCTGCTCAGCGGGAAGCCTGCTTCTCCCTCTCCCACTCCCCCTGCTTGTGTTCCCTCTCTCACTGTCTCTCTCTCTCTCTCTCTGTTGAAAAATAAATAAAATCTTTAAAAAAAATTCCATTGTATGTATATGCCACATTTTCTGTATCCATTCATCTGTCAGTGGACTTTTGGGTTGTTTCCGTATCTTGACTCTTATACATAATGCTGCATGGGTGAACAGATATCTCTTCAAGATCCTGACTTCAGTTCTTTTGGGTATTTATGGCCAGCAGGTATATGAAAAGGTGCTCAACATCACTAATCAACAGGGAAATGAAAATCAGGACCATAATGGGCTATCACCTCACACCTGTTAGGATGGCTGTTATATATATTTTTAAAAGATAAGTGTTGCAATGGAATATTATGCAGCCATCAAAAGGAATGAGATCTTGCCAGTTGCAACGACGTGGATGGAACTGGAGGGTGTTATGCTGAGTGAAATAAGTCAATCAGAGAAAGACATGTATCCTGTGACCTCACTGATATGAGGAATTCTTAATCTCAGGAAACAAACTGAGTGTTGCTGGAGTGGTGGGGGCTGGGAGGGATGGGGTGGCTGGGTGAGAGACATTGGGTAGGGTATGTGCTATGGTGAGCGCTGTGAATTGTGCAAGACTGTTGAATCACAGATCTGTACTTCTGAAACAAATAATGCAACATATGTTAAGAAAAAAGAAAAAGAAGAAGATAGCAGGAGGGGAAGAATGAAGGGGAGTAAGTCGGACGGGGAGACGAACCATGAGAGACAATGGACTCTGAAAAACAAACTGAGGGTTCTAGAGGGGAGGAGGGTAGGGGGATGGGTTAGCCTGGTGATGGGTATTAAAGAGGGCACGTTCTGCGTGGAGCACTGGGTGTTATGCACAAACAATGAATCATGGAACACTACATCAAAAACTAATGATGTAATATATGGTGATTAACATAACTAAAAAATTAAAAAATAAAAAATAAAAGATAAGTGTTGGTGAGGATGTGGAGAAATTAGAACCCTTGTACACTGTTGGTAGGAATGTAAAATGTTACAGCCACTATGGAAAACAGTATGGAAATCATAAAAAAATTAAAAATAGAACTACTAAATGATCCAGCAATGTCACTTCTAGGTATGTATCTAGAAGTAGTGTTTGTTTTTAACTTGTATATTTTGAGAGAGAAACCCAGAGAAGTCCAGAACTCCCAAGGCCTGCTGTCTTAAATACAACGACAGTGATACATGGTCTAGGTAGACTAGAGTAGCCTGGAATTTTTAGTTCGTTTCTGGCTCAGTACCTGATTGACTAGGCCTTCTTAGGCAGTCAGTAAGCATGACTACAAATCAGTTGCTATTCCAGTGTTTCCTGACTTTATCCTCAAAATGCATGTTGAAGGCTAGCTACTTACTCCCTTGCTCAAAATGTTTCTGGAGCTCTCCTTTTTGGAATTACCTTCAGAGCCATTTCATAAGCCACCCAAGGAATTGATTCATTCAATAAATATTTATTTGAGTCACACACGGTGGTGGGCAGTGTACTGGGTATAGACAGATGACATCGACATAGAGGGCAGTCCAGGGGAGGAGTATGAACAGATGCATGGATGCAAGAAAGCACCAGGACATAGTGAGTGGGGAGCAGTGAGGGACTTAGCTTCCCTAGAGAAGAGACTGTGCAAGGAAAATAAGACTGCAAAGGTGATCTGTGGCTACACTGTGGAGTGCCTTGAATACTAGGCCTAGGAGTTTGAAATCTGCGCTGTGAGCAGTAGAGAGCCATTAAAGGTTTTGTGCTTTTCGAGTTTTAACCTGCCAGCTAATAACTGTAGAATTGGAATTATAAATCAGCCTTGCAATTTCTTTTCCCAGCTTGTGACTGACTAAAGCTGGTTTTACACACCTCAATTGCATATTCACTTGAATGGACTTTGAATGACATTTGATTGTTTCCAAAAATTAAATTCATTCTCAAAGGAAAAATTTTGCTTCCATTGACCTTATTCAAAGGAATATGATGCCAAAGGAACAGAAAACAAATCCAAGCAAAAAATGTCCTAAGTATTTTGAGAAATTGCACTGTTGGAACAAACATTTGCTGTCTCAGAGGGTCTTTTGGAAGTCAGCCTGGAAGTCAGCCTATAATTGGATGTGTGAATTCTAGGGTGTGTGTGTGTGTGTGGTTACATGTGTGTAATTAATATTTTTTATTTATTTGACAGAGAGACAGTGAGAGAGGGAACACAAGCAGGGGGAGTGGGAGAGGGAGAAGCAGGCTCCCCGCTGAGCAGGGAGCCCGATGAGGGCTCGATCCCAGGACCCTGGGATCATGACCTGAGCCGAAGGCAGCTGCCTAACCGACTGAGCCACCCAGGTGCCCCTGTAATTAATTTTTTTGAATTGGTATCTGCCCTTCCTTTACTAAAGTGCACCAAAGGGTAACACTGGGGCAAATAAGGGGGCACCTGAGTGGCTCAGTCGGTTAAGTGTCCAGCTCTTGATTTTGGCCCAGGTCATGATCTCAGGGTCCTGGTCAGCAGGGAGTCTGCTTGTCTCCCTCTCCCTCTGCCCCTCCCCGTGCTTGTGCTTTCTCTGTCTCTCAAAAATAAATAAATAAATATTTTTAAAAAAGAGGATGGGGATTATAGCTAAAAGAACGGGCATTCTAATAGCAATAAGTTATCTCATTAGTGCTGTGGGATGTTTTACTCTGCCATTCTAGTTAACTGATTTACTGCTGATTGCAGGTGCCACTTACCTCTAGCCTGAGGAGGTACTTTATGGCCGTCTTGGCATCAGGTAAGATGAGAGTCTTGCAGATGGAGTGTTGTTTGTTATTTGTATGGCTGCTATTACACATTTCTTCTTTTGGGTCAGCTATTTGACCCCTCTGTGATTGTGGCATTAGCTTGAGTGCCCTTCTCAGTAGAGGCCAGCACTAGTTCCTGCTCTGGAGAATCATTCAGCATCTGAAGTGATTCAGTATAGTAGGTCTGAAGTGTGTGATGAAATTTCCACTGTACAGTTTATCATTAAAAACTGCCTTCTAAATTCTGTCAGTTAACTATTGCTGTATATCTAACTTCAAAAGTTAGTGGCTCAAAACAGTAATATTTAGTTCATTTTTCCAAGAGTTGGCTATTTGGGCTGGGTTCAGCTGAATGGTTTTGCTGTTCTTAGCTGGTCTCCCTTATGCCTTTGTCAACTACAGGTCAGCAGGGAGCTTCTGCTTTTGAGGTTGGCTGGTCAGCTGGGGCAATGGTAGTGGGTAGGAGCCCTGGGCTTTACATCTCTTCTCCTGCAGCAGGCTAGCCCTGGCTTGTCTTCGTGGTAGCTGGGCAGATTTCTAAAAGTGAGTAGAAGCAGCAAGGCCTCTTGAGGCCAAGGCTCAGAGTCGGCACACCTTCACCTCTGCTGTATTCTGTTGTCCTAAGCAAGTCACAAAGCCAGTCTAGATTCAAGGAGTGAGAAGAAGCTTCGAAGTCACCTTGAGAGGGCATAAATAAAGAAAAGGGTAGAGAATTGGGGCCATTTTTGCTATTTATCACACAAATACAGATTACTCTTCTTAAAGACTTCAGTTACTTCTGTAACATTTAAAAACTCATGTGTTCTGTACGTTCAGACTTAAAGGCTGCTCAGAAACAAATAGGAAAGTATTAAAATTGCTCTCAAGTCAGGGCCTTGATGACAGTCCTTTTGTGAAGCTGATTTTTTTTTTGAAACTTGGATGCTCTGATACCTGAATGTGCCTCACATTTTAAGTCAGAGTCATTAATTCTGGATCCTTTGTACTAAATGATGTGAAGACCATAAATGCAGGTTTAAAACATAGCTGCAGATTTTTTTGACACTACTCTCATCAGGAGACAGGGCCTGTGTGTCCTTCCAGTTAGATCTGGGTTGACTTGTGACTGCTTCAACCAATACAGTAGAGTATATGACTTCTGAGGCTAAGTCATAAAAGGCAATGCAACTTCTGCCTTGCTCACTAGAATATTCATGCTGGGACCCCTGAGCTGCCATGTAAGTAGTCTGACTACCCTGAAGCCACGTCTGCTGGAGAGGTCTTATATGGGCATGCTGGAGATGGTGTCTGCTAAGCCAAATCATTCCTGTTAAAGGTGCCAGATAAGTGAAGAAGCCTCCAGATGATTCCAGCTGTTTGTCTTCCCAGCTGAGACTCCAGACAACTTAGAGTAGAAAAAAGACATTCCTGCCATGCCTTATCTCAACTCCGGACCCACAGAATTCATGAGGTGATAAAATGGTGGTTGCTTTATGCCACTCTGTTGTACAGTGGTTTGTTACACAGCAATTGATAACTAGAATAGCATAAATGAATGGGTATGACTGTATTCCAATAAAACTTTATTTATGGACAATCGGTGGAGACTGTTAGTCATGGGCCTCTAGTTACTGATGTGCTGGACTCTAGATCCCAAAAAAGGTAGAGATGTCTGGGGATTGTATTTCTGTAGATATGGGGATCAAAACATTCAGTGAAGGAAGGAAATGATCCCTGACTGTGAAGTCAAGGATTGCCCATGAACAGAGAGAAAAAGATGTTACTTCTATTCAGAGTGGCAGACAAGAGAGTGGAGAGAGACGCAGGGCCAGAGACAAATGTATTATTGGCTTACTGTCTAAATGTGTACCTTTCTCCCTCTTGGTAGGATGGGACTGAGAATCCTGGGAGGGAGCACCTCTCAATGGAGAGGGTGAATGAATGAGGGAAATGAACTTTCTCCAAGGTTAGCCTGCAAACTAAAATTGCAAAGTAAGGACAGTTGTCCAAATTAGCAACCAGCAAATGAGAGTCATTTTACTCCCACTCCCAATGAGAATCACTTTAGAATGACTTTAAAGTTTAGTATTTTCAAAGAGATAAAGGAAGAATAACATCCATTAGAAATTTTTCAAAAAATCTAGCCCATGCCTGGTAGGAGCTCATATTCTAGTTGGAGATTTTTTTTAAAAATTATATATATATATATATAATTATATATATATTTAAATATAAAAAATATATAAATATATATTTAAATATAATATATATAAATTATATATATACTAAAAATTATATATACATATATATATATAGTTGGTTACAGAACAGTTTAAGTTAGTGATGGTGCTATACCCAGGCCATTCCTAGGGCATATTGCTGTTGAGATTGTCAAGGTATGGGTGAGTCAGACAAAGGAAGCCTTTTAGAAGAGGTGACATGTTTTCTAATAAGCCTTATAAGGATAAGTTTATATGTTTCTAAGTGAGGAAGTGAGAAGAGGACCTTCCAGGCAGAAGGGATGGTATGATTATATAAAGCATATGGGTGAGAAGCAGCATGGGGATGGGAACTACAGAGGTTCAGTGTTGCTAGAGCATAAAAGCGGGGCAGTGTGGTGAGAGAGAAAGCTGCAGAATGAGATGCAGCTTGATTGTGGAGGACCTTGTTGGCTTTCATGAGGACCTTAAGAAAAGGTCTAAGGACAAAGGGAAGCCATTGAAGTCTCTCAGCAGTGAAGGGACCATAGTCCAACTTGTGTTTCAGATAAGTCTCTGGCAGTTGGGTGGAAGGTAAATTTAAGGGCAACAAGATCAGGAGTCCTAAGACCAGTTAGGAAGCTGCTATCACAGTCTTGGTTTTAGGAGATAGTTAGGTCCCAAACTAGGAAAATGAAGGTTAAAATGAGAATATTGATATAGAAGATTATTTCATAGGTTAACTTGGCAGGATTTGATGACTGATCCAGGGTGAGAGAAGAGAAAGAATTTGGAGATTTTTCTAGATTTTGTGACAGCATAAAGGAGGGTGCCAATGGAGACCACCAGAAGGGAGGAAGAACCAGTGGCCTTGGTGTTAATCACCTTCCAGGTTGATATGTATGGTGGCAGGGGGTTTTGGATTTGTTCTTTTTTTTCTTCTCCCTCTTCCCCTCCTTTCTTTCCTTTGTTTCCTTCCTTTGAGCCATAAGCATGTGTGTAGTGTAGGACACTTTGGGGAAACACCAGCACTTACGAGATGGTTATAGGAAGAAAAAGATATTAGGGAGCAACACAGGGAACCCAGAAAAAGCCTTTGGAAACCAAGGCAGTTGTTTTAAGAGCAGTGGTGGGAAGGAGGGAGGGAGAGATCAGCATGTCAAATGTAGCATACAGGTACTTAGAGATGAGGTTTGGGAAATATGCCCAAACTGGTGATTTTTTCAAGAATTCTGGTATGATAGAAACTTGTTGAGGAGTGACTAAAAGTGAGGAGAAGAGAAACCATAGACTACTTTTGGGGGAGTTTGCAAGAGAAGGGAAAGAAAGAAATTACGTATTAAATAGAGAAAAATTGTGTAGGGTCAAGAGAGAGTTTGGGGGTAAAGGCAGGGAGATATCTGAACCTGTTAACAGGTATAAATCTAGTATAAAGGCAGAATTAGGAAGTTAAAAGGCAGATTTTTTTCTGATCATAGGAAGTTATTTCTTCATTTAGAGCTGTCTGAAAATTGGAATGGATTATCTTGTTAAATAGTGTGCTCTGAGTGGTCAAGTAGGGGTTAGATGTTTTTCAGTGAACTGTATAGAAAGATATATTGGTGAATGACTTTGGGTTTTTTAGCCTCTGTTCAATTCTCAACAGTTTGCCCAAAGTTGTTTTAAGCATTATAAACTAATGAGTTAATCTGTGGACTTGTCTTGCCTGGCAGCTTTCCATAGATTCGTCAGATCAATGTGCCAAGTTAATTTATGTGCCTTTGATCTTGAAGGATGAAATTAAACTGCAGGTTCTCAGATAACAAAATATTGAGGCTTAGTGTCCAGGAAAGTTCATCACTATGACAATCAACCATGGTCTGGACATAATAGGTATTTTTGATAAGGGTAGTCACTTTCCACACACAGCAACAATGAGTTTTATTTCAAATTTTTGAGAGTTTAATTTTTTATCTGTCCATTTTTTTTAAAACACTGTTACTTGGAATGATCAAAATAGCACTGAGATGATAGGAGACATGGATAGAGAAGAAAAACCTGTTTCCTTTTCTCTGTGATTCATATTCCTATATGAATGCTCTTAGTTTACATGAAGTTTGGTTTCCTAGGGCCAAGAGGAGATAATTAGTTTCTATCTATGCTCTCTAGTCCTTATCTTAGATTGTTTAGTGATCCCTTTGGTTAGCATTTAAAACAGTTCAGGGGTAACCTTTTGCAGTTTTGTCTCAAATGACTACTTACCTGTATCCAAATCTGGCTTCCTGGGTCACTGAAGCATGAACGGCATAAATGACTGAACACAACTAATTCTCAGAAAGCCACATTTTAGTCAGTACTTTCCAGCTTTCTCACTCATCGTTCCTTTTACAGAACTAACAAGTGGTAGAACTAATTAATTAGAATTTTATTCCTTCTCAAGTTATACATTTTAAATTCTCCGTTAACCTTTTGAAAATGCCAGTAAGTAGTAAAATAACTAAAATCCAGACAGGGAAACTAGAAAATGCAAGTACTGGAAGAAGAGTTCCTACCCCCAAAGAAAAACCAGGAACACCAGGTATGGTGAATATTTATGTTTTAAGGAAAAATAGTTACATTCTTGTTACCAACTGGCCCACAGATAGGGAGTCACTCTCCGGTGACCCTTAGGCCTGTATGATTTACCTGTTTCTTAGCCTGTTTCTTTCCTTCTTCTGGGAGAGTGCAGTGAGGGAAAATCTCACAAGTCCTCAAGTTGATTCTTTTCCTTCTTAATTTAATATTCTCCAGATATGGTAGGAACAGGAATAAGATACCCTTTTATCATGTATTTCCTTTTTTAATAGTTAATTTTTTATTTTGAGATAATTTTTTGAAATAAGAGATTTTGAGATAATATGTCTAAATTTAGAGAGGAGTTGCAAAAATAGTAGAGTGAGCAACCTTGCTGTTCCAGACAAGATGGAATAGACACATTTTACTCTAATCCATTTAAATACAATAATACAGGTAGTTTACAAGTAAATGGATGCAAAAAGGTATACCATGCAAACACCAATCAAAAGAAAGCTGGAGTGGCTATACTAATATCGAATAAATTAGACATCAGAGCAAAGAAAATTACCAGGGACGAGAGGAGCGCTACATAATGATTCAAAGGGTGAATCCATCCATAAGACACTAAGACACAGGAGTCTTAAATGTCTATCAACCAAATAATAGAGCTTCAAAGTACATGAGGCAAAACTCAACATAACTGAATTGAGAAATAGACAAATTCATAATTAGAGTTGGGAACTTCAGTGCCCCTTTCAGTAACCGATAGAACTGCCAGACAGAAGAAAATCAGCAAGGTTATAGAAGAAAATACACTACCAGTCAACCAGATCTAATTGACATAGAATGCTCCACAACAGCATAATATACTTACTTTCCAAGTACACATGTAACTAACATTCACCAAAATAGACTACATCCCAATCCATAAAACAAACCTCAACAAATATAAAAGAATTGAAATCATGCAGAGTATATTCACTGACCATAATGCAATCAAACTAGAAATCACAAACAGGAAAACTACCCCAAAGTTTCCAAACACTTGGAAACTAAATAACACACTTCTCATTAATCTATGGGTAAAGGAGTGAGTCTCTAGGGAAATTAAAAAAAAAAAAGATACATTGCCCTGAATGAAAATTAAAAATTTGTAGTATGTAGCTAAATCAGTGCTGAGTGGGAAATCTATGACACTAAATGCTTATTTATATGAGGAATGGGTGAAAGATCTCAAATGAATAATCTAAGCTTCAACCTCAAGATAATGGGGTAGGGGGGAGAGCAAAATAAACTCAGAACTGGAGAAAGGAAACAATAAAGAAAAGAGAAGTTCATGTAATTGAAAACAAAAACAGTAGAGAGAAATAGTGAATCCAAAAACTGGTTCTTTGAAGAGAGATTCTGACTTAATTGGTAATGGGTGCAGTTTGGGCATTGGGGTTTTTATAAGCTCCCCAGATGATTCCAGTGGGAAATGGGGATGGAGAACCTCTGCTGGGGAGGCTAGATAGGTTTTTCTTGGGACTTAACTTGTGTTGGCATCTGTGGCCCAGTTCCTTTTTTCTGAGGCAGATTTGTAGCCATGTCATTTTCCCTCACTTTTTGTTGCCCTCAAAGTCAGTACTGACTCTTTCCCTTATATGTCAATTTGCATGTCTGGTTGCTCCTTTGCCATAAGCATTGTTGTAACTGGAGGTGAGGGTTTAACCTCAGTCCCCCTCCACTTCACCCCCAACCAACTTGATTGATTTTGGGATTAACACTGAAACCCCTCTCTTGATTGGTTTGTCACACATCATTGGTTACCAGTTTTAGGCTGTGATCACCCAAGCCATGGTGACAGTGTGTCTAGTGCACCTGGTCCTGTGACCCTGGTCCTGAGGGAGCCAAAGGACTTGGTTTCTCAGTTCTGGCGGCCCGTACAGTGCCGGCCCTCTAGTAGCACAGTATTAACAGTTGGTGTGCAGTGGATTTGAACTTGCTCAGTAAGTTTGGGATTGGTTTTGTTTTGTTTTGTTTTGTTTTGTTTTGTTTTACCTTATATGTAAGGCTTACATGCCTTTTATTGTTACGAAAACCTGGGATAAAGGTTATTTTTCCTCCTAATAAACTCTGACAATCACTTTAAATCGGGTAGATGTGGGCGCCTGGGTGGTTCAGTTGGTTAAGCGACTGCCTTCAGCTCGGGTCATGATCCTGGAGTCCTGGGATCGAGTCCCGCATCGGGCTCCCTGTTCAGCGGGGAGTCTGCTTCTCCCTCTCACCCTCCTCCCTCTCATGCTCTCTGTCTCTCATTCTCTCTCTCAAATAAATAAATAAAATCTTTAAAAAAAAATCAGGTAGATGTTATAAACGTACTGGGGGTACATGTAGCAAAAATCTCAGTGTGGAAGCAAGTCACAGCAGCAGATGGGACATATTGGAAACTGCTATTTTTAAAAATTGTTTGTGTTTCTATCTGGAGAATTGTGTATTTCATAGTAAAAGCTATTCTTATTGATTTACTTTATTCTTAAGTCTTATTTGCAAATGGTATTTTATCTTAAAAGGATTCATGTCTTGTACATATATCGCTTTTTATTCTTAAAATGCCAAGCCTGCTTATTTGGGTGGTTGAAATTGTTGAATATATGTACTTAAATTTAAAAAGTACATGTACTGCTAATTTTTAAAAACTTACTGGAACTGGGGCTTTTTTCCCCTAAAAGGCATAAAACATTTTAATTTAGAAAGGCCTATGACCATTAAAATCTGTCAAGATAATATCACAGAATAGACCACCCAGGCTGAAACCTTCCAGTGAGGTCTGGATCAGCCAAACAGTGGGCTGAGAGATTAGAAAGGAGGCGGTGATGTTAGGAGAATGGTAATTCAATTGTAGGCTTCCAATTTTCAATATTCTTTCTTTCATTAAAATAAAGGTTTCTTGGGGCACCTGGGTGGCTCAGTCGGTGAGCATCCAACTCTTGATCTCAGCTCAGGTCTTGATCTGAGGGTCGTGAGTTCAAGCCCCACATTGGGCTCCATGCTGGGCATGGAGCCTACTTAAAAATAATAATAATAAATAAATAAGCATGTATTTATTTACAAATAGTACATATTTGTTTTATATTGTATTTATAAATATTATAAATAATAAATATTTCTTGTAGTTTAGACCAGAGGTTGACAAGCTATGGCCTGTGAGTCAGATCTAGCCTGCCACCTGTTTCTGTGTGGCCTGCGAGCTAGGAATGGTTTTTACATTTTTAAATGCTTAAAAAATGAAGAATAATATTTCATGTGAAAATTATAGAAAATTCAAATTTCAGTATAATAAAGTTTTATTGGAGCAGAGCCATGCTCATTTGTTTATGTACTGTCTGTGACTGCTTTCATGCTACAATAGCAGATTTGAGTAGTTGCAGCAGAGACCATATGGTCCATAAAGCCAAAAATATTTGCTAGCTGGTCCTTTCCAGAAAAAGTTACTGAACCCTGATTTAAACTCCCTTCCTAGCCTAGCCTTTCTATGCAAAATGATTCCTACTCAGGAGGTTTGATATGCCTAAATAATTTGTTAACAAGTCTATATATTAAAGAAGGTAAGCCTTCTTCCTGGCAATAGAGATAACTGTGGTTGACATGGAAATACTTTTCTGAGTGGCAGGAATCTACCCAGGTAAATTTGTATTTTCTTCTTTTTTCTTTAATGCATTTTAAGGGCTTTGGAGAAGAGTTGACCTCCAGATTCCTCATCCGGTCACAGGGAACTCAGGAGTCACATGACGTGTCTTTCTTTTTAAAAACAAGCTTTTAAAATGACACATACGGGGACGCCTGGGTGGCTCAGTCGGTTAAGCGTCTGCCTTCAGCTCGGGTCATGATCCCAGGGTCCTGGGTTCGAGTCCCACATCAGGCTCCCTGCTCAGCAGGAGGCCTGCTTCTCCCTCTGCCTGCTGCTCCCCCTGCTTGTGCTCTCTCTCTCTCTCTCTGGCAAATAAATAAATAAAATCTTAAAATAAAATAGAATAAAATGACACATACGTATACACACAATAACCGAGATGCATGTGGTCGTCTTTTAGAAAGGACAGAAAAAGTTCATCTACTCCATCTTCTGGTATCTTTTTTTTTTTTTGAGATTTTTATTTATTTATTTGACAGAGACAGCAAGAGCGGGAACACAGGCAGGGGGGAGTGGGAGAGGGAGAAGCAGGCTTCCTGCTGAGCAGGGAGCGGGACGTGGGCTCGATCCTGATACCGATCCCAGGACCCTGGGACCATGATGTGAACCGAAGGCAGACACTTAACTGAGCCACCCAGGCGCCTCTGGTATCTCTTTTTTAAAGACAAAGATTTGTTGGGGATGAGGAGAAGCAGTAAAATATGTAGGCTATGTTCTTTTTCTTATTTTTTGTTTACTCAGTCTCTAGATAGATATTTATGGCTTTAGTCACTGGACTACTGAAATGTGCTAGAGAAGAAAGATATGCGAGGTGAACAGGCTTGAAGGGAAGTTTTGTTTCCACAACATTGCCTTGAAGTAGTGTGATGGATTGAATTGTTGTGTAGAAAGGGGTGAATTCCGAATTAAACCATAGGCAGTAGACTCAAATAGCTTCAACGTGGAGATTAGTATTGTTTTCCCCAAAGCAGAGCTGATCAGCTCAAGAAACATATTTATAGCATTCATGATTTCTGTTGAAGGAATAGTTGAGGAGGTTCTTTGCCCACATGGGCAGGACTTGACCCTTAAGGATATAAGAAGAGTTCTGCTTTGGGCTGACCAGTGACCTAACTCAAACGTCTGTCTCTGTTAATGGCTCTGGAGAATATTTTCCTGAAAGCCTAAGGGAGCTGGACTTTTCAGATGTTTCTTTACTTAAGGATTACTTCCAAATACCATCATGGATTTATCCACCCTGATTTTATCTCAGTCCTTCTTGAACCTGTTTACATTTTCATTCTGTTCCACTTCTTGAGCTGATGAGTTCTCTGAGTTCCCTAAGCATTGCTCAAAGTCCTGCTTTCTTTTTGATAAAATTGCCTTTAGGTTTCAGGGAGTGCCCCTTTGTTACTTTTACTCTGTGAGTGGGTGAATAAACTCAAGTCAATCATTTCTACACCCTTCTTGAGTCTTGTTTCTGCCTCATCCTTTTAGAGCAAGATTTCTCAACCTTGGCAGTATGGACAATTTGGACCAGATACATCTGTGCATTGTAAGAGACTATCCTGTGGGTTGTAGAATGGTTAGCAGCCTTTCTAGCCTCTAACCCCATAGATACCAGTAATAGCCCCCTTCCCAGTCATGACAACCAAAATGTCTCTAGACATCACCACACGTCCCTTGGAGAATAAAATTGCCTTCAGTTGAGAACCACTGCTTTAGATATCTGTCTTTCCCAAACTGCAAAGTTTTGTGCTTTTTGGACTACCATTATAATATGGAGGCTTCTCTATCAAATTGATTGTATTGTGCTTTTCTGGATTTTTTTTTCCAGCTCTGGTTAATGTCCATGTTGAATGGCAGTGACAGCTTTTTTTATAGCCTCAGTGTTTCAGGTCAGCTGCATCATTTGTGGGTGGCATGAGTGACAGAACCTTGAAATCTTAGAAGTATTTTTTTCTAATTATAAATGCCCTATATGTGTACTGGAAAAATGTGGACAATGGAAAAATTTGGGAAGAATTTTTTTTGTCACCCCAAAATCCATCACTTTAACGTTACTAATGTAACTAATGTTGGTAAATTGGTTTATGGCCCTCATCTGTTTTCTATATATTTTATTTCATGTAATCTCACTGTAAAACCAATTTTTAGACTTTTTTTCCACTTAACATGTTAACATAAAGTTTTCCCCATATGCCATGTTTAAATGATTGAATGAAATATGATAATATGCTTTAATTATTCCTCTTTTGTTTGATAGCCAGATTTGTTATTATTTTTATTATGGAGTTTTAATGGACATTTTTGTCCATAATTATTTTCTGTGTTTTGGATTATTTTTCAAAGATGAATGTTGGAAGTAGAATTCCTGGGTCAAAAGGTGTGAATATGTTTAAAGCAGAGCCTTAGATTATGTTTTAAACTGCTGCGTGGCCCCGCAGAGGGCAGTGAAAAGGAGCTCCTTGCACTGACCATACATTTCAAAAGTCTGTCTCTTGGGCATATAGAAGGAAAGGGCTGTGTTTAAGTTAATCACTTTACCTTGCCTGCCTGCTCTTCTGTGGGAATATTAATGGGGAGTCAAGTAGTCACCAAACCACAGACTTAGATTCCAGTCCCAAATAATCCCAGTTGGGTTAACTTCCAGACAGTGCTCCTTTAAAAGGGAGTTTCACCCAAGGAAGGCATTTACTTTATACATTTGTATTTTGCCTGGCTTACAGTCACCGTTAAAATAAATCAGCATGCTGTTAATCATTTTGGTTGAGATTATACTAGGAATAAGATCTGAAAACTGCCATCAAATTACTGTTCCCAAAGGGTGCAAGGTGAGGGCTGGTGCACGTTTCATTTCTGCCAAAACAAAGGCATACTCAGTGTGGGAGGTAAGGAAGAAAAGAATGCCTTTATAAAGTCTCTACCCTAAATAGAGGATTAGAAAATAAACAGCTGAATAATATATCCACATATAAGACATTGAGGTGCATCATGAAGTTACTCCAAGATTGCATTGTATTTATTTATAGTTTTGCTTAACAAAAAATTTTATTCTGAAGTATTTTTAAAAAGTATACCACTTAGTGAAGATTTACATATTGTCTTGAGTAGTATGGGTGCCTAGAAGCAGAATATGAGACAGTATTTGAACATGTATGATTTATTGAAGGAATGCTCTCAGGAGAAACTGATAAGGGAGTGAGGACAAGAGGGTGGGGAAGAAGGAGCTGAAGTAAGGATGTGGTCTTAGGGAAGCCTAGCCTTATCATGTTTTGGGTAGAGTTGGGGGAGGATGTAGAACTGGTTGCTGGCCCCCATCAGGAGGGAGACTGGGGGAGTATAATCTCCCTGACAGGACTCCTGCGCTTAGTGAGGGGGACAGCTGTGAACCATTAGCAGCCAACAGGCAGTAGCTGGGAGGTGGGTATGTTGACTAGGTAAAGGGGATCTGTGTGGGGCACCATAGCGTCTGTTACTCTTTCGAATGTTTACTTTGTGCAGGATACTGTGCTAAGACTTGAGAGTAAAAGATGAATGTGACATAGTCCCAGCTTTTAAGATGGTTGTGGTCTAGTGGCAGGGCTGACCATGTACAGAATATTTACAGTGTAAGCAAGGTGCTTTTTACACTGGCAAAAGCATGCACAGAGACTCAGAAAGCAAAGGAGTGAATAATTGTGGGAGAGGCCTATCTGGAGAGCTTCATTGAGGGGATTCAACAAAGAGGTAGAACCAGGTTAGGGGCAAATGGGCTGGTCAGGGTTAACAAAGAAGGAACTGTAGACAGAGGGAAGAGCTCCGTGCAAAGGCCATCAGGTATGAAGTAAGATGTGTTCATGGAATCTCACTGGGCCTAGCATGTGCTGGAGGTAGGGAACAGCAGCTGATGAGACCTAAGAGATTGGAACCAGAATACTGTGGGCCTCCAATGTCACGCTGAGGAGGTTGGGCTCAGAAGGGGCAGCATTCCTGCTGTCATCCCTCCCAGCCTGCCTAAGGTCTCAGGGTCAACTTGGAGTACTCATTCCTGATATACCTGCCAGCTCTGCCCTCTGGTGGCCATGTGGCTCCAAGCATGTCCTTTAAATGTTTCTGAACCCCAGTCTCCTCATCTGTAAAATGGCTGGTTGATGATGGTGATATTTATAGGACTTTTGTAATTAGAAATAATAAATAAAGACAGATCTAAAGATTTACTATCATTGTGCTGCATTTACTGTTCTTTGTAATTTTTGTACAGTGATTAAAACAGCAGTGCTATCACAGAAATGGGACAGACAGTTCAATGCACTATAACAGCCCAAACCCCAAAATTTTGCTTGCTGTGTTTTCTTTTCTAAAAATCATTAACAACCCACTTTCTTATTTCCCAGGACTGGTGTTACTGGTGTTAGTTAATCTGTCCTAGACTCTTTACTGATAATGCAAGATTTTTTTGTTTCCGTCTTTATAAAAAGTGATTGTTACTGTAATAGTTTTTAAAAACACAAAATTTTGCAGCTTCTTAAAAATTTGCTCCTCCCTTGGTCATGAACAGTTTGATAACCAATGGAAACAATGGAAATTACTATATTGTACACCTGAAACTAATACAGCATTGTATGTTAACTAACTGGAATTAAAATAAAACAAATACTACATACATAAAAACATAAATAAGAACATTAATTAATCAATTAATTAATTAATGAAAAGAAAATTGGGGATACTGTTTTAGCCAAAGTTCCTAAGACCAGAACTTCAGATGAGAGGAATATCTGTCTCCCAAGAAGTCATGGGTCTCCTGAAACTCAGGGAAGAGGAGAGAGGGTAGGGTCTATGTTCAGTTGGATTTCTTCACTGAGAGTTTTTGGAGAATATAACTATTTCTTTTATGGCATATGCTACCTTCAATCCCAGTATGAGTTATCCATCTGGAGGTAATGTTCAATAGACAAAGAATTTTTCTATTGCTAACTCTTCTTGACTCTGCCTAAAAATTCTCATTGGTAAAATGTTACAATAGCTTTTTTTTAAAGATTATTTATTTATTTGACAGAGAGAGAGCACAAGTAGGCAGAGCAGCAGCCAGGGGGAGAGGGAGAAGCAGGCTCTCTGCTGAGCAGGGAGCCCGGTGAGGGACTCGATCCTAGGACCCTGGGATCATGACCTGAGCTGAAGGCAGCCACTTAACCAACTGAACCACCCAGGCGCCCCTAAAATGTTACAATAACTTTTAAAGGTCTTTTTAAGCTTTATTGAGGTATAATTTATATACTATAAAATTCATGTATTTTAAGTAGACAATTCGGTGAGTTTTGGTGTATTTACAGGGTTTTGCAACCATCACTGCTGTCCAATTTTAGAATATTTCTGTCACCCCCCTCACAAAAAAAACTTGGTGCTCATTTGTAGTCAGTCTGCATTCCCACTCCCAGCCCTAGGCAACCACTGCTTTAGACATTTTGTATAAACGGAATCACACAGTAAGTGATCTTGTCTTTATGGCTTCTTTCGCTGAGCATATTTTGCTAAGTTTTTTTTACATGTTTTATGTATGTTTTTCATATTATAGCATGTATTAGTACTTTGTTCCTTTTTACTGCTGAGTCGTATTCCATGGTATGGATGTACCACAGATTGTTTAACCATTCACCTGTTGAGAGACATCTGGGTTGTTTCCAGTTTGTAGCCATTATGAATAAAGCTGCTATAAGCATTTGTGTACAGGTTTTTGTGTGAACATAAATTTTCATTTCTCTGGGCTAAATGCCCAGGAGTGCAATTCCTGGGTCCTATGGTAGTGGCATGTTTAATTTTTAAAGAAATAGCCAAATTGTTTTCTAGAACAGCTGTACCATTTTACATTCCCACCAGCAATGTATGGGTAATATAGTTTCTTCACATCTTCACCATTTGAATTAAAACTATTTTTTAGTTAAGTGATTGTGGTCTTAATTTTCATTTCCCTAATGGCTAATGATACTGAGCATCTTTTCATGTGCTTATTTGCCATTCGTATTGCTTTTTGATGAAATGTCTGTTCAAGTCTTTTGGACATTTGGATATTCTCCAACCATTTTCTTAAAAGATTTATTTATTTGAGAGAGAGCAGGGGAAGGGGCAGAGGGAAAGAATCTCAAGTAGACTCCCTGCTGAGTGTGGGGCCCAGTGCGGGGCTCAGGCTCAATCTCATGACCCTGAGATCATGACCTGAGCCGAAATCAAGAATCAAACACTTAACCAACTGAGCCACCCCAGCACCCATTTTTAACAGAATCATTTGTTCCCTTACTGTTGAGTTTTGAGAGTTCTTTACATATTCTAGATACAAGTCCATTGTCGGATGTGTGGTTTATAAAGATTTTGTCCTGTTCCGTAGCTTGTTTTTGTATCTTCTCAACAGTCTTTTGCAGAACTATTTGGATTTTGGTTTGTTGTTGTTGTTTTTCATTTTGATGGAGGTCAATTTTTCTTTGACAGATCATGCTTTTGGTGTCAGATCAAAGAACCCTTTGCTTAGCCCTTGATCCTGAAGATTTTCTCCTATGTTTTTCTAAAAGTTTTATAGTTTTACATTTAAGTCCATAATCCATTTTGAGTTAACTTTTGTGTAAGGTACGAGACTTAGGATGAGGTTCATTTTTTTTTTTAACTATTGTGCCAGTACCATTTATTGAAAAGGCTATCCTTTCCTCTGTTGAATTACTTTTCTACCTTTATCAGAAATCTGTTGGGCATATTTGTGGAGTATATTTACTTTTAATAATGCAAAATATATTAGGTTGTGGTTGGCAGGATATCTATGCCCTAATCCCTGGAACCTATGAATATGTTAGGTTACATGGCAAAGGAGAATTAGGGTTGCTAATCAGATGACTTTAAAATAGGGACACTATCCTGAATTTTCTGGGTGAGCATGAAGTAATCACAAAGGTCCTTAAAAGTGGAAGAAGGAGGCAGAAGAGAGGGTCAGAGAATGAGGTGTGATGACAGAAGCAGGGTCAGAGACATGCAGTGTTGCTGGCTTTGAAGATTGAGGAAGATGGCCAAGATCTAAGGAATGTGAGTGGCTTCTAGAAGATGGAAAAGGCAAGGAAATGGATTCTTTGCTCGAGCCTCCAGAAAGGAATGCAACCCTGCTGATACCTTGATTTTAGCCCAGTGATACCTGTATCAGACTTCTGACCCACTGAACCGTAAGATAATAAATTTGTGTTGTTTTAAGCCACTGAGTTTGTGGTAACTTGTTACTGCAACAATGAAATACTAATAAATCTATATTTTAGAAAAGCTCCCATTGATAACAGGATTTTAAACGTTTGGGCATAGCATTTCTCTGGAAAGTTTACGTATTTGGAACATCCCAATGATATCAGACAAATGAAGTTCTCAATAGAGAATAAGTGCATTCAATAGGAAATAATTAGAAAATATACTACTTTTTGTTTTAATTTCTGTATTCATTGTGACTTTAAATTACACATTACTTTTTGATATATTTTATATATAATATTTTTTATATTTTTTACTGTTGGTTTTGTTTGCATTTCAGAAGAGCCTTTGAATGTCTTTAAGTTTTGCACTAAGGAGCCAGACGTAGCCCCCAGAATTTATATGATAGGAGGGTAACATTCTATTTAAAGAAATAGCCTTCAGGGCACCTGGGTAACTCAGTTGGTTAAGCGTCCAACTCTTGATTTCAGCCCAGGTCATGATCTCAGGGTTGGGAGATCAAGCCCTGTGTCAGGCTCTGCATGGGCATGGAGCCTACCTAAGATTCTCTCTCCCTCTGCCCCCCTCCCTCCTCCCTCCCTCTAGGAAAAAAATAAAACAAGTTTGTAAAAAATAGTCTTCAACTTTTACAATATATACAAACATTGAATCATTATGTTGTACACTTGAAACTAATTTAGTGTTATATGTCAGTTATATCTCAATTTTTAAAAACATTCAGTTGACTTTAACAGTAGGACAAATAGAATTTTGATCAATGATTTTGATACTTGTGCTAATCCTATTAGTTTTTTTAAGAACAGCTTTTATTGAGATATAATTTACATACCATACAATTCAACCATTTAAAATGTACAACTTCATGATTCTTAATATATTAACTGATATTTGCAACCATCACTGTAGAGCACTTTGAATATCTTATCTACCTTCTGACTTCACTATTTCTGATGAAAGGTCAACTGTTAATCTTATTGGAGTTACCTTATAAGTGAGGAGTCACTTTTCCCTTGCTACTTTTAGGATTTTCTCTTTGTCTGGCTTTCAGCAATTTTACCGTGATGTACCTGTTTATGGATCTCTTTGCAGATGGTAGTGGTACAGGTGGCAGTATAAATGACTTAGAGCTTGTTGAGCTTCCTGAATTTGCAAATTAATTTTTTTCAGTAAATTTGGGGATTTTTCAGCCATGATTTTTTTAAGATTTATTTTTTTTGTATAATTCTTTTTTTTCCAAGATTTTATTTATTTATTGGACAGAGAGAGACACAGTGAAGAGAGGGAACACAAGCAGGGGGGAGTGGGAGAGGGAGAAGCAGGCTTCCCGCGGAGCAGGGAGCCTGATGCAGGTCTCGATCCCAGGACCCTGGGACCATGACCTGAGCCGAAGGCAGATGCCCAACGACTGAGCCACCCAGGCGCCCTGTGTATAATTCTTTTTTTAAAATATTTTATTTATTTATTTATTTATTTGACAGAGAGAGAGAGAGAGCTTGCACAAGCAGGGGGAGCTTCAGAGGCAGAGGGAGAAGCAGGCTTCCGCCTGAGCAGGAAGCCTGATGTGGAGCTCGATCCCAGGACCCTGGGATCATGACCCGAGCTGAAGACAGACACTTAACTGACTCAGCCACCCAGGCACTGCAAGATTTCTTTATTTTGGAGAGGTGGGGGGGTTGGGCAGAGGGACAGAGAGAATCTCAAGCAGACTCCGCACTGAGCTCAGAGCCTGATGCAGGGCTTGATCTCACGACCCTGAGATCATGACCTGAGCTGAAGTTATGAATTGGACACTTAACCTACTGAGCCACCCACGTGCCCCAGCTGTAATTTTTTTGAATATTTTTTTTGCTCCTTTCTCTCTCCTTTCCTTCTGGTACTCTCATATATGTTGGTGCATTTAATGGTGTCCCATATTTCTCTGAGGTTTTATTCATTTTTCTTCATCTTTTTCTCTTCTGTTCTTTGGCTTGCATAGTCTCTTTTGATCTATTTCAGGTTCACTAATTCTTTATTTTTCCAGTTCAAATCTGCTGTTGGGCCCCTTTAGTGAATTTTTTCATTTCAGTTATTATACTTTTCAATGCCAGAATTACCATTTGGTTCTCTTTTATACTTTCTACCTCTTTATTGATAGTCTTACCTTCCTTTACTTCTTTTTTTACTTTCATTTCTTTTTTTAAAATTATTTAAGATTTTATTTATTTATTTGACACAGAGAGAGGGAGAGCACAAGCAAGGGGGAGCGGCAGGCAGGGGGAGAGAGAGAAGCAGTGCTGAACAGGGAGCCCGATGTGGGGCTCAATCCCAGGACCCTGAGATCATGACCTGAGCTGAAGGCAGACGCTTAACCAACTGAGCCACCCAGGCGCCCCCTTCCTTTATTTCTTTAATCATGGTTGTTTTGTTTTGTTTTGTTTTTTAGCTTTTTGGACATATTTATATGGCTAATTTGAAGTCTTTACCTGTCAAATCTGATATCTGTTTGCTCTCACAGGCAGTTTCTGTTGCCTTTTTTTCTGCTGTGTAGGTCATACTTTCCTGTTTCTTTGTATGTCTCATAATTTTTTGTTGGAAACTGGACATTTTAGATAATATAATGTAGCAACACTGGGTACTGGCACACACCCCCCCCCCCCCCGCCCAGGGCACTTTGTTATTTGCTTATTTCTTTAATGACTGGCTGGATTATTTTACTAAAGTCTATTTACTCCCCACCTTTTTGTGTGTGTGTGAGGGGCAGAGGAGGTGGGGGTAGAGGGAGAGAGATAAAATCTTAAGCAGGCTCCACGTCCAGCACAGCCCTGACAGGGGGCTCAATCTCACTACCCTGAGATCATGACCTGAGCCGAAATCAAGAATCAGACACTTAACCAACTGCACCACCCAGGTGCCCCTATTTACTCCCCATTTTTGCCCTGCAGTGTAAGTCTTGATGTTGTTTCTTTTTTTTTTTTTTAAAGACTTTATTTATTTGACAGAGAGAGAGACACAGTGAGAGAGGGAACACAAGCAGGGGGAGTGGGAGAGGGAGAAGCAGGCTTCCCGCAGAGCAGGGAGCCTGATGCGGGGCTCGATCCCTGGACCCCGGGATCATGACCTGAGCCGAAGGCAGACGCTTAACGACTGAGCCACCCAGGTGCCCCTTGATGTTGTTTCTTAGGGGTGCAGCCTTTGGTATGCCCCAGTCACCCTGGTATGACATTGGTTTTGGCAGGGCTCTTTTTGACTTCTCCCTCACCACACCACACTGTTAAGCTGAACTGGCTGATTGCTCTGTTGTTTTTAATACCCTGGGACATAAATTGTTCTACAAACTGATCCAATCAAACTAGAGCTCCTTCAAAGGGATAGTTCCTGAGATCAGTATTTGAGATTTTTTTCTGACCCCAGGATTGTTCCTCTCAGCTCTCTCTTTCCCTGGTTCTCCAGCATGCTAGCCGGCCTAGGCTCGAACTTCTCCACACTCAGTTGCAAATGAAGTCAACTCCCAATGGGGAGAGATTTTGAGCCCTCTCTTCTATGGTCTACTTCTCTACCTGGGCAAAGTCTCTGAGCCACAGCTCTAGTGTAGAGGGTGGGGACAATGATGTATTTCCCTCTGAGTGGTAGCCCCAGGTCTCCTAGGTTTGCCTCTCCTCATGTAGAACCCCCACTCGATGAGCTGGAGTCAGGGCAGTTGGAGCCTCAGTATTCTTGGTGGCACCACACCCAAGGTATAGCCTCCATCCCAGGAGCGGGGGCCATCTGGAAGAAGGAAGGCCCAGCCTCTGAGCTACTCTTGTCTGGAACTTAACCTCAGCAACAGGTAGCTGGGGCAGGATGAAAAATGCTGTCATCCTGCTCCTCCCAGGAGGAAAGCCTTACACCTGGGAGCTGGGGGAGAGGGAGCTCTGTGTTCTTGGCTGCACCAGTCTGGTGTGAAATCTGTGCTGGGAGAGGTCCAAATACCACAAATTCTTTTTTACTGAGTTTTAGTAGATTTCCTTTAATAAATGCATCTTCATTTGCTGTATGCCCTTAAAACCATTTCTAGAGACTAAATGAATAGTTTTTTGTTTCTTTTTAAAGTAGTTTTCACCAGTTTCACTGGGGAGTGGGTTGGTGAAGCTCTTCATTCACACTGTCATGCCAGAAGTGGAACTCTATTAGCTTTTTAACACAGTTTTGTTTCTGTTCCCCGTAATTGCTCACAATGGCCTTGTACTAGGGTTTCTATCTCCTTTGTAGATTCTGAGTGGCTCAAAGGCAGTAGCTCTGACCTTCATTCCTTGTGGAATCATGATTGCCTCTAATAGCATTTTGTATACTGTGGCACATAGAAGACTGTCAATTACTCATTGTATCAGTGTCTTTTCTAGTTCATTTCTTCAGTACTTGCTTTGTAACTTGGAGTGCCTTCCATTTTTCTTATACTCTAGTGCTGGTGTGTTTCCAGAAAAATTGTGCCTCTTTTTTATCTGCCATTGGCCACACATACACAAGGAAGGGCACTTAAGTTTTAAGTTTTAGTCAAACCCATTGTACATTTTTCACAATATTAGGAGCTTTCTTTTTTTTTTTAAGTGCTGATGATTACTCTTTTTTTAAGATTGTATTTATTTGTTCATTTGAGAGAGAGAGGGCACATGTGAGCAGGGGGAGGGGCAGAGGGGGAGGGAGAGGAAGAGGGAAAGGATCCCAAGCAGACTGTGCACTGAGTGCAGAGCCCTATGTGGGACTCAGTCTCAGGACCCTGAGATCATGACTTGAGCTGAAACCAAGAGTCAGACATTTAACCAACTGAACCACCCAGGCACCCCTGTAGGCAAAAATGGGGAGTAAATAGGGGCACCTGGGTGGCGCAGTCGGTTAAGTGTCTGACTCTTGATTTCTGCTCAGGTCACCGGTGAAACTGGTGAAAATTACTTTAAAAAGCTTTCTTGTGGGGTGTGTGTGTGTGTGTGTGCGTGTGTGTGTGTGTGTGTGTGTAAATTTTAAATTAGGCTAGTTGTTTGGGGGATGGGGCAGGGAGAAAGAAAGGGAAAAAGGGCAGACAGAAAAGCAGTATGGTTGTGCTCTTAAAGGTGGGACATGCTTTACTTGTTCTTTCTTCAGCCAACTATGTCTCATGCCTTTTGACCTTGGCCCTTGACAGCTCTGCCTTGCAAATGCTTTTTCCTTTCCTGCTCCTCCCCTACTGGGGTTCCCTGGCTGGTGATGGCCACATGGCTACCCACTTTTGTTTGGGTGGACAGTGGTCATGTGGCCCCATCTGAGGCAGCCAGTTCTGGACCATTGATCCAGTGCTGCTTGGGCATCCTCCTAAGGCTCATATGTGACCTCCTCAGTCTTTGTTACCCTCTGTGTTGGAGAATTTGATGGTATCCTTCTCCCATCACTGTCATTTGAGAATATTTTTGGCAGAAATAATTTGATTTGTGTGATTTACCTGCTGCTGCTTCTTAGGATCTATAGGGCAGTGTTGACTGCCTTTGAAATGGTGTGTGTGTGCTGACTGTTTTATTCAGTGTTCTCTTTCCCAGGATGCTCCAGGATGAAACGTCATAGAACAGTCAGCAGCAGTGACAGTTCAGACGAGAGTGAGTAGAACCGGCCAACCATTGGTAACTCTGTATCTAATACTCTTTGAGGGTTTATTCTTTGACTTGAAGACAAGCTGTTTCATGTTTCTTTCAGTGGTTAAAAAACAATGTATCTAGGAAGGAAAGCTTAGGGTACTATTTTTCTTATTTAAATTTCATTAGAAATAGGTGGGAAAATTGTGGCTTTTTTGTGGCATATAGCATTTTGTTCTTTACTTTTCATTTACCAGAACAACAAAAGCCAAATCTAATAATGATTTAACAGTCTTTTCTAGAAAGGACAAAAAGTATGAGAGCATAAATTATAGGCCCTACAATTCCAATTGTAACTAGGTATTAAATGTTTGGATGAATCATCATTTGTAGCATTTGGGGGAGGGCTGAAGGATACACAGATTACTTGCCTCACATTTTTAGTTTTTCCAGTTGCTTTTACGGATACTTTTTCTCCAGGTGGAATGTGAATCATGTTGTTCCAAAATGTTGTGAAGTATGATTACACCAAATCAAACCTCCTCAACATTAGCACTGTTGAAGCTTTTACACGCTGGGAGGTCATCTATAAATGTCGTTAAACACCATTATGAGTCTTTCTTGATTGCGATTTAACTGTTTTCTTCAGTGGTATGAGATCACTGTGCTCTTCTCCACCATACCTCTCATATTCTCTTGGATGACATTTAGTTATGTGACATTTAGTAATATTAGCAAGTCTCAATATTTTTTGTCTAATTATCTTTTGCAGGTCCTTCCACTTCCTTTACTTCTGGCTCAATGTATAGGAGCAAGTCAAGAATTCCAAATGAACACAAGAAGCCTGCTGAGGTGAGATCAGATATTTAATTTTTAGACTGAAAAAAATAGATAGCTGCCTTCTGCCTACATACTTACAATGGCCAAATCTTAGAGGTGTGAGGATTAAACTATGTGCCAAAGGATAGACTTGTTTTCTTATGAATCTTTTTTGGTTTTTAAGAAAGATTCCGTTTTCTTATCCCTTTGGGAAAACAGTAATCATCACACCGATTTCATTTTGGTGATGACATTTAGGTGCCTGGCTTTAGAATATAAGGCCTCCCCTAGCCAAGAAGTCAAAGGGAGCCAGACTTGGGGAATTGGGAAGGACCCAGAGATCTGGCCTTGATTGGAAAGAGCTAAGTTGGCAGGTGAAAGGTAGTGCAAGTAGGGATTGATGGGAAGATTATGGATGGAGAGGAGGAGAAAGATAGGTTGAAGATCTGAGCTATGGGCTTTGAGGGGTCTTTATAGACTTCAGAGCACTGCCAGCCCAAAGAAAATAAATCATTCCTTGTGAGGCTGGTCATCCTCTTTTTTAAAATAAGATTTTATTTATTTGAGAGAGAGAGAGCATGAGAGAGAACATGAGAGTGGGAGAGGGGAAAAGGGAGAGGGAGAAGCAGAGTCCCTGCTGAGCAGGGATCCTGACTCGGGGCTCAGTCCCAGGACTCTGGGATCATGACCTGAGCTGAAGGCAGATGTTTAGCCAACTAAGCTACCCAGGTGCCCTGAAGCTGGTCATCTTCTACCCCAAGGGCAGCAAAATGTCAGGGTTGCACTCGGACTTGGTACTGGTTTTGCGGATCCTATAGACTTTCCTTTATGATAATTAAATGATGAGAAACTGACATTGTGTGTCTTCACTTCTATGAGTAGACTTCTTTAGCTACAAAGGAAAAGGAGTGTATTAGTTAACTATTGCTACATTACAAATGATCACAAAACTAGTGGCTTAAAGCAGCAAACATTTATTATCTCAGTTTCCATGAGTCACGAGTCTGGGCACAGCATCCCTAGGTTCTCTGTTCCAGGTCTTTCAAGGCTGCAATCAGTGTGCTGACTGGGCTGTGTTCTGGAGTTTCTACTAGGGAAGAATTCACTTCCACGCTCATTCAGGTTGTTGGCAGAATTCATCTCCTTGCAGCCAGAGGACTGAGATCCCGGGTTTTTGCTGGCTTTTGGTGGAAGACTACCCTCTGCTCGTAGAGACTGCTCCTAGTTTTTTGCCATATGGCCTTCTCCATACATCCTCTCAAAACATGGCAACTTACTTTTTCAAAGTCAACAAGGGGAGAATCTTTTGTTCCAGTCTGCTAAGGCTGAGTCTTTTTTTTTTTAAGATTTTATTTATTTATTTGACAGAGAGAGACACAGAGAGCGGGAACACAAACAGGGGGAGTGGGAGAGGGAGAAGCAGGCCTCCCGCTGAGCAGGAAGCCCAAGGCGGGGCCCAATCCCAGGACCCTGGGACCATGACCTGAGCCAAAGGCAGACGCCCAAAGACTGAGCCACCCAGGTGCCCCAAGACTGAGTCTTATGTAGTATAATACAATCATGGGAGTGACATCCTATCACATTTGCCAAATTACATAACCTAACCAAGGAAGTGACATTCCTTCACATTTGACATAGTTCTATTGGTTAGAAGCAAGTCACAGGTTCCACCTACCCTCACACAAGGTGGGGCAGGGAGTGTATTGCTTTAGGGTGTCATCCAGAGAGAGCATTTCTCTCTCTCTTTCTCAGAGGTCACTTTTCATTTAATCTGGTCACTTTTCATTTCCATCTTTTGCTTAAGATCTTTCTGGGCACAGTAAAATATCAGAGTGTGTTTATATGTGTCTGTTTCAAGCAGAAATACTTAGGGAATAAAATGCACATAAACAGGAACAGAGCAAATTTCCCATCTATCCAGAGGAGGCTTTGACTATAGAATGGTGAGAAAGAAACTTTGCTACTTTTCCATTTAGGACAGCCAGTCCTAGAACATAAAGTGACTCAGTAGCTTTGGGTCTTAAGTCCTGATGCCTCCAGTTCAGTGAGAATAGCAGTCTTTTGTTGCAAGGGATAGGGGACCTGGGCTACTGGAAGCAAACTTTTTACTTTATATTTCACATTCTGTTATAAAAGAGAGAACCTGATACTGTAGAACAAAACTAGCTTTGGCATTAGAAGAGAATGATTCCATGTTTTGCCTTGCTGGCTTATTTCATCTCTCTGAAATAATTTGTTTTGTCATTATAACATGGACATTATCACAGCTACCTCTCATAGCTACCATTTATTGAAATTTTATGTGCCAAGAGCTTCATATTAGACAATCTGGTTGTTTCCCAACATTAAGCAATTATAATAATCTTCTTGGGTGCTTCCTTCATTTAAAAAAATTTTTATTAATGTCAGTATGGACTCATGTACATTTATTTTATACTTGAGGCTATAATCCAATACTACATAATTTATTGTGTTGCTCAAATTGTTTCATAAATCAGTGAAATCATCTCATATTTTTCTCTTCAGTTCCACTGATTTCTGTTCTTAGTTTTATTATTTTCTTTCTTCTTTGGGTTTACTTTGTTCTTTTTCTAGATTCTTGAAGTGGGTGCTTCGGCTGTTTGAGACTTTTCCTCCTTTTTTTTTTTTCCTCTTCTAATGTAAGAATTTTAGTTTATAAATTTCCCTTTAATTTTTTTAAAGATTTTATTTGAGAAACAGAGAGTGAATGCAAGCAGGAGGGAGGGGTAGAGGGAGAGGGAAAAGCAGGCTCCCTGCTGAGCAGGGAGCTTGATGCGGGGCTCAGTCCCAGGACCCCGAGATCATGACCCAACCTGAAGGCAGATGCTTAACCAACTGAGCCACCCAAGCACCCCTATAAATTTCCCTTTAAACAGTTCTTTAGCTGCATCCCATTAATTTTGATATGTTTATTTTCATTTTTATCCAGTTCAGTGTATTTTTTATTTTTCTTAAGACTTCCTCTTTGACCCATGGCTTATTTAGAAGTATGTTGTTTAGTTTCCAAGCACTTGGAGACTTTCCTGCTATCTTTCTGTTATTGATTCTAGTTTGAATCCAGTTTTGATGGAGAACATTATTTCTACGATTTCACTTATTTTACATTTGTCAAAGTTTGTTTTATGGCTAAGGATATGGTTTCTTCTAGGTAAATGTTTCATTTTATGGTACTTGCAAAGACTGTGTATTATGCTGTTGTTGGGTCCTACTGGTTGACATTGTTCTTCTGTATCCTCACGGATATCCTGCCTAATAGTTTTATCAGTTGTTTAGAGAGGGCTGTAGAAGTCTCCAACTGCAATTATGGATTTGTGTATTTCTCCTCTCCGTTCTGTCAGTTTTGCTTTATGTATTTTGAAGCTCTATTGTTAGGTGCTTACATATTTAGGACTGCTATATCTTGGTGAATTTAGCATCATTTAATGTCCCTCTTTGTCTTTGATGATTTTGTTTGCTGTGGAGTCTGCACTATCTAATATTAATATAGTTAGTGGCTTTCTTTTGATTCATGTTAATATTGTATATTTTTCCATCCTTTCACTTGTAACATATGTATGATTATATTTGAAGTGAGTTTCTTATAGATGATGTATAGTTGGGTCATTTTTTTAAAAAGATTTGTTACTTGAGAGAGAGAGAACACGAGTGAGGGGCGGGGCCGAGGAAGGGGGGGAGAGAATCTCAAGCAGACTCCCTGCTGAGCGCCAAGCCCGATGTAGGGCTTCATCCCACAACCCTGAGCTCATGACTTGAGCAGAAATCAAGAGTTGGATGTTCAACCCCCTGAGCCACCTGGGTGCCCCGAGTTGAGTCATTTTTTAATCCACTCTTTCAGTATCTTTTAATTGGACTATTTAAGCCACGTATAGTTAATGTAACTTTGGGTATGATTTAGTTTATGTCTGCCATTTTGTTTGTTTTCTATTTGTTCTCTCTATTTTTTGGTTTCTCTATTTTCTGTCTTCCTGTGGATTACTTGAACATTTTTTTGAATTTCATGTTGACTTTTCTGTAGTGGTTTTGAGTATATATCTTTGTGTAGATTTTTAGTGGTTGCTCTTGGGAAGCAACCTTTAAAAAGGAGGACTTTTTTTAATGTGGTCTCTACATTTTATCACTTCAAGTGAAATACAGAAACCTTAACCACTGGGGCACCTGGCTGGCTCAGTCAGTAGAGCCTGTGACTCTTGATCTCAGGGTCATGCATTCAAGCCTCATGTTGGGCATGGAGTCTATTTAAAAAGAAAAAAGAAAAGGAAAGAAACCTTACCACCATCTAGGTTCATTTATCCACCCCTCCCCACCTTTATAGTATAATTGTCTTAAATATTCTCTCTACATGCTTTGAGAACTGTACTAGACAATGTTATTATTTTTGCTTCAACCAACAAACATTTATAAAACTCAAGAGATGGATAGTTTATTATATTTACTCATATTTTTATTCTTATTCTTCCCTTATTCCTGATGTCCCAACATTCCTTTTGTTCATTTCCTTTCTGTTTAAAGAACTTCCTTTAGCCATTCTTTTAGGGTAAGTCTGATGGTGATCAATTCTCTTAGTTTTCCTTCATTTGAGAATGTCTTGGTTTCACCTTCATTCCTGAAGGATATTTTCACTTGATACAGAATTCTGGTTTGACAGTACTTCTCTTTCTGCACTTGAAAAATGTGCTACTTTCTTCTGGTCTCCATGGTTTCTGGTGAGAAATCTGCTCTCATTCAAATACTTGCTCCCCTGTAGGTAATCAGTCATCTCTTTTCCAGTTGCTGTCAAGATTTTTCTTTGTCTTTATTCCCAAAGTTTGATTATGATGTGCATGGGCATGGATTTCTTTTGGTTTATGCTGTTTGGAGTTTGATCAGCTTCTTGAGTCTAGGTTTATATCTTCTGCCAATTTGGGGACGTTTTCAGCCATTATTTCTTCATCTGTTTTTTCAGCTCCACCTTCGTTCACGACTTCAAATGCATGAATGTTAGATCTTTTGTTATTTCCCCACAGGTCCCTCAGACTCTTCTCTTTTTTTCAGTATGTATTCTTTCTTTTGATCAGATTGGGTAATTTCTTTTGTTCACAAATTCTTCTTATTGTGTTAATTCCATTCTTCTATTGAGCCTATCCCATGAGTTTATTTCAGTTATTGTATTATTCCATTTCAGATTTTTTATTTGGTTATTCTTTACATCCTCTATTTCTCTGCTGAAACTTTCCATTTGTCTCAAAAGTGTTTGTAATTTCTTACTGAAGCACTTTTATGATGGCTGCTTTAAACCCCTTGTCAGATGATTCCAACATCTGTGTCATCTCAGTGTTCGTGTCTATTGACTGTCTCTTCTCATTCCCAGTTCTTAGTATGATGAGTGATTTTCTATTATATTCTGGACTTTTTTGGTATATTATCAAACAGTAAGTCTTATTTAAATCCTTTTTAGCAGGCTTCTGTAGTAACCAGGCCAGTGGGGAGGTGGGGCACTGACTCTGTACCACCAGTTGCAGAATTCCTAGGCTTCCCGTCTTACTTCTGTTAGTCTCTAGGAAGATAGTTCTGTTATCTCTCTGGAACAGGAGAGGGGTGTCTCCCTACTACTTGGTGGGGGTGGAAATCCCCACCCTGTTGCCTCTACTGATAGCAGCAGGGGTGGTGGTGGTGGTAAGGGGTACTACATTACTCGTGGGTGATGATGACAGTCCAGGCTCCCTACCCAGTCTGTGCTGATCCCACATTAAGGAGGAGGGATACTTTGTTATTGTTGGGTGGGAGTGGATGTCAGGGCCTCTAAGGTGATATCCACTGATGCCACAAGAGTTGCCCTTTTCAAAAAAAAACCACTTTATACATCTTTCATGAAATATAATTCTTATACCATACAGCTCATCTACTTAAAATGTATAATTTAGTAGGTTTTAGTCTAGTCACAGAGTTGTATAACCGTAACTACAGTCTAAATATAGAATTTCATCACCCCAGAAAGAAACCCCCTACCCATTAACAGTAACTCCCTAATTCCCCTACTCCCAGCCCCTGGCAACCACTAATCTAACTTCTGTCTCTATGGATTTGCCTGTTCTGGACATTTCATATAAATGGAGTCATACAATATACAGCCTTTTGTGTCTGGCTTCTTAAACTTAGCATAATGTTTTCAGGGTTCATCCATGTTGTAGCATGTGTCAGTAGTTCATTTATTTTAATGACTGAATGATATTCCATTGTATGGGTATATCACATTTTATTATCCATTCATTAATGGACATTGGGGTTGTCTCCATCTTTGGAGTATTATGAATACTATGAACATTCATGTACAAGTTTCTATGTGGACATATGTTTTCAGTTGTCTTGAGTATACACCTAGGTGTGGAATTGCTGAGCCATATGGTAACCCTAGTTAACCATCTGAAGAAATGCCAGGCTGTTTTCCAAAGGGGCTTCATCAGTTTACACTCCCACTACCAGTGTAGGAGAGTATTTGAAATGTGTTACTGCTATGGGCACCAGAGACTTCCTTCTAATTCTTCTGGTGACTTTGTTTGTGTCTCCTGTCTTGGATTAGAATCTTCCATTTGTGCTTGTCCTCAGCTCTCCCATTATAAGCCACAGTTATTATCACTGGAGGCTTTAGCACGGTGGTAGAATACTGGGGAAAGACATTGTTCTCTCACTTCCTGATTACTCTCAGTCTTTGAGATGTGTAGTGGTTCTGTTTCTGGGGGTGAGATGGGGAAGTGGACTTTAGGGGTAGAGCTTTTTTTTTGTCCCTGCCTCCTATTCCCCTATCTGCCTGTAGCCAGTATCTTCTGGTATGCTCAGTCTCTGTCCTTAAGGTTCTCCCTCCTCTAGATTAAGGCTTTTTTCCCCTGTGTAACACAGGGAGGCTGAGCTTGGGTGCTTTGCCCTTCTTCCCAGCACTAATGAAATTACACCAGTGCCCTCACCTGATAGCCTTCCCATGCAGGTGAAGTTTTTTGTTGTTGTTGTTCAGTAAGAGAGCCAGGACACAGAGCACCAGGGACTCAGACAGCACCACTTGAGGAGGGGGGGCCTTCTCCAGGTTTTCCACCATCTTCCCTATGAGAGCCTAGTTGGGTTTCTAGAGAAAAAGCTTACAAGAGGTTTGGAACCCCCTCTTACTGTAGCCCCCAGGAACTTCAGTCTCTCTTGGTTGTCCTCACTTTGCCCCCGGCAGTTTGTCAAAAGTTCTGGGTTAAATGTTCCTGCTGGAGCTTATGCCCCAGGTAAGCAAAAGCTCCTGTCCTCGTTCTGCGTGGGGCACCGGGTGTTATGCACAAACAATGAATCGTGGAACGCTACATCAAGAACTAATGATGTAATGTACGGTGATGAACATAACAATAAAAAATTTAAAAAAAAAAAAGCGCCTGTCCTTGCATCTCCCTGCAGGCATGTTCATCCGTCCTTGAGTTGGCCATTTGTCCCGCGACTCATTTCTCTCAAGGGTTCATGAAAAAATCGTTAATTTGCTCCCTGTCTTGCCTTTTTCTTCTTGTAAGGGTGGGAGTTTCTTTCTTTCTGACTGAAACCTTTTGTTTGTAATGGGAGTTTGTCACTGAAATGCAGTGTAAATGATTGTTTTCACTGGGCCTTTATCAGCTGCATTAATAGGTACATATTTTCTTCGATGTTTAGTGCTTCACTGGTATTCCTGTTTATGCCTGCCCCTGATTTATCCTCTAGAGAAGAGTTTTTGGGGTGTGTGAATTCCACGTATGGTTCAGCGGCTTTGGTAGTTTCTGCAAATTGTATACAGGCTTTTGAGGGTATGTTTTCAATGTGTTTTTTTGTGTATGTGTGTGCTAGCACCTTCATCGGAGTCTCAAAAGGGCCCATACTCTTAAAATGTTTCTCAGAAGCCAGTTGCCCTAGAAAAAGCACATAGTACCAGACGACTAATTTGAATGTATTAAAAAGTCTTCTATTCTTTCTCAAAAGCCAGGATATTTTCACATATATTAGTCCGACTGGTCTATAAAACATAACCTATCTTAAAGGATTGATGGCATATCATCTATAGTTCCATAGTCTCATTTATTATGTCTAAGACTTTCATAGCAACAGAGTCAAAGCTCACATATTTTAACTTGGCAGAGAACACTGCAACACTCTGAAATAGAGCCTGTATTTCTAACATGCTTGATTATTTGGTTTTCTGACCTGCAGGAGATAAAAACTACCAAGCTTGCAAATGCACACTTACTGTACAAAAAAGGGATAGTGAGGGATGGGAGAAAAACTTGCAAAGTAAACCTCAGATGTCATCTCTTGTGTGAAAATTGCCCAGATCTCCCAACTCAGACTCAGTTGCTCCCCCTCCTCCATCACCAGGATGCACACCACCTCTGTTGGGTAGTGGGTAAGGGAGGTAATCAGACCTGCCTAAGTTGCCCAAAAGTACATTGCTTTATGGTAATTGATGTTTCAGTTGATGTCAATGCAAAGCCATCAAAAATGTCCTGTTTTGTTCTGTGTAAGAAAACAGAATTATTTTAAGCTATTTGAAAAATATTTCTGTGAAAAAATATTTACATGATCTTTAAAGGTCTAAACTTAGAAATTGAATAAGCTTTGCTCCGCTGGAGAAATTAACGTGGGACATGGTATCTTGATAATACTGGGTACCTTTTGTCATCATATAAGAACAAGTTTGTATTCTTTGTTAGGTTTTCTCTGCTTTAAGTGGTTGATTCTTTTAGGTAACCTGAACATCTTTTTTTTTTCATCTTAAGATTGTATAATTCTAAGAAAATCACTTACAGTTAATTCCTTTTGATTAAATATAGATACCACATTTGCAGCTGTTTTTTGGTGCTGTTGGGATGACACATCTGTTTGTGGTCATTATGTATAGTTTCATATTTAAGTGACTGTGAATCAGAACTAATCCGTTTCTCTGCTACAGTCACATGAACCAGACAGTTTTCCCTTTTGTGTCATACAGGAAGTAAATGTTTTGACTTTTCCTCTAAAAAATGTCACAGAAATGTTCAGACTAGCTATGCTTTAACAAACTGCCCACTGAGAGATGTTAATGAGAGCAGTAAAAGCCAGAGCTGTCCGTGAAGGACATTTTCATTTTGTGGCTCTGGCAGGTTAAGCATTGATATTCTAATTGAATTCATAGTGAGGCCTCCTTTGTTTCTGCATGCATCTGAGGGGCGAAGATGTATATGCACTGTTGGACTTGGCATAGCTTCTGGGCTGTATGTTAGCCTGTGAATCCCCTCTTTGACCATAAAAGAGCAGATATCTGGTAAGTACAAAGCTTTTTTGTTTCAGAAACTTTTGGGGAAACTACCAATGCATATAAAATAGGCACACAATTAAGAACTTGTAAAACTTCTCAACTTCATTACCTAGGTCAATGTCAACATCTAGAGCCTTCATTCATAATCTTTAATTTAGCATCAAATGCCATGTTTTATTTTGTGAAGTTTCTGCATTACCTTGGGGCCTATAGAGAGGTGGCTAGAGTTTTTGATGGGCCTCTTGCTTGGGAATCCTATCTTTGGGAGCTGAACCATGGATGTTTTAGGTGAGCCATGAACTCACATCTCCTTTATCCCATCAGTAATTACTTTTATGGACTAGATAGATAGGAGAACTTAGCTATATACTTCTTTCTGCTTTTAGAAGTAAAGCTGAGGGGTGCCTTGGTGCCTCAGTCGGTTAAGCGTCTGCCTTCGGCTCAGGGTCATGATCCCAGGGTCCTGGGATCGAGCCCCGCATCGAGCTCCCTGCTCGGCGGGAAGCCTGCTTCTCCCTCTCCCACTCCCCCTGCTTGTGTTCCCTCTCTTGCTGTCTCTCTCTCTGTCAAATAAATAAATAAAATCTTTAAAAAAAAGAAGTAAAGCTGAGACTATCATGATGATGATAAAATAATATCTACAGCTAGAATTTATTTAGCAATTACCATGAGCCTAATACCATGCTAAGCCCTTTACATAAATTGAGCCATTTAATTCTTATAACAACCCCTATGAGGTGTTGTTGTTATCCCCATTTTACAGATGAGTAAACTGAGACACAGAATTTAAATAATTTGTCCCAAAGTGGTTGGTGAAACCAGTAGACCAATTTGGGTAGTGTGTCCCTGGGCCCATATTCCTTTCTTTAAAGATTTTTAATTTCATTTTTGACTATAAGACATTTGCCTGGTTCAGACATCCAACTGTGACACAAACACATTCAGAGAGATCTAGCTTTTGTCTTTCTCTCCTCACTGTTTTCTCCCCCACTCCCAGAGGTAGCCATTTTTTAAAAAAAGCTTTTGGTTTATCCTTTTATTGTTTCTTTATGAAAATATATACAAATATGTGCATATGTGTATGCCACCGTATGTGTATAGAACTCACACCCCTCTACCCAGGATACACTAACGCTATTTTGTTTGCCTGTATTCATTTTTTAAAACCCCCCCAAATTCCTTTTCTTATCAAAAGCAGATTCAAGAGACCAGTTTGGTAAATATATTTCATATTACTTTGCAGATATCTGCTTGAGTACTGAACTTACATTCCTATCCCTTCTTCAGCATTTTATGTTCTGCCTCATGCTTGGGATGTTTCTACAGCAAGATAAAGCAGACTGTTGTGCACTGCCTTGAGTAAAAATGCTTCTCTAGAAACCTTGGATCTGATGCTATTTAATCTGGCTAGCTTATAAAATTGAAATCAGGCTTATCATATAGGTCTGCTGTTTTTCTCTAAAGGTGGAAGTAAAATTATAGTAGTCATTAGATCTAGCCTTCATTCTTCATTTTAAGAAAAATAGGTCTGAATTGATTGGGGTTCCTGCCATCTGAGGTTTCCCAGACTTCACAGAATGTCTGTTCCCTGGAGGTTTGGTATTTCTGAAGCCGTGGACAAGGGCCAGATTTCACTGGCCTCTGCTTTTATATGTCTTTGTCTAGAGTCTTCAAGTTACTCTTCTGTTTGGTAAACATGTGTATTAGTTTCCTAGGGCTGCTGTAACAAATTACCACAAACTGGGTGGCTTAAAACAACCGGAATTTATTTTCTCACAGTTCTGGAGGCCAGAAGTCCAACATTGGCTAGGCTGTGCTCCCTCCCAAGACCTTAGGGGAGATTCAGTCCTTTGCCACTTCCAGGTTCTGATGACTGTCAGCATTTATTGACTTGTGGATCAGTGAATCACTCCAATCTCTGTCTCCATGGTCACACTGCCTCCTCCTTTTCTGTCTTAAATCTCTCCCTGCCTTTCTTTTGTAAGGATACTTGTCATTGGATTTAGGGCCCACCCAGATGTTCTAGGATAATCTCTTCACCTTAGAATCCTCAAATTAGTTATATCTGCAAAGATCCCTTTTCCAAATCAGGTAACATTCATAGATTCCAGAAATTAGGATGTAGACATAACTTTTGGGGGGGCCACCGTTCAACCCACTGCAATATGTTTCTAGGCTACTTAGGAAACTACAGAACAGATTTTTATAAGCAGTTATATCAAGTATAAAGACATGGCTTAAGCTATATGATGAGATGGTGTGACATTATTAAGCCCTAAGCATGGTTTGCAATCAGTTGATTTATTTTGTGAAGTGTATCACATGGAAAACAATTAAATATTTTAGGAGGTTGAAAATACTTAGCCCTAGTAGTCTTTCCAGATCTAAAGTAGGATTTCCCATAGCACTCTCTTTCCCAAAGACAGTAGTTTATTTAGCACAATTGTAAATTGCCACCACTACTTAACCACTGGCTCATTAAAGGCACTGTAGTCTTTTATAGAAATGCACCACTGTTAGGAAAATGGTGATTGAGTTTCTCCCCCTAGCCATCCAGAACACTGAGCTCTATGCAAAACATGTTAAATGGATATGACTGTGATCCTCTCTTACCCCCTTATGCAAAGCATTATGTAATAAACCACCAGGTTTGTTTTTTTTTTCTGTAGACAGCTTTCTCCCTGCACAGCACCCAATTAACTTTAATTGGCTAGGATTCTTGGTAGGGAGGTCATTTTGTTGCCACCTGGCCACCAGCATGTTTAAGGTTGGTTTCCTTCTCTACTTTGCTCAGATCATATTAATTCTTAATCTTCCCAAAGTGAAAGCAACAGGCATTTGCAGAGCTGTCCCTGCAAAGAAGCAAATGGAATGAGTCTTTATTCATTTAAATGGCATCATTTGATTATGTGATAGTTCAGTCCTATACTCTGAAATGTTGTCAGTTTAAACAGAACTGCACCAATGGAGAATTACTGCTTTATTGGATCACGCTCTGCGCCTCTACTTTCATGTTACATATAATTTGAACAGTGTTTCTCCTCAGAGAACCTTTATTAGCATTAAAGTCTAAAATGTTTGATTGATAGCATTTTTTCCTTTGATCTTCCAGAAATGTGGACATGTTTTATTTTCCACCTGCCAGTGGATGGTTGATTTTTTTCAGAATTAGAAATGAGTAGATGAGGTATATACCGGTGTATGTATACTTTCATGTGAAAGTGTGTTCCCTCATTCCTTAGACTTCAACTGGACCTTCATCACTGACATCATTACCAAGTTAGCTTGAGACCTCTTACATACTTATTTCTGTTGTTGAAAAGGGCAGAATCACAAAGCTTAGGCTTCCACAGCCATTTAAGTAATGTGTCCAGGCTGGTGAGCATATTTGCGTGCCCCTTAGTCACCCAGGGACCCTTTCAACCAGAGGATAACAGTACATCAAACTTCAGATGGATCCTGGTTCCGATATTGTCAGTGCCTAATTGTGCTTAGCGTGCAGAAAATGAACTATGGGGAATCTCTTTGTTTCCCCAAGTCCAAGTTGTAGCTGTACTGATGTCATCATCCTGTACCTCTGGCCTTTGAACTTTTCACACAGCTGGGACTCCCTTGCCAGGGGTAGGGTTAAAGGCTCACACTGGGGTCCTCTTGGCTGCCACAATAGACATTTCATTTCTATCCTCCTCACCCCTGAGGAACTCACTGAGAACAGTAAAAACTGATAAACTAGATAGGTTAAAAAAGAAAATGAAACTGAGGACATTTTTAAAGATCAAAGTACAAAGATAACAAAGAGACTACAACTATAAACCTTCTTAAATGCAAAAAAAAAATGTAATTAAAAGAGCAAACAATACACATCTGATAGAGACAGATGCATAAGGAAATTAACATGTAATTATCAATATGACAGAGTTGAGACTAAATATCTGAGATATGCCAATAAATATTATGAATGGGCTTAACATCTATTAAAGAAAAAAAATTTTATGGCTCACAAAACAAGATGCATCTATATGCTGTATACAACATACCTAAAACACCTAATCAGAAAGGCTAAAAATAGAGATGGACAAAGGTATACCAGGAAAATGGTAGGAGGACGAGTGAGCCTGATCTCAGACAAAGTAGAAATCAATCAAGCCCCCCAAAACAAAGAAGGCTTTTTAGTGCTAAACACCACAATTCACCGTGAAGATGTGATACTTAGGAATATCTATACACTGAATAACACGGCAACCACCTCCATGGAGCAAAAACTATGGAAGAATCAAGGAGACATAGGTAGAAACACACTAATTGTAGGAGGCTTTCATATACCTCTCTCGGTATCAGAGTAAGTGAACAAAAAAATAAGTGAGGAGATAGTTAAAAACAAGCAGTTTAGTAAGGTACAGATGATGAATATACATCAAACTTGAAACCTTGATATTAGAGATAATAGAGAATGCACCTTCTCAAATGTCTATGATACACATACAAAATATGACCAAATATTAAGTCACAAGGAAAACAGTGATTTCCATTATTACATGGACATAATATAAACAGTACTCTGGTCACAATGCTGTAAAATCAGAAATTACAAAAACAGAAAGGTCCTTTCCTATGGAAATTTTAAAACCTATTAAACAACTCTTGGGTGAAAAGGGAAATACAAACTGAAATCATAGATTTTTTAAAATAATGAAAGTTTAAAACATTCCATCTCAGTTGTTTGCTCCGTATCTTAAATTATATGATAAGAAAAAGGAGGCAAGCTTTGCCCCACCTACTCTTGAGAAATTTTCTTATAAAAAATACTTTAATTCTCAATGTTTCTAATGTTTACCATATACTAAAATATCGATTATATTTTTCATTTTTATACACTTATAGCCAACAATAAGAGTTTCTTATATTTTGATGAAAATGTTTAAAGGTCATAGAAAAATCATAATTTTCCCCATTAGTTATTAAGATTGCTTTTCACAGTTTCCACATGCACTGTCATTTTCTGATCCCAAGCTTCTGTGCAAAGTAGAACTGGCTATACTTTGCAAGCTTCTGCAGAAATAAATTTGAAATACTGGATAAAATAGATAACTTCCTATGGAAATACAGATTACCAAAATTGACTCCATTAGCGGTAGAAAGCTTCAAGTGACCAATTTCTAAAGAAGTAGAGAATATTATTAAGCAACTACCCCACAATGAAAGCACCAAGTCCTGATGGTTTCCTAGGGACCAGATAGTCCCAATAATTCTCAGGTTATTCTAGAGCATTGTAACAGAATGAAAATGTTCTAATTCCTTTTATTTTTTTCTAATTCCTTTTATGAAGCATGCATAACACTGATACCTAAACCTAAAAGACAAAGACAATTTTAAAAAAAGAAAGGAAACTTCAGATAAATATCACTCATGAATATGACACAAAAATACTAAATAAAATTTTAGAAGACTGAAGACAGTACCATATTTAACAAATGTTTCATGACCAAATGACATTCATTCCAGAAATGCAAGTTTGTTTGGGTATTAAGAAATACAATATAATAGGGTGCCTGGGTGCTTCAGTCAGTTGAGCATCTGCCTTCGGCTCAGGTCATGATCCCAGGGTCCTGGGATCGAGCCCCGCATCGGGCTCTCTCCTCCGCGGGAAGCTCCCTCTCCCAGTCCCCCTGTTTGTGTTCCCTCTCTTGCTGTCTCTCTCTGTCAAATAAATAAACAAAATATTTTTTAAAAATACAATATAATCATACACCATATTAATATATCTAAGGAAAATAATTATACAATTATTCTCATATACACTGAAGAAGCCTTTAACAAAACTCAGTACCCAGCCATTCAAAAACATTCAAGAATAAAGGAGAACTGTAAGATAATTTAACATAGATACTGCATATCTACCATAGTCTTCAACCTAGGATCTTAATGAAGAACACTAGAATCATTTCCCCCAATTTCAGGAAGAAGGCAGATATTGTTGACTATCCCCATTACTATTCCAAATATTAATACAGTATTTGCCAGTGTAGTTAAACAAGAGAAACCAATTAGAGACCTAAGACTAGGTAAAGAAGATGTGAAACTCTCTTTGCAGATGGTATGATAATATATCTAGAAAACCACAGGAAAATCAATGATAAAACTAACTCAGGCAATAAAAGAATTCAGTAAGGTAGCAGGATATGAAGTTAACATATAAAATCAATAGCTTTTATAAACGAAGGGTATAAACACGCCTGGGGCGTGTCGTGATGTAGGAAATTAAGAAAATACTCAAAAAAGGATGGGATGTGTTGAAAGAGTAGAGGCGCGAGCCAACACAAAAGAGCTCCCAGTGATCAAAGGTGGAACAATTTGAGCAACAAAAATAATACTGGCTTATAACCCAGAGGATAAAATAGATATCCACAAGTCTATAATGATATAATAAATAATTGAATAAATAAACAAGGGGGAAGAAGGGACAGATCTTTCTTACAGAGGAATTCCAATTAATAAATGTGGAAGGACTGAGGGAAATAGAAAATCACCATTATGATACCACAGTAATAATTCTTGCAAGCAAGATATCCACCAGTGGATGCTAAAATTAGCTCATGACAGTTTGAGGAGAAACAGGATGCTTTTATAATCTTAAAGTATCTCCTTTGAGATGTTTATTAATTACAAAGGGAAATACAGTAACCTAACAGTGGAGAAAACCAGCAAGACACTACCTTAACCAAGTGATCAAGTTTAACATCACCACTGATAGGACATCGGCATTATATGCCCCTGATATAATGGAATGAGAAGGAGATAGCATCATTTCTGTGGTATTCTTGCCAAAAATGAGTAAAATTTTAATCATGAGAAAACATCAGACAAACCCAAATTGTAGGGATAGTTTCTAAAATACATGACCAGTTCTCTTCAAAAGTGTCAAGGTCTTGAAAGACAAATACTAAGAAACTGTCACAAATTGGAGAATACTAGGAGACGTGACAAGTAATTGCAATGTGGGATCCTGGATTTAATTCTGGAACAGAAAAATATTAACCAGAAAATTAGTAACATTTTAATAAGGTCTATAGATTAATTAATAGTATTGTAGGAATGTTAATTTTTTGGTTTAGGTCATTATACTCTGGTTATGTAAGATGTTAACATTAGAAGAAACTATATGAAGGGTATATGGGAGCTCTGTACTATTTTTGTAACTTTTCCATATGTCTAAAATAATTTCCAAGTAGGGGCACCTGGGTGGCTCAGTTAAGCATCCGACTCATGATTTTGGTGCAAGTGGTGATCTCAGGTTCATGAGATCCAGCCCTGCATCAGGCTCCACGCTGGGCATGGAGCCTGCTTAAGATTCTCTCTCTCCCTCTCCCCTCCCCCCCTCAAAAAAAAACAAAAAAACAACCCGTAATTCCTATCAAAATCTCAGGAAGAAAAAAATAAGATATTAAAATAATTTCTAAGTAAAAAATAAAGTGATACCTAAATAATTAGAAGTTATCAGAGGGTACTTAAACTGCTTAATTTGAGAGAGTTACAGGTTGTTTTATACAAACTATTTTAGAGTAACCTGTATTGTTGATTTAAATTCAAGGAGCCCTAGAAAATAATTCAAGAAGGATTTATTTACTCTTCATTAAATCCAGAACAAACTGTCAGTACTACAAACCCTTTCCAAATAGAAGTTGATCTGGCCATTTAGGAAGTTAGAGATATCTCTTGTTGAAGAGTGGGTGAGGATAGTCTTTTTAAAAGTACATTAAATGGTGTTAGTTTCCTAGTGATGGTCTTCTCAAGATGTGTACAATGTCTTCTCAGGTATTCCGGAAGGACCTCATCAGTGCCATGAAACTTCCAGATTCTCATCACATTAATCCTGACAGCTATTACCTCTTTGCGGATACATGGAAGGAAGAATGGGAAAAGGGAGTCCAGGTACCAGCCAGTCCAGACACTATTCCACAGCCTTCCCTCAGGTATATGCATGCTTGTACCTTTGACTTAGGGAATGAATGCCCTTATGGTATCTGTGTGTTGGTTGGGGAGAGACTGCATGGCTAATTATACATTCATAATACAAAGTCACATACCGTGTTCACCAGTTCACTCAGACCAGTGGCAGATGATACCAGGCTAGAGTTAAAGTCAAGCTCATTTATTTAGGGATATAATATGTGCCTATTCACAGGGTAAAACTATTTGAAGTCCCATCTGAAATTGTGATAAGGTTTTGGAGAGTGGGATTTCCAAGTCTGACTCAACGATCAGTAGCATTCACTAGTCTTTGAAGAGAAACAGAGCATTAATTACATAGCCTCATAATAATCCTATTAATATATAACCCCATGAGAAGCTGCTTCATTATAATAGGGGCCTCATAGTAATAGAATCTGTAAATAGAGGGCCAAAACATATAGTTTGTAAAATGCATAAAACCAAATGAAAGGGGATGAGTAGAATATCAGGTTGACTTATAAGCACATAACCTTCATTTACAAAGACTTGAGAAGAAAGTTTAAGTAGGAGAGGACTTGGGTTTGTGGAAAGGCGAGAGGACTTTTCTGCCAGACAAAGTAGTAAGTTCAGCTCCTCAAGAGTAATGACTGGTTTGGAAGCCAATTTTCCTTACTGGTCTTTATGTTCCCAGTTCTTTGCACCAAGGCTGGCATGAAATAAAATGCTTGGTATAAGTCTGAGTGAGGGGAGAGAGGAACAGCACCAGATAAGGGGACTGGTGGGACCTGCTGCTTACTGTGAGAAATACCTCATTGTACATCTGTCTTTTTCTAGTACATGTTACCTTCTTAAAGAGCAAAGATCACGTCCTTGAATTCTGTGCCCCTAGTATTGGGTTCTTAGGTCCTAGTCATGTCCCGGAGATGCTTGTCAGATCACTTCTAGAAACCCGACCCGAGCTCAGGCTGTCCACCCACAGAGACTGTCTGCACTGTTAAGGAAAGCTCCCACAGTCTTGCTCCATACACTTCCTCAGCCTCTCTAGCTCCATCATCATCATCACCATCTCCTACCTCCTAAAAATCAGAACAGCATCATGAATGAACACAAGAGTCAGACATTTTCATGTCCTTCTTGTCAGTATTTTTATATGCCATAGCAGTAACATTGGGGACTCTCTCTCTCTCTTCATATATATATATATATATGAACAATCATCACAAAGAGAGGAGTGAAAATGCGTAAGAAAATGTGATAGTGGGCACATGAAGGCACAATACTGTGTGATTAGAAGAGAAAAGAAAGAAAGACAAGATGTGACTCTAAGCTTCCTAAAAGCAGAGCCCCTACTGTCAAGCAGGAGGTTTTCAGTACACACTTATTGATGTAAGGAAACTAGGACAAAGGAAGCAAAGAGGAAAGTGAGTGGCTGTTAGGGAAGAAAATTCATGAAGAACCAAACGATATTATAGATAAGAAAAACAAAGATGAGGCTAAGAAGGGAAGGGCATCAAAACAAAGAAGGTTAGGGAATAACAGTAAGTAGGAAGGGCTCATAAACCTTCTGTTTTAACCACTTGCCTTTCCCATACAAAAAGTAACAAGATTTTTTCCTTTTCTCAAGAACGTGATTGAATGAGTTTCTTTTAAGTAAACATGCATTACAGCTAACAGGTGACACTTGTAAATCAAACTAGGAAAATGGGAGGTAGGGGGATTTCTCTAAGTTCCTCAGTCAAATCAGGTTCCAAGTTTGTCACATGACCAGGATGGACTTTTATAAATGTGCAACTTGCTTTTTTTTTTTAAGATTTTTAAAATGACATCTAATTGATACAAATTGTTTTATCAAGAAAGAATTCACATACCCTAAAATTCACCCTTTTAAATTGCATGATGGTTTTTAGTGTATTCACACTTATGCAGCTATCACCACTATGGAAATCCAGAACATTTTCATTACCCCAGAAAGAAACCCCACATATGTTAGCAGTTACTCCTCATTTTCCCCTTCCCCTGGCTCCTGGCAATCACTGTATTAGTCTGCTAAGGCTGTCATAACAAAATACCACAGACTGGGTGGCTTAAAAAACAAATTTATTTTCTCACCGTCTGAAGGCTACAAGTCCAGGATCAAGTTGCTATCAGGATTGGGGTCCAGTGAAGCCTCTCTTCCTGGCTTGTAGACAGCTACCTTCTCACTGTGTTCTCACATGGCCTTCCCTCTGTGCACATAGGGAGAGAGAGACAGAGACAGAGAGATGGAGATCTGGTGTCTCTTCCTCTTCTTAAAAGGACACCAACCCTACCAGATTAGAGCCCCACTCTATGACCTCACTTAACCTCTGTTATCTCCTTATAGGCCCCATCTGCAAATGTAGTCACACTGGGAGTTACGGCTTCAATATAAAAATTTGGGGAGAACACAATTCAGTCTATAACAACCACTAATCTACTTCCTTTCTCTGTGAATTTGCCTATTCTGGACATTTCATATAAGTGGATTCGTACAACGTATGGCCTCTGAGTCTGACTTCTTTTATGCAGCATAATATTTTCAAGGTTTATCCATGTTGTAGTATGTATCAGTATTTCGTTAACTTTCTATGGCCAAATGATATTCAGTTGTATGGATAAGACCACATTTTGTTAATCAGTTGATAGATGTTTGGGCTGTTTCCATGTTTTAGCTATTATGAATAATGCTGCTGTAAACATTCTATACAAGGTTTGTTGTTTTTTGGGGTTTTTTTAAGAGTATTTATTTATTTATTCGAGAGGGAGCAAGAGCACAAGCGGGCTTAGAGGCAGAAGGAGAAACAGACTCCCTTCTGAGCAGGGAGCCTGATGCAGGGCTTGATCCCGAGACTCTGGGATCATGACCTGAGCTGAAGGCAGATGCTTAACCAACTGAGCCACCCAGGCGCCCCTCCTGTACAAGTTTTTGAGTGGACTTATGTTTTCATTTCTCTTGGGTATACACCTAGGGGTAGATTTACTGAGTCATATGGTAGCTATATCTTTAACATTTTGAGGAACTGTCAAACTGTTTCCCAGAGTATCTGCATTGTTTTACATTCCTACCAGCAATGTATGAGGGTTCCATTTTTCTCCCTGTCTTCACCAACACTTGTTATTCTCTGTCTTTTTATTATAGCCATCCTAGTGGGTCTGAAGTATATCTCACTGTAAGTTTAATTTGCATTTGCCTAATGGCTAATGATGTTTGAGCATCTTTTCTTCACGTGCTTAGTAGCCATTTGTATATTCTTTTTGAAAGAGAGCTTTTCTACTCTACTACAAAGAGAAGAAGCCTTTATGTGACTTTTTTTCTCTTCCTATGAAACACTACTGTTCAGACAGCCAAAGTGAATCATCTCAGTTTACTTCTTTGTGTTCCATCACATTCATTTTGGAATAGATGCCCTCAGCTGCTGTAAATCTGACCTGTTGGTGAGCAAGGTAACAAAGTCCCCTGACCAGCAGTTTTGGAATGTCCCATTTTTATGTAGTACATCCATGTATACCCCCTATATATTTTTCTTCCTTTGGAGAAATTATTCAGATCTTTCCTCCATTTTAAAAATTGGGCTATTTGTTTTTTATTGTTGAGTTCTAAAATTTCCTTGCATATTCTGGATACAAGTCTCTTATCAGATATATGATTTACAAATATTTTCTCTCCTGTGAGTTGTCTTTTCACTTTCTTGGTGGTGTCCTTGGAAGCACAAAAGTTGGCAATTTTGATGAAGTCCAGTTTATCTATTTTTTTCCTTGGTTGCTTGTCCTTTTGGTGTCATATCTAAGGAATCATTACGTAAACCAAGATCTTGACGTTTTACACCTGTTTTCTCCCAAGAATTTTATAGTTTTTTATTTGTTACATTTGGGTCTTTGATCCATTTGAGTTAACTTTTGTATGTGGTGTGAGGTGTTAGGGTCAACTTCATTCTTTTGCATGTGGATATCCATGTGTCCCTGCTCATTTGTTGAGCAGCTTCCTTTTTGAAAGTGTTAGACACTAAACCCCAACCCCACCCACCTCGGTTCCATGAGTCCCTTATAAGCCAGGCGGCTGTGGAAGAAAACATAGTTCTTGAATCACCAAGAAATCCCAGTTTTATTTTTTTAAACCCTCTCTCTCACAAATCTACCAGGGTGACTTTTTAAGAATTTTTTCCTACTTTGAACTGAGATGTTGATTTCTCTACTTATACTTCACTCTGTCCAAATATGTTCTTTTTCCCCCCACACTGTATGACAGAACACTGTTTGTGTACCTTTTTTATTGGTTGATTCTATAACTTTTTGTGTTAGTGTTTCTTTTTGTATGTCTTCATTGTTGTTATTTTCATAAATCATAAAACTAGAAGTTAGAAAGGTGCTTTGTCACAGTTTGGTTATTTACACAACTGAAAGAATATTTAAACAGTTTTTGAAATTAAACGATAGTAGCTTTATTCTCAAAAGCCACAAATAAAAGTGTTTTCTTCTGACATAACTGCCAAATCTAAACAAAGCTAAATGCTTTATAATGAGACATTACAATAATTGCTTTTATTTTTTTAAAGGTTTTATTTATTTATTTGACAGAGACGGAAAGAGACAGCTAGAGAGGGAACACAAGCAGGGCGAGTGGGAGAGGGGAGAAGCAGGCTTCCAGTGGAGCAGGGAGCCCGATGCGGGACTCGATCCCGGGACCCTGGGATCATGACCTGAGCCGAAGGCAGACACTTAACGACTGAGCCACCCAGGCGCCCCACAATAATTGCTTTTAGATTTAAAACTAGTATCTTCAGGGATCATGTATTACTTTCATATAAAGAGGAAATGTTAATAATTATTCAATTGTAAAAATTCTCCCTGCCTTACAAATTTTAAAAATCATAAATCAGTGTAAATCAAGAGCATGATGACATTCCTTAGTTCTCTGCTAAAGATTTTTAATAAAGACTCTTAGAGCAGTTCACAATAGGATATAAACAAAATGTAATTTTGTAAACAAAATCCTCCAATACATTATTTTGGATTGGCTCTTCCATATTAGTTTTGGTAAAATTAAAACCTAATTGGTTAGTTACTTTCTTTTCTACTGGTAGAAATATCACTTCTCTAGAGAAAATATTCTAAAATGTAAGTCTGTTAGAGAAATTTAAGACTAAATCTAATGTAATACGGTATAGTAGTCTCCCACCCCCCATTCCACGGGATATATGTTCCAAGACCCCTAGTGGACGCCCAAAACTGTGGATAGTGCCAACCTCTGTGTATACTGTTTTTTCCTATACATACACACCTATGATAAAGCTTAATTTATAAATTAGGTACAATAAAAGATTAACAATTATAACTACAAATAAAATGTATCAGTTTTAACAGTATTAGTCAGTGAATGTGCTCTCTCAAAATCTCTTACTGTGCTGTACTCACCCTTCTTGTGATGATGTAAGATGATAAAATGCTGACATGATGAGTCAAAGTGAGGTGAGTGGCATGGGCACTGTGACCTAGCATTAGGCTACTGTTGACCAAGTGATACATCAGAGGGAAGATCATCTGCCTCCAGTCCGTGGTTGACCATGGGTAACTGAAAACACAGAAAGAGAAACCACAGATAAAGGGGGACTGCTGTAGTTATTTAAGTTAAAACATACATGAAAATATTGGGAAGTAACTCTTTACAGATCCTTCTTTGTATTAGACAAGGTAAGCCATTTACTATAACAAACATCCCCCAAAGTCTCAGCATCTTAACCCAGTGAAGGTTCTGTTCCTTGTACATAGCTCCATCCAGTGTGGGTTGGGATGTGAATCACCTCTGCCCCATGTAGTCCTTCGGGGACTCAGGCTCTTTTTATAAGTGGCTCTTCTATCGGCTAGGTCCGTTTCCACTTCCTTCTCTCCCCGCAAAATTCTAAATCCAGTCTGCAAGAAAAGAAAAGACAGCATGGAGGGTTATAGAGGTAGATTGGGGGGTTGGCTAGGATTTGAAGTGGCTTATCTACCCATATTCCATTAGCCAGAGCTCACTCACTTGGCCCACCTAGCTGCAAACCTAGATGGAAAGGAAACAGTTTGGTGAACACAGAGCATTTCTCTGCTGCTCTTTGATAGTGGCATTACAAAGACAAAGCTACATGAGCACAGGAACCTTAGGAACCTTACTGATATTATTCACCACTGTAACCGTGTAGTTGATGCTGTCCATGATCTGCACTGCCCAGATTCCCATTTAATCCACATGATCACTCAACAGGATAATCTGACTTCTCACATAGCAGCTCTGGGCTCCGAGAGTGAGTATTCCAAGAGGTAACAAGTGGAAGCTGCTAGTCTCAAGACCGGGGCTCAGAAACTGGCACAGCATTATTTCCACCATATTTTATTAGAGCAGTCACAGAGCTCCCAAACTGAAGGGGAGGGAAGTAGACAGAAGAATGATCAGAGGATTTGTGACCATCTTCAACTGTCACCATGGTAATATTTTTAATGTTTGTATTTCAGTTACTTGCCTAAAACCTACAGACGGATTAATCAATCAGGTAGAGAAACTTAAATACTAATAAACTGAACACTTGCTTTTTATTTATTACCTAATCTACAAGATTGTCAAAATGCATCAGAATTTTATTTCCTAATGGAATTACAGAAGTAATTTTGGATGTATGTAAATTAAATGACTTGATCCCTGGGTGCTATAACAACTGAAAAGCGGGGGAAAGTGACACAGCGGAGTAGGTGAAGCAGATTCTTTTAGAATCTTTGTTTGGCTTTCAAACCAGCTTTTTCTCTGTTGCATTGTCCTTTCTGCAGTTGTCTTGTCTCTTCAGTGTAGTATAGTGTAGGGGTGTGTGTGTGTGTGTGGTTATTGAGGGGAGGGACACAATTACAGAGCCAGCTTGCCCTGTAAGTTACAGCTGTTTACCTAAGTCTGTTGACCACCACAAAGAATTTTTTGAAAGCAAGTTCAACATATAAAGATGGGGTTAACTTCATTATGTGTTTTTAGGAAGACTATAGATAATTTTTTTACACTAGTCAATAATAAGCTTCAGATCGTTCTTTGTTGTTGTTGTTTTAGGTTTTCATTTGTAGATTTAAATTAGTTTCTGTTGCAGTAAGGTTCCAATGGAAGGAAAATGGTGCTTCATGTTTGGTTGAAAGGAAGCATTCATTATAATTTTTATGACAGGAAAGTGGTTGATGTATTTACTATGTGTATGTGTATGTTTCTAACACTCTCGGTGAAGTACTGACTTACTGTAAAAACAAATGAATCAGAATACAAAACATTTACTGCACACACACATATCTGTGTACATATAAATAAGTGGGAATGTCCTATAACTTACTTTTTTCACTTAACAATGTATCATCAATCACTAATGATACTGAAAGAGGGGATAATTAGATATTCAGACAGGCCCCTATTTCTCCTTGGAACGTAAACATTGAACTGACTGGACTATGGAGAGCAGCACTTTGTTCACTAAACTCCAGACTCAAATATATAACCACCAATTCAGCATCTCTATTTGGATGTCCAGTAGATATCTTAGACTTCACATATCCCAAACTGAACTATTGATCTTCTGAAACTAGTCCCGCCTGTAGTCCCATGTTTAACTGATGGCAGATACATTCTTCCTGCTGTAACTGTCTTTTCAGTTTTTAAGGCCAAATTTCTTAGAGTCATCTTTGATTCTTCATTGTCCCATACCCCATATTCAGTCATTTTTTTAATTTAAATTCAATTAGCCAACATATAGTACATCATTAGTCTTAAAGGAGATCTTCTTGGCCCTACTTCCAAAAGGTATTCAGATTCCACATAGTAAGTCAAAGGAAGCATGGCCCCGATGATAAATGGGAACCCAAGCCTGCCTCCCACTCCACTGCTCTACTTCATCCTCATGCCTCCCTCACCTCCCCACTCTCCTTGGCCCACCCTCCCCACAGCTCCTTTCCTGTTCCGTTCCATGCGGCAGCAGCCTTCCATTCTTGCTTTCAGTTTGTATAGAGCACTTTCATACACACATCTTACTTAAAGTTTAAAACAGCCCTTCAGTGGTTTTCCCATTTACTACCGCCCCCAACTTAGCAGCTTCAGGCAGCCATGTTATCATACTCATGCATTCTGTGGGACAGAGTGGGGATGGCTTGTCTCTGCTCTATGATATCTAGGGCCTCATCCAGCAAGACTTGAAATTTGGGGGTGACTCAGTGGCTGGGGCTAGAATCATCTGAAGGCTTATGCACTAATGTGTCTGTCACCTGGGCTCTGGGCTGGGCTGATGTAAACTGTACGTGGTTTCACCATGTGTTTTGATTTCCTCACAGCATAAAAGTCTCAGCATAGGTAGACTTTTAGCAGGCCTCGGGCACATGCACGTGCTCCAGCCAACAAGGTGAAAGTTGTGTTCCATTTTATGACCCAGCCTCGCACTTCTCATAGCATCACTTCTGCCGTATTCTCTTGATGGAAACAGTCACGAGCCTCTCCTGATTCAAGAGGAGAAATAGACTTCACCACCTGATGAGAGAGTAGCAGAGTCACATTGTAGAAGAATATGTGAGATTTTGAAAATAGCAATCATCACCGAGGTTATAATTGTCCTTTGTTTCATAAATGAGGCACGGAGTTTTGTAAAGAAGCAGTCAGCCCAGGTGGCAAGATTAACAAGGGGAAACTTGAGAAACTACTAGAAATACTATTACAAGGGCTTCCTATTTAGGTCGCTTTTAAGATATTTATTTCAAGCCTTTAAAAAATCCATAATGATACGATATTTGTGCAATTTCTGTGCTGTTCACAAAGGAATCCTAATCCAATCATTAGGAAATGAAGCATGGGCTCTACCTGCCAGATGCTGAGATCAACCAAAGACACCCTGTAGACTCAGTTGTGCATCAGATACAGGAGGAGGCCATAGGTCAGGTTAGAGTGGTTCCAGCTTCCTTTTGTTGCCTCCTGGGTGTCACAGCAGTGTTCACAGGGGCCACAAGTAGCTGGCCTCCCCTGAGGAGCAGGTGGATAGGCCTTTTTTTCTAGGGAGCTAAGCAGGCACGGCTGTGGGTTCTTTTACCAAAGGTAGGTCACTCAGAAAGTTACGGCAACATTCATTTACATTCAAGCATCCAAATTAAAAACTGCACTTACTTAACTTCATCCTATCAAAATTGCTCATACCTCTGGGCTTGTGAGCTTTTGCTGATTTGATCACTTGGTCTGGTGACCATTCAAAGAATGTCTGTATACCTAGGCTATATTAGCCAGACAAGAAAATGACCCAGGGATAATCCTGGAGTTTCCTCCAGTTGTATTAGTGTTATAGGTGCTTGAAGATGTTAAAGCTGCATTTAAAAAAATCCCAAAGTAATATTTTTCACTAATTCTCATAGACCTTCCCCTCTATCACTATAAATATAAAACTTTCTCCTTGTGAGATTTGAATTAACTTCACCTTTTACCCATGCATTTCCTTGCCTTTAGTATTAACTGTTTCAGTCTATAATACTTTTACTGTCATAGATTCAGTCCTTAGATTCAATTCAAGATATAAATGAAAAGATGAGTGACATACATCATTGTCATCATTATCATTATAAACTTTGTGTTGAAGTATAATATACACACAGAAAAGTAACCAGGGCATAACTGTATAACTCAGTGAATTTTCAAGAATTAAATACACTCGTTTAACTGCCACCCAGATCGAGAAATAGAACATTACCAACATCTCAGAAGCCCTCCTGCTCATACCCAGTAATTGACTTCCCTCTCCATAGGTGACAGTTTTGCCAGTTTTTGACTTCATACTGAGATTAGATTGTTTTGTTCATCATTATGGTTGTGAGGTTTATCCATGCTGTTGCATATAGTAGTTCATTAAGTTTCACTTCTGTGTTATATTCTGCTGTGTAAATATACCACATTTTATTTATTTTATTTTATTTTATTATGTTATGTTAGTCACCATACAATACATCATTAGTTTTTTATGTAGTGATCCACATACCACATTTTATTTATCCATTCTGATCTTGATAGGTATTTGGATTGTTTCCCGTTTTCAACTAATATAGACATTTTTATTTTTTTAAAGATTTTGTTTATTTATTTGTCAGAGAGAGAGAGAAAGAGAGTGAGAGACAGAGCACAACCAAGGGGAGCGGCAGGCAGAGGGAGAAATAGGCTCCCTGCTGAGCAGGGACCCCGATGCAGGACTCCATCCCAGGACCCTGGGATCATGACCTCTGAGCCAAAGAGAGACGCTTAACTGACTTGACTGAGCCACCCAGGTGTCCCGACATTTTTAATTTTTTTAGTATACATATGTATACTTTTTTGTTAAGTATATTCCCCGGATTGGGTTTATAGGGTATGTGTATATTCAGCTATGATATCTGCTGCCAAGTAGTTTGCCAAAGTGGTTGTACCAATTCACACTCCCACCAGCAGTGTAGGAGAGATCTATTTGCTCCACTTCCTTATAAACACTTAAGATAATGTCAGTTTTTGGTCAGTCTTTCCAAGTTTAGCCATTCTGGTAGGTAATAGTAATTATGATTTCGATTTGCATTTCTTTGGTAACTAATGAGGCTGAAAACCTTTAAAAAGTTTTCTTGCCATCTGGATAGCCTTATTTGGGAAGTGTCTATTCAAGTTTCTTGCCCACTATTTAATTGGATTGTCTGTCTTTTTCTAATAGATTTGTAAGAGTTTATTATATATTGGTGATGAACAGAAGTTTTTAAAATCTCTTCCTTTATGGCTGATGGCTTTTATGTCTTATTTAAAATATATTTGCCTTCAGGGCGCCTGGGTGACTCAGATGGTTAAGCATCTGCCTTCGTCTAAGGTCATGATCCCTGGGTCCTGGGATCAAGCCCCATGTCAGGCTCCTTGCTCAATGGGGAGCCTGCTTCTCCCTCTCCCTCTCCCTCTGCCTCTCTCCCTGCTCATGATCTCTCTCTCTCTCTGTATCTCTGTGTCTCAAATGAATAAATCAAATCTTTAAAAATATATATATACATATTTGCCTTCAGGGCACCTGGCTGGCTCAGTCAGAGGACCATGGGACTCTTGATCTCGGGGTCCTGAATTTGAGCCCCACATTGGGTGTAGAGATTACTTAAAATAAATAAACTTTAAAATATATATTTTATATATATATATATATTTGCCTATCCTGAGGTTTCTTCCAGAAGCTTAATAAACTTATTAGTTTAATTCAAGAACATTTATAGTCTACCTTGTTCCACAGAGGATTTGAGACAATTGATATGAATAGTTAGCAAAATATTCTTCCTTTTAGAACAAGATGAATCTTGAAAAAAATTATATATTCTATAATTACCTCATAGGCCATGCACCAAATAAGCATAGCATATTTAATCTCATTGTTTCTAGAGAATTCATATGCATGTCTTGTTCTTTTCAGTTGGGTTCATTTCAGTTGGAAGCAGGCCTCTGTCAGCAGTTCCCAAATTTTTAGCTTCAATTAATATTTTAGGGTTCTGGTTTTTTCCTCAAATATTTGTTGCCTTTGGCTTTAAAAACTCCATATGATAGAAAAATTAAAATGTGCAAATGCATTTAGTTATTAACTTTGTTCAGCATATATTATGTGAAATCATAACCTTTTGGAAGAATGCTTAGGAAGAAATATTCACTGTATATTTACAAGGTAGACTATGCCTATAAATACTTATATGTATTTATATGAATATGTTTATGTTTATGAATCCTTCTACATATATAGTGACTCAAGTAAAGAAACTAGCTCCAGAAGCCTTCCAGAGAAACAATTTTCATTATTTTATGATATATATATATCTGTTTCTTTCTCTTTTTTTAGAGGGCCCACTCTGTTCTTTTAAATTTGCCAGGGAATAAGAATCCATATTTCCTGTTGTTTGTATTTTCTGTATCTAAAGTATCTAAAACATTGACTATAGAATAAGTTATCGGTATGAGAAACTTCTATTTCTTCCCTTGCTTGGTTTCCTTGCCTTGGGCTCCTAAGTGTTAGGAGGAGGGAGGGGAAATATGGGTTTGCTCAGACCTGCTGGAGAAGTTAATGGAAGAACAGGAATCTTTCATCCCATCGTGTTACCCTGGCTCGAACTGGTCACTATCATGTATGGCTGGGAAATGCCTGGAGTTTTTATAAGTCCATGGCCTCTTGGCTTTACCTCATCTACATAAATAGTGAAAAGAATAAGAAATATAACAATAACATTATTGAACATTTGTTTTTTACTATACACTATGCTAAGCACTTTATATATTTTATTTTGTGTAATTGTTGTAATAACCCTACAAATTTGATACTATTTTATCATAGTATATGACTGTTGTCCTTACTTTTTAGCTAGGAAAACTGAACCTTGTAGAAATGAAGTAGTTCCCTAAGATCACTATGTGAGTAAGTGGCAGAAAAAAACAGGCTTGTGTGAGTCTATAGCCTGTACTCTTTACCACCATCCGTGGCAGAAAATCATGGGTTTAGCTGAAATATATCTTTGGTATGGCATCTGGCTGTGCCTTTGTGCTGGTATCATCTCTTCCTCGGTTTCCCCTTCTAACCAAATGTGGTGGCTATTGCACCAAGAACACACAATGCAACATTTTATTAGAATGAATGGTAATAGGGACCCAGGAGCGATGAGGGTAAATGAAACATTACATTAGCAGTCGGACTGTTCACAGCAGATGACAAAACTGAATTTGTAGAACCATTTACTTTCTAGAAAGGGATCTGCCATACCTCTCAGTTGGCAGAGCGAGGACCTCCCCCCACGGTGAAAAAGGAGAGCATTCAACTCCACTGTGTCCCACCCAGTCAGTGCCCAGAATCTGTCATTTGTTGACTTAGGAGTATCTTTCTTTCACTTTTCTAGGATTGTAGCCGAGAAGGTAAAGGAGGTTCTGTATATGCGGCCCCGGAAGTACATCCACTGCTCCAGCTCGGAAACCACAGAACCTGGCTACATCAACATCATGGAGTTGGCAGCATCTGTGTGTCGCTATGACCTAGACGACATGGACATCTTCTGGCTCCAGGAACTCAATGAAGATCTCGCAGAAATGGGTGAGTTGTTTTCCCACAAGTAAGTTGTTCCTTGTATTGCCTCGTGATTTTTTTTTAAGTTGTCAGGACCATTTAACTTGCTTTCATCTTGTGGCTTCTTTTCTTTTCTGGCCTTTTCGTTTATTTTTCTCCTTGATCTTACCTTAATGAAGCATTTCTTGAAATGCGTAAATATATTGAAATAGAGCAATAACATTTAAATCTGACCTTTTCTTTCCTTGTTCATGGTGAATAGCACAGATCAGGGATGGCATGTAGGTTTCATAAGATTGTTTTCCAGTTCCGATTGTGAAAGTGGTCATGGCTGATTGGACTTCTGGTTAAGAAGGATTCTGAACCTGGTTCCTGGCTCAGCCCTGAAAAGCACTCTGGTCAGTGGGCAGGGCCAGGGGCAGCAGCACCTCTGCCATCTCTGCCGGCTGGAGGGAAGCTCTAACTTCAGCAGGAGGCAGCACCACTGCACCTGACAGGTCGGTGTGACCAGCAATGCCTTCATGCGACACTAGTAATTTTCCTGCCGCAAGAATGGCAGGCTTAGGGCAAAACATCCCCAATGCAGTTCTTAGCTACCTTACTACCTTTAGTGAGTTCTGAAGCTGTCATGCAATTCTTAAAAACTTAAATTAAGCAAAGGCAAGCAAACAAAAAAATCTTGGAAGTAAACATAATAATAGTTTTAAAGTAAATGTATGTCCTACAGCACCATACCGGCAATGCTGGGAGATGCTAGGCTCAAAGGAAACTCACTTTATTCTTACACACAGCTCTTTGACCAGTCTTCAGTCTGAGCAGTGTTTAGGTCCAAATAGTCCTATGGAACTGTGGCTGGTTTTTAAGTCTCCATATGAGATACAGAGAAGCATACAATTGATTTCATTTTTGTTTGAATCACATTTGTACATCGTTAGTACAAGGATCAATGGTTTTACTTTTCTTCCTTCCCTCCCCTTTTTCCCCTCTCTTCCTTTTGAGGTTGGTATCTGAATGCCTATGAATAAAAACATAAAACTGTATTAAATCCAGTTTGGTGTGATGGTGGTAATTATTCTGTCAGTAACCAGTACTTATTTTTTAAAACTTTTTAAGCCTTCTCTTACTCTGCCTTCTAAGAGGAGAGAAGGGATGTCAACTTAGGGTGCAAACCACAAAAGGAAGAGAATAAAAGACTGACAGAAGGGGAAATCAGAGTATAAGAGCATCATCAAGTGGATTGATGGCTCAGTGTGCAGTTGCATTTATGAACCATATGACATCCGTATACATTATGATCATTACAGGGCTCACTTCAATATGACACCACCTTATGACAAGGTCCCTTTGGTATTTTGCAGTTAATCCCCTTTGGATGATTTTTTGTAATCTACTTTTTATTGTGGAGTAGTCATAGATTTACAGAAAAGTGTACATTGAATACAGTTGCCATATGCCCCTCCCAGTTTCAGTTTCCCCTAATGTTAATAACATCTCACTTGACCATGGTACATTTGTCAAAGCTAAGGAACCAGCACAGGTACATTACTATTAACTAACTTCTAGACTTTATTGGGATTTCAGCAGTTTTTCCACTAATGACCTTTTTCTGTTCCAGGATCCCATCCAGGACACCACATTGCATTTAGGCTTGAAGAGTTTTTAAAAGAGGATTGCTTTATCTCAAGTTTTACTCTTTAGAGTAAATGATATTGTAGTAAGGCTTCTACGAGCTTAAAATAAACTTTTAAAAACATTAAGCATATTTTTTGGTTCAGATTAAGGAATTTAAAAAATTGAGTGCTTACTACATACTGGTCACTATACTAAGCAGTGTACAAACATTACCTCATCTCAGCCTCACAAGAAATCACTGAGTTTGTATTATGATCCTTATTTTATAGATAACGAAACTAATCCCTAAAGAGGATAAATAACTTGTCAAGGTTTACATAACCAATATGGGGTCAAGTTGGAATTTGAATCTAAGTGCCCTTACAACCAGACACTGTCCTCTTCCACTCCAGGAAAAAAAAAATGTGTAATTTGTCTTGGCTGGTAAAATGAAACATACTACCTGGGTAGTTTTTGCTTTCATAAGTATCTACAACACTAAAAAAGTAGTTTATATGGAATTCCAGAGTTTCTTCATGTATCTTATATAACAAATGAAGTGGAATATTTGGGTGAATTTGTTTTGGATCATTTTCAGAATTATTCCTGAGTTTACAAGCTGTTATATGTATATATACATGCTCTCACAAAATCATTAGTCCCCTAAAAAGAAATATGTTTAGTTGTTGCCTGTATCCACATATAAATCTTTTAGTTGGGTTTATTAAGTTTGGAAGACTAAGAAAAATTAAAAGTATAGAAGGAAAGGGAATCAAGAGGCAAAAAAAAAGGTAATTTCAGAATTTGCAGTTAGACTTTTGTGGATGCTAATAGATTTCTTTTATATACAGTTGCCATTGGAAAATATTATTGGATATTTTTGGAAGCCAGTTTAAAAAACAAATTATTTCATATGTATACTGACATACACAGTACCTAGAATTTTCTTTTATGACTTAATACCTTTTTGTATGAAAATTTCCTCATATACTCGTTAGATGTGCTCATTGGGACTAACATGCTAAGAATGAATTATTATTTATGTTCAAATAGTTGTGATCCTAATTATCTTATTCTGTAAATTAAAGTGTTCAAAATTATAAAGCTCAGTGAAAGTTCGCCCTCAGTGGGAATAAGAGAAAACAGAGATTTAGGAGGAGACTGGTTAGGATGTAGACAGAAAATTGAAAGGGTCAGTAATACATCTTACAAGGAATGTGGTAAAATTTATTTATCCTTTCATGTGTCACACACTAATATGTGATGATATGTAAATATTAGAATAGCTCTAGTAAAAGATTCTTTGAAATCCGGTTGTTTTAGATCAGGGAAGAGATGGTTTTATCTTTTAGAATCCCTCCATCCCTGCACCGGACTCACAGTAGGTGATTTGGGAATGACAGCTGACTGATGGGTTGATTGATTGTTTGTATTTCTGTGCAGGTTATGGGCCAGTTGATGAGAATCTTATGGAAAAGACAGTAGAAGTCCTGGAACGCCATTGCCATGAAAATATGAACCATGCTATTGAGACAGAGGAAGGGCTAGGCATAGAGTATGATGAAGATGTGATCTGTGATGTGTGCCGGTCTCCAGACAGTGAAGAAGGGAATGATATGGTGTTCTGTGATAAGTGTAACGTCTGTGTGCATCAGGTTAGTGAGAGTGGAGACCACCACCTCCCCACGGTCAGCCTTTCTGAAGCTCAGTGATGGTCTCCAGCACCCATATCTGGGTAGCAATTTGCATTTAATAAGGATGAAAATAAAGATTTGGCCTGGCTGTTCTTCAGTAATTCCTTTAGAAACAATATTTATGATCCCCAAGGTGACTTAATTGCTAACTTTATCCCAGGAGCTAAACCCAGATTTTTATTGTATCCCTTCATACATATGCCATTGAATTTTCCTTGTTCAAGACTTTTATAGTCCCCTGGGGAGTCTCTCCTTCACCTTTGAATCCCTGTTACACCATCAAGTTACACTCATGGTTAGTAACCTTGATGGAGATTATAGTTCCTCCAGGTGGAAGTCCAGACTCTTTATCCTAGCACCCAGAGCCCTCCTGATATATAACTCCCAGGAAGCTGAGTCTGCTATGCTTTTAAAGATCATAGAATTTTAGGACTGTAAAAGACCATCCCACTCCTCAGTTTTACAAATAATACCAGGAAAGATGAAGTGACTTTACCCAAGCTCTTACAGCTAGTTATTTGTCGTCCTTTCTACCACAATGCGTTTTTAATTGATGATGATGATGATGATATCAACATTCTTTTCAGCTCTTTCCTTTTCTTGCCCTCGCAAGCCCTATGCTCCAGCAAAATAAGTTTACTTAAGGGGGCAGTGATGACTATTCCTGACACTGTCCTGTCTTCATGTTTTGGCCACACTCCAATTTAAAATGCTTTCTCCCATCTCCATCTATAAAAAAATCTATAGAACTTCCAAGATTTGATTTAAACCTTTTCTTGAATTCCCCTACCCTAAATAATTTTTCACTCTTCTGAACCTGTTGTGTGTTTCATTTCTCTCATTAATTTATCTAGCAGATAGGTATGGAACACCATGCTGCCATGTGCCAGGACTGTGCCACATGCTGAAGACACAGTCAGTGACGAAGAGGCAGACATGGTCTTGGCCCCCGGGGTCACCAGAGGCCGGTATAGGGGCTACAAGGGTACTGCCCCTTTAGCACAGTGTGCCAGGTGGTTTTGTGGATGGAAGTCCATGCTGCTGTGAGACTACATGGGAGGGTTGGGGGTCAGGGACAGCTTCGGAGAAGTGACATCCAAGCTGACTCTAACTGCCACAAAGAACAGCAGGCAGAGAGGAGAACCCATTCAGGCAGGGTAGTGAGAATGGGCTAAGTATACGGGAGGCAACTCTGGAGCTGTTCAGAGCTGTGGGAGGTGGTGGGGTGGAGGAGAGGAGGATGGAGAGCGAGGGTGGAGAGGGATACCGGAGCCACAGGTGACCAGCCTTCGCTGACAGACTAAGGAACTTTGGCTTTGTCCCGTCAACCCTGAAGGCTAGGAGTTGTATTTTAGAAAGGTCATTCTGGCTACAAAATGACTAAAATGATTAGACGCAGTGGAGCGCCTGGCTGGCTCAGTCAGTAGAGCATGTGACTCGATCTCGGGGTCATGAATTTGAGCTCCATGTTGGGCATAGAGATTACTTAAAATAAAAATTTTTTAATAAATAAAATGATTAGGTAACGCAGGAGATCGAGAGAAAACAGGGCTTACAACTTTAATTGCCTGGGCCACCTAACCTAACCCTCTGTATTAAAAGGTACTCAAAATTTTTCTGTGACCAAGTAGATCTTCTTCATTTTACTTGTTTCCTTTGAAAGAGTGAACTTCAAAAATTTATCTTCATTCTACCAGTTATTGGCATTTATGTCACACCTTTAGCGAGAGAGGAAATATCATTTAGGTATTAATGTAAATATTTGATAACATATAGGCCCACAGTCTTTCCTCTACAATTCCAGAAATTTCAAAAGCTCTGAAAACTGCTTAAGTTTGGCACCAAAACTGATTAGGGGCAATACTAGAACTCACCCATTATGGGGCTGTTTATAGTCTTTATCCCATTTTGTGTAAATGGTCATATAGTTTGCTAGAATAATATTAATATATTTGATAATAGGGTACTGCCCCTGGTCCCATTGGGGTTTAGGTAGTATACCATGTATTTACTTACTGTTTTCCTAAGGTCCGAACAATTCTGAATTTCCTTATGTTTCTCACCCTAGGGTTTTCAGATAAATGATTGTAGGCTTGAAGGGAAAATAGTACAAAGGTTATCTGTATATATTTTCAGTATCTGTCCTTCACAGTTGGGACCAAATATTAAGGAATTATTTTCAGATTCCTCGGCTAAAAAATGTAACTTAATAATTCTCCTCAAAAATTATTTTGTTTTGAAACATATCCATTAATGACTATAAATGATGCGCTTTCCTCACATAGAAAGGGATGACAGTAATACCTGACCAGGCCTTGCAGAATATAAGCTGGTATGTATTAAAGCTGGATGTTGGTGCCACATAAAGTTTCATATAAAAGAGATTTCTTCCAAAGTGAGTATAGTCGCTTGACTTCTAAAGAGATACTTAGGTTAGAGCTCCCTCTGTTGACTGAAAAGTGACTTAAAATGATTTGGAGGATTTGGTTTACTCCTTAACAGAATCAGGGACATGCTGACATCTATATTTATTAAACATAATTTTTCTTCCTTACTACCACCACATTATGTCAAATATTTGTTCCTCTGTGACTATAACACACTTGTGTCAGTATTTTAGAAGAGAGGTTTACATCAATAGACTTGACATTTTAACATTAAAAATGTGAAAATTGGGAGCATTCCAAGTCCCTTTGTATATTCCATTTTTGGTTCTTAGCCCAGGTATTGAACACTCAAACTGAGGCCTAAATTAATTTGTCTGAAGGTACATGCTCATAGTTTTTTATATCTGTCATATATATGTTTGGCACTGAGTTTATTAACCCCCTGAAAGTATATGTAGAACATATGTCTCAGAGTCCACAGCCTTCATCATGTGGTCTAGAGAAAATTGAGAACCGCTGCTATGCAATACAAGCTCACCATGAATAAGTCTACACAAGGGCTCAGTAAATGTTATTCTGCCTAGTGGAAGGGCCAGGAGATAAAGGGTATTCCTAGAACCACTGGTTTTTCTTCTGCTGGTCCAAAACAGGTTCTGTTTTAGGAGGAAGCTTGCTTTCGTTTCCTAGCAAACTTTCTGGACCTCAGAGAAAGAAAAGCTTTTGAAGGTCAGGAACCTTATAAAATGATGCCCTGCTGTTGTAAGAGCAGCCTGGTTGGAGTTCAGCTTCAGTTCTTGACCTAAATTAATCTGTTCTACCAAACTGCCTATTTGATCTCAGTATAGAAAACATTCCAGATAACTGATGATAAAAGACCTAGCCCAGTGACCTTAGAGTCTCACTGAGGAGATGAAACATAGCAGCTAAAGTAGAGAAGGATACATGTTGCCAACCACGTACCTGGTGAGGGAAGCTATATGTTGAGTAGTGGGCAGGGATCAAGAAGTGGAGCAGACACAGGGGCTCTGTGAACTGAGAAGTGAGGTGAGAAACATCAGGCTTTAGATCAGAAGCCAGCAGACTTTTTCTTTGAAAGGCCAGATAGTAAATATTTTAGACTTTGAGGGCCACATACGGTCTCTGTAACGTATTCTTTTTTTTAAACATCACTCTAAAAATATGAAAACCATTCTTAGCTTGTTAGCCTTACAAAACAGGCCTCAAGTAGTAGTTTGCCAACCTGTGGTTTAGACGATGGTGGGGTGAGAACAGAAGGAATTTCTAGAGGGTTTGTTGCTGTGCAATGGAATGAAATCTTTGTTTTAGTAAGAAGAACATGGCAGCCAAATAGAAGGAGGATTGAAGGTGTGAAGGGGGCGGAAGAGAATTTAGGAATAAATCAATCCAGGCATAACATGATAAGGACTTGGATGGATGGAGCAGTTGTGGTGGGGATGGAGAGGAAGGTCAGAGCCTAAGGGCCACCTCTGTAGGGAGGACTAGCATGCCCCAGGGGCGGTAGACAAAGGGAAGTAGATAATATGAGTACAGGAATTTTGGATCTGGAAGCTGGGAAGCATGGTGGTGATATGGATAGTTTAGGGAAAAGGGGCCAGTTCAGGGGTAACATGATAGTAACCGTTGGAACCTGAATCCAAGCTATGGGTGAGCCTCCTGGGGTAGGCACAGATTTTGAAGCTGCCTTGGTGAATCAGTGGTGGAAAGTATGCCAGGCCACATGGGGAGCCAGGTGGCCCCCAGGTTTAGTCCTTAATGGTGAGAGTAGAGCAGTAAGGAAGGGAAAGATGGGTGAGATTGGAGGTAGTGAAAAGGAAATCTAGAATGTTTTCCAAACTTATCTCCCCTCCCCCAGTAATTCATTTATTTGTCCAACTTCATTCCATAAAGGATTTGAAGCAGCTTTCAGAACTCATTATGGAGTATTGTGATTAGTCTAATATTCTATTCAATTCAGGATTCATTCACAAGTCCTTTTTTCTTCAACCCAAAGAAGTAATTGCTGTGATTTGCTGAGTGCTTTTTATGCACCAGACTCTGTTAGGCTCTTTGAACATTAGCTCATTTGCTGTTCAGAAGTTTCATTCTGTTTCCTTTTTAACACTTTTTTCTTGATTACAACAGTGCATGACATGTAGAAGTTATTCAATAAATATATGACTGATAAATATAATACATAATCATTGAAGAAACTTTAGAAAACAGAGGCAAAAAAGGAAAAAAGCATGTAATCCCCAAACTCAGATAACAGTTGGGCCAGCTTTTGTATATATTTCCTTCTAGTCTTATTCTTTTGTCCTTAAAGTCAGTTCTCATAGACAGACATGCCGATCTTAGAACAGATGCTGGAAGTTGCCCTTTTTTTGAGTGTTTTAAAATTACTAAATCCCCGATATGAGCTTGTTGGGCCTTATTTGCCTCTTTCTCCTAAAAGCGGAGGGTACTCTGTGACTGTGTACCAGAGCAGACATCATTCTTGGTGAGAAGATGCTAACCATTCTCCCCTCTCCTCCTCGTGCCCCCAGGCCTGCTACGGCATCCTCAAGGTCCCAGAAGGCAGCTGGCTGTGTCGTTCCTGTGTCCTGGGCATTCATCCGCAATGTCTGTTATGTCCAAAGAGAGGGGGGGCCATGAAAACTACCAGGACAGGGACTAAATGGGCTCACGTCAGCTGTGCCCTGTGGATTCCAGAGGTAAGAACTCATCCAGGCCTGTGAGCCCGTTTGCTCCAGGAGGCCCCTGTTTCCTACAGCATTCAGAACGGCTTGGGCTTCGTGGAGATGCTTCATGCCTGCCCATGTTTCTGAGGTGATGGGGCTTCTACTTGAGCTCCCTCACATCCTTCTCAGATGCAAGTGAGCATGTAAGCCCGTGCTGATTCACTTATAGGTGGTGATACCAGTGCTACTGGATAAGTTTGTATGAGAAGAGAGGCACAAAAGACCAGAATGTGAGCAGATTTTTTTAAGGTGAAACTTACTTAAAATACCAAATACAAAGTGCCCAGTTTCATGAATTTTTATACCTATCTATAACCACAACCCAGACCAAGACCTGGAACACCCCAGAAATAGACATAGAGCACCCCAGAACAATCCCTCATACCCACTTTCCAGTCCCTATCTGGGTCCCTATTTACCATTGCGATTGCTATCACTGTAGATTAGCTTAGTCTGGTTTTGAATTTCATATAAATGAAATCATACAGTATGCAATCTTTTCTGTCTGCCTAGCATTCCTTGTTGTAGTATGTATCAGCACGCATTCATTTCTATTGCTGAGTAGTATGCTATTGTATGGATATACCATGATTTATCCATTCTTTGATGGGCATTTCAGTTGTTTCCAGTGTTAGGCTATTCCAAATAAAGTGAGCAATAGTTCTTTTGCCCACTGTGATGGTTGCCCTTTGATTTTTGAAGCTCTTTTCAGAGCTTGGACTCAACATTTGTCTAAGAGCTTCTTTATTCAAAACTCCATCCCTCATTATTTAATCTGGTCCTTCAGTTGCTGATCTTTTATAAGGGGCTGTGTGCGCACTAAGTGGATTAAAGAGAGCATCCAAACATTACTTGTCCTTCTTATGGCTGCCTTTTTAAAAAAAAAAAAAAAAAAACCTGTTTGAACATCCCACTCACATCCTCTTTCCCCAACCCCTATCCAAGCCAGCAAATTTGTTAGGCAGTTTAACTGCAGGGCAAGAGAGACTTTAGAATTGGGCACCTGGGTGACTCAGTTGGTTAAGCGACTGCCTTCGGCTCAGGTCATGATCCTGGAGTCCCTGGATCGAGTCCCGCATCGGGCTCCCTGCTCGGCAGGGAGTCTGCTTCTCCTTCTGACCCTCCCCCCATCTCATGTGCTTTCTCTCTCTCTCAAATAAATAAATAAAATCTTTAAAAAAAGAAAAAGACTTTAGAATTCAGTAGCTGATGACACTGTATTGGTAATTCATTCCCCTTTTAAAACTTCCCTGGGGGCGCCTGGGTGGCTCAGTCGTTAAGCATCTGCCTTCGGCTCAGGTCATGATCCCAGGGTCCTGGGATCGAGCCCCGCATCGGGCTCCCTGCCCGGCGGGAAGCCTGCTTCTCCCTCTCCCACTCCCCCTGCTTGTGTTCCCTCTCTCGCTGTGTCTCTCTCTGTCAAATAAATAAATAAATAAATAAAATCTTAAAAAAAAAAAAAAAAGAAATGATTTATTAAAAAAAAAAAAAAAAAAAAAAATTACCTGGCTTTATTCTTGTTAATGGCAGTTCCAGGGGAGTTAACTATCTAACAGTCGAGCTCAAGCTCACAGAGTTAAACTGTCCATGATAAATACTGTGGTACTCTTAGGGATAGAGAAGTGTTTTTTAAAATATTTGAGTAATGGTTTCTTTTTCGTACTAAGAATATCTAGCTTATAGACTGACATGAACTCTCGGGTTTCTGGCCTGAGAGTGACTGGTTTCCTGCAGCAAACGCCCAGCTAATAGAGCAGGCTTTCTCAGCATAATGAGTTTAGAACATGACTCTGGAAGAGTCCTTTAGAAATAAAAGCAGCTTTCTTTTTTTTTTTAATTTTTATTTATTCATTTGAGACACAGAGATACAGACAGAGCACGAGCAGGGCGAGAGGCAGAGGGAAAGGGAAAGCAGGTTCCCCGATGAGCCAGGAGCCCATCGTGGGACTCCATCCCAAGACCCTGGGATCATGACCTGAGCTGAAGGCAGACGCTTAACCATCTGAGCCACCCAGGCGCCCCTAAAAGAAGCTTTCTTATCTATTGACTTTGTCTTAGGGTTTTTAGTACCTTTTGAGTTGCTCAAGATCGCTCTGATCTTTCTACTGTTGGTTTCTTGCTGTGGGTAGAACTTGTACTAGTTTAACTAGCTTTATTCAATAGTCCTTCACTCTTTTTTAAGGTTGTGGCTCTCTTAGAAACTCATGTACACATTTGTAAGAGAGTGGGAGAACACTTTTTACCAGAAGTTGCCTAACCCCTTATTTTCATATGGAAAAAAAAATGTTTTCCATCTCTTTTTAAAGCCTGCCTTCCTTTCAGTACTCTCCCAAAGACTGATTTCACTTTGAAGCTACTTTGGCTGAAAGAATAGAGCAAACTGTAAATAGTTACATGATTTAAAAGACTGGGGTTTGAAAATGTTATCATCCTCATCCTTCCTACTGTGCTGCAACCTCTTCATCACCCAGATTGCTGCTACTTTCCAGCAGTATCCTGTTTCTTGGTACACTGAACTGAAAGGCTTGTCACTGCCTGTTTTTTATCCTTAGTCAAATAAATGACAAAACAAGGCATATGGTACCATCTCTAACATATAATAGATGCTAGATTTTGTGAATTTTAATTCCTTTCCTTAGTGGCTTTCTTTGGTTCCGAAGTAAAGTGTAGATATTTTGGATTGATTAAGGTAACCATGCTCCATCTCCACTCCTGCCCCCTCTCATTCTATATATGAATCATTTACATTACTGGAAATAATCGAAGGTCTGAGCAGTGGCAAGGGACAGCTTTTATTTATTCTTGGTTCCATAGTAACCTTAAGAGATGTAGCTCACCTCATTGTTTTGATGTTCTGAGCTTCATGTGATATCATTTGTGGTTTGTGAAAGGTATTTCTGGAATGCCTTGGTGCCTCTGCCTTATGGTCATGTTTTATTTGTAGGTCAGCATTGCTTGTCCTGAGAGGATGGAACCAATCACAAAGGTCTCCCACATCCCACCCAGTCGATGGGCCTTAGTCTGCAACCTGTGCAAGTTGAAGACAGGGGCTTGTATTCAGGTAAGTCACCAAGGCCACCACTGAATTGGTCAGACTCAACTTGCCAGTGACAGCCGCCTCATAACCGAAAGTTTACTTGGGAGGCCTCCCACTCACTCTTAGGGCTCTGCCATTGCACAGACCATTCCTGAAGCCATTTTTTTAGACATTGCCTCTGGACGCTTCAGCCTACTCTTTTCATCCATAATGGTAGTTAATTTCCATCCTTTGTTGTCAGATCTCTGATGAATTAGGTGAGTTCTGAAGCTAGATGATACCATCCTGGGTGGAAACAAGCCATAACTCTTAAAACAACCAGGCCCATGTTCCTGTGCAGCTCACCCACCAACTATGGATGGACTCAGGTTCTAGGATGATTCAACCAGTGACTCTGTTGCTGGACTAAGGACAACTCATTTTGGTAGGGAAAGATGCATCTAAATGTATAAATCCTGGTAGATAGGTTTGAGAGTCACTCTCACAGATACGTTTGTTGTATATGGTAGTACAAGTAGAGTTTTCAGAGATGTCTGGGGTACAGGAATACAGCTGCACGAAGTGGAAGCAGCTGCTGGTGCCCTCAACAGCGACAGTGGGGGGGATGGTGGATGAGATTGCGAGAGGCCAGTTACCTCCAGCAAAGGCAGAAGGGTTGACCCTTCTACGCCCTAGGCCTCCTGCATAGGAGCTACAGGTTGGTTAGAGTTAGAATTGTCGGCTAAGGTTCTTCACAGAAAAGGAGCCATATGATGTCATCACTTAGGGACGGTGACTCTGGCTGTTTCCTGAGGTTTCTTGCTGTCTGGCTCATCTTGTATATTTCTTGCTGCAGACCTGGGATCGGCCACTCCTCCAAGTAAACCTCGTTCTTTTACTGAGAAATGGTATTTAAAGAACACAATCTGGACCCCAAAGACCCTTTTAATTTCTTAAATTCATTTTTTACATCTGACAGAATTAGATACTTTGTCCTGCCTCTTTTTTAACTTTTTTTTTTCTGCTGATATTATTTAAGGACAGCAGTTACAAAGGAAAACAATTTAAGGGAACACTAATCCCACAGGATCTACTAACTTTAATGCATTGCCTGTTTAGGTTTTCCTGAGTTCTGTCCTGGTTGCTCCTCATATGTGAGCCCCTTGGGGACCAAGGTTGTGCATCATTCTTCCTTGGATTTCCCGTAGCAGAAAGGGGAGTGCCTGCCCATTGTCAGTGCTCAGTTATTGTTTATTGCATAAATATATCCATATTTAATTGTATCATAGATTTGTTTATAATATTCATTCTCCCCACTAAAAAACTGAAATATTTTCCATGTTTTTATAATTATTAGCCATTTAAAAAAAATTTTAAGTTATCTCTATGCCCAACATGGGGCTCAAACAACCCCAAGATCAAGAGTCATATGCTCCACCAACTGAGCCAGCCAGGAGCCCCATTATTAGCCATTTTATAATAGCACATTGAACTTATATCCTTTAATTTACTTACTTTCATTATCGTAGTACCTGCATTTTTCTCCCTATCTTTCCTGTTTTAAAGGAGGATTTTTTTAAAAGATTTTTTTTTAAAGATTTTATTTATTTATTTGACAGAAGGACAGTGAGAGAGGGAACACAAGCAGGGGGAGTGGGAGAGGGAGAAGCAGGCTTCCCGCGGAGCAGGGAGCCCGATGTGGGGCTCGATCCCAGGACCCTGGGATCATGACCTGAGCCGAAGGCAGACGCTTAATGACTGAGCCACCCAGGCGCCCAAAGGAGGATTTTTTAGAATAGTTAATAATTGGCAGCATGACTGTGGTGAAAGAAAACACTGGCCTTGATCTTAGCAGACTTGAGTTGGCATTACAGCCCCACGTTACCACATTCTGCCACACTGTCTGAGTTATTCTCTGAGATTTATCTTCCTTAGTAGACTGTAAGCTCAGACTGTTTCATCCTTAGATCCCCCACACCCCTGACATGGCAGACAGACAGTAAATACTAGATTGATGGATAGATGAACAGATGGATGGAGGAAGCATTCTGGAGTAGGTTTTTCATCTGCAGGGCAATGGTTCTTACTTTTATTACTTAGAGTTTAGAGTCTGCATTTTGTGAAGGTTTTACCAAATTAAGACTCTTAAATTTTTTATTATAAAGAATTACATTTATTCAACAAATATTTGAGTGCCTAATCGTGTGCCAGGCACTGTTCTCGGCACTTGGGACTTATCAGCAAGCCAACAAAGAACCTTGTGCCGTGGAACGTAGGTTTGAGTTGGGAGAAATAGGGAATAAGGAATAAATACTAAATGGTGCATGAGAAAATGGGAAGTGCTATAGAAAGGAAAAATGTGGAGTATGGTGAGAAGGTGGGGAGTGTGGGGCAGGGGGCATGCATTACAGGTTTAAATAGAGTGGTCAGAGTAGGACTCATGGTAGAGGAGACATTTGAGGAAGGACTTGAAGGTAAGAGAAAACAATGCAGATATTTCGGGTAAAAATATTCCCGGCAGAGGGATCAGCCGATGATCGGAGATAGGAGTGTGTCTGGCCTGTTTGAGTGACAGTAAAGAGGCTAATGAGGCTAGAATGGAGTGAGTGAGAAGAGAATATCAGAGAGGTCATATGGGAACTTGACTGGTTAAGGCAAGGGTTGGCAGGTTTTTTTCTGTGAACGGCCAGAGAAATATTTTAGGCTTTGCAGGTCATATGGGCTGTGATGCGACTCCTCAGCTCTGCCTTGAGCACAGAGACAGCACAGACAGTACTTAAGCAGGTGAACGTGGCTGTATTCCAGTTAAACTCTATGGACTCTAAAATTTCAATTTCATATTAGTTCACGTGTCATGAAGTAGTCTTCTTTTTATTTTTTACATCATTTAAAAATGTAAAAACATCCTCAGTTCCCATTCTTAGCTCTTGGGCCACACAAAAACAGACAGCTGCTGCATTTGGTCCGTGGGCCATAGGTTGCCAGCCCCTGGTGTGGGGCTTCCAGGGCCCTTAAGAGACCTTTTGTTTTTACTCTCAGTTTAAGGGGAAGCCATTGACAGGCTTTGAGCAGGCAAGGGACATGATTTGACTTGTGTTTTTAAGGGATGACTCTGTAGAATGATATGATGTCTAATACTCACTTCAAAATAATCTGGGGGCAGGGTACTGTGGGGGTTAAAGATGAAACAAGATTGGTCATACATTAATTCCTATTGAAGCTGGCTGATGGGTATATGGGGGTCATGATTAGTGTTCTCTGTGCCGTTATATAGGTTTTTAAATTTCCATAGTAAACAGTTAAAAATAAGCTCTGGCTGCTGTATTTAGAATAGACAGGGGAGGGAAGGTTAGAAACAGGAAAAGCAATTAGGAGGCTATTCTAGTAATCCTTGTGAGATGGTGGTGGCTTTGACTGGAGTAGTGGCCGTGGAGGTAGTGAAAAGTGATTAGATTCTGGATGAATGTTGAAGGTGGAGCCAACAGGAGGTGGGAGAGAAAGATAGGAGTTGGGGATGCCTCCAGGTTTGGGGCCCAAACAGTGGGAAGGATGAAGTTGCCATAAACTGAATAGAGAAATCTGCAGAAGAACAGATTTGGGGGAAGAGATGATGAGTTCAGTTTTAGACATTTAAGTTTGAGATGTCTATCCGACATCCTAGTGGAAATGTCAAACTGACAAGTATCTGTGTGAGTTTGGAGTTTGGGAGAAGTCCCGGACTGCAGACAGGCATTTGGGAGCCATTGGCCTAGAGATGGGCTTTAGCCTGGACTGGGTAGGATCACTGAGTGAGTGAGTGTAGATAGAGAGGAGAACAGTACCGAGCACTAGGCCTGGAAGCACTGCAACATGAAGAAGTCCAGCAGAGTAGGAAGAAGCAGCAAGAGGAGACTGGGAAGAAGCCAGAAGGAAGACAGGAGGAAAACCGAGAGTGTGTAGCAGCCTAGACTTCAAGAGAAAAAAGCATTTCAAAGAGAAGGAAAAGATCAGTGGTGTAAAGATGCAGCTGAAGTAGGAGGAGGACTAGAGATTGACCCCTGAATTTAGCAGTGTGATTATTGGTAACTGGGAGGAGCCGTTTAGGTGCAGTAGTGAATGCAAAAGCTACATTGCCAATGGTCAGGACAAAGAAAGGGAGTAGGAACAGTTCAAACAAGTGAAGTAAAGAGGTCTTGTCTTTAAGATGGTAGAATTACCAAATATGTGTGTACACTTGTTAGCACATAGAACATCGCAGTGTGCATGAAAGGGAGTGATCCAGCGGAAAGGAAAAACTGGTGGAGTGAGGTTTTCAGTAGGTGAGAGAGGGTGGGGTAAAGCGTGCGATGAGGGGGTGGCCTTGGGCAGGAGCACTGATAGTTCTGGCCTGTTAAGAGCCTTGAAGGCAGAGTGCATGTGCAGTATTAGGTACGTGTGTTGGTGGGGATCTGCAGACGTGCTCTTTTGATTGTTTTAATTTCCTCAGGTAGGAAGCAGGACCATCAGCTGAGAGTGAGGTCCAGAGGTTTGAGGAGAGGTGTGAAATCATTTTATGGTTTGGGGAAGTGCAATGTGAGTGCCAGGCTGTAGGAAAGACCCTCCCCCCTTGAGTTTGAGTGAGGGGGAATGAACATCCGGTGACCTTCTGAAGTGTGTAATTCTTTTCTCACCTACATTCTACTTATACTAATAGAGCGGCGTTTGTTTTCCATGGTTGATACCTAGTTTTCCTGTGGGAAAACAGACCAAAACCTTCTTCTTCCTTTTAAACCACCACTAAGGAAAGTTAATTCCGCACTCATCAGTAATTTAGCATCTTGTTCCCTGTATGTGAATCACGAACATAGTAAACAAATATAGTAATTCAGTAGGGGTCAAGTTTTATTAGCATCATTGTTCTTGGGAGGTTTATTTTAAGTCTTTGTGATTAGTAACATATTTAGGATATTTTGTTTTACTAACTCTTTATGGATCTCTTAACTATCTGTGAATTGTATTTGTTCTTCCTGCTTCCCAGCAGTGGGAATACACATATCTATCCTCTTCTTTTGATTTGGGAACATTCACTGGGGAAGGATAGAATCCAGCACTGGTGGGGTTGGGGTCTAAACGTAGCCAATGTCTACAGCTTCCATATCTAGGAGCTAGAATCTTTCTCCTGAGCATAAAGTCTTCTGATAATCCTGAACCAGATCATAAAGACTAAGTTCAAATGAGATGCCCCAGACAGCTCTGGATTTTGCCTAGACTTTGGCCACAGTCCCTCTAACTGCCAGCTTTCCAGAATTCCTGTAGGGTCCTTATATGGCTTATGTTCAAGCCCCATTCAACCTAGATCCAGAGGCTTTCGGTTTTCCCTGAGAAGAAAGAAAGAACACTGGTTAAGATTAGGACCTTTGGGGGAACCTGGCTGGAAGAGCATGCGACTGTTCATCTCAGGGTCGTGAGTTCAAGCCCCACGTTGGGTGTAGAAATTGATTGATTGAATGAATGAATAAATGACACACATACACTTACTTAAAAAAAAGAAAGAAAAGAATATGACCTTTGGAGCCAGACTTCTGGGGATCACATCCTGGTTCTACCTCCTTCCTTGCTTTTTATACTATCTCAAGGAAGTGACCTACCATATCTGTGCCTCAGCTTCCATATCTATAAATGGAGATGATAATAGTACCTACTTAATAAACGTGGTTAAGGGCTTAGCACAGTGCCAGGCATTGAGTAAATACTCAGTAAATGTTAGTGGTAATAGTAGTTGTACTTGTTTTTAATTATTCATATTATTATTCCTTGGAGTTAATTGGACTTTGCTGATGGAAAGCCGTAGGACTCATCCAGCCAAACTGAGGAGAATCATCAAACATTTGGTACTAGATAAGTGTCCCTTTTGACAGTAGAGGGATGTGGTCATGTTTGAAATCACATGCAAGTGGATTTGAAGTCAGGATAAGTCAGTGGGCTGCCATGAGTTTACTGTTAGGCTAATAGGAGTTTGATTATGAGGAAAATGAACTTTTTAAAAACAAATGAAAATCTTCAACAAGTGGAGAAATGCAAGTATGCCTACTCAGTGACTGTACTTAATATTTTTTCATATATTCCAAATTTTGTCAGTACAAACTTTTCTGGTTCTAAGGCATTTCTGGTCCCTGCCTTCAGGAGTTTATAGTCTATTAAGGGAGGCCGGATGTAAACATGGGAAAAGTTAAATAACACTGAAGTGACATCTGCCCTCCAACCTTGCAGACCCTTAGGGATGAGAGGTCAGAAGGGCTGGTGGCCACTGTGGGTGATGGAGTTTAAGTATAGATGGACCCTACAGGAATTCTGGAAAGCTGGCAGTTAGAGGGACTGTGGCCAAAGTCTAGGCAAAACACCAACACACATACCTAATACTGCACCTGCATTCTGCCTAGACTGCCCCGTACCGCCCTCCTCTCTAGAAGGTCATATTCTTTTCTTTTTTTTTTTGGCTGGAGTAGGTTTGGTAGGCTGGCTTGAACCATTTATCACATTGTGTCAGTGACAGAGTTTTGAGAAAACTGCTATACCACCCAGCTGTCTGTTCACAGATTATTTGGGATTAAAGACAACCAAATGCATCAAAAACTAATGATGTACTGTATGGTGACTAACATAACATAATAAAATAAAATTTAAAAAAATAGAAGACAACCAAATGGACACTGTCCTGCAGCAGGACAGGAACTGCTGAGGACATAAGCGCCAGGCCCTTGCTGTTCCAGGCAGGTGTCATCCCCTTTTGAGGAGAACACACTGTTTTCTTTAGAGGGTGACAGAATATCTCTTAACTCATTTATTTTCTATAATTTCTGAAGAATATATAGAAATCTATTCTCCCCCCCCAAAAAAATAAATAAACCACAGTGAAATACCACTTCATACTCACTAGGGTGATAATAGTCAAAAAGCAGGCAATAACAATTATTGGCAAGAATGTGGAGAAATGGGAACCCTTGTGCTTTGCTGGTGGAAATGTAAAACATGCAGCCACTGTGGAAACCAGTTTGGCAATTCCTCAATAGGTTAGATGTAGAATCACCATATGACCCAGCAGTTCCACTTCAAAGTATATACCTGCAGTTTGAGAGGTGTCCAGGACCCACCCTCAGGTTTAATAATTCACTAGAAGGACTCACAGAACTCAGAAAAGCCATTGTACTCGTGGTTATGGTATATTACAATAAAAGGATGCAGATTAAAAAACAGCAAAGGGGAGAGGCACATAGGGCAGGGTCCAGGAGAGACCAGGCATGGAGCTTCCAGTTGTCGTCCCCAAGTGGAGTCTTTTTTTTTTTTTTTTACATGCCCTCTTCAATACCCATCACCAGACTAACCCATCCCCATACCCCCCTCCCCTCTAGAACCCTCAGTTTGTTTTTCAGAGTCCATTGTCTCTCATGGTTCATCTCCCCCTCCGATTTCCCCCCCCTTTATTCTTCCCCTCCTGCTATTTTTTTTCTTAACATATATTGCATTATTTGTGTCAGAGGTACAGATTTGTGATTCAACACTCTTGCACAATTCACAGCACTCACCATAGCACATACCCTCCCCAATGTCTATCACCCAGCCACCCCATCCCTCCCACCCCCCCCCCGACTCCAGCAACCCTCAGTTTGTTTCCTGAGATTAAGAATTCCTCATATCAGTGAGGTCATATGATACATGTCTTCCTCTGATTGACTTATTTTGCTCAGCATAACACCCTCCAGTTCTATCCACGTCGTTGCAAATGGCAAGATCTCATTCCTTTTGATGGCTGCATAATATTCCATTGTGTGTGTGTGTGTGTGTGTGTGTGTGTGTGTGTGTACCACATCTTCTTTATCCATTCATCTATCGATGGACATCTTGGCTCTTTCCACAGTTTGGCTATTGTGGACATTGCTGCTATAAACATCGGGGTACACGTACCCCTTTGGATCTCTACATTTGTATCTTTGGGGTAAATACCCAGTAGTGCAATTGCTGGATCGTAGGGTAGCTCTATTTTCAACTTTCTGAGGAACCTCCATACTGTTTTCCAGAGTGGTTGCACCAGCTTGCATTCCCTCCAACAGTGGAGGAGGGTTCCCCTCTCTCCGCATCCCCGCCAACATCCGTCGTTTCCTGACTTGTTAATTTTAGCCATTCTGACTGGTGTGAGGTGATATCTCATTGAGGTTTTGATTTGGATTTCCCTGATGCCAAGCGATGTTGAGCACTTTTTCCTGTGTCTGTTGGCCGTTTGGATGTCTTCTTTGGAAAAATGTCTGTTCATGTCTTCTGCCCATTTCTTGATTGGATTATTTGTTCTTTGGGTGTTGAGTTTGATAAGTTCTTTATAGATTTTGGATACTAGCCCTTTATCTGATGTGCCATTTGCAAATATCTTCTCCCGTTCTGTTGGTTGTCTTTTGGTTTTGTTGACTGTTTCTTTTGCTGTGCAGAAGCTTTTTATCTTGATGAGGTCCCAATAGTTCATTTTTGCCCTTCCCTTGCCTTTGACAATGTTTCTAGGAAGAAGTTGCTGCGGCTGAGGTCGAAGAGGTTGCTGCCTGTGTTCTCCTTTAGGATTTTGATGGACTCCTGTCTCACATTTAGGTCTTTCAACCATTTTGAGTCTATTTTTGTGTGTGGTGTAAGGAAATGGTCCAGTTTCATTCTACTGCATGTGGCTGTCCAATTTTCCCAACACCATTTGTTGAAGAGACTTTTTTCCATTGGACATTCCTTCCTACTTTGTCAAAGATTAGTTGACCATAGAGTTGAGGGTCCATTTCTGGGCTCTCTATTCTGTTCCATTGATCTATGTGTCTGTTTTTGTGTCAGTACCATACTGTCTTGATGATGACAGCTTTGTAATAGAGCTGGAAGTCCGGAATTGTGATGCTGCCAGCTTTGCTTTTCTTTTTCAACATTCCTCTGGCTCTTCGGGGTCTTTTCTGGTTCCATACAAATTTTAGGATTATTTGTTCCATTTCTTTGAAAAAAAATGGATGGTATTTTGATGGGGATTGCATTGAGTGTGTAGATTGCTCTAGGTAGCATTGACATCTTCACAATATTTGTTCTTCCAGTCCATGAGCATGGAACGTTTTTCCATTTCTTTGTGTCTTCAGTTTCTTTCACGAGTATTTTATAGTTTTCTGAGTACAGATCCTTTACCTCTTTGGTTAGATTTATTCCTAGGTATCTTATGGTTTTGGGTGCAACTGTAAATGGGATTGACTCCTTAATTTCTCTTTCTTCTGTCTTGTTGGTGTATAGGAATGCCACTGATTTCTGTGCATTGATTTTATATCCTGCCACTTTGCTTAATTCCTGTATGAGTTCTAGCAGTTTTGGGGTGGAGTCTTTTGGGTTTTCCACATAAAGTATCATATCATCTGCAAACAGTGAGAGTTTGACTTCTTCTTGCCGATTTGGATGCCTTTGATTTCTTTTTGTTGTCTGATTGCTGTGGCCAGGACTTCTAATACTATGTTGAATAGCAGTGGTGATAGTGGACATCCCTGCCGCGTTCCTGACCTTAGGGGGAAAGCTCTCAGTTTTTCCCCATTGAGAATGATATTTGCTGTAGGTTTTTCATCGATGGCTTTTATGATATTGAGGTATGTACCCTCTATCCCTATACTCTGAAGAGTTCTGATCAAGAAAGGATGCTGTACTTTGTCAAATGCTTTTTCTGCATCTACTGAGAGGATCATATGATTCTTGTTCTTTCTTTTGTTAATGTATTGTATCACGTTGATTGATTTGCGGATGTTGAACCAACCTTGCAGCCCAGAGATAAATCCCACTGGGTCATGATGAATAATCCTTTTAATGTACTGTTGGATCCTATTGACTAGTATTTTGGTGAGAATTTTTGCATCCATGTTCATCAAGGATATTGGTCTGTAATTCTCCTTTTTGATGGGGTCTTTGGTTTTGGGATCAAGGTAATGGTGGCCTCATAAAACGAGTTTGGAAGTTTTCCTTCCATTTCTATTTTTTGGAACAATTTCAGAAGAATAGGTATTAATTCTTTAAATGTTTGGTAGAATTCCCCTGGGAAGACATCTGGCCCTGGGCTTTTGTTTTTTGGGAGATTTTTGATGACCGCTTCAATTTCCTTAGTGGTTATAGGTCTGTTCAGGTTTTCTATTTCTTCCTGGTTCAGTTTTGGTAGTTGATACATCTCTAGGAATGCATCCATTTCTTCCATGTTATCTAATTTGCTGGCATATAGTTGCTCATGATATGTTGTTATAATTGTATTTCTTTGGTGTTGTGATCTCTCCTCTTTCATTCATGATTTTGTTAATTTGGGTCATTTCTCTTTTCTTTTTGATAAGTCTGGCCAGGGGTTTATCAATCTTGTTAATTCTTTCAAAGAACCAGCTCCTAGTTTTGTTGATCTGTTCTACTGTTCTTTTGGTTTCTATTTCATTGATTTCTGCTCTGATCTTTATTATTTCTCTTCTGCTGGGTTTAGGCTTTATTTGCTGTTTTTTCTCTAGCTCCTTTAGGTCTAGGGTTAGGTTGTGTATTTGAGACCTTTCTTGTTTCTTGAGAAAGGCTTGTATTGCTATATACTTTCCTCTTAGGACTGCCTTTGCTGCATCCCAAAGATTTTGAACAGTTGTGTTTTCATTTTCATTGGTTTCCTTGAATTTTTTTAATTCTTCTTTAATTTCCTGGTTGACCCATTCATTCTTTAGTAGGATGCTCTTTAGCCTCCATGTGTTTGAGTTCTTTCCAACTTTCCTCTTGTGATTGAGTTCTAGTTTCAAAGCATTGTGGTCTGAAAATATGCAGGGAGTAATCCCAATCTTTTGGTACCGGTTGAGACCTGATTTGTGACCTAGGACGTGATCTATTCTGGAGAATATTCCATGGGCACTAGAGAAGAATGTGTATTCCTTTGCTTTGGGATGGAATGTTCTGAATATGTCTGTGAAGTCCATTTGGTCCAGTGTGTCATTTAAAGTCTTTATTTCCTTGTTGATCTTTTGCTTAGATGATCTGTCCATTTCAGTGAGGGGGGTGTTAAAGTCCCCCACTATTATTGTATTGTTGTCAATGTGTTTCTTTGCTTTTGTTATCAATTGCTTTATATAATTGGCTGCTCCCATGTTAGGGGCATAGATATTTACAATTGTTAGATCTTCTTGTTGGATAGACCCTTTAAGTAGGATATAGGGTCCTTCCTCATCTCTTATTACAGTCTTTGGTTTAAAATCTAATTTGTTTGATATAAGGTTTGCCACCCCAGCTTTCTTTTGGTGTCCATTAGCATGGTAAATGGTTTTCCACCCCCTCACTTTCAATCTGGGGGTGTCTTTGGGTCTAAAATGAGTCTCTTGCAGACAGCATATTGATGGGTCTTGTTTTTTAATCCAATCTGATAGCCTGTGTCTTTTGATTGGGGCATTTAGCCCATTTACATTCAGGGTAACTATTGAAAGATATGAATTTAGTGCCATTGTATTGCCTGTAAGGTGACTGTTACTGTATATTGTCTGTGTTCCTTTCTGGTCTGTGTTGCTTTTAGGCTCTCTCTTTGCTTAGAGGACCCCTTTCAATATTTCTTGGAGGGCTGGTTTCATGTTTGCAAATTCCTTTAGTTTTTGTTTGTCCTGGAAGCTTTTTATCTCTCCTATTTTCAATGACAGCCTAGCTGGATATAGTATTCTTGGCTACATAGTTTTCTCGTTTAGTGCTCTGAATATATCATGCCAGTCCTTTCTGGCCTGCCAGGTCTCTGTGGATAGGTCTGTTGCCAATCTAATGTTTCTACCATTGTGGGTTACATATCTCTTCTCCCGAGCTTCTTTCAGGATTTTCTCTTTGTCTCTGAGACTCGTAAGTTTTACTATTAGATGTCGAGGTGTTGACCTATTTTCATTGATTTTGAGAGGGATTCTCTGTGCCTCCTGGATTTTGATGCCTGTTTCCTTCCCCAAATTAGGGAAGTTCTCTGCTATAATTTGCTCCAATATACCTCCTGCCCCTCTCTCTCTCTTCCTTCTTCTTCTGGGATCCCAATTATTCTAATGTTGTTTCATCTTATGGTATTGCTTATCTCTCGAATTCTGCCCTCATGATCCAGTAGTTGTTTATCTCTTTTTCTCAGCTTCTTTATTTTCCATCGTTTGGTCTTCTGTATCACTGATTCTCTCTTCTGCCTCATTTATCCTAGCAGTTAGCGCCCCCATTTTTTATTGCATCTCATTAATAGCCTTTTTTATTTCGACTTGGTTAGATTTTAGTTCTTTTATCTCTCCAGAAAGGGTTTCTCTGATAACTTCCATGCTTTCTTCAAGCCCGGCTAGTATCTTTAAAATCATGATTCTGAACTCTAGGTCCGACATCATACTAATGTCCGTATTGAGTAGGTCCCTGGCAGTTGGTACTACCTCTTCTTGTTCTTTTTGTTGAGGTGATTTTTTTCCATCTTGTCATTTTGTCCAGAGGAGAACAGATGAATGAGAGAACAAAATGCTGACAGGGTAACAATGTCCCCAGGAAAATATACTCTAAACAAATCAGAAAAGATCTGAAACCGGGGGAAAAGAAAGGGAAGGAAAGGAAAAAGAAAAAGATAAAAACGAACAAAACAAAACAAAAAAAAACAGAATATGATCAGGCTGGTGCATAGATCAGTGCCACACACTAGATTTTGGGTGTATGTTTGGTCTGTTAGAAGAAAGTGCCTCCCAAAATTTTAAAGAAAGGAAAACTTATATATGTACAAAAATAAGGGTTGATACGATGAAGGGATGGAATATGACTGTAAAGATGAAAATTATAAAAAATTTATAAAAGGAATTGATAAGATAATAAGTTGTTTGAAAAAAGAAAGAAGAGGATTTAAAAAAAAGAAAAAAAAAACAGAGAGAATGTGATCAGACAGGAGACTAGAACAAAGCCATACACTAGAGATTTAGGGTATATTTTGATCTGTTAGAAGAAACTGTATCTCAAAATTTTAAAGAGAGAACAATTTATATATATATGCCAAAAATAAGGGTAACTACTATGAAGGGATAGAATATGACTCTAAAAATGAAAAATAAAAATGTTTTTTAAAAAAGGGATTGATAAGATGTCGGTTTAAAGGGGGAAAAAAGAAAAATTCAAAAAAAAAAGTTAAAAAATTAACTTTGAAAGACTAAAGAATCATGGTTTAAAAAGCCATGAATTCTGTGTGCAGTATTCCCCTAGTGCTGGAGTTCTCCCGTTCTCCTTGATCGGTAAACTTGGTCTTGGCTGGCTGTTCGTGCTGATCTTCTGGTGGAGGGGCCTGTTGCCGTGGTTCCCAAATGTCTTTGCCGGAGGCGGAATTGCCCCGCCCTGGCCGGGTCTGGGCTAAGTAATCCGCTCGGGTTTGCTCTCGGGAGCTTTTGTTCTCTGCAAACTTTCCATACAGCTTTGGGGGACGAGAGTGAAAATGGCGGCCTCCCAGTCTCCGCCCCGGAGGACCAGAGAACTCGGGGCCCCGCCCCTCAGTGCGCCCCCAGAGAAAAGCAGTCACTCCCGTGTCCCCGGTCTCCGGCCGCACTCCGTGCTCACCCGGCCTGTGACCGAGCGGTTCTATCTCTGGCTCCCGACCCCGTGTGGAGTCTCCAAACCCAGCAGATCCCTGCGGTGTGCTCCCGCGCCGCTCCTCCCGGAGGAGGAAGGGGAGTCTCCCCGGCTCTGCCGCTTGTTGGGTCCCTGCTGGAGGCGCAGTGGCCCGACTGGGCCGCGGATCACAGTTTATGGCCACCCCGAGCTGAGAGCCCGCGCCTCGGCTCCGTCTCTGCAGCCGGCTTCCCCGCTCCGATCCCTGGGAGCTCTGCCGCACTCAGGCACCCCCGGTCTTTCTGTGCCCCCCCCCCAGGGTCCTAAGACCACACTATCCCGCGAGGTTTCTACCCCCCGCTTAGCCACTGGAGCGACGTCCCTCAGCGGAGCCAACTTCTAAAAAGTTCCAATTTCATGCTCCGCAGCTCTATCACTTGCCGCTAGCGGCCGATGGAGGCCCCCTCCCCCGTCGTCTATCCTCCCGAATACCGCCTGGGATTCACTTCTCTGCGCGTCCTACTTTCCAGAAAGTGGTCGCTTTTCTTTTCAGAGAGTTATTTCTATTCTTTTCTTTGATCTCCTGTTGAGTTCGTAGGTGTTCAGAATGGTTTGATCCCTATTCAGCTGAATTCCTGAGACCAGACGAAATCCAGGTCTCCTACTCCTCTGCCATCTTGCTCCACCGCCCCCCCCCCCCCCCCCCCCCCCCCCCCCCCGCCAAGTGGAGTCTTCTGGACAGCGTATATTTCTCCCACCAATGATGTGTGATAATCCACAGAGTATTGCCAACCAGGGAAGCTCATCCAGGTCTTAGTGTTCAAAAGTTTTATTAGGAGTTGGTGACTTAGACACAGTTGACCCACCTGCATGGCTAACTATAGTCTCCAGTCCCTCCAGAGGTTAGGCTGATCCCATGTGGCCCAAAGCCTTGACCATAAATCACATTGTTAGCGTAGACTCTCTGACATGGCCAAGGACCCCAGATAAACAAAGACCTTTTTATCAGTCAGGACATTCCCGAGGCTTAGAGGTTACCTCTTAGGAGCTGGGGGCACAGGACCAAACCTTTCTTTGGGCAGGGTTAATCCTTTAATGCACCTTACCAAAGAGAAATGAAAACTTATGTCCACACAAAAACTCGTACACAGATGCTCACAGGAGCATTATTTCATAATAGCCAAAAAGTGGAACCAAGTCAAATGTCCATCAGGTGATGAATGGATAAACAAATGTGGTATATCCATACAACGGAACAGTATTTGGCCACATTTTTAGAAGAATGAAATTCTGACACATGCTACAACATGGTTGGACCTTGAGAACATGCTAAGTGAAAAAAAAACAGACTAAAATGCCACATGTTGTATGGTTCCTCCTATATGAAATGTCCAGAATAGGCACATCTACAGAAACACAAAGTTAGATTAGTAGTGGTTGCTTGGGGCTGGGATTGGAAACAGCAAGTGACTACAGGTAGACATGAGATTTCTTTTTTGGAATGATGAAAAGGTACTAGAATTATGTAGTGGTGATGGTTGCAAAACTCTGTAAACATACTAAAACCATTGAAATGTATACTTAAAATTGACTTTTATGGCACATAAACTATATCTCAATAAAGCTGTTATTTTAATGGGCATCGTAATACTTCCTCTGTCACCTTAAGTGGTTACAGTAGAAATAAATGACATGTATATAAAAGCATTTTGTTTAATAGAATGTTCCAACTATATGTTTTTGGAAAAAAGTAAATAGGTATTTGATTGGCACCAAAACTTGGTTGGCGTTTCTCCTTTACCACCAAAATATACAGACCTTCAGCTATAAATATCATAGAATGACCTTTTTTTGTGACTGGATGGATTTTATGGCAGTTTCCCAAGGGCATTCCAATTTTCATCTAAGTACACAATTTTTATTCATGTATTCTTTTATTTTGAGTAATTTATAGTTCTGTCTCTACATATGTCTATAAATTTGAACTGACATTTCAGGTTTTTAGCTTCCTTTTTTTTAGGATTTTATTCATTTATTTGACAGAGAGAGACACACAGCGAGAGAGGGAACACAAGCAGGGGGAGTGGGGGAGAGAGAAGCAGGCTTCCCTCGGAGCAGGGAGCCCGATGCGGGGCTCGATCCCAGGACCCTGGGATCATGACCTGAGCCAAAGGCAGACACTTAATGACTGAGGCACCCAGGCGCCCCTTTTTGGCTTCCTTTTTTAAAGATTTTATTTATTTGAGAGAAAGAGAGAGCATGAGCAGAGGGAGGAGGCAGTGGGAGAGGAAAGGGACTCCCCCACTGAGCAGGGAGACCAACGTGAGGCTCGATCCCAGGACCCTGGGATCATGACCTGAGCTGAAGGCAGACGCTTAACTGACTGAGCCACCCAGGTGCCCCTAGCTTCCTATCAGTAATAGTTTTATGTCACACATCCATCCCCTTGAATAGGAGACAGTCCTTTTGCTTTCTCTTCCCATATTTTTATCAGTTACTAAACAATGAAAGAGCACTATACCCAACACTTTTAATCTTTTGCTAAAGAATGCCTTTTGCTTTGATACGTTCTCTAAATGACTGGCTAGTTTCTTAGCCAAGTGATAACAAAATGTGCCCAAATAAAAGTACATTTTTGGCTTTCGTTATCATTTTCATGAAGTTTTTCAAATACATGGACATTTTAAGGATACAGATTTCAGTGTAAGGTAACAAATTTTTCCAGTAGAGCTGTCCAAAGCTGGGGTGGGCTGTCTCAGGAATGCAGTTTAAGTGGCTAGATTATCACTTACTTGAAAAGTGGAAGGAGTTGGGGGGGGTGGGGCAGTGGAGGTAGAACATCAAGTACTCTAGAGGGAAGGACAAGCCATAATAAATGTGGAGCTGGATAAGATGATCTTAGAATTCTCTTTCATCTCTGGGATTCTTTGTCCTGTAAAATTAGCCGAAATGGAATCTCCCCATTAAAGCTTTGATGGATGGGGCGCCTGGGTGGCTCAGTCGTTAAGCGTCTGCCTTCGGCTCAGGTCATGATCCCAGGGTCCTGGGATCGAGCCCCGCATTGGGCTCCCCGCTCCGTGGGAAGCCTGCTTCTCCCTCCCCCACTCCCCCTGCTTGTGTTCCCTCTCACTGTGTCTCTCTCTGTCAAATAAATAAATAAAATCTTTAAAAAAAAAAAAAAAAAGCTTTGATGGTTACCAGTATTATCTTAGGTGTTGAATTTCTCCATCTATTATAAGGACACTTGTCAGGGTTTGCATTTTTTTAGTCTTTATTCGTGCCCAAGGTCATTCCCTATTTGTAGTTATCAAAAACCCAACATACAGGTAATTGAGCAGTCTGCCGCCCAGATGCAGGCTTCCAAAAGAGTTGAGACTTGACTTTCACCATGGGAATTCCCACTATTTTTAGAAACAAATCCTCCATTGCTTTCTCTCCCTCCTCTGTGTAAGCATATACATGCACCCAAGCATTTAAAATCTTTGGAAGGAAAGCTGTAGCACTGTAACCAGAACACACGGTAATTGAGACTAAGTGAAGCTCAAGAGTACAGCAGTCCCGGGCTGGCTTCTTCCTACTCTGCCACTCTATAAATGCACCCTCAGTGCATGCTACTTAACAAAGGTGTTGCATCTATGAATGGCAGAGTGTTATAAAGTTAATCTCAGGTTGTCTGTAGCCCTAGTTTCCCATAGAACTTTCTGCAGTGATGGAAATTTGTGCTGTCCAGTATGGTTGGAATGTGGCTAGTGTGACTAAGGAATTGAATTTTTAATTGTATATAATTTTAATTAATTTAAGTTTAAATAGCTAATTTTGGCTAGTTGGCTTCCATGTTGGACAGCACCCCTCTGTAAGAACAATTTCAGGAAGTTAGGCTACTTAGATATTGGAGAGCCTGTGGCCTTTTTAGAACCAGTAGATGCTCTGGCAATAATACTGACTTTGTTTTTTCTTTTGTTTATTTAGAAGCGTTTCTTTCTTTTTTTTTTTTTTTTTAAGAAGCATTTCTTGAGCACCTGCTTGTTCAAAAGTTGATGGCAATGCAAAAATGAATGGCACAGCTTCTGTCTTTAAGAGCTCTGGCCAGGGATTTGACATTTACTATACTGTAGGTACGGTGTGGAAAGTACCATTATAGAAGCACATAATAAGGTGATGTGCGGGACACAGAGAAGGTACAGCATGACTCTTCAGAGGGCTCAAGGAAGACTTCTCAGAAAAACTTAGCGCTTGAGCGAAAACCTGAAGGAGGAGTTTGAACTTTTTTTTTTTTCCTCTCTTCTTTCGGTTTTCTATAAAGCAAATTTCCTGGGTTTACCTGTAAAGCATCTGCCATGGTCAGTTTAGGACCAGCTCTCTCCGTGCCTTTCCTTTGCTTCCTGTGAGCTCTCAGTTGAAGCCCAGGGATATAGGGTGTCCCTTTCCGTGCCCCAGCCCTGCTGCCTTAACACACCTTCTCTTCCTACAGTGCTCTGTGAAAAGCTGCATCACTGCCTTCCACGTCACCTGCGCCTTTGAGCACAACCTGGAGATGAAGACCATCCTAGACGAGGGGGACGAAGTGAAGTTCAAGTCATACTGCCTCAAGCACAGCCAAAATAGGCAGAAACTCGGGGAGGCCGAGTACCCCCTACACAGGGCTGCAGAGCAGAGCCAGGCCAAAAGTGAGAAAACCAGCCTGCGGGCACAGAAGCTTCGGGAGCTGGAGGAGGAGTTCTATTCCCTGGTCCGTGTGGAAGATGTGGCCGCAGAGCTGGGGCTGCCCACACTGGCCGTGGACTTTATCTATAACTACTGGAAACTGAAGCGGAAAAGTAACTTCAATAAGCCGTTATTTCCTCCGAAGCAGGAGGAGGAAAACGGCCTGGTGCAGCCAAAAGAGGAGAGTATTCACACTCGCATGAGAATGTTTATGCATCTACGGCAAGACCTAGAGAGGGTAAGGTGATCAGCTGTGGCTACTGTTTAGGTCTCGGTCTGCATAGAAATGGAGGCCCTGCTTCCAGTTAGTTGTTTTCTAAAGGTCAACTCATTTATAGTGTGGGCTTCTGTGTCCTTGCTTATCTTCTGATGGCACAGTGGCCCCAAACATTAGACTCTGTTTAAACTTTTGACAGGCACTTTCAAGGGAATTAGAGAACCCTCACTTATATGCTGTATGAAGCTTAAATCTGAAATAAATTCTCATTTGGTTTACTTTTTATTCACTGTTGAGCCTAAATTGGCTCAGCTATATTTTACTGACACATGAGACTATGGACTGAAGAGAGAATGAATTTTGTTGAGGGAAGAACTAGATCAGAGTTTCTCAGGCTCAGCACTACCGACATTCTGGCTGGATAGTTCTTTGCTGTAGGGGACTGTCCTTTGTTGTGGGGGATACTGTAAGATGTTAGCAGCATCCCTGGCCTCTACCTGCCCCCAACAAATACCTGCCCAACATACCCAGCTGTGACAACCAAAAATGATTCCACATTACCAAAATGCCTCTTGGGGGGTCAAAATCGCCTCTGGTTGTTACTCTACACCAGATAATTCCATTTAACTCACTTATTCAAAGATAAGTTAGGCCCTGTGTTTACCCTAGAGAATTTTATAATCAAGTATAATTATAGAGATGGCTTGTTTTTCTCTCTGCTACCAGAATTTGGAAGGGAATGGATTTGGCTCACTTTGTAAAATTGAACTCACACATCTATAGCACTTACTATGTGACAACGCTGTTCTAAGCTTTTCATAAATATTAACTCATGTAATCCCAACATGCCAGTGAAGAAAGTACTATTGTTAGCCCTATTTACAGATGAATGAACTGGGGCCCAGAAGGGTGGGGTGATTTGTCTAGGTAGGGCAAGGAGTACTGGAGCGTGAGGGTTGCCCCCTTGTGACTGGAGATTTGGCCGAGCTGGAGGTGTAAGCAAAAAAACCACTTTCAGTCCTCCCAGCAGACTTTTATCCTGCCGGTCCAGCACTGCTTAGAAAATTGTACCGGACCCGGCAGCACCCTTGTTTCATTCAGGGATCTGAAGGGAAGGCTGAAATGTTCAGTCCTCACCCCGTCTTCCCAGCTCGGCTGTGCGGGTAAACACTGGGCCCATCCCATCACAGGGGCAGGAGGTTCCACGAGGCGGCTCAGGAGCGTCTCGCTTGTGCTGCTGATTGATGTGGGGACCGTGACCCCCTGACTGCCGTGCTACGTGAATTCCTGTAGAGTGGCCCTGTCGCAGCTTCTGTGCTCGGTCTTCTCTCCTCAGCCACCCCCGTACCCCACTTGATTTTAGTTGTCTTCACTTTAGCTAAACAATTTATAATTGTCAGGTTTATGTAACATGACAAAAATCTCTGTTTGCTGCGGGTTGGGCTTTCAGGTCCGAAATCTGTGCTACATGATAAGCAGGCGAGAGAAGCTGAAACTATCACAGAACAAAATACAGGAACAGATCTTCGGTTTGCAAGTCCAGCTTATTAACCAGGAAATTGCTGCAGGTAACCTTATATTAAAGATGTCCTGATATAGACTCTGGTCACATCCTACTTTAACAATTTGAATTTTATGTCAATTGTTTTACCTAAAAATGTTTTAAAATTCTTGTCAAATATCTCATTTGCTCTAGTCCGACCCTGATAGGACGTGGCCCATTTCACTGTCAACTCATGAGGCAAAAAATCCCAAGGTGGGGTTGGGGGGCTTGCAGGTTTAGGGCAGATAATCTAGGTGTGAGACAGATACCAAGGGCCACTAGTTAAAGCCATGAAATTATTCTCTTAACCATCAGATTCATTTAGGAATCAGTAGGGTAGGATCTAACCCGAGTTTCCAGAAAACGTTTAATTCCAAGGTTACTCATCTTAACAGTAATTTGTTAAACCCTTAGCCAGTAGTTAGGAGATCTGGGTTCTGTCTCTTCTTTACTATTTTTCGAGTACCTACTGTGGACTAAGAACTGAGCTAGAGAGCAGAGCCATCAGCAAGCCGGAATCCCTGCCTGTAGGGTATTGCTGCCCACTTGGTGAGAGAGACAAGTGAGCGTAATTACAGTGCCCTAAGCATGGGGAGCTTGGCTGCAATGACAGTCGTGTTCGGTGACGTTTGTAACCTCCCTGTACCTCATTTAATACAGAGGTTGGTGGCAGAGCCTGGGCAACCAGGAGTCACTACGCAGGGTGCACAGAATCTAGCTCCAGCTAAGGACCAGCCATAGAGTAACAGAGACACGCAGAAATGAGGTGTCACATAGGCATCAAAGGCTCTGGGGTGTTTGTAAGTATCGTGGGTCACAGCAGAATGGTACAGCAGGGGGGAGCGGGGCTGCTCAGCCACAGAGGCACCAGGACAGACAAGACAAGGCAAACCAAAGGACAGCAGGGAGGGGCCCCCGCGTGCCAAGGAGATTGGCCCTGAGACCATGTGGCTTCTGATGGGTGGGGACCAGCCCTGTGACTGCTGTGTGCTGTCAGCAGGTGGCAGTCCCTGGCGGAGACAAGAGCTGGTAGTACTCACCACGCACCCTCAGGGAACACGTGCTGCCTAGGCACCTGCTGGCTGGCCTCTCGTGGGCCAAGGTCAAGTCCCTCTGCAAGGAGGAATTGTTCGGTAGTGCTTTTTTTTTTTCATTTCAGAGCACTCCCAGTAATAGAGAAAGGAAGATCTGTTCTAAATATGATCATAGGATGACATAACCAGGCAACTGATTGCCAGTACTCCCCGGGCCAAGCCCAGAGCAGGCCATGGGCAGGAATGTTGTGATTTTTCTCTGCTGGCCATGCCACTGCACAGCCTGCCCCACACCTCCGTGATGGCCATTCATCGTCAGGAAATTATTTTAGGTTCAGGACATAAAATACACGGGAACCACCCACTGCCATTTCTGCTGTCGCCAGGTTAAAGCACCTATCCACCTACTCCTTGCCCATCAGAGCCTATGCTATGTCCTCGAGGGTTGATATTTGACTTGCTCTAGGAAGGACAGAAGAGATTGGGGGTAGGGTCTGCAACTTCTCTTTAAGACACATCCTAAGTGTTGTACGGTACTCACACGTGCACACACAGACGGACACACAAATAGGGAGACCCTGTCCTAAACCACAGCTAGTAAGGTTCTTTTCAGAAATGGAGGGAGCAGAGCTGGGGATATAGGGGGTGGCACACTCGTCTTTGGGATCACTTTACAGACTGGGAGGGCAGAGGGGAGGAGGCCGAGAGCCACACGGTGAACGGTGGCATCGCTGAGTTTTCCACCTGTGGTACCCCCGCCCCACCTCTCGTCCGGCCTGCTCCAGCCTCGGTGCCACGATGCACACCCAGAGCGAAACCGGGGCTTGTCAGACATTTGCAGGAGCGGCTCGGTGAACCCACTGTGCTGCAGTAAGCACGTGCGCCGATCTTTAAATCGGGTGTTAACATCAAGCTTTCTTTCTGCTTTCAGGACTTCCTTCGACAAATGCACTAGAAAACTCACTGTTTTACCCACCACCAAGAATTACCTTAAAGCTCAAAATGCCCAAATCCGCTCCAGAAGACTGCCGAGACAGCCCCACAGAGCCTGAGCCCGGACCCCTGTCCTCTGCTAGCAGCACCCCTGTTCACAGCATAAGGAGCGCGCAGGTGCCTCAGGAGTCACTAGAAATGAGAACGAGACCGTACCTGCGACACCCACTAGAGAGCAAAAATAACCGTTTGCTGGCCAGTCTCGGCCACTCTAGGAGCGAAGCGAAGGATCCCAGTCCTGCTTGGAGTGCTCCATCTCCGGAGTTCTATCACGGGCAGTCGCTGGGGAAGCCTCTGGTCCTTCAGGCTGCCCTGCATGGACAGTCTTCCATGGGGAACGGGAAAAGTCAGCCTACCTCCAAGCTTGCCAAATCCAACGGCCTGGAGGGCAGCTGGTCTGGAGATGTCACCCAAAAAGACAGCTCGGGTGCGATGTTCTGTGACCAGGAGTCCATGCTCAGCTCCCACTTGGCCAGTCAGGGCACCTTTAGGAAATCTACCGTGGAACACTTTAGCAGGTCCTTCAAGGAGGCCACCAGCAGGTGGGTGAGGACCGCAGAGGACCTCCAGTGCTGTGCAAAGCCAACCAAGAATATTAACCCCAAGGAGCAGCTCTGGGGCAAGCAGCTTGTCAAGCGGTCTGCAGGGAGAGCTCCCTATCAGGAAAACGATGGGTATTGCCCAGATTTGGAGCTGAGTGATTCAGAGGCAGAAAGTGATGGGAATAAAGAGAAAGTCAGGGTAAGGAGAGTTAGCTCAGACAGGGAAAATCCTCCCCATGACTCTCGACGGGATTGCCACGGCAAAAGCAAGACACATCCCCTTTCCCACAGCTCGATGCAGAGGTGATCAGCAACCTCCAAGAATACGTTAATCTTTGCCTTTGCCCCATACATTGAGGGACACCTCCACACCAAAAGGATTCTAGCATATGTTAGGAGGAATTGTAGTGAAAAGAATAAAACGTTTCCACAGGAAATTGGCTTGCAGCTTTTGAAACACTTTCAAGTCTAGTTTTCACAAGCACATTATAAGAATTGCAGATTATCCGGAAGTTTTCCTTCCAGAGGCTGTCGAGAACGGCTGGGCCTAGAGTACTTGCTCAGTAAATACTTGGGGACAGCTCTCCAGTCACATCAACACATTGACGCACATACGTATTAAGAGTCCTTGCGTCCTTCATGGATTTGCAAGAGACCATGATTATCAGACACTAAAACTACTTATCTTTTGAAGCTACAGCGTGTGACTCCCAGAGCCCCTGTCTGTAGGCAGTTTCTAACTCCACTGGTACCTGGAAACCCGCTTCGGGGAGAGACCGGGAACCAACATCTCAGATACTGTCAGACTCACTACCCTCTTCCTTTGCTCTGCACAAGGTTGAGCTCTTTTCGCAGTACCTTACCAAGTCAATACTCCTAATGCTTCTGAGTGTCCAGTGCCTGTTCCTAGACTTGCTTGTTGGGGACGCACTTGTAACTACTTCACCCGTCTAACAAGCATAAAAGGCTAACTTGTGGATAGTGTTTACAAAGGTACAAAAAAAGTACTACTTCCAAGGAAAATGCTCTGATTCTTGCAACTTAGGCATTTGTGAAGGATCCCAGAGCCTTTCCCAAAGTGAGACCAATTCTGGGGGATTTGTACCAGGTCAGGGTTTTTGTGTTATTGTTTTCAAATCAGTTTGACTTAAATAAGTTTGGCTGACAGTTTTTGTATACCTGCTTTAATGTTTATAAAATTTTTATTGAGGTATAATTAAAATATAGTAAAATGCACAGAGGTTAAGTATTCTTACCTGCTTTAATTTTGAAACAGATTTTTATTGTCAAACAGAATTTGAAAGCATGTGTTTAACACATGGATATAATTTAGCTTTGTACCAACTTTGAATCCGAGGCAGTTTCCCAAACAAAAAGGCTGGAGCCATTTTTCAGAAGTTGCTTACACCCTGTTCCCAAACTATCAGCCTTGATTGATTTCTGGGAGGAAGAGAATAATTACATGTTGCGGGGGCGGGGGGGGGGGGATAAAACATGTCTGCTTCCCATTTAAAGAAGGGGGAAATGTTACAGTTTTTAAAATGTGAAGCCGACTATAGTTCTCTGCTCTCTTTTCTTCTTAGCCTTAAATTAATATTCTCTTTCTTCTAGTTTGGGAAAGTGTAGTGGGAGTTTTCAGACAAAAGAGGCCATTTTTAGATTTTTAACGTTACTTGCTGGTGAACCAACAGCCCCGCTGCGGTAGGCGCCGGGCAGCCTGGGGCTCCTCCGCTCTCCGCCCTCCGCCAACATGGGAAACACAGCCCTGCTCCTCTCCCCGCTTCTGTTCCTGCAGCCTTGTTCGTGGGTTCCGTGGCTTTTGCTTTGTTCCTCCTTTTTGGAAAACTTCTCTGCATTTTGCCTCCCCTTTGGCCACACCTTGACAATGTTTCTTCTATGCCTGTGTACGTGTGTGAACACGCCATAGCATGTGTGGTAGGCATCCCGTGTTCTGTTCCGATGGAAACAGCGATGAATTCTCCAAATGAGGGAGACCGTTTCCCGTCTGTATGCGCTAGGTTCCTGTGCTTTTTCCCTGAGTTCTGCTGGGGTGGATATGAATTTGACACCTTCCTGGGAATTAAATTACAATGGAGCTGTGTTCTAAACTCCTTCTGTTCAAGGCCAGTACCACAGCCTGTGTCCTTTCATGCCTTTTGGTTCTGAGTGAGTGCGAGGAAAAGCAAACATTGAAAAAGTGCTTCAGCCAAATTCCATATGTAATGCCATTGGGAGAGGATTGACTAAAATCATTTCAGTCAGGGAAATATAGTTGTAATATTTTTACAGGATTTTCCTAAGTAAATGAAGGAGCCTTCAGTTGTGTAAATTTCAATTGCCCCAAAATGTATTTGCTACATTTTGCTGTTGTTTGAAGTATTACCTCTTAACCTTCTTTTGTTAATTTTTTTTCATTTTGTCTTATATAGTCCAGTTTTCCAAGATAAACTCAGTCTTTTTTCAAATGTCACCTTTTTACCAATACTTTTTCATTAAATTATGAAAACTGGTAACTGCTGTCAGTGTGATCATTTCTTAATTTGGCATGTGGGTTTTAGAAAATCTTACATGTTCCTTTTATATTTAAAAAAATCTTACTCATTAAGCAACACAGATGGTGGGGGGAAAGGACAGAGCGGGGGAGGGGGAGGAGGAGGAATTGAATGTTTAGCAGCACAGATTCATGATTCATGTCAATACCGGGGACCAAAGAGAACTCTGGGGCCTTGGACTCTATCCCCAAATCAATGATTACAACAGGCTAATAAGACAAAACCTTAGGCTCATCATTTAAAATCACCCAGGAAATGGATCCTATCTAAAGTCACAAAGTCCAAAAGACTTAGATCGCGCATCACTTAAACATACGCTCTACAATATTCATTCTCTCTGGAGTCATGTGAGTGTGTGTGTTACTAGTAGCGGTACGGGTTTTGCAGTGTCGTGGGGGGACTCCAAGGGCATTATAAACATTTTCTCAAACATTTGTTTGAGAAATGTACTTACCAAAGGTCATTGGGTAAATCGGTAGTGAAGACAGTTAATAGCTTAGGTTGTTTTTCTCCCCCTTCCTCCCTTCTCCCTCTCTCTCTCTCTCCCCTTCTCTCTCTTCCTCCCTCTCCCCCTCTTTCCCCTCTCCCCCTCTCCCCCTCCCTCTCTCATTAATGGCTAACTCTTTTGATTCAGTACATTGTTAGCTAAGATGTTGGAGAACTGAAACTATAAATATACCCTGTTGTACCCAACAAAAGCTTTGGGTTTTTTTTTAAGATTTTATTTATTTGGAGGGAGGCGGTGCAGAGGGAGAAGCAGACTCCCCACGGAGCAGGGAGCCCGATGCGGGGCTCCATCCCAGGACCCCGGGATCATGACCTGAGCCGAAAGCAGACACTCAACGACTGAGCCCCCCAGGCGCCCCAAGCTTTGGGTTTATACCAATGTCTATATTGCCAGTGGGAGATAAAACCTTTGTCTTTGTGTTGAAGAAACAAATTCAGAGAATAAACCAGACAATGCATAGCCCTGGGTTTTTTTTTTTTTCCCCTCCTGGGCTTTACAATCCTCAGCATGTTTGCTGACCCTTAAGAATTGAGGAAAAACACTTGATAGGAGTAAAACCTTATCACTGAGTAACTTTCATGTATTTTCCAGAAATGTATCTTATTCATAATAAACACGTATTAGATTTTCACAGCATTAATTCAACTCTTAAAGTTTTATGGAAAGCAGCAACTGTGTGTTTTTTTTTTTTTACAAAATCACTTTTCCAGTTGATAAAGGCCTGCCCTGAGGCGCTCTCTCCTTCTCAGGAGCTCTGTAACCCTCAGCACTGTTTTTAAAGGCGGCTTCTGTGAATTCAGTTCGTGTTCCTGTGTTCCTTCGGGGATTGGAACTAATCGGATGGCCTGGAGCTGTGAGGATAGATGTCCTTGAAGTGAGTTGAGGTGGGGGCGGCTCCAGACCCAGACTGGTGTCCCCGGCCCTGTTCCGTCACTGATGAGTTCTTCCGCCTGAAGTTCCCTAAATCCGAATCGTCTAGATAACCTGTCCGAGCAGCGAGCATTTCTCCTCTGGTTAAGATGGGTTTGGGCGGACACCCCAAGCTCTCAATCTCCGTCCCCTCCCCTCACTGCGCTTCCTGCGCCACCTTATCGATTTGCTGGAACCCGGCTGGAAAGGGGGAGCTGGACTGGTGAAGCTGCACCCCTTACAGCGGGTGACCTCAGCGTGGAAACCACCTGCAGCCCCACCCTCCAGTCCGCATGAGCTTCGAGAGTATCGCTCCTGTAAATCACACAGGGACATGGGTCTCGTTTCCACAGGACAAGGAAACTTCGAGCTAAGAGTTGCTGACATTTTGAAAATTAGCACCTCGTTGACATAATCCCCTCCGCTTCAAGAGAGAAAGAAAAAAAAGAAAGAAAGACCCTCCGGCTTGGGCGGTTAGCCCTTCCGATCTTTGAGCTGCTTAAGGGAGAGCACGTTACACGGTTAACTCCGGCTTCACATCAGCCCGGGATAACAATGAGCAAGACCAAGCGGGGGCTGCCTGCGTCTTAGGGGCGGAATCCGTGCCAGTGTCCTTGTCCCCCCCCCCCGGCCACCCCGTCCTCAAAGATGGGCTGGGAAAGGGGCACCCGGGTGGCTCAGTCGTTAAGCGTGTGCCTTCGGCTCAGGTCGTGATCCCAGGGTCCTGGGATCGAGCCCCGCATCGGGCTCCCTGCTCCGCGGGAAGCCTGCTTCTCCCTCTCCCACTCCCCCTGCTTGTGTTCCCTCTCTCACTGTGTCTCTCTGTCAAATAAATAAATAAAATCTTTAAAAAAAAATTTTTTTTTAAATTTTTTTTAAAAAGATGGTCTGGGAAGTACACTGGCGAAGAGCTGGCTAAAGGGCGGTTTCAAGACAACTACTTAGGTCCCTTAAGGAAGCCAACCGAGACCAAAACCCTTGGTAGGACGGTCCCTGAAACTTGTTTGGGACCAGTCAAGCCTTCACATAGTAAGAATGGCAATATTCACCGAGCCCTTACTCTTGAGCCCTTTTACATGAACCACCTTCTATTTAGTTCTCGTGACAACCATATGAAGGTGACACACGAGCTCTGTGTGACGCATGTAAAAACGGGCCAGAGAGTTAAGACAGGTTATTCGAGGTTCCCCAGCTAGTACACAGTAGGACTGGGACTAGAACCCGTGAGGTCGCCTCTACACCTCTTACTCTTGGCCACTTTGCTTGACTCTATGCCCCAAGCCCCTTCTCTAAGTGTCCCTGCTCCGCTTCTCCCTGAAGAAAGCAACCCAAGTTAGGATTTAATCCCATGAGTTCTGTACCATTGATCCTTGCCACCCTGGACAGAGATGATAGGACCAGAATTCATCATCTGACACAAAGGCACACAGTTCAGAGGCTCCCGTCCAAAGAGCAAGAGAATTCACACCAATTGGGACGGGACGGGTCTCACAGGGGAGCGAGGACCTGGTGGACTTGCCTTCTGCAAAGCTGGTCCACCCTGTAACTAAGCGTGGTTGGCAAAACCGTGGCCCTCAAAGATGCCCACGGCCTCATCCCTAAGACCTGCGACTGTGTTACCTTGCATGGTAAAGGGACTTTGCAGATAAAACTAAGCTGAAGGACCTGAGATGGGGAGATTATCCCTGACGATCCAGGCGGGACCAACCAGTATAAACGCGAGGGTAATTATGAGAGCGAGGCGGCAGGATCCACAGCAGGCTCGGTAGCAGTAGGCGATGTGACAGAGGAAGCAAGGGGTTGCAGCGATGCTGAGAAAGGCCATGAGCCAAAGGATGCAGGTGGCCTCTAGAAACCAAGAAAGGAAAGGAAAGGGATTCTCTCCTAAGGTCCTAGCCCTGCCTACGCCATGATTTTAGACTTCTGACAAACAGAACTATAAGGGAATAAATCTGTGTTTGGTGTTTAAGCCACCAAATGGGTGCTAATTTGCAGCAGCAGAAATAGGAAACGAATATACTAGGCATAGAGCAACTGCTCCTCGCTCTTTCAGAGGCACATTCCGCCCTCCCAAAGGGCCCACCTGGACTGTGGCTGACCACTCTAGCTTGCACCCAGGCTTTCTCTCCTGGTGGACACACTTTCTGGAAATGGAAAATAAGTGGGGGTTTTTCCTATCAATAAGATCCTCCCCTGCAGAAATTTGTTTTCTATTTCCTGCCCCCCCCACCCCCGCCGTGCTTTTTCCAAGGGAGCCCTTTGGTACTTCTCAGCCAGCCGTGAGGTGGTCTTCCGTGGGTCTGATGGATCCACCGTGGCTGGATCCGGCACTGCCTGAGTAGTTGCCAGAGGCTTGGATGCCCCTGTTGTCTGAAAAACTGTTGGGAGGAAGTGGAAATAATTCTCCGAGTGTTACCCTAGTGGGGAGGTGAAAGAAGGCAGGTGGGGCTCATCATGATGAACGATGCTCTACTTACCAGAACCTCCTACAAGGAAATGGGTAGCTTGGAGAGTTAGAAAGTTCTTGAAGATCTCAGACAGCTGAGCGGAACTTGGGGATTAAAGAATGCAACTCGATGCCGCCTAGAAGAAACCCACTTCTAAATATAAAGACACAAATAAGCTAAAGCTAAGGGGATGGTAAAAGATACCATGCTAACACTAACCAATAGAAAGCCAGAGTGGTTCGGGGCGCCTGGGTGGCTCAGTGGTTAAGCGTCTGCCTTCGGCTCAGGTCATGATCCCGGGGTCCTGGCATCGAGTCCCGCCTCGTGCTCCCTGCTAAGCGGGGAGGCTGCTTCTCTCTCTGCTTCTCTCTCTGCCTCTCTCTCTCTCTCTCTCTCTCTCTCTGACTCTTATGAATAAATAAATAAAACATTAAAAAAAAAGAAAGCCAGAGTGGTTCTATCAATACCATACAAAGGCAAATTCATCAAGAGAACATAAAAAGCCTAGGTGTTTATGCACCTCATAACGCAGCTTCAAAATACATTAAGGAGAAAATGATAGAACTGCAAGGGAAAATGAATAAACCAACAACTATAGTTTGTCTATAATTAATAGAACAAGTACACAGAAAATCAGTAAGAACATAAGAGATTTGAGGAGCACCTGGGTGGCTCAGTCGTTAAGCGTCTGCCTTCGGCTCAGGTCATGATCCCAGGGTTCTGGGATCGAGCCCCGCATCGGGCTCCCTGCTCGGCGGGGAGTCTACTTGTCCCTCTCCCTCTCCCTTTGCCTCTCACCGCCTCGTGCTCTCGCTCTCTCTCACTCTCTCAAATAAATAAATAAAATCTTAAAAAAAAAGAACATAGAAGATTTGAACAAAACTATCAGCCATCCAGATTTCATTGACATTTGCCATTCCATCCCTCAAGAGCAGAATACACATCCTTTTCAAATGCAAATGAACGCTTACCAAGATAGGCCATTAAACAGGTCTTAATAAATTTAAAAAGATTCAAGTCAAAGTATGGTTCTCTGGCCACAATGGAGTGAAATTAGAAATCAGTAACAGAAACACCCCTGGAAAATGCAATCATTGGACACTAAACAAACTTCTAAATAACACACGAATCAAAGAACTGAAATAGGAAATTAAAAAGTAGTTTGAACCCAATTAAAAAGAAAACACATGTAATTTGTGGGATGGTACTAAAGCAGTACCTTGCGGAAATTTTATAGCACGAAATGCCTACTTTAGAAAAAAAGAGCCTCGTGCTCGCTTCGGCAGCGCGTACACTAAAATTAGAAAAAAAAGGGTCTAAGTCCGTGACTGTACCTTTCATCTTAAGAAAACTAAAAGAGGAAGAGGAAATGAAATCCAAAATAGAAGAAAGGGAGTAATGAAGGTCAGAGCTGAAATCAGTGAAACAGGAAAGAGAAAATCATTGAAACCAAAACCTGGATCTTTGAGAAGATAAGCAAAATAAAATTGATAAACCTCTAGTGAGACTGATCAGGAAAAAAGAAAAAGCCAATTAACCCATTTTAGGAATGAGAAAAATAACATTGCTACAGATTCTATAGATATTAAAAGGATAATAAGGGAATATTATTAACAAACTTATGCCAGTAAATTCAACAACAAAGACGAAATGGACACAGTCTCTCAAAGACACAAACTAACAGTGCACATTCTAGAAAAAAATAGATAACCTGAAACCTTTTTATTCTTAAATACATTAGAGTTAAAAGCTTTCTTATGAAGAAAACTCTGGGCCCAAATGATTTCACTGGCAAATTCTAACAGACATTTAAGGAACAAATAATACCAATTCTACACAAACTTCCCAAAAATTGAACAGCGGAGAATAGTTCTCAACTCATTCCATGAGGCCAGCATTACCCTGATACCAGACCCACATAGACGTAATAAGAAAACTACAGACCAATATCCTTCATAAGAGTAGATGCAAAAATTCTTAGAACTTCAACAAATTGAATCCAGTAACATATCAAAAAGATAATACATCAAGACGATCTTAGCTTGGGCTGCTTTAACAAACTATAGACTGGCTGGCTAGAACAACAGAAATTTATTTCTCACAATCTGGAAGCTGGAAAGTCCAAGATCAAGATGCCATCAGACTCCTGTCTGGTGAGGGCCCACTTCCTTCTCACTGTGTTCTCACATGGCCTTTCCTTGGTGCATACTCACAGAGAGAGAGAGAGAGAGAGAGAGAGAGATCTTTTCCTCTTATAAGGGCATGAACCCCATCATGAGGGTCCCACCCATGGCCTAATCTAAAGCTAATTATCTCCCAAAGACCCCACCTCCAGATACCATAACAATGGGGGCTAGGACTTCAACATATGAATCTGGGGGGACATAAACATTCAGTCCATAGCAATGACCAAGTGAGATTTATCCCAGAAGTGAAAGGTTGATTTAATATTCAAAAAACAACCAATATAATTCATCACATCTCAAAGATACACAAAAAGCATTTGACAAAATCCAGTATCTATTCCTGACAATAATGCTTAGCAAACTAAGAATAGAAGGGAACTTCCTGAAACAGATAAAAGATACCTATGAAAAACCTACGGCCAACATCATATTTAATGGTGAAAGACCTAATGCTTTCCCCCTAAGATCAGGAATAAGACAAGAATGTTACTGCCTCTCTTCAACATTATACTAGAATTTCTAGCCAGTACAATAAAGCAAGAAAAAGACACGAAAGGCATCCTGATTAGAAAGGAAGAAATATAACTCTCTTTGTTTTCAGATGACATGATTACCTGTATAGAAAATCAAACGGAATCTACCAAAAAAAAAAGCTACCAGAACTAATAAGTGAGTCTAGCAAGGCTGCAGGATAAAAGGTCAATTTACAAAAATCTATTGTATTTTATATACTAGCAAGGAACAAATTTTAAAAATAATACCATTTATGATAGTATCAAAAAATGTGAAATTCTTAGGCATAAATCTGACAAAAGATATGAAAGACCTGTACAATGGCATCAGTAAAACATTTCTGAGGGCGCCTGGGTGGCTCAGATGGTTAAGTGTCTGCCTTCGGCTCAGGTCATGATCCCAGGGTCCTGGGATCGAGTCCCACATCGGGCTCCCTGCTCCTTGGGAGCCTGCTTCTCCCTCTGCCTCTCTCTCTCTCTCTCTCTCTCTCTCTCTCGATCATGAATAAATAAATAAATAAATCTTTAAAAAAAATAAAACATTTCTGAGAGAGACAGAAGACCTAAATAAATGCAGAGATATACCATGTGCATGGATCAGAAGGCTCAATATTAAGATGTCAGTTATCTCCAAGTTGGTCAATGCAATTCCAATCAAAATCACACCAACTTCTTGGGGTGGGAATTGACAAACCGAATTTAAAATTCATATGAAAGTGCAAAGGATGGGGTGCCTGGGTGGCTCAGTCAGTTAAGCATCTGCCTTTGGCTCAGGTCATGATCCCAGGGTCCTGGGATCGAGCCCTGTGTCAGGCTCCCTGCTCGGCGGGGAGTCTGCTTCTCCCTCTCCCTCTGCCTGCTGCTCCCCCTGCTTGTTGTCTCTCTCCCTCTGTCAAATAAATAAATAAAATCTATAAAAAAAAAAAAAAGAAAGGGTAAAGGACCTAGGGTTGGCAAAAAACACTCAGAACAAAAGGAATGAAGCTAAAAGACTGACACTACCTTATTTCATTCTTGAAATGGTAATCAAAAAAGTGTGGTAACTGGTGTAGAGATAGACATTTAGATCAATGGAATAGAATGAATTCAGAGGTAGACCCACACATATACGCACAACTGATTTTCAACAAAAATTTCAGCAATTTAGTGAAGAGAAGATTGTCTTCAAAAATCCTCTTCCCTTGGGAAGCCTGGGTGGCTCAGTCAGTCAAGCATCTGCCTTTGGCTCGGGTCATGGTCCCAGGGTCCTGAGATCAAGTCCCTCATCGGGCTCCCTAGGAGCCTACTTCTTCCTCTGCCTGCCACTCTCCCTGCTTGTGCTCTCCCTCTCTACTCTCTCTGGCAAATAAATAAGTAAAATCTTTAAAAAAAAAATCCTCTTCCCAAAAAGGGTACTGGAACAGTCGGACATCCATATAATGAAAAATAGTAGACCTTGAGTGCCCCTAAAACAGAAATTCTTCTTATGTTTAACACAGGAGACTATGTTGGTTTCGTTTCCATATTTCAAGATTAATGGATGATAGCTTTAAAATTATTTAGATTGCAGCGGATCATGGAACTTCAATCTCTGGGCATGAGTTTGAGCCCCACATTGGGTGTAGAGATTACCTAAAAATAAAATAAAATAAAATAATCTTTATAAAATTATTTAGATTAGTAAAATTGTCAACGGCGGGTTATTGTCTAAACCAGCTGTAATCCCAATATCTATTGCTATCTCTTTCTCTCATGTTTGTCAAAATGGGTTTTCTGTATCTATACTTTCTTCCCTGTCCTTCAAGAAGGAACATAATTAGACTTTTACAGCAATAATTTCATATTTGTCTGAAGCTGGCTCCCTGTTAGCTTTTTGGTTTCTCTCCCTCTCTTTTGCACTGGGGAAACTTGAAAGATAAACTGATCAAAAAAACATTCAGTTGTTGTGTGCACACTCTAGAAATATCTAGCCCAAACTGCCAAAAAAGTCTAAAAGAATAAAAGAAAATGTGGGGCGCCTGGGTGGCTCAGTTGGTTAAGCGTCTGACTCTTGATTTTGGCTCAGGTCATGATCTCAGGGTCCTGGGATCGAGTCCTGCATCGGGTCTGTACTCAGCGGGGAGTCTGCTTCTCTCCCTCTCCCTCTGCTCCTCCCCCCAGCTTGTGTGCATGCTCGCTCTCTCTCTCATAGATAAATAAAATCTTTAAAAATAAAATAAAATAATTTTAAAATGTTATTAAATGATGTCTTTTTATGGACGCTGAAAAATGGATTTACCTAACAGCCTCTGTTACTCTAGTTGTGAGGAAGGAAGAAAAGAACTTAATCCCAAGATAAAGAAGGGCTTTCGATGAGATCAAGAGTCTTTAAAAATTAGTTTACCATTTAAAAATAATGTCAACACAGTATTTTGGTTTAGACAAAACCAGGGTTAAAAATTTCAACCTTCTAGAATTCCTACACTGGTTTTATGACTTAAATGAGTTACCATTGTTACCATTGCTTCCATTAATTCGTGTGTGTGTGTGTGTGTGTGTGTGTGTACAGTTGACCCTTGAACAATACAGGGGTTGGGGCACCGACCCCCCCACACACACACAAAAATCCACATATAACATGATTCCCCAAAACCATAACTACTAAGAACCTACTATTGACCAGAAGCCTTACTGATAACGAACAGTTGATTAACACATATTTTGCATGTTGTATGTATTACATACTATATTCTTAAAGCTGGAGAAAAGACAATGCTATTAAGAAAAATCATAAGAGAAAATACATTTACAGGGCGCCTGGGTGGCTCAGTCGTTAAGCGTCTGCCTTTGGCTCAGGTCATGATCCCAGGGTTCTGGGATCGAGTCCCACATCGGGCTCCCCGCTCAGCGGGAAGCCTGCTTCTCCCTCTCCCACTCCCCCTGCTTGTGTTCCTGCTCTCCCTGTCTCTCTCTGTCAAATAAATAAATAAAATCTTAAAAAAAAAAAGAAAAGAAATCCTTTAAAAAAAAAAAAAAGAAAAGAAAATACATTTACAGTCCTGTATTTATCAAAAAAAAAGTCCACGTATAAGTGGACCCGCACAGTTCAAATCCCTGTTGTTCAAGGGTGAAATATATATATTAACAATAAAATGAAATGATGATTTTTTAGAGTTTAATTTTATCAACGTCTTAAATTGCTACAAAGCACAAGGATTTAACACGTTAGCTAAAATTGAAATTTCTGGATCCTAACTTTAAGACCTTAGGTAAATGATTAAGGGTTTTTTTCCCCAAGTTTTTATTTAAACTCCAGTTAGTTGGAGTACCTGGGTGGCGCAGCTGGTTAAGCGTCAGATTTTTTTTTTAAGATTTTATTTATTTATTTGACCAAGAGAGCGGGAGAGCACAAGCGGGGAGGGGGGAGCAGGCAGAGGGAGAAGGAGAAGGAGAAGCAGGCTCCCCACTCAGCGGGGAACCCTCTTCAGGGCTCCATCCCAGGACCCTGGGATCATGACCTGAGCTGAAGGCAGACGCTTAACAGACTGAGCCACCCGGGTGCCCCTAAGCATCGGATTCTTGATTTTGGCTCAGGTCATGATCTCAGGGTCATGAGATCGAGCTCCAAGTCAGGCTCCATGCTCAACGCGGAGTCAGCTTAAGATTCTCTCTCCCTCTCCCTCTATCCCTCCCACTTGTACTCTCTTTCTCCCTCAAATAAATAAATAAATCTTTAAAAAATAAAATAAATAAATTCCAGTTATTTAACATACAGTATAATATTAGTCTCAAGTTTAGAACTTAGGGATTCAGCACTTCCATACACCACCTGGTGCCCATCACAACACGTGCCCTCCTTAATCGCCATCCCCTGTTTAAGCCATCCCCACCCACCTCCCCTCTGGGAACCATCAGTTTGATAAATGGTTAAGTTAATTGATAAGTAATGTTTGGATGCCTGGACAGTTTCTAAGTAAGAAGAAGATGCAAAACTCTAGTCACGGACCATAATTTTGTATTCTTATTTTCTAGAATGGCACTGTTCTTATGCATAAATTCAGGAAAAGTGCTGACAACTAACGGAATTCTAAAGCCCAAATTATCAAAGCTCTCAGAAACCCCTTAAACATTCATGGCCCAACAAACAAGCATACCTTGGTTTTTGGTTTTTTAAAGATTTTGTTTATTTATTTGAGAGAGAGAGCACGACTGGGGGACAGGAGGGGCAGAGGCAGAGGGAGAAGCAGATTTCCTGCTGAGCAGGGAGCCCAATGCAGGACTCAATCCCAGGACCCTGAGATCGTGACATGAGCCAAAGGCAGATGCTTAACCGACTGAGCCACCCAGGTGCCCAAGCATACCTTGTTTTTTTTGTTGTTTTGTTTTGTTTTTTTACAAACTGAAGGCTTGTGGCAACCCTGCATTGTATGTTTTTCCAACAGCATTATGCTTGCTTCATGTCTCTAAGCCACATTTTGGTCATTCTCGTAATACTCCAAATTTTTTCATTATTGTCATATTCGTTAGAGTGATCTGTGCTTAGTGACGCCGACTCACTGAAAGCTGAGATGATAATTAGCATGTGTTAGCAATTAAGCATTTTTAAATTAAGGCGTGTACATTCGTTCAAAGACAAGGCTATCGCACACTTCATAGACTACGGGCAGAATAAGCATCACTTTTACATGCACTGGGAAACCAAAACATTCATTTGACTCACTTTGTTGCAGTGGTCTGGAACCGAACCCGAACTATCTCCGAGGTAGGGCCAAGGTATTGCCTTGATGGCAACAAGATCTGTCCCCTCTGAGATCCACAGGGTATTTCCCAGCGAGTTAATAACGGGTTGCCCCCTGCATTTAGAAAGTGCATTTCCAATCCTAGGCTCCTAGCCTATTACAAGCTGATATGACTAATTACCGCAAGGGACTCACACCTCCAGCTTTATCACCAACAGGTCCAAGCTGCTGTTTTCAAAACACCCACCTGAGGGGCGCCTGGGTGGCTCAGTCGTTGAACTTCTGCCTTCAGCTCAGATCATGATCCCGGGGTCCTGGGATCGAGCCCCGCATCGGGCTCCCTGCTCGGCCGGAAGCCTGCTTCTCCCTCTCCCACTCCCTCTGCTTGTTTTCCCTCTCTCGCTGTGTCTCTCTCTGTCAAATAAATAAATAAATAAATAAATAAATAAAAATCTTAAAAAAAAAAACAAAACAAAACACCTGAGCAGCCTCTGCATGACTCAAACCGGAAGGTCTAGTTTTCTTCTCAAAACTGCCTTTGAGCCTCAATGGAAAAGACCTTATCAGGCACTGTTCGCAACTGACACAGCAATAAAACTCCAAGGCCCTGACACTTAAGTTCATGTTTCCCAACCTAAAAGATACACATCACTTTATCCTGACTACCGGATGGCCATTCCACTGGGACACTAAACTGGATTCTTAGGAACCTTCCAGAAGCCACCGGCTACAGAAGGGGACAGCTTCTGCCCCAAGGTTAATTTTCTGATTCTTCAGCAGCCTTTTCCTTCCCTTGACTCTATCTCTCATTATGCTATTATGGTATTTGACACTCCCCAGTCACCGACTAAAAGGCTTCTCAGTAGGGTCTCCCTGATCTTCACCCCGTGACTTTTGACCCTCCGTGATAGGTTTCCCTCAGACCAGAGCTCCTGCTCTAAATTTAACTGCTGACAAAAATTTCATCATTCTTCCTTTAAATGTACCTCTAAAGAAGGTTCATGTCCTTTTAGAGGCCCCTTCGGGTTCTGAAGCTTCACTTATGGCATCCATCCCAAACTCTGGTCACCTAACAAGTGACCTGATACTGACAGAATGCTTCTGCCGAGGTCATTATCAGCAAAAGCTAGCCCATCAGGAATGGGGACTAACATGTGGGCTTTGCCTTGGCTACAGTAGTTTGTTCTCGTCAGAGACACTGGTCTCAGGAACTGCTTAACCCCACTTCCGTTATCTGAGGAGACATTTCAAGGGACATATAGATTAGCTCATGCCAAATGACACGTACAATCCCAAAAGGGTCTTTGCCCCACTACAATACCATTGCCTATGTGGACACCAGACTTATATCCACTTGCTACATGTACACTTGTCCAGTATATTTGGGATGATTCTTAGAAACTTTCAGACTTTTGAGACTACCACCCCGCCTGTGGACCGTGTTTTCCTGTAAAGAAGAGGCAGATACGGGTGAATGTGGGTAACTCCCGGTAGGGAGGGCTGACTCTTAGGCACGCTCTGTGAGCCGGACTTCGCACCACAGTGAAAAGGTGGTCCAAAACCTGACTCTGACCTTATCAGATGCCAGAAGTGACACCGTTTCTACTCCAGGAGACCCGCCTCCCCAAAACCAGTTTACATTCATTAGCCAGAGTTGCCATGAGCAAACTCATGACCTTCGATTTCCTTTTGGCTAGCCAAGGGGGACTTTATGCTTCAGCAAACACTTCTTGCTGCACTTATATAAATACTGTGGGTCAAAAAGACCAATTTACTTTTTTTAAGCCCTTATTTATTTAAGTCATCTCTACACCCAATGTGGGGCTCGAACTCACCACCCGAAGTTCAAGAGTCGCACGCCCCTCTGACTGAGACGGCCAGGCTCCCCCAAGTCGAACAATTTTTCTGATCAGGCTAAAAGAAAAAGCCATCTGGTTCTCTACAAGAGACCAGCTGGGCTTTGGGACGTGTGTCCATGGCCTGAGTTTGGTCTGTCTCCAGGGTCTATTACAAGGACTAATCATCATCTTGTTTCTGGTAACCGCCTGCGGGGCCTTTGGCTGATGCATCCTGTCCAGAGTCTTAAATGCCACTGTGCAGCCCTTGTCACATCAGGGGATTTAACAACTCATCCTGCAAACCAAAGGAGCAGAAGAGACTAGCCCTAACCCTACTACAGATGGCTTTCTCCGAGCCACCTCCAGATCAGCAAAATCTTGGCAGTGGTGATGATCAGAATATATAGATTCGTGTCCTGGGGCCCGACTTCATCTGATCTTGGACAAAAGACGGGAGAGAGAAAGAAATGCAGCCCCCGACATCCGCGAGCTGGCCCGGAACTCACAGCAAGACCTTGGAGCTCTCCTGTTGAACATGAACAATTTCACAGATCACCAACATCAGACAAAAGCACTCTGTGTCCGTGATGCAGCAAGACAAAAATGAGACAAGTCCCCCAAATGACTAAACATCACCCTCTCCTAGCTCATATGAATGGGTGCTGCTTCTTTATCCATCACTCCATTCTCTTCGCCTTCTAGAAAAGAATGAAGATATCCAGTCATAGAACTATCCCACTTCCTGACAGCCTCCAATCCTTGGACTCACCCTAAAATCGCCTAATACAAAGCCAAGTCCTATAATAGGTTCTTTCTAACACCTTCTAAGCAAGACATCCCACGATTCCCCCCATGGTGGGAGTTCTCCCTTCTTGGGAGGAATCAATGAACCCAGATTTGTTGGACTGGAGGTGATCTTTGCACGAAGGGGTTTATATCATAATAAAAGATCCAAGACTTAGCCTGAGAGTTCATGATGTAGCAGGAGAGACAGACCAGCCGACACTTCTCAGTCAATGTGGTGAATATCGTAATAAAACATATAAGGGTGACAGGTCAGAGCGAAGGGGATCAGAGAGGCCTTCCTGGTGGACGGGACACTGGGCTGAGTCTTAGGTAGGAGTGAGCCCAGTGCGGAAGCAGGGGTTGGATTAGTGGGAGGAGTAAAGTGTTCTAGGCAGAAGGAGTAGCAAATTCAGATGCAAGAAACAGAAAGAGGACATGCCTAGACCATCACTGAGGTCAAGAAGGAACTGCTAGCAAGTTTGAGGGGCTTTATATGCTCTTGGGTACGATTAAATTATATATATATATTTTAAGATTTTATTTATTTACGTGACAGAGAGAGACACAGAGAGAGCAGGAACACAAGCAGGGGGGGCGGGAGAGGGAGAAGCAGGCTTCCCGCCGAGCGGGGAGCCTGATGCGGGGCTCGATCCCAGGACCCCGGGATCCTGACCTGAGCCGAAGGCAGACGCTTAACGACTGAGCCACCCAGGCGCCCGATTAAATTATATTTTATCAGGATTCTATAAGCACATACTGCGACCACAGTTGACAAATCGACATCATTTGCCTCCAGATGCTACAGAGGACACAGCATCACTTTTGTGGTATTGCCAAAACGACATGGCCCGAATTAGCCATGAGGAAAGCCCAAACAGTCCCAAACTAGGGAGCATTCTACATTTTGAACTCCAAAAATGTCAACGTCACGAAACAAAGGCTGAGGAGCTGTTCCAGATTAAAAGGAGAATAAGCACAGCTAAACACAAAGCTTCACCCTGGGGCGCCTGGGTGGCTCAGTTGGTTAAGCGACTGCCTTCGGCTCAGGTCATGATCCTGGAGTCCCGGGATCGAGTCCCGGGATCGAGTCCCGCATCGGGCTCCCTGCTCGGCGGGGAGTCTGCTTCTCCCTCTGATCCTCCCCCCATCTCATGTGCTTTCTCTCTCATTCTCTCTGTCTCTCCAATAAATAAATAAAATCTTTAAAAAAAAAAAAAAAAAAAAAAGCTTCACCCTGGATTGGATTTGGGGACAGGAACAAAGGTTTTGTTATAAGGGACATCCGTGGGGCAATCAATGAAATTCAGCTAGATAATATTATATCAGTGTCAATCAGCCGATCTTGATAATTGTGCTGTGGTTATAGAAGAGAATGTCCTTTTTTTTTTTTTCAGGACATGCATACCAGTCTTTAGAGGCAACAGAGTATCACGTCCGCACCTTACTCTCAAGCCATTCAAGAAAAATAAATATATTGGGGCGCCTGGCTGGCTCAGCCGGTAGAGCGTGGGACTCTTGATCTCGGGGTTGAGTTCGAGCCCCTTGTGGGGTATAGAGATTACTTTTAAAAAATAAATAAATAAATAAATATCAAGAAAAATATATATTTACATTTATATGTAAATGAGAAAGACAAAGCAACAGTAGACTGTTAACATTGGAAGAATCTAGGTAAAGGGTAATCAGGAATCCTTTATAGGATTTTTGCAACTCTTCTGTAACACTGACATTTTTTGAAAATAAAGCTACCTCCTCCCTACCACACACACACACACACACACACACACACACACACACACACAGAGCGAGCATGTAGTTGAACAGCCTCTATGTGTCAGCACCGTAGTGGGTCCTGCAAGAGCTGGGGGTGAATGAGATGCATCCCTGCCCTACGGGACTCACCATCTAGTGGGTCATTTTGGCAGCAGATCAAACGGGGTAAGACAAGCTCTCCAGGAAGCTGACAACAATCTGGGCAAGAAATGGGGACTTCTCACACAGTCTGTTGGTCGGACCATGGTCGCATTCCCAGGTTTGTGGAGAATAAAGTGATTGTTGGGTATGATTGGGTATGATTAATTTATATTTTATCAGGATTCTATAAGCACATACTGCGACCACAGTTAACACATCGACATCATTTGCCTCCAGATGCTACAGAGGACACAGTTTGGGGGAAGGGTCTGGGCTAGGATACAGTTTGGGGCATCGTCAGCATTAAGGAGGCAGAAGAAGCCACATGATGGGAAGAGGGCCCAACAGAACCCCAGAGAAACCTCTGGAGATCACAGTCCCGCTCTTTGCCCCACCCGCGAAAGTGTCCTCCAAGTTCTTATTTTTCTTTTTTAATTTTATTTTATTTATTTGGGGGGGTGGGGTAGGGGCAGAGGAAGAGGGAGAAGCGGACTCCACGCTGAGCAGGGAGCCCGACGCGGGGCTCGATCTCATCAACCCTGAGATCATGACCTGAGCTGAAACCAAGAGTCAAAGCTCAGCCGACTGCACCACCCAGGTGCCCCCACGTTCTTATTTCTCTACTGAAGGTTTGGCCTCTTTGCCAGATTTTTCCCAGCTTGACCTGCGACTTTGGGAGTCTCCTCACTTTGTAGACTCGTGTCTTCCCATCTGTAAATGGGGACATGGGAGAGCAGTTGTCTTAAACATCTCCCAGGGTGAAGGCAAAATGATTGAGACCGTAAGTGCCCATTACTCTAAGTTACTAAGCTGAAACTTTGAGCCCAGATTGCTCCAAACCTCGTGTCTTTGGAGCTTGATCTCTGGCCTTTCCTCCTTAGTGAATTCGAGAGAACTGGAATGCCACAGTGATTGTGATTTGAGTGTAGGTTTTAGGAGAGTGCAGATGGCCAGGAATGCGCCGCTAGATCGGGAGAGATCAATAATGAGATAGCACCGGGGCCCTGGCTGGCTCAGTCCGAAGAGCAGGCGACTCTTGATCTCAGGGGTCATGAGGTTGAGCCCCGTGTTGGGTGTGGAGCCTACGTTAAAAAAATTAAAAATGATAATGACGTAGCACTGACCTGGGATTCAACACATACAAGAAAATGCACAAATCTCAGGTGTCCCACCAGATGCCTTTGCACAGTACATACTTCTGTGCAACTCAAGCCTCCACCCAGATAGTCTCCATCACCCCAGAAAATTCCCTGGACCCCTTCACCGTTACTCCCCGGCTCCCATCCCCCAGCGGCAACCCCCATTCTGTTTACCTCCCTCCCCTCATTTTTTTTTAATGTCTTAAATTTGTAGGTTATTTGGAGAAAATATGGATGGTGAGATAGGCTCTTAAAGGAGAATGTGAAGCTGAGCGCTGCTTAGGATCCTTTATTCCATTTGATTTTTTCAAATCCAATCAATTAAAGCCTTTCCTCTTCCCCCACCAAAAAACGCTTCCCAAGAGCTGGCCTCCAGCCAGCAGTCTTTCTCCCACTAGGAAAAGGGTGGATTTGTTTAACCGCTTTGTTCTTTCCTTTTTAACCTGCTTGTGTTTAACCGGACCCTCGACCCCAACCTCTGTTAGGCATTTTAACAATTTCTCTTGTTTAAGTAAGAGGGAAACTTTAGCTCTCCGTCCAAACTCCGAGGCTCAGGTTCACTGGGCTCCAAGCCTCTTCCCCGCCCCCCGTCCCGGCTGGCCTGGTAGGATTCTTCCAGGAGCCACGGAGGAGGGGGCCAGCGTTGGGGGTTACAGTCCCCAGCCCGCACCTCCAGGCCGCTGCCACCCACCTGCCGAGCGGCCGCATCCCCCGCCCAGCCCTCCCGCGCTCCGGCCTGATCTTTGCGCCGCCTGGGAGGCACCCGCCCGGTGAGTGCCGGGCTCGGGCCCGCCTCTCCGCCCGCTCTCCGGGGAGGAAAGGTCTGGCCACAGCCGATCGAAAGTCGCTGGGGCCCGCTGGAAGGAGACCGCCCCCCGGCCCCCCCGCCCCTGCCCACCCGGGAATCCGGGCCCCCACCCCCAGCCCCGCGCGCGCGCCCCACTCGGCCAGGCCGGGGACGAGGCGGGCTCGACCTTCAGCTTCCCGGGGCCTCGCGGTCGCCCGAGGCTGCAGCGGCGCCACCGGAGCGTGCCGAGGCCCCTCCGCCGCACAGGTACCGCAGGGGCGGCTGCCCCGGCCAACGGGCTCCGTAGCCCGGGCAGGGAGGGACAGCGGCGGGTCCCCGGCTTGCACGCCGGAGGAGCGCCGGGTTAAAAGTCGCTATTGCAAAAGTCCCGCGTCTGATCCTGGGCCTTATCTCAGATCGATAACATGAAGGCCTTTGGAGCCTGTGCCAAATTTTAACAGCCAGCGAGGATTCCCAATGCTAGGACGCTGGCGTCAGGATTTAAGATTTGAGCTGTGTTTCTTAAAAAAAAAAAAAGTAATGTATCGACGGGAATATAAAACCAAAGATTGTTTTTCTTTTCGCCCCTGTCATGAATTCGCCCATCCGTGGGTGAGCCTACTCACTCCCAAGCAGAAAGGGAGAAGGATGACGATGCAGACAATTTGGGTCAGCATCTGGGCGGAGTCTGGGAAAGAGAGGAGGCTTTGGAAAGTTGCCTCATTTTCCTCTCCCACGGGGTTTCTTGGGTAATGTGCTCTTTTTTCCTTCTCTGTAATTTTTCTTTGTCTTCTCCCTGTTCGCTGGTCACACTCTGGCCTCAACTCCCAGCAGAGAATGTTCCTGCCTGTGGAGTTCAAGACTCCTTGCCAAACTGGCACGGTGCCTTCCCCGGGCGGCAAGAAATAGCCAAGGGGCTGTCAGTTCCTCCAGTGGCGCCCAGACCGTGATCTCTTCCTGGCCTTCCCTTGTGCCAAGTTGAAAATGGGTGTCAGGTCCCATTTAGTGTATTATCACCGATGACCATAGTTCTAAAAATGCACTTTGGAAAAATGCAGAGTAAGAAGGTTCTGGCCTTTGCACGGTGGGTTGGAGAAGGGAATCAGCACCATCAGGGGATGGGGGAGGGCAGTGGGAGCTGGTGACCTGCAGGCAGGGAGGGGCCACCAATGAGGGAGCTGCCCGCCCCCCCCCACCTTTGGGAGCTAGGGCGCAGGCATAAAGGGCGGCCTTCCCTCCCCTGAGCAGCCAGCTCTCCGAGGGTCACCGACAGATACCAAGGTAGGGATGTTGGGGTGTTATGGTTTTTTTCCTCTCTTGTTTAAAGATAGCTTGAAATCACGCCCTGGGAAGTCGATCGAAGGTGCCTCACGTTATGGACTATCTGCTCTTTCTTCATTTTCCTATATGTCTCTTCCTGCCACATTGCCTGTTCTGTTCTGATTGAGAGAACATGTTTTTCCAGTTCCGAGAGAAACGCAGTCTGTATTGGGATCTTACCAGGGCCTTAAGCCAGGTGTTTTGCTGAATTTGCTCCATGCGATTACATTTTTCTGTCATCTCTGCTACCTTCCAGAGAGCGCCCCGTTGACGATGTCTTCCATTAAGATCGAGTGTGTTTTGCGGGAGAACTGCCGGTGTGGGGAGTCTCCGGTGTGGGAGGAGGCGTCCAACTCGCTGCTCTTTGTAGATATTCCTGCAAAAAAGGTTTGCCGGTGGGATTCGCTCAGCAAGCGTGTGCAGCAAGTGACTGTGGGTAAGGATGAAGGCCCTGCTCTGCCCAGACAGGGGTGGGGGGATGGGGGAAGTTGTCGCCTGATGTGTCATTCCCCAGGGAGCTTCTTGTTGAAGGCTACTAGATGAGCTTTAAAACTTTTGGGTGGTCATGCCCTCTCTAGCCACACACTGTGTCCTCCCACTTGGACCCTGGAGTAAATTCTGGATGGTCAATACTTTCCTCTTCCGCTGTGGGTGAGGGGCAACAGTCCACATTTGGTGTTGCTGACAAGGCACTGTAGGGTCTTTTCCTTAACATCTTCAGATCACAGCTTTAAAAAAGTCGGAGACCCCATTTGTGGCACAGCAAAGTCTGTCTGCCTTGGGTCGGGCCAAGCCCTTAATTGGCAAAAGAAAGAGAAAAGAAAAGAGCAGGCATATCCCTTCTTTGAATGTAAAAAGAAGACTTACAAAGCATCAACCAGGACTATCTGTTGACTGTACAAAATAAGATTCATGACAAATTCCAAGGGCATTTGAACGTGATTCTGTTTCCAGAGGAGGGGTTTCTCATTCTATGGCCCAAGCCTAGGAGCTTGATTAGAGATAAGGAAGCTTCTTGTTTTGTGTTAATGGGAAGAGATGCCAGGAATTCCTGTGACCTTGGGACAGTCTCATCCCAGAACTGGCAACCTCAAACTTTTTTTTTTTAATGGGAGGGAGCAGCTCTTTAATCCACCCAGGGATTATGGGTGTGACTAGAGGCAAAGTGACTGGGACCAGTGGTCAGAGCTGGGGAGGGGGGGACCCCACTGCTTTCCCTAGTCTCTCTTTCCCAGCATGTACACATTAGAGGGATATTCCTACCCCTAATCTGCAACCACACCCAAAACATGGAAAGGGTTTATGGTATCAGTTAACTTAGGAAGTCACACAAGTGAGCTGACAGAAGTCTCCCGGCACAGGTCGGGATCCACAATGAGAATGTGACCCTCCCAACACTGTCCTGCACATTCCCTGGGCCCTTCAATGGCTGGAATCAACTTCTGAACAGGGCTTTGAGCTAAGAGCTGCTCCCAGAGTACCAGCGCCTTGCACTTACTGAATAGGTGCTTAGAAAATGTTTTCAAGGGGTGCCTGGGTGGCTCAGTCGGTTAAGCGACCGACTCTTGGTTTCAGCTCATGTCATGATCTCAGGGCCCCAGGAATCGAGCCCCGAGTTGGGCTCCGTGCTCAGCAGTGAGTCTGCTCTTCCCTCTCCCTCTGCTTCTCGTCCCCCACTCTCTCTCTCTCTCTCAAATAAATAAATAAAATCTTAAAGAAAAGAAAAAGAAAATGTTTTCAAAATAAATTCCTTTCTTTTTTGAAAGATTTTATTTATTTGTCAGAAAGAGAGAGAGAGTACGAGCACGAGCCGGGGGAGGGGGCACAGAGGGAGAGGGAGAAGCAGGTTCCCTGCTGAGCAAGGAGCCCAATGTGGGACTCCATCCCAGGACCCTGGGATCATGAGCTGAGACACCCGGGCGCCCCACAACTTTCAATTAAATACATGAAATAGGGCCCCTTAAAAAAGACAAGTCCTGGATCAGAGGGAGGGAGAGAAGTCGCAAAACCTAGTTGCCAGAACTAAACACGGTTTGTGTCTCTGAATTTCCTGGAGATCAGGTGAATCAAGCATCGCTTGCTCCATGACAGCTACTCCGGGGTCCCCCTGTTCTCCCCCACCCCAGTTAGGAACCCCCAGCCCTTTGAACTTGATGTGGCACCTGCCCCATTGTAGGGTAGCTGCAGCGATGTGACTTCTCTGCTGCTCCCACTAGACCAGAAGCTTCCAGAAGAGTTGGGTTTCATTCACCTTCTTATCTCTGCTGCGCAAGGATGCTGCTCAACGAATATACTTGGTTCTATAGCCTTCACCATTCAACAGAAGGGAGAGGGCACTCGCATTGTCAAAAGAGCTGGAATCCTCTTCGAGATGCCAGGTGGCGGGATGCCCGCGGGGTGCCGCTCGGCCACTGGGCTACTTACTCCCTCTGACAGCTGCTTTTGCTTCTGCAGATGCCCCCGTTAGCTCTGTGGCCCTTCGCCAGGGAGGAGGCTATGTCGCCACCGTTGGAACAAAGTTCTGTGCTTTGAACTGGGAAGATCAGTCCGCAGTAGCCCTGGCCACAGTAGATAAAGACAAGAAAAACAATCGGTTCAATGATGGGAAGGTGGATCCCGCTGGGAGATACTTTGCTGGTACGGTTTATCTCTAACCCCTATTGACAGAGCTTGGGAGAAAAGCAGGACTTAGGCTAAGTCTCGCAGTTGTCGTGGTAAAATGTTAACTCATAATGCGTCTTGGGTTCTTCTTTTATTATTACTTGAGTTTCTTTTCACTTAAAAAAAAAAAAAATCATCCCTGGGCGCCTGGGTGGCTCAGTCGTTGGGCGTCTGCCTTTGGCTCGGGCCCTGATCCCAGAGTCCTGGGATCGAGCCCCGCATCGGGCTCCCTGCTCGGCGGGGAGCCTGCTTCTCCCTCTCCCACTCCCCCCGCTTGTGTTCCCTCTCTCGCTGTCTCTGTCTCTGTCAAATAAATAAATAAAATCTTAAAAAAAAAAATTCCAGGGGGCTCCTGGCGGGCTCAGTGGGTAGAGCATGTGACTCTGGATCTTGGGGTCGTGAGTTCAGAGTCCCACGCTGGGGGTAGAGTTTACTTAACGCAAATGTAAAAATAAATAAATACATAAAATAAAGTTATTAAAAATGAACTGTTAAAAATAATTTTAAAATTTTTTTAAATCCCATGAGAAAAGCTTCAGAAATATTCCTTTCAATTTCTGTCTCTGGCAGAGACTAAAATGTGCGTGGTACTTTTGTAGTTTAAGTGAGCTCTATTTTTCTATTATTTTGTGTTTTTTTATTTTAAAGACTTTAAATTTTTCTTTTTTTAAAGATTGTATTATTTATTTGACACACACACACACACACACACACACACACACACACAGAGAGAGAGGGAGCACAAGCAGGGGGAGCGGCAGGCAGAGGGAGAAGCAGGCTCCCCCCTGAGCAGGGAGCCCGATGAGGGGCTCCATCCCAGGACCCTGGGATCATGACCTGAGCGGAAGGCAGACGCTTAACCCACTGAGCCACCCAGGCACCCCTAAAGGAATTTTACAATAGATGTTTTGTGGTAGTTGGTGATGTTTAAATTGGAAATAATTTCAAATTTATGGGGGGGAAAAGGTAAAAATAGTACGAACAACACCCATCTATCCTTTACCTAGATTCACCTGTTGTCAACATCTTGTCCCATTTGCTCGCTCTCTCTATATATAAACATACTTTTCTCCAGAATCATTTGGAAGTAAGTTGCATATATCACATGCCTTAATCCCGAAAAATACTTCCAAATACTTGGGAATTTCCCAAGAAAAAATGACATATTCTTGCATGACCATAGTATAGTTATCAACTTAAAGAAGTTTAACATTGTTACAGTTTTAGCTGATGTACTATCTCTACCCCAGTTTTGTCCATGAACCAAATGACGTCCTTTACAGCATTTTTCCCCTCCGGCACAGGATCCAGTCTAAGATTATGTATTGCATTTAGTTGACATGTCTCTTTAAACCTCTTTCGTCTGGAACAGAACCTAGCCTTTCTTGTTTTTTATGACACTGCCGTGTTTGAAGAATACAGTCCTGCACAACTCCCCCTGTTTTTAATAGAACATTCCTCAATGTTCCTCTTGTTTTTGTGTTTGTCAAATGTTTTCTTGTGATTACATTGATGCCGTACATTTGTCGCTAGAATACTGCAGAGGTGACGCTCTGTCTTTGTCCAAGTATCCCCCTGGATACTATGTCCCTCACGGGTGACGTTAGTTTTGATCACCTGGTTAAGGTCTTCTCAGATTTCTCTACTGCATAGTTACTATTTTTTCAAAGATTTTATTTATCTATTTTAGAGAGCGAGAGCAGAGGGGCAGAAGGGCAGAGGGGCAGGGAGAGGGACAAGCAGACTCCGCCCTGAGCATGAGCCCGTCGCAGGGCTCGATCTCACAACCCTGAGATCATGACCTGAGCCGAAAGCAAGAGTCGGAGGCTTAACCGACTGAGCCACCCAGGTGCCCCCATAGTTACTATTTATAATTGCAATTCATAAACATTTTGTGGGGTTTATTAGTTGTCTATTGCTGTGTAACAAATTACCCTGAAATTTAGTGGCTTAACGTAACAAACATTTTTTTTTTTAATCTCATATAGTTTCTGAAGGTTAAGAGTCTGGATGTGGCTTAGCCGGATGGTTCTAGTTCGAGGCTATATCATGAAGTTGCAGTCAAGCTGTTGGCAGAGGCTACAGCCTCAGAAAGGGCTGGAGTCTCTCAAAGGGCCTGGAGGATTCGTGTCCAAGCTCACTCACATGGGGTTGGCAGGAGGCTTCAGTTCCTTACCACATGGGCCTCTCCATGGGGCTGCTAGGGACATGGTTTCCCCAGGGTCAGGTATATACAAAGGGTGTGAATGACCCCTGGGAGGCAGGGGTCATTCGAAGCCATCTTGAAGGCTGGCTACAACATGGGGAGAGATGCCTTAAGACCAACCAAATATCCTGGTCCTCTTCAAAACATCTCCCTTGGGTTTTACATTTGTTGATGATTCTTGCTTGAGCCAGTGTTGACTGTGATGGTTGGAGAATGGCTTACGTCCAGCCTTCCGTGAATGTTAACTCTAGTTTCCAATTCAATAGTGCATTTCACATATGTTCTCATTTACTTCCCCTCATAACAAGTTAGCCAGAGTTGATCCCAAATCCCTGCTGTGTCCACCTCCCCACCCCTCCCCTTCACATTCGAAAACCTTGCTGCCGTGGCCCCGTCCGCTTTCAGCATGGAAGGTACGTGAGGTCTTGAGCAACTGGCTATGGCTTGTTTCCCGTCTTCCCAGGCTTTACACAACCATAGATCCAGTCCAGGACAGGTGGAAAGATTTAAGATGAGAATCCATTGGAAGCCCTTCTGCCACTAATTTCTGCAGTGTAAGGAAATATGATTGGGTACCCTACCTGCTGTTGAAACTGAGTTTCTCTCTCCTTACAGCTGTAGTTTACAGTTCTGTGGCACTTTGTGAGACAAAATAAAGGTGTCCTCGGAAGCCTGAGTCCTTAGCCTGGGGTCCCCAGTTCTTAACCTGTGCCCTGAGGAGACCCCTTAAAATCGTAGGTCATGCGCATCTGCCGGAAGCACCTGAGAACTTTTTTCTAGAGAGTTCATAGCTTTCACCAGGTGCTAGGAGGTGTCCCTGGACCAGAAAAGGGTAGAGTCATTGGATAGTCGGGATGGAGTCTCGAGGTGGTGGGTGGAATCCTGAAGGTGTCACCGCATCCAAGGTCTGACCTGTCTGTGTCCACTACTAGAAAGTGATGTATGAGCCAGGGCTCCAGCATGTCCTTTCCCACTGAGGTAGAACCCTTTCCAATCAGTGGGGACTTCACATTCATGTTCCAGGCATCTCTGTCTGTGAGGCAGACAGTGGGGAGGAATATTAGTGAAACAAACCCAACAGCCCCATAGCCGGAAACTGCTGCGTGAACATCCTTCTCCCCTGGGAGGGAGGATTTATCCTGTCTTGCTTGCTATTCAGGCTTCCTAACTTTTGTCCGTTTTCCTTTAACTCACTTTTATTTCACATGGAACTTGGTATACTAGATGAACGTCCCAATTTCTTCATTACAGTCAAATTCCGCTCTGTCCCCCAAGATCACACTCAAGTCTAAGTGTATATCCTATGTGCACTTGAGAAGAACGTGTACTCTGCTGCTGTTGAGTGGAGTGTTCGGTAAATGTCACTTAGATTGGTTGATGCTGTTCAGTTTATTTCTTTGCTGATTTTTCTATCTGCTTGTATCTATTACTGAGAGAGGGATGCTGACGTCTCCAACTGTAATTATGGATTTGTCTATTTCTCTTTTCAGTTCTGACTTTTGCTTTGTGTATTTTGAAGCTCCGTTGTTAAGCACATACAAATTTAGGACTGCTATGTCTCCTTAGTGAATTGACCATTTTCGAATACGTAGGACCCCTATGTATCCCTGATATTTTTCTTTGCTCTAAGTATATTTTGTCTGATGTTAACATAGCCCCTCCAGCTAATATTTTAATCAATATTTGCATGGTGTACTTTTCCCATCTCATTTTACATGATCTATATCATTATAGCTGAAGTGAGTTTCTTTTTTTATAGTGTATTATTATAATTGTTTTATTTGATTATTAGTTATAGTTATTAATCTCTTACTGTGTTTAATTTACAAATTAAACTTTATCACAGGTATGTATGTATGTATAAGAAAAAATATGGCATTTATAAGGTTTGGCTGTATCTGCAGTTTCAAGCATCCACTGGGGGTCTTGGAACATATTCCCGGTGGTTTAGGAGGGGACTACTCTATTCCCAACGCTGGAACAGACTGACAAACTTGGTTTGCACTAATGGAGTAGTGCTTACCCAGAGGACTCCGTCAGGATCACTGAGGGACATCCTAAGGACCAAATATGGCTTAACCCAACTCTCTAGAAGTACTGGCAAAGTAGGTATAAAGTAGAACCCAAATACTTAAATTTTTTAAAAATATCCGCAGATGACTTTAATGTAAGGATCACTGCAATGACTTGATGGCACTGACTAGTACAGCATCCCAAGAAAAATTATTGTATCACTATTCAAGGCAGTATTCCTATGGTGAGAATTCCAGTCACATAGGTAAATAAGCCAGGAAAGAAATTTCTGAGACAGCCAGCCATTCACTTTTATGCAAGTTTTATCATGTGAGTATCCTCTTATAATGCTTAGTCACAACATAATCTGAGCTGCCCGTCTAAGAATCTAGAGCCAGAGTGTTCAACAGAATGAAGTGAGTTTCTTATAGCCAGCAAAGAGTTGGATTTTTAAAAAGTTGATCTTAACAATATCTTAATTGATGTGCTTAGATTATTTACATTTAGTGTAATTATTGATACGCTCTGACTTAGATCTACCATTTTGTTATTTGTTTTCTCCTTTTCCTCTGTATTTTTTGTTCCTCTGTTTCGCCTTTTCTGCCTCCTTTTAGGTTGCGTGAACCTTCTTTTAGAATTCGATTGTAATTTATTTATGGTGATCTTTCATTGTAGCTCTCTGTATAGTTTTTCAAGGGCTTCTGAAGGGATTGCAAAATACACAGTTAACCTTTTGCAGTCTATCTAGAACCAAGATTTTACCACTTCAATTGATCATCGCTTCTTTATGCGATAGTTGGGTTTATATACATACATACAAATCCCGTCAGAAAATGTAATTTTTGCTTTTAACCATCAGAAATATTTTAAAGAACTGGGGCGCCTGACTGGCTCAATTGGTGGGCATGCGACTCTTGATCTCGGGGTTGCGAGTTCAAGCCCCATGTTGGGTATAGAGATTACTTAAAAATAAAAAATCTTAAAAAAAGAAAAACAAAATAAAATGTTTAACAAAATAGTATTTTCAAGAACTAAAGAGGAGAACAGCCTATTATATTTACTATTTCTGTTGCTCTTCCTTCATTCTGATGTTCCAAGCTGCCTTTTGGTATCATTTCCCTTCCCTTAAGCAATTCTGTTAGAGCAGATCTACTGGCTGTGAATTCTCCCAGTTTTACTTCATATGAGAAGATCTTTATTTCACCTTCATTCTTTTTTTTAAATCTTTTTTATTGTTATGTTAATCACCATACATTACATCATTAGTTTTGGATGTAGTGTTCCATGATTCATTGTTTGTGCATAACACCCAGTGCTCCACCCAGAATGCGCCCTCTTTAATACCCGTCACCGGGCTCACCCATCCCCCCACCCCCCTCCCCTCTAGAACCCTCAGTTTGTTTTTCAGAGTCTGTCGTCTCTCATGGTTCGTCTCCCCCTCCGATTTCTCCCCCCTTCATTCTTCCCCTCCTGCTATCTTCTTTTTTTTTTTCTTAACATATATTGCCTTATTTGTTTCAGAGGTACAGATCTGTGATTCAGCAGTCTTGCACAATTCGCAGCGCTCACCATAGCACATACCCTCCCCAATGTCTATCACCCAGCCACCCCATCCCTCCCACCCCCCACCACTCCAGCAACCCTCAGTTTGTTTCCTGAGATTAAGAATTCCTCATATCAGTGAGGTCATATGATACATGTCTTTCTCTGATTGACTTATTTCACCCAGCATAACACCCTCCAGTTCCATCCATGTCGTTGCAAATGGCAAGATCTCATTCCTTTTGATGGCTATTTCACCTTCATTCTTTTTTTTTAAAGATTTTATTTATTTATTTGAGAGAGAGAGCACATGAGAGGGGGGAAGGCCAGAGGGCGAAGCAGACTCCCTGCTGAGCAGGGAGCCTGATACGGGACTCGATCCCAGGACTCCAGGATCATGACCTGAACCGAAGGCAGTTGCTTAACCAACTGAGCCACCCAGGCGCCCCTCACCTTCATTCTTGAAAGATATTTTCACTGAATATAGAATTCTAGGCTGACACTTTTTTTCTTTCAGCAAATGAAAAATGTGTGCCTTCCAGGGCGCCTGGGTGTCTCAGTTGGTTAAGCGTCCGACTCTTGATCTCAGCTCAGGTCATGATCTCAGGGTCAAGAGTTCAAGCCCCCATGTTGGGCTCCACGCTGGGCAAGGAACCTACTTTAGAAAATGAAAAAGGAAAAAAAAAAAAAAAGCATCACTTCCTTCTGATCTCCATGGCTCCTCATGAAAAATCAACAGCCATTGAAATCATTATTCTTCTATATGTCATATGCCATTTTTCTTTCTTTCTTACAGATTTCTATTTGACTTTGGTTTTCAGAATTTTGATTATGATGTGTCTGGGTATAGATTTCTTTTTTTTTTTTAAAGATTTTATTTATTTATTCATGAGAGACAGAGACAGAGACAGAGAGAGGCAGAAGGAGAAGCAGGCTCCCAAGGAGCAGGGAGCCCGATGCGGGACCCGATCCCAGGAGTCTGGGATCATGACCTGAGCCGAAGGCAGACGCTTAACCATCTGAGCCACCCAGGCGCCCTGGGTATAGATTTCTTTGGGATTATCTCCTGTTTGGGCCTTGCTCAGCTTGAATCTGTAGTTTTCTGCAATGTTGTTCACATTGGTTAATTTCTTTTTTAAATTTTTTTTAAGATTTTAATTTCTTTTGTAATCTCTAGGCCCAACATGGGGCTCAAACTCACAACCCCAAGATCAAGAATCACACGCTCTACCGACTGAGCCAGCCAAGTGCCCCTGGATAATTTCTACTGACCTGTCATTCACTACACTAATTTTGCTTTGTCGTCTCTATCCTGCTAGCAAATCCATCCAGGCAGTTTCTTTATTTCAGTTATTTTCTTTTTCAGTTCTAAAATTTTTATTTGGCTGTTCGCTGTGTCTTCTACTTCTTTGCATTGCCAAGTCATATTGGATGGTATCCTAGACCTTTTGACTATTATTTTGAGACCCTGAGTCTTGTTTAAATCCTATGGAGAATGTTGATATATTTGTCCTCGTAAGCAATCTATACGTGTGTTTAGGTTCAGAATGTTTAACAGAAAAGCTCTAGCCTGCTCTCTGTGAGGTGCCATTAGGATCTGGCCCACATGTGGGCCACTCAGTGGCCAGTCTGAGACTTAGGAGTTCTAACCACAACTGCATTCTCAGTCATCGGTATGCTAATTAGAGCCAGATTCGTGCACATACAAGTAGAAGATGAGCCCAGAAGATCATAAACAACTTTATGGAATTGCATTACCGAACAACATCCCTCTTGATTATCTCCAGGTACTTTTCCATTTTCCTGGAGCTGTCCTTGTCATTCCTCCAACCAGAAACCACCCATCTCTAGGACGGTGCTGTCTCCGGGGCCGAGCAGCAGGAGGATAGAGAGAGAGAGAAACCATAGAAGCAGCAGTGTTTGGCTCTGCCCTTCTGGAGCTGTGGCTTCACCCAGTTGGAGGGGAATGTCCCCTTCCCCTGAGTCTTGATTTCTGCAGTTTCCTGTTGCCGGCCACTCTGCTGTTACTACCCTTGCTGCAGGATAGCCTGCAGACTGAAGAAAGGAGTAAAAAAGAACCAGGGCCTTTCTTCCACTCTCCGAGCCACAGGAGTTTCCTCTTCTGCTCCTTGAGCCAGATTGAGAGGGTTTCTCTTGGCTCTCTGTCTTCACCACAGTGCTCACTTCCAAGCTGCAGGCTGTGTTGAGTTCAGGCTGGGACATACTGGAGAATAAAATGGAGAACTCGCCACCAATTAGGCAGCACTGCAAATTCCGCTGTTCTTCCCTGGGCTGCCTGATATTTACTTTTCAGAGTTTCTCAAATAGCTCCACTTTGTCCAGATTGTGTAATCGCGCTCAGTGGGAGAAAGTGGGGTTGGTGGAGATGTATGCCTTCTTATCCGAACCAGACCTGTCGGTGTAATTTTCATTTGCATCATAAGCAAGGTAGTCGTTTCTTTTTAATGTAGGACCCAGATTGGGATTGTAGAATAGTTTCTTTGACTTTTAAATTTTTTTAAAGATTTATTTATTTATTTTGACAGAGAGGGCGTGAGCACAAGCAGGGGGAGGGGCAGAGGCCGGGGGAGAAGCAGGCTCCCCACTGAGCAGGGAGCCCAATGCCGGACTTGATCCCAGGCCCCTGGGATCATGACCTGAGCCAAAGGCAGACGCTCAACTGACTGAGCCACCCAGGCGCCCCTAGTTTCCTTGATTTAATGATGGGGAAGGAACCTTGGTCATAAAAGATGGTGTAGGGCACAGGGCAAGGTGCGGTGGAGCTAAACTCGGTGCTTTTGGGGTCTTGTAGGCACCATGGCCGAGGAGACAGCCCCCGCGGTTCTGGAGCGGCACCAGGGGTCCCTGTACTCCCTCTTTCCTGACCACCACGTGGAAAAGTATTTTGACCAGGTGGACATCTCCAATGGTTTGGATTGGTCCCTGGACCACAAAATCTTCTATTACATTGACAGCCTGTCCTACTCCGTGGATGCCTTTGACTATGACCTGCAGACAGGAAAGATCTGTACGTACTTTATTATTCTTCTTAATGCTGCTGGGATTTTTTTTCATATGTGTGTAACTAGGAAGCTGCCTCTTCCTCGACTCATATGAAAAGGCCCTTACTTGTCAAATAAAGAACTGGCTGATGTGATTATTCCAACAGAGTCATAATTACCCAGACTCAACTATGCTGCCAGTCAAACCATGGCCCTCAACACACCTAACTGGCCACCATTGGCATAATATGAACAGATCTTCATCCCCCTTCTTGCTACCATCACTAGAAAGAGGCTCACCATCCTGTTCTACAAGAGGTGCCTATAGGCAAATAATATACAGCAGAATGAGATAAAGGAACAGAATGGAAAGTTAAGGTTTGGGGTTGAAATTTCTCATTTGTACTCGAGTTAACCAGAGGCAAATACTCAGAGACGAATTAATAATCTTCCAAAATGGAAGAGTTTAAAAAGTAGCTGCAGAGTGTTCAATTCCATCAGTGGGTTCGACATGAGCTATAGTTGGAAACTGGGAGGGAAGGAATTCTTGAGAAGAATTTAGAAGGGAACACTTGAAACTGTTTTGTGAAAGGTGCCAAACCGCAAAAGCAAAAGCAATAATAAAAATGACCTGGAAAAAAAAAATCACAAGACTCTCGTGTAGATTTAACGAGAGGCAAGTTATTTCAGTACAGATGTTTTGCTTTGAAATACAGAGTGCTCTTTTTTATGACTGTTTTTACCCATTTTTACTGACACATGGTTTTAACTTTTTTTTTTTCCATTATACCTCGATGCAATTACTATAATGACCTGGATTTTCTAGTGTAAAGTTCCTCTGGAATTTGATGTGTTTTTTTTGTTTGTTTGTTTGTTTTTGTTTTTGTTTTTGTTTTTTTGGTATACTGTGATTCCCTCTTTTGGGCCAACCCGTTGGCTCCAGAATACCCCGCCTTTCAGAAATAAGGTCTTTAATACTGAGTTTTGATAAGATGATTTTGGAGCATTCAGTCCAGCAGAAACAGAAGGCACACATCTTACTAGTTTTTGCCTATGAACCGTTCACATGGTACCATTAAGTTGCCTTCTAGATCTTGGAGTTAATCAAAGTTGGCATTTTTATAAGGAAAAACAGCAAAGGTCTAACCGCAGATGGAAATGTATCCGAGGTGGGTGTGCAGAGCTTCAGTTCAGGTCAATCTCAAAAAGAACTACTGGTATTTTATTAAGAATTCTACTTCCTTTTAGGGGCGCCTGGGTGGCTCAGTCGGTTAAGCATCTGCCTTTGGCTCAGGTCATGATCCCAGGGTCCTGGGATCGAGTCCCTCATCGGGCTCCCTGCTCAGTGGGGAGCCTGCTTCTCCAACTCCCACTGCCCCTGCTTGTGTGCTCTCTTTCTCTCTCTCTCTGTCAAATAAATAAATAAAATCTTAAGAAAAAGAATTCTACTTCCTTTTTCCTCTCCTCCCCTGAAAGCTTAGACAGATATATTTGTACCCAAACTAAAGAGAGTGTAATCACTCCCAAATCATGTGGTAAAAATTCTTTGTTGAGGAGTGCCCACTCATGTTTCTGGACATTTTTGCTTTATTTTTTTTTAATTTAAAGATTTTATTTATTTATCTGAGAAGGAGAGCACAAGCAAGGGGAGAGGCAGAGGCAGAGGAAGAAGCAGGCTCCCTGCTGAGCCCCAATGCAGGACTCAATCCCAGGACCCTGGGATCATGACCTGAGCCGAAGACAGATGCTTAACCCACTGAGCCGCCCAGGTGCCCCTGGACATTTTTGTTTTAGAGTTAGGAATTCTTCTGAACCATCCCATATGCCAGACCCTGGATAAGCAAAAGTGATCAGGATTTACAGTCAGCTTGAGAGCTCCTTGTCTGATGCTCAGTATTGAGTGGCCTGTTGTTTTGTCGTGTGTGTGTGTGTGTGTGTGTGTGTGTGTGTGTGTGTGTGTGTGTTTTTAACCCTAGCCAACCGCAGAAGTATTTACAAGCTGGAGAAAGAAGAACAAATTCCAGACGGAATGTGTATCGATGCTGACGGGAAGCTCTGGGTGGCCTGTTACAATGGAGGAAGAGTGATTCATTTAGATCCGGAGACAGGTAGGCCTGCAGCAAAATTTTTTAAAAAATCCCTGCCATGTCTAGAAAAAAACGAGACACTAGTGACTAGAGAAACTTCATTACTAATAAAGTTCTATAGAGATATATTCAGAGGTCTCAATAGGATGATTTTGGAAATAAAGGCCCAAGATAGGGCCCCAAATTTATAGTCAGAACTTCTTTTCCTGCGGAGGTAAGTCTTTTTGCCCAAAACAAATTGTCAGGGATGGTAGGTTAAATACCTGGCTGAAGTCTGACCTCCCCAATCCTTTTTGAATATCCCTAACCCTCGCTCAGCAAGGGGTCCCGAACGGTTGTGCAGGTTGGAAATTTGCTAGAGCTGGACTTTCAATAAAATATTTGGTGATCTAGGGAAAAGACTCCAAACTCTGAAGTTGCCTGTTGTTAAAACAACTTCATGCTGCTTCGGAGGGAAGGACTACTCTGAAATGTACGTGACCTGTGCCCGGGATGGAATGGACCCCAAGGATCTTCTGCAGCAGCCTGAAGCTGGTGGAATTTTCAAGGTGATCTGGCTCTTTCTTTTATGTTGAGGGTGAGGTGGGAGATCCTTGGCTAAGTAACTGAATGATTACTGTTTTTTCTTTTTTTTTTTTATTTGTTTGAGAGAGACCACACACGCTCGAGAGAGAGCGAAAGAGAGCATGAGCAGGGGAGAGGGGTAGAGAGAGAAGGAGGACTCCCCACTGAGCAGGGAGCCTGACACGGGGCTCGATCCCAGGACCCCGGGATCATGACCTGAGCCAAAGGCAGACGCCCAACTGACTGAGCCACCCAGCACCCCGATAAGTGCTTTTTCATACTTCCAAAACATAATTCTATTTAGCGTTTTTTTTTTTAGAGAGAGAGAGAGCAGGTATGTGTGTGTGCATGTGCCCACACAAGTTGGGGTAGGGAGGGCAGAGGGAGAGGGGGAGAGAGAAAATCTTAAACAGGCTCCATGCCCAGCATGGAGCCGGACCCGGGGCTTGATCTCAAGACCCTGATATCATGACCTGAGCCGAAGGCAGATGCTTAACCGACTAAGCCACCCAGGTGCCCCTCATTTTTAAGTTCATCATGCTAGACTTTTAAAAACATTTTATTTAGATTTCCTAGACTGTAAGTCCAAGATAATGTGTGTAGCCTACTTTGTACAGTACTTCAAAATAGTTTTGTGCTTCAATAGTAGTGTTTGCTGAAATTCTGTAAATCAGTAGAATGGGCTTGGAAAACCAGTGTTTGAAACATGTTTATGAGATCAGTTGATTGTTTTGGTGTCACAGGAATATCTTTGGGTTTCTTAACTTACTTTTTGCAACAAAACAAACACTGAAGGGGCACCTGGGTGGCTCAGATGGTTAAGCGTCTGCCTTGGGCCCAGGTCATGATCCCAGGGTCCTGGGATCGAGCCCTGCATGAGGCTCCCTGCTCGGCGGGAAGCCTGCTTCTCCCTCTCCCTCTACTGTTCCTCCTGCCTGTGCTCTCGCTCTCTCTGTCAAATAAATAAAATCTTAAAAAAAAAAACCACTGATAAAAATTATGGACCTCTCAGACTGAAAAGAAATAGGAATCAGGACGCCTGGGTGGCTCAGTCGGTTAAGCATCTGCCTTTGGCTCAGGTCATGATCCCAGGGTTCTGGGATCGAGTCCAGCATCGGGCTCCTTGCTCAGGGGGGAGACTGCTTCTCCCTCTGCCTGCCACTCTCCCTGCTTGTGCTCACTCTCTCTCTCTCTCTCTGACAAATAAATAAAATCTTTTAAAAAAGAAAAGAAACAGGAAGATGGCAGGAATAAATTCAGTTTTAAATCGAAGATGGTTCTTAGTTGGATTATTATCAATGTGAATAATTGGGTTGGACCTAACCTAATCAAGTAATTCCTTTTTATGATAGGAAATAAAACAAGGATAATTGGTGGCTAAATATATTATTATGAATCAAAGATGCTTTTGAAGAATACCTGTGAATTACCTTTTAGCGAAGTTTCTCTCTTTCTTTTTTTTAACAGATAACTGGCCTGGGGGTCAAAGGAATTCCTCCCTATCCCTATGCAGGATGAGTGGCAGGCCTTCTTTCCTACTGGAGGAACTTTTGAAGAAATGTAGAAAATTCTAGAGCTGAAATTTCAATCTAGTTACAAAAAAGCTAAAGAAATGATATTATTAACAGGGTTAATTTTTTTTACAATTTTTAAAAGGTCGAGCATTTTAGCAAGGGGTGACAGGTAGTTTGACTAAAAAGCCTTCTGCAAGGGTAATACAGATTTACAAAGAATGGTTCAACTGTCACTCAGCCTCTTGATTCTTTGCAAATTGCTAGAAGGGGAGGGGGGACCATGTCTGTTCTGCGTTCCATACTTATACCTAAAGCTTCAAAAAACTAATAAATAATGACTTATTATGATTATGTTCCTTTTTATTTTTATCATAAGCTTATAAAATATACTGCAGTGCTCACCTACCTTCATATTATTCTTCCTACATGCTATTTTTTGCAAGCTAAAATATTACTGGAGGATAAGAATTAAACACTGGCAAAATCCATGGCTCCAACTGTCACCTAATAAATGTAAATCATTATTGTATGTCTTTTTGGTGAATTGACTTTTTTCAGTATGTAATGTCTCTCTTTATCCCTTGAAAATCCACTGAAATCCATTGAAAATCCATCAAGGTTACATTTTTTTTAAGATTCTATTTTTTTAAGTAATCTCTATACCCAACATGGTGCTCAAACTTACAACCCCAAGGTAAAGAGTCACATGCTCTACTGACTGAGCCAGCCAGCTGCCCCATCAAGTTTAAATTTTTTGCTTTCAACCATAAAGCATGTTTTGAAGAACTCAAAAGGAAAAGAATAGTCTATTACCTTACCAAGCTATTTACCATTTCTGTTGTTCTTCCTTCATTCCTGATGTTCCAAGTTTCTTTCTGTCTCCTTTTTATTGTTTAAAGAACTTCCTTTTTTTAGAGTAGGTCTGTTGGCTATGAATTCTCTCAGTTTTACTTCATATGAGAATGTCTTTATTTCACCTTCATCACCGAAGGCTATTTTCACTGGATATGGAATTCACAGTTGATAGTTCTTTCCTTTCAGCCTCTTGGCACTTCAAAAATGTGCCATTTTCTTCTGGCCTTCATGGATTCTGATGAGAAATCTGCAGTCTTTGAAATCATTATTTCCCTACAGGTAATGAGTAATTTTTCTCTTGCTGATCTCAAGATTTTCTATTTGTCTGTAGTTTTCAGCAATTTGATTATGATGTGTCCAGATATGTATTTCTTTGGGTTTACCCTGTTTGGGCTTTGCTCTGCTTCTCGAATCTGTAGGTTTATGTTTTCTTACCTAACTTGGGAAGTTTGGGCAATTATTTCTTCAAATATTTTTTTCTGCCTCACATTTCTCTTTCTGAGACTCTGAAGACTTGAACATCAGACTTTTCACTGTTGTGCTGCAAGTTCCTGAGTTTCTGTTAAATTTTTTTCCAATATTTTTTTCTCTCTGTTGCTCTTTTGATCGATCTTCAAGTTCACTGGTTCCTTTCTCTGTTCTCTCTGCTATTGAGTCCATCTGGTTATTTTTGTTGTTGTTATTTTATTTTTAAGTTCTAAAATTTGCATTTCCAGTTCTAAAATTTCCATTTCTATTCCAATACTTTAATATTTGTTTGGAGAATTTTCATGATTGCTCAATCATTTTTATATAATAGCTGTTTTAAAGTGCTTGTCAGATAATTCCAACATCTGCATCATCTCACTCTTGGCACCCGTTGATTCTCTTTTTCCATTTGAATGGAGCATTTCATTGTTCTTTGTATGATGAATAATTTTAGATTGTATCCTGGATGCCTTGAATATTACATTATGAAACTCTAGGTCTTACTTAAATGCTATGAAGAATGTTGATACATTTGTTTTAGCAGACAATCTACATAGTTAGGTTTGGTCCAAAAGTTCCATCCTATCTTCTGTGGGTGTTTCCAATGTCAGTTGTTCTTACAGGCTTTGCAGTGTTATTTGGGTCTGTCCCATGTGTGTATCACCCAGTGGTCAGTATGGGACCTGGGAAGAGGTCTAGCATTAGCTCGCTTCTCTGAGTCTTTGATATGTTAATCAGGATCCAATTCGTGTACATGGAGGTCAGGAGCTGGGAAAGCACTCCATAAAGTTGTTTATGAATACCTGGGCTCAAACCCAGCCTGCAAAGGCCTTTTCATTGAGGATCTCCAGGGAGCATGATGGATCTGAAGCCCCAGGACAGCTTCCTCTCCAATCCTCACTGCAGTCCACTAGTTGTCTGATCTTAGCTTGGTCCTTTCCCATCCTCATTTCTCAATCAAGGGAGTTCAGAGAGCAATAAGGCTGCCATGGGGCTACTCTCAGGACTCCAAGGAGTGTGCAGCAGGCCTTTTTGTAGGCCATCAGGAGACCAAAGATGATCTGAAGCACAAAACTGGGGACCTCCTTCCCCATCCCCCATGTTACAGCTGGCTAGCCTCCTAACTCAGTTACTTCCAGCCCATTTCTAATTCAAGGTAAGTCAGAGAGTGGTGGAATTGCTAAGGTGTTCCAGGGGCCAAGGAGGAGTGTTCTGAGGACTTTGAGGAAGGAATCACCTAGAATTGCAGGTGATCCTAAGCCCCCAGAGTGGCTCTCCTCTGTTTCGGACCCCTGAACCTGGAAACTCAACCTTGTGGGACCCAGGCTAGCCCCCACCCCTGATGGTGGAAGCCTCCCCCATGACAAACCTTAAACCCCTGTACTATCTGAGTCTTTTCTGGCCAGTTGCTCAAATGGCCATCTAGTTAACCAAACTTCTAAAAAGGACATCTGCTTGATAGTGAATTGAGATGTCTGGCCAACCTGATTTACCAAAGGCAATCTGCCATCATCCTTGAGGATTCCTGCACATTTCTTGCTGGGCATGCCAAGAATGCAAGGCCATGACCACTCTTCACACAAGCCATTTCTGAGAATTGTGTTTGTAGCAAGCTCCCTTGATAAATGAAATAAGATGTCCTGACAGACGAAAAGCAGGCTTGTTAATGCTCAGTATAGGAGCAATCAATCTTACACATTCAGTGTTCCCTTCCTATAACACAACTCACTATGTATGCAGGCATGCATCTAGGCCCACCTGTATTAGCCATTGGAGAATCAGCTCAAACATCTGTCACTCTGGCTACTGCTTTTGCTATGAATAGTAAAGTTCTTTATCTCTGACCCAGGAGTCTCATGTCTTCTACTTGTATCCATGAAACAGGATAGCTTGTTAGCTTGCAAGTAGAATAAAATCTCAGACCCTTTACAGTCTGGACATTGACCTGCACCCATCAGACATTGAGTGGAAGGGCCTCAGGCCAGGCACCAACACCAGACTCCTCATACCAGGCACTAAATCCTGTCTTCCTCCTGCCAGATACCAACTCCCAACCTATGCTGCTGACTATTCCTTCCCCGACTCCTCCTGCAGAGGCTAACTCCACACTAACAGCTCCGGAGCCTAATTCCTACTTTTTGCTTCAGATACTGAGTTCCATCCTCTCTCCAGAGAGTGAGTCCTGACCTCTCCTGCCAAGAATCAAGTCAAGACTCTGGCTCCAGGGGATAAGTCCCAACCTCTGCCACCAGGAGCTAGGTTCCCCAGTTCTCCCTCCAGAAACCAAATCTCTACTCCTCCTCCAAATGCTGTCTTGATTTCAGCTTCAGAATCTAAGCCTCTGCTTGTTAGTCCTGAGATGAAATCTCCAATTTTCACTGCAGAGGTGAAGTCCCAACTTTCACGAGTGGTCACCAAAGCGGTCTAACGGCCTGACATCAAACAGAGCATTTCATGACACCATTACTCGTGCAGAGGAGAAAAGAGTGGAAGGGACTGGCAGTCTTCCACAGAGGGTACAGAGTCCTTTTAGAACTGATCCTAGGAAATCCAGGAACAATAAGAGACCCTGAGCAGGGCCTTCCTACCCTCTGTGGCTGGTTGGTCTTCAGATAATGAACTCAGGCACCTGGCAGTCCCATTTCTTGGGTAGAGAAGGTTGGAGAGCAGTGAGATTGGCATGGAACAAACTCAGGGGCCAAGACCAAGGGTGCAGAGGCCTTTTAGGCAGGGTCCACTGGGGAAAAGAGGTAAACCCAAATACCAGCACATGCTCCCCCACCAGAGTTGGCTGGACATGCACCTGAACCTGGGTATTTAATGGCCCCATCTCTTGTGCGGGGGAGGAAATTGTTGATAAGAGTGGCACAAGTCAACATTGGAGTTCTCCATGGTGAGTGCAGTGGCCTTTCAGGAGGGGCACTACAGGAACTGGAGGGATCTGGAGCCCCAGGCAGCACCCTGCCCCCCACACTCCACGTCTGGCTGCTCTTCCAGTAACTACCAGGGATTTATGGCCCAGTTTATCACGTGGGGGAGGTTGAAGAGCAGTGAAATCCCATGGGATGACCCCAGAGGCCAATGTGAGGGGTAAAGAAATCTTTCAGAGGTAACTTCTATGGAACAGGGACTATCTGAAACCTCATCTAAGCTCCACCTTTTTCAGCCACTTAGCCACCTAACATTGTCCTGGCCGTTCTCTGTTGCCACGGTCTGGAAGGTTGGTTCTCTGTTGCCATGGTCTGGAAGGTTGATTGACTTGCTCAGCTTGACTCCAAAAGCCAGATTGGCTTAGCCCCCAGGGGCCTCCACACAGGGTGCATTATTCAGAAGAGTACAGATTAGTGCATGCATGTGAAGAAAATGCCTGAGGCCAAGGAGAGAACCATCTGAAAGGATTAGAAGGAGCAGTGGTTGGCACTCATACAGGCAAAAGAATAGTACCTGCTCTCACCAACCAGACTGGAGAAACATGCATAATTCATGAGGCATTGAGTAGAGTCCTTAAGAAGGTCTTGTCCCGTAGTTGTGGAGAATAATTAGCCCTAGACTGGGACTGCTCCAGGACCCCATCTAACAAATCATAAAGGCAAGACCTGAAAGAATAAAAAGATTTCCAAGAAACTTAACTGCATCCCATGCATCCCAAAACGAAGTTCAAGAAGATAACACAACACAACCGGGCGTCTGGGTGGCTCAGTCAGTTGGGCGTCTGCCTTCAGCTCAGATCATGATCCCGGGGTCCTGGGATGGAGTCCCACATCGGGCTCCCTGCTCAGCAGGGAGTCTGCTTCTCCCTCTGCCCCTCCCGCCTGCTCATTCTTGCTCTCTCGCTCTTAAAATTAAATAAATAAATAAATAAATAAATAAATAAATAAATAAATAAATAATCTTAAAAAAATAATACAACACAACCATGTAGGATTTATCCCTGGGATGCTAGCTTATGATTAACATATGTCAATCAATCAATTTGATGCACCACATTAACAGAATGAAAGATAAAAACCAATGATCATCTCAATAGATGCTGAAAAGGCATTTGACAAAGATCAACATCCATTCATGATTAAAAAAAACAAAACACCTCAACAAAATAGGTATAGCAGAAACTTACCTCAACACAATAAAGCACATTTATGAAAATCCCACAGCTAGCAATATTATTAACGGTGAAAATCTGACAGCTTTTCCTCTAAGATCCAGTACAAGGCAAGCCTGCCCACTCTCACCACTTCTATTCAACATAACACTGGAAGTCTTAGCAAGAGAAATGAGACAATAAAAGAAAATAAAAGACACCCAAATCAGAAAGGAACTAAAATTATCTCTGTTTTGGGGCACCTGGGTGGCTCAGTCGTTAAGTGTCCGCCCTTGGCTCAGGTCATGGTCCCAGAGTCCTGGGATCAAGCCCCGCATCGGGCACCCTGCTCCACGGGAAGCCTGCTTCTCCCTCTCCCACTCCCCCTGCTTGTGTTCCCTCTCTTGCTGTGTCTCTCTCTGTCAAATAAATAAATAAAATCTTTAAAAAAAAAATAAAATCTGATTTTGGATGACAAGATCCTATTTGTAGGACATGAAAAGATGCTCAACATCACTCATCATCAGGGAAATGCAACTTAAAACCACAGTGAGATAGCAACTTTACACCTGTCAGAATGGCTAAAATGAAAAGCATAAGAAATAGCAAGTATTGGTGAGGATGTGGAGAAAAAGGAACCTTCATGCTATGTTGGTGGGAATGCAAAATGGCACAGCCACTGTGGAAAACAGTATGAAGGTTCTTCAGAAAATTAAAAATAAAATTACCATATGATCCAGTAATTCCACTACTGAGTATTTACCCAAAGAAAACAAAAGCATGCATTCAAACAGATATCTGCACCCCTATGTTTATTGCAGCATTATTTACAATAGCCAAGATATGGAAGGAACCCAAGTGTCCATCAATAGATGAATGGATAAAGATGTGGTATATATACAATGGAATATTATTCCGCCTTAAAAAAGAAGATCCTGCCATTTGCGACAGTAGGAATAAACCTAGAGGACATTATGCTAAATGAAATACGCCAAAGACAGAAAGAAAAATGATTAGTGATCTTGCTTAAGTGAGGAATCTCAAAAAATTGAATCAATAGAAACAGAAAGAACAGTGGTTACCCGGGGTGACCCTGGGGAGGTAGGGAAGGTAGGGGAAATGGGAAGATGTCGGTCAAAGTTTACAAATTTGCAGTTACGTACGATGAACAAGTTCTAGCAATCTAACAGCATGGTGATTATAGTTAATAATACTGTATTGTATACTGGAAATTTACTAAGAGAGTAGATATCAGGGGTTCTAAATACACACACACACACACACACAAAGGTAACTATGTGAGAAAATAGATCTGTTAATTGGCCTGACTGTAGTAATCATTTCACTATGTATATCTACTTGCCTAGTGGCTATTACCAATGGAATATGAAAAATGCATATATGTTTCTCCAGAATACTTCTTTCCATCTCTAGGAACGTTGGAAGGGCAAGGGCTTTGCCTGCCTTCAGTGCTGAGGATATATAGCAGGTGACTAGAAGTTTATTTCATATTCAAGAAGTATCTTCCCACAAGGAAAACAGTAAGCCCGCACGGCTTGAAGTTCAAGTTGTGCAGTGCATTCAAAAAGCAGTTCATTTGAGGCTACATAAACTCTTTCAGAGAATAGAAACAAAAGGGTAAAATCCCCAGTCCAGTTTATGAAGATAGCATATTTGTTTCCTAGGGCTGCCATAACAGAACGCCACAAACTGGGGGGCTTAAAACAACAGAAATTTATCGCTTCACAGTTCTGGAGCCTGGAAGTCTGCAATTAATGTGTTGGCAGGGCCACGCTCCCGCTGGAGTCTAAAGGTGACCCCTCCCTTGCCGCTTCCTAGTTTCTGGCAGTTTGCCAGCAATCTTTGGCGCTCCCTGATTCCAGATGTATAACTCGACCCTCTGCCCTGTTACCACATAGCATTCTCCCTGTGTCCCCCTGTCTTCACATGTCTTCTTTTTTTTTTTTTAAGACTTTATTTATTTAAGAGAGAGAGAATGAGAGAGAGCACGAGAGGGAAGAGGGTCAGAGGGAGAAGCAGACTCCCCGCCGAGCAGGGAGCCCGACGCGGGACTCGAACCCGGGACTCCAGGATCACGACCTGAGCCGAAGGCAGTCACTCAACCAACTGAGCCACCCAGGCGCCCTTCTTTTTTTTTTTTTAATTTTTAAGGATTTCGGCGCCTGGGTGGCTCAGATGGTTAGGCGTCTGCCTTCGGCTCAGGTCATGATCCCAGGGTTCTGGGATGGAGTCCCGCATCGGGCTCCCTGCTCCTTGGGAGCCTGCTTCTCCCTCTGCTTCTCTCTCTCTCTCTCTCTCTCTCTCCCTCTGTCTCTCATGAATAAATAAATAAAATCTTTAAAAAAAATAATTTTTAAGGATTTATTTATTTTAGAGAGAGCGAGCAAGCAGGGGGAGGGGCAGAGGGAGAGAGGAGAGAGAGAATCCACAAGCAGACTCCCCAGTGAGCACAGAGCCTGATGCGAGGCTCGATCCCAGGACCCTGAGATCATGACCTAAGCTGAAATCAAGAGTCAGCCCCTTAACCAACCGAGTCACTCAGGCGCCCCTTAATTTTTTTTTATTATGTAAACTCTTCGCCCAATGTGGGGCTCGAACTCACGCCCCGGAGATCAAGAGTTGCTCACTTTCCCGACTGAGCCAGCCAGGCGCCCCTGGCCATCTTATAAGGACTAAGGGCCCGCCTTACAGCAATATGACCTCATCCTAACTAATCCCATGTGCAATGACACTATTTCCACATTAGGTCACATTCTGAGGTACTGGGGGTTAGGGCTTCAACATCTTTTCTGCAGGAGCACAGTTCAACCCATAACAGCATAATGAACAACAACAAAAATTTCAGGTTTATCTCATTCGGGTATATAGATGCAAAAATCCTAAATGAAATACTAGCAATATATAAAAAGGATAAAGTATCATGACAAAATGGGTTTATCCCTGGAATACAATGTTGGTTTATTATTGGAAAATTGAACAATGTAACTTACCATATTTACAGATTAAAAGAGAAAACTCATGATTGCCAAGAAAGACATAGAAAAAGTATCTGACACATTTTAGAAGCCATCTATAATTTTTTTAAAAACGTAGCAAAGTAGGGGCACCTGGGTGGCTCAGATGTTAAGCGTCTGCCTTCGGCTTGGGTCATGATCCCAGGGTCCTGGGATCGAGCCCCACGTCGGGCTCTCTGCTCAGCGGGGAGCCTGCTTTTCCCTTTCCCTCTGTCCCTTCCCCCCACTCATGCTCTCTCTCTCGCTCGCTCTCTCTCTCAAATAAATAAAATTCTTAAAAAAATTTAGTAGGAAGAAATGGGAACTTCTATAACTTGGTAAGGATCTCTACAAAAAAAAAAAAAAAAAACCACCATTATTCTCTTTGGGCGCCTGGGTGGCCCAGTCGTTAAGTGTCTACCTTTGGCTCAGGTCATGATCCTGGGGTCCTGGGATCGAGCCCTGCATCGGGCTCCCTGCTCAGCTGGAGGCCTGCTTCTCCCTCTCCCACTCCCCCTGCTTGTGTTCCCTCTCTCGCTGTCTCTCTGTCAAAAAATAAATAAAGTCTTTAAAAAAAAAACAAAACATTATTCTCAGTGGGAAATGTTGAAAGATTTCCCTTCAAATAAAATTTTAAAAACCCTGCAAGTGTTTTACTATCAATGTTTCTCTCCACTATTGTACTGAAAATTCTAGCCAATTCAGTAAGAGCAGGAAGAAAAGGGTATAAGGGATCAGTGGTCTGTAGGGTCAGTGATCGTAGAAAAGTAGGTTTGTGAGGCTCAGGTCAAGAGCTCAGGCTGCAGGGTGACAATGTTAAGGATACTTAAAACAGAGCTCCTGGATATTTCAATGTACGCCCCCAGGAAACTACACAGCCTCCTTTCTAAGCTAACAAAATTTAAAACTTCCCGGATACCTACCTGGGCTAACAACCAAGAGATCTGTATCTGGACTATGACCATGCTGGCCTTTCTCTGAGCCAAACCGCTGAAGCTGATAAGACACATGGAGATCAGATTTACCAAAGAGAGTGAGGGAGGGTGCACCCTGCAGTATGCTACAGACCTGCTTCACCAAAAGCCACGCCACATTGTCCCCCCACCCCCATCCTCCAAGTCCTGATTTCAGAATGGTGTATCCCAGTGTATTACCATCCTTTCCCCCCCAAATTGTGCACGGCCTTACACCCTGGCGATGCTGAGGATTTTCCACAATAATATTAAGATATTATACATATTATATACTATATATATTATATGCTATATTACCTCCATTTTATAGATATGGAAACTGAGGCTCAGAAGGAGTAAGAAATTTAACCAAAGTCAAACCATGCTGGCATGAGATAATAGAAAATATATATATTGGTCTCTGCCCCCTGGTTCCTCACATGGAGCTCCTAAAACCCTTGAATCTCCTAAGTGATAAAAGCACAAGAGCATCTCTTGTTCTAATATTTGTCTTTGACCCTTGTTCTTGACACAGGGCTCCTGAAACCCTTGTAATTCCTAAGTGATAAGAACATTAAGAGTGGGGCACCTGGCTGGCTCAGTCAGAAAAGCATGTGACTCTTGATCCTGGGGTCATGAATTCGAGCTCTACTTTGGGTGTAGAGATGACTTAAATAAATAACTTAAATAAATAAAACTTAAAAAAAAATAGAACACTAGGAGCATCTTTTGTTCTAATGAGGTGACTCTAGGTGAGCTCCTGGGTGGGGCTGGTCACCAGAAAGACCAAGCCATGATTAGGAGCCTGGGATTTTCAGCCCTGCCCTCCCCCCACTTCTCCAGAGAAGGGAGAGGACTGGAAACAGAGTTAATGATGAATCATGCCTACATGAGGAGGCCTCCATCAAAATCCCAGTAGCATGGGGTTCAGGGAGCTTGCAGGGGTGTGGGTGCATCCACATACTGGAAGGGTGACGCACCCCAACTCCACAGGGACAGAAACTCCTGTGCTTGAGACCCTCCCAGACCTGCCCTATATATCTCTTCATCTGGCTGTTCATCTGTATCCTCTATCATGTCCTTTCATAAACAGATAAATGTAAGTAAGTGCCTCCCTGAGTTCTGTGAGTCACTCTGGCAAATTAATCGAACCTGAGGAAGGGGTCATGGAAACTTCTGATTTGTAGCCACAACTTCTGGGGGTAATCTGGGGACCTACGACTTGCAGGTGGCATCTAAGGTGGGCAAGGGGGCGGTCTCGTGGGACTGAGCCATTAACCTGGGGGATCTGACGCCATCTCCAGGTAGATGGTGTCGGAATTGAGTTCGATTGTAGGACGCCCACCTGGTGTCACGGAGAATTGCTGGATGTGGAGAGAAACCTCCACACCTCTGGTGACCAGCTGCGTCAGAAGTGAAGTGTTCTGTGTAGAAGTAAAGGAGGAAAAAACCGAATTCAGGAAACAAACCCCAAATCGGGCCCACATAAGCACCAGCACCACAGCCCCTCTCCCAGGGACTGACGGCCACAGATCCTCAGCAGCCGCCTCACAGGCCTCCAACCACTAATTACCTCAGGAATTCAAATCCTTAGGGCCACGTCCCTGACACCACCAGAAGCTGACCTTCCAAAACTGCCAATGGCCAAACCATAGGGCACGTCAGAACACACAGAAAAAAAAAAAAAAAGAAATCCCTCAAGTCTTGACTGTCAGGGTCTGAGTCTTGACCCTCTGGGAAGCTAACAAGTTTTATAGCTGCTGACAGAAGACACGAGACTCGTGGGGATTTTACGGAGGACTTTCTCCTCAGGGCACAGCAGGGTGCTGGCGCTCCATGTCCTCCAAGTCTCGAAGGGTTGACGCAGAGGGGCCATGGTGGATGCTACCTATGCAGTGGGTTTCCAGTACAGCCAAGAAACGCTGAGCTTGGAGAATCCCAGCCTGCTCTTTGTCCTGGAGGGAGACATTACCTCATCCCGCCAGGTTGTTCGCTGTCAACACAATCCTGAGAAGTGGCCAAGGTAATGAGTGGTCAGGGCCTTGTATTCTTAGACATTCAGGAAGTAGTCTACGGCCAGGCTATTATCCTGCAACCCACACGGAGGAGTTTAGGCTGATTTGCTGGTGTTTGGTGTCACTGTCAATGATTATAGGGAGCACTACATGGGCCAAAAGCCAACTCCATCCCCAATGGAAAGATAGTCTGTTCCCCGTTCTTTCCCCCCAAATACAAATCTATAACCCAAAGGGCACAGTTTATTCCAGTTTAGGATTTGTTGTTAGCCTTGATTGGAAAACACCATTGCATTGGTTTGGTTAAGTCCCATGGGTGGTAGCATCAAGGGCCTGGAGCCAAGTTGCTGAGCTCTGGCATCATCCGAGGCCATTCAGGTAGCAGGAGAAGAGAATGAATTTGTATCAGTCAGATTTAAACAAGGCCATGTTGGCCCGTGTGTGTGTGTGTGTGTGTGTGTGTGTGTGTGTGTGTGTGTGTGTGTGTGTGTGTGTGTAGGGACGAGGGAGGTTCAGGAGCTGACATTGATACATCAGGCACGGCAGAATAGTTTAGGACCGGCCATGTTCACATGAGTTTTTCTGTTTTTGTCATCCCGAGGAAGTGATGACAGACCGAGCAGGAGGTCAGATTGCCAGCTGCATCTGCTGCTTGACTCCGGGAGACCGTGTGATTGTTTTTCCAGGCTTCAGGGCTTGATCTAGGGGGACAAAGAGAGGATTAATCGTCTCCTCACCTCACACCTCTCAGAGGCTAACCCACGTGCTCCCCAAGTCCTCTCTTTGCACTGCCAGGAAATCAGTGTGTCCTACCCAGTGCCTGTAACTTCACTTTTATCCAATCATCTCCTACTTGGACCCAGATCTTTCATCCAGAGGGGTCAGGTGCAAAAAGACCAAAGGCATTTTTACAAAATTTACAGGGTTTTGTTGTGTGTGTGGTTTTTTTTTTTTTTTTAATGTCTTCTATCTTGGCCACTGGGGGTCACTGTAGGGGAACTCAGGGAGCATGTACTCAATCATGTGATCCTGATCTTTATGATCTAGCACCCTGTCCATCCAACAAGAGAATCCAGGTGACTGAACCAGAAAGAAGTTTGAATCTCCTAGGCCTCTTTTGGGCTGAGCTGCCACCCAGATGGTTACCAACCAGGTTAGTCTGGGTTTGCCATGAGGAGGAAGAAAGATGGTGTCCAGGAATGGCAGAGCAGAGTCCCTGATTTTCAAACTAGGTCTCTAAGACCCCCCACCTTTTGTTCTGATCATCATCTAGGAGGTATCCAATAGGAGATGATCCCTTTTTGGTGATAGCCACCTTCAGGGATCAGTCTGCCTTACTAAGGTGTGTGGACCAGGAGGAGGTGAGAGGGGTAGACTGAGATTCTTCTGAGTCCATTTTTGAGGAGGCTGTTCAATGGTCATCAGCTATTTGCCAATGGTAGGGAGCTTGGGATGTCTATCAAATACTTCAACTCTTGACCCATTGTGGGGTGGCCTTTGTAACAAAAGTACACCACTGTCAAGACTGCAAATGGTCTGCATCAGAAACGTGGTCTTTAACTTTGTGTCCAGTCTCTGATGATGAATGCACTGTCATGTCCAGGGGGTAATGGCAGCGTTTGGGGCAGCCCCGGCCCAGTCAGCCACTTGATTCCAGTCGGTCTCATCAGAGAACAGGCCCTTACTGTGGGCGTCTACACGGGTGACCCAGACTGACCTCAACCACTAACCATCCATTACTGATCCCCACAGGCCCCCATCATTGCCCCCCAAGCCCCCATCAATCACACCAGAGACCCTCTCTCAGACAAGACCTGTCCCCCACAGTCTCTCAGGCCCTAAAACCTCAAATTGAGTTCCAATTTTATGCCAACTGCTGTTAAGCTGCTTCTGAGAACCACTTCTATTTCCTGTCCCCATCTCTAAGCCCGCCTTCCCTAAGGGCTGCTCTTTTTCACAGGTCTAGTAGTAGTCAGACTGCTGTTTCTGAGCAGCATGGGAAAGCTAAATTGCTCTAAAGCTGTAATTTTCCAAGCTTTTTAAAAAGTATCATAAGTTTTCTCAAAAGCAGATAAAGGGAGGACACTCCTCGTGGAATTGAGGTTTCCACGTTAAGCCAAACTAGGTGGGTCAAGTCCAAGACCCCGCCTTTTCTGCAAACCAGTCGCCCCGCCCCCAGCTCAAGCAGACATACTTATTGGGTGATACCAGTGTCAGTCAAAGCAAGACGTTCCCCTGGACGGCCAAAAGACCCGGGCTACTTAAGGGCAGCCGGGCTCTGACGTTCTCACTGGTTGAAAAGGCTATCAGTCAAGTTCCCACTCCCGCCCCCTGGCCGCGGAAGAGCGGCGGATCGGGATCCCGCGCTCCTGGACAGACCGGCGGGTCAATCAACTTTCTACCGTCTCGCTCAGCACACTCAGCGACTCGGGAACCAGAACTCTTGATTGGCTGCCCGCTGCCCTTTCAGCCGGAGAGCCCACCCTCTAAAGGTGTCCTAGCTGCTCTGATGAACAGCTGATTAACCCGAGGGCCGCCGGCGGCCCACCGAGCGGTCACAGCTGGCCCCGCCTCTTCCTGAACACCTAATGGCACAGAGACAGGCGGGCCTGCAAAGAGGCTCTGAGCCCAGCCCAGCTTCTCTCGTCTGGTCCCCTAAGGTGTCGGGTTCGGGGCCCGGGAAGGGAGACAGTGAGACAGTGTCGTAAGTGCGCAGTGGGCGAGGAGTCTGCGCAGCCCCCACGCTAAGGAACGCGAAGACCTGGGGGCAGGTCCAAGACACTTGTGAAGAGTAACTCAAGAGGGCTGCTACTTGGTTTCTCATCTAGAGCAGAGGGATCGACTTGGATTCAGTTTGCGGGAGTTCCATTCCAGTACAGGAAATTTTACCCTCGTGTGTGCGTGTGTGTGTGATTTTTAAATATATATATATATATTTACACTTTCTGTATTTCCTGTAGGATTTTGTAATATGGTAATGGTGGTACTGTAATTAGCTTCTAACTCTAGTTTAAAAGTTAAAAAACAGGGATCCCTGGGTGGCTCAGTCGGTTAAGCGTCTGCCTTCGGCTCAGGTCATGATCCTGGAGTCCCGGAATCAAGTCCCGCATCGGGCTCCCTGCTCAGCGGGAACCTGCTTCTGCCTGCCGCTTCCCCCTGCTTGTGCGCTCTCTCTCTCTCTCTCTCTCTCTCTCTCTCTCTCTCTCTCTCACAAATAAATAAATAAAATCTAACTTTTTATTTATTTATTCATGAGAGACAGAGACAGAGAAAGAGAGAGAGGCAGAGGGAGAAGCAGGCTCCCAAGGAGCAGGGAGCCTGATGCGGGACTCGATCCCAGGACCCTGGGATCATGACCTGAGCTGAAGGCAGACGCTTAACCATCTGAGCCACCCAGGCACCCAAATAAAATCTTTTTTAAAAGGTAAAAAAACAAACGTAAAAAGTCATAACTGTTATAATCTGTTATTGGTCAGACAATATATAAAATATGTAAACTGTAACATCAATAACCTAAACTGGGAGGGGGAGAAGTGAAAGTGTAAAGTTTAGGACTGCTACTGAAGTTAGATTTCTACCAGCTTCTAATAGGGTGTTGTTATAATTTGAAGATACTTTATGTAAGCCTCATGGTAACCACAAGGGAAAAACCTATAGTAATTACAAGAAAGAACATGATAAAGAAGTCAAAGTATACTGATACCAAAACAGCAAAGCACCAAAAAAGACCGTAGGATGAGAAACAAGGAACAACAGATCTACAAAAGAGCCAGAAAACGATTAACAAAATGGCAATAGTAAATCTTTACCTATCAATATTACCTTAAATGTAAATAAATTAAATTTTCCAATCAAAAGACATTAAATGGCTGAATTGATTAAAAACAAACAAACAAACAAGACCTAACAATGCACTGTCTACAAGAGACTCACTTTAGCCTTAAGGACACACATAGACTGAGGGTGAAGGCATGGTAAAAGGTATTTCAAGCAAATGATTAGCCATAAAAAGCAGGTGTAGTTATATTTATATCAGACAAAATAGACTTTAAGCTAAAAATGGTACGTTTTATTAATCAAAAGTCTTTTTAAGATCCCAAACTGACCCCTCCGAGCTTGTTTTGTGTTGTTGTTGTTTTTCTTTTCCAAAAAAAAGTTTCCCCCCAGAGAGGCCACGTCTGTAGGGCAAGTGGAATTTTTCTGGAAAAGGGAGAAAGCAGATTCCAGGTGAGAAGAATGATGGCCCAGAGGTCGATATGACTTAGAATCTTGGCAGAAGCAGAGGCTGAAAAGTGTGCTCGGAGAGTTGTTTTTGTTTTTGTTTTTAAGATTTTATTTATTTGAGAGAGAGAGAGCACATGAGGGGGGGGGTCAGAGGGAGAAGCAGACTCCCCGCTGAGCAGGGAGCCCGATGTGGGACTCAATCCCGGGACTCCAGGATCATGACCTGAGCCGAAGGCAGCTGCTTAACTGACTGAGCCACCCAGGTGCCCCGGGGATTAAGATTTTAAATAAGGGGAGTCATCTCTGAGAAGCTGATCTTTAGCAAAGATGTGAAGGAGGGGAGGGAGTTGGAAAGAGAATAAAAAGACAAGACTACAGCATTTCGAGGCCCCCAGAGGTGTACCTGTCCTTGACACCTCGTAGCCTCCATCAATGGCTGCTCTCTCCCCAAACTTCAGCTGAGACCCTGGACCCTCATTCTGACCCAGGCAGAGTTCCTCAGACCCTCTCTACATTTTAGATAACTGACTCCAAAAATCCTGCCACTTTTCCGACAACTACTGCTAAAGGCCCTGACTGGCCTAAGTCATTTTCTTTCTTTTTAAAGATTTTATTTATTTATTCATGAAAGACAGACAGAGAGAGAGAGAGAGAGAGAGAGAGAGGCAGAGGGAGAAGTAGGCTCCCAAGGAGCAGGGAGCCCAATGCGGGACTCGATCCCAGGACCCTGGAATCATGACCTGAGCCGAAGGCAGATGCTTAACCATCTGAGCCACCCAGGCGCCCCTGGCCTAAGTCATTTTCCAAACCTCGTCTTCAGAAAACGCCACCTTCCATGCCAGACCACAAATCTCCCAGAAGTGACTACTAGGGATTCCGAAACCACGTCTATTTCGAGTCCACAATCTAAACATTCCCCCAAACCATAATTACCACGATTTCATTTTTTTAGGGCACTTATTTAAAAACGTCCATGGTCACTACATTAATGTGAATAAGGATGCATTCATTCAATCAATATTTACAAACATCTAAACTATATCAGGCAATGTTATAAAAGCACTCTCAAATTAACCCTCTCAATATCCTTAGGAGGGAGTTAATTGCATTAGCCCCTGTTGATAGAAGAGTAAAAAGGGGGGTGGGGGGCTCCTGGGTGGCTCAGTCTGTTAAGCGTCTGCCTTCGGCTCAGATCATGATCCCAGGGTCCTGGGATAGAGCCCCACATCGGGCTCCCTGCTCAGGGGGGAGTCTGCTTCTCCCTCTCCCTCTGCCCCGCCCCCAGGTCTTGCTCTCTTTTGCTCACTCTCAAATAAATAAATAAAATCTTTTTTTTTTTAAGAGAGTAAAATGGGAACAGAAGGTCACACATTTGGGGAGGGGGCTGTGATTTGAACCCAGGCGTTCCGGCTCAAGAATCCATGCCCTTAACTACTATGACTGTCGTGATCATGGCTCTTGTTTCAAAGTTCTCTCTTCAGTTAGACAATTCCTTTAGGTCTTTTTCAAATGTCATCTCGGTGAGGCTTTTTTCCTGGCCACTCTAGCTAAAATTCACACATTCACACACAACACACACACACACACACACACACACACACACACACACACACACACACATACCCTTTCCTGTGTCATTTTTCTCCTTCACATTTATTATACATTTTACTTAGTGATCTAGCGATTAGCATTACTCAAAATTGTTATTTGTTCTTTACATTTGTTATCTGTCTTTTATAGAAGTCAGCTCCAAGAGGGCAAAGATTTTTGCCTGTTTTATTCACTGCTGTAACCCCTGTCACACAGTAGGCACTTGGTAAATATTTGTGGGATGAATGAATGAATAAATGAGGGAATGAGGGAATGAACCCTTCCAATGATGGCTGATTCCAAGGTGCCTTGTCTGGATCCTGGTTGGCCCTGGATTCGCTCTTCTGACTCATGCAGAGTCCTCTGACCTCTGATATATTGACTCTGCTTACAAATATTAACATTTAAAATCGGAATCATACCACTCTGATGAATTTCTATTAAGAAAGTTTGCCCTGGGGGCGCCTAGGGGGCTCACTCAGTTGAGTGTCTGCCTTCCGCTCGGGTCATGATTTCGGGGTCCTGAAATCAGCCCCACGCCTGGCTCTGCACTCAGCGGGGAGCCTGCTTCTCCCTCTCCCCCTGCTCCTGCTCTCTCTCTCTCTCTTTCTCTCAAATAAATAAATAACATCTTAAAAAGAGAGAGAGAGAGAGTTTGCCCTGGCATGAATTATGAGCCAATTTAATTCCTTGTTCAATGCCCTACAGTGGTGCCCTTAACCCAAAGCCAGTTTGGGCCATTTTCACTTTTCTGAAACTGTTTACAGTGGGATGAATCACTTTCGGGTTAATTTTTACAGTGATGATTCGATTCCTGCATCAATTTTCTTGTCCGCGTCTTGTTTCAGCAATAATGGCTTTGCCCCAGATATCTCCTCAGAGTCAGGCTGCTCCTTGAACAGCTCAGGGACATTCTGGCTTCCAGGACCCTACTGGTTGTTCCCTCCGCCAGAAATACTCTTATATCTCTAGCTCATCTCTTGTTTTCTTCACATTTCTTTCCTTTTTATAAAATAAGATTTTATTTATTTATTTATTTGACAGAGAGAGAGAGAATGCGAGAGAAGGAACACAAGCCGGGGGAGTGGGAGAGGGAGAAGCAGGCTTCCCGCTGAGCAGGGAGCCCGATGTGGGGCTCGATCCTGGCACTCTGGAATCATGACCTGAGCTGAAGGCAGACGCTTAATGACTGAACCACCCAGGCGCCCCCCTCATGTTTCTTTCCTGAAAAAAAATCATCTTTCTTTTTTATTTTTTTAAATTTTTTTATTAACATATAATGTATTATTTGTTTCAGGGGTACAGGTCTGTGATTCATGAGTCTTACACAATTCACAGTGCTCACCATAGCACATACCCTCCCCAATGTCTATCACCCAGCCACCCCATCCCTCCCACCCCCCCTCCACTCCAGCAACCCTCAGTTTGTTTCCTGAGATTAAGAGTCTCTTATGGTGGGCGCCTGGGTGGCTCAGTCCTTGGGCGTCTGCCTTCAGCTCAGGTCATGATCCCAGGATCCTGGGATCGAGTCCCGCATCGGACTCCCTGCTCCGCGGGAAGCCTGCTTCTCCCTCTCCCACTCCCCCTGCTTGTGTTCCTGCTCTCGCTGTCTCTCTCTCTGTCAAATAAATAAATAAAATCTTAAAAAAAAAAAAAAGAGTCTCTTATGGTTTGTCTCCCTCTCCGGTTTCGTCTTGTTTCATTTTTCCCTCCCTTCACCTATGATCCTCTGTCTTGTTTCTCAAATTCCTCATATCAGTGAGATCATATGATACATATCTTTCTCTGATTGACTTATTTCGCTCAGCATAATACCCTCTAGTTCCAACCACATCATTGCAAATGGCAAGATCTCATTCCTTTTGATGGCTGAGTAATATTCCATTGTATATATATACCACATCTTTATCCATTCACCTGTTGATGTACATCTAGGCTCTTTCCATAGTTTGGCTCTTGTGGACATTGCTGCTATAAACACTGGGGTGCGTGTGCCCCTTCAGATCATCTTTCCTTTTTAAAAAAATCGTTTTCAACAAGGCCTAAGCTGACCACCCTATTTTGTTATTTTTAAAGATTTATTTATTTATTTGAGAGAGAGAGCACGTGAGCTGGGAAAGGGGCAGAAGGAGAGGGAGAGAGAGAATCTCAAGCAGACTCCCCACTGAGCACAGAGCCCGACATGGGGCTTGACCTCACTACCCTGAGATCATGACCTGAACCGAAATCAGGTGACTACCCTATTTGAATACAAGCTTCTGTCACCTTACACTCCTGATCCCCCTTGAATTTATTTGTTTGTTTGTTTGTTTACTTTTAAGTAATCTCCACACTCAATATGCGGCTCGAACTCACCACCTGGAGCTCAAGAGTCAGATACCCCCTGGACTGAGCCAGTCTGGCACCTCCTGGTCCCCCTGAAATTTAATGCAGACTTACCATCTCCCAACATACAAATAATGTCATTGGTTGCCTTATTTATTGTCTGTCTCCCTCTGCTGGAACATAAGCTCTAGGAAGGCAGGAAGTTTTGAATCTTTTTGTTCCCTGCTGTCTCCCCACTGCTTATAACAGTGCCTGACATCCAGTAGGCACTCCATAAATATTCGCTGAACGAATAGCTCCTGTCATGCTGAGCTTTTTTTTTTTTTTTTTTTTTTTTTTTTTTTTTTGTGGCCAGTTTTCACCGAGTCTACTGTTTCAGGACCAAGAAGTGCAGGTTCACGTTTTGTGGAGAACATTGGGTCTTCCCACCAGTTTTCCCTCAACACATTCCAAAGCTCAGAGTTGTGCCTGCCGTCAGTTTGCTCTATGGTGCTTATGTCTAGCAGTAACAGTCGTGGATCTGGTAAGATATTTGGTTTTATTTCCTAGGTAATCCAGGACAAAAAGTGTAAGCAATGTCCCTTATGCAGTCCAGAATTATCTAAGACGAGCTTCGCTAAAGCTTCGGGTCAACTTTGGGTAGTGTATAAAATCTAAACTTCTAACCATGGCCCCTGGGGCCCTATGGATCTGGCTCCTGACCACCTCTATAATCACATCTCTAGCCACTCTTTTCCTGGAAGAGCCCAGGGCTTCCAGCGAGCACAATATTCCAGCCACACTGGCCTTCTGGTGAAACTTCTCTCCTCTGTGGGTTTCTGTGTTTGCTAACACCGGTCTTACCCACCACCTTGAGGGAAACTCCTTGAGGACCCAGACTGTTCTAGTGGGGGTGCATCCAGAAGCCAACCCTGACACAAGAATTGAAGGCAAGTCATTGACTGGAATTCCAGGAAGCACCTGTAAGGCAGTGGGGAAGTAGGGCAGCAAGACAAAGAAGAGAGAAGGCAGCCGATGGAGACTGTTAGTTAGTAAGCAACTTAGTGTTGGGGGTTAACCTGAGCATGTTCCCACTGTGGAGTTCTGGGGGCAGGCAGAGAACACACACCTTAGAGATGTCCCATCTGAGGGCCCAGGGGGCAAGGGTGCTTATCTACCAGCTCTCATCAGTCATTGGTTAAGGGCTGCGGCTAAGGGGTGTTCATTTCCTGGCCCCTCCAGCCTGCCAGGCCCACAGACAGAACAGAACGGCCTTCTGCAGCCTGAGAGGAAGCCCTCCAGTGAAGACATACAGACACTGGCGGTTGGCAGTTGGCCAGCACACCCCAGAGCTGTAAGGACACGCGGATCCAGGCAGGAAACTGACTGTCTGTTACAGGGGCCTGTGACTGTCTTGTTCGTTGGGTCTTGCACATAATAAATGCCCTGTGAGGTTGAAGGATGAAGGAGGTTGGTATCCGTTATGTTGCTGGAGCAGAGTTGGGTCCAACAGATCAAGGTTCAAACATCCCTGGGGTCAAACGGTAGGGTGAAAGTCCTCTGTTTGGGCCCTCTGACCACTCACACCGGCCCCCACGGTCACCCCCACCCTGGGAAATCCTGGAGGACAAGGATGCTGGTATGTATCAGTGTCTGGTACACTGTCAGGACTTAGCACAGGGTAGGCAACAAACATCCGCCTCTTCAGCCCAGTGTGATCCTTAAAAGGGCAGTGGCTCACCGGAACGGCTACAGTGAGAATGATGGAGGGTGCTGAGCGATGGCGGGGATGTGGCTGGTGTTCACCACCGAGGGATGTGGAGATTGGAAAATTGGAGTCATTTACTGATCCCATTTTGCCCCATGGCTTAGGTCTTAGGTCCTAGGTATATGCCCAAGAGAAATGAGTGCATCTATCCATCAAAAGATGTATACAGCAAGGGATGCCTGGGTGGTGCAGTCGGTTAAGCATCGGCCCTCTGCTCAGGTCATGATCCCAGGGCCCTGGGATGGAGCCCCGCATCGGGCTCCCTGCTCCGAGGGAGGCCTGCTTCTCCCTCTCCCATTCCTCCTGTTTGTGCTCCCTCTCTTGCTGTCTCTCTCTCTGCCAAATAAATAAATAAAATTTGTAAAAAATTTAAAAAAATAGAAAAGGTATATAACAACAAAAAGATGTGTATAAGAATGTTCACAGAATCGGGGCGCCTGGGTGGCTCAGTCGGTTAAGCATCTGCCTTCTGCTCAGGTCATGATCCTGGGGTCCTGGGATCGAGCCCCACATTGGGCTCCCTGCTCAGTGGGGAGCCTGTTTCTTCCTCCCCCTCTGTCCACCACTCCCCCTGCTTGTGCTCCTCTCTGTGTCAAATAAATAAATAAAAATTTTTTTTAAAAAAGAATGTTCACAGAATCATTCTTAATAGCCCCACACAGAAAACTACCCAAATGCCCATCAACACTGGAACGGATGAAGTGTGATCTAGTCACACAATGGAAGAAATTACAGCAGTGAGAAGAAACTACTGATTATATAACAACATGGTTCCATCTCACAAACATCATGCTGAACTAAAGAAGCTGGAGAGAAAAACGTGTGATTGCATTTATATGGAAGTCCCAAACCAGACAAAACTAACCTAACGTTGTTCGAGGTCAGGAGAGTGGTTACCCTTGGAGCGGGGGTGGGCGGGGAGGGGGTAGGGTTGGACCTGAAGGGAGCTTCTAGTGTTTGTTCGTGTTCTCTTTCTCAACCTGGATGCTGGTTACACAGGAGCATCCAGTTTGTAAAAAGTAAATGAACTTTGAAGACTGTATGTATCTATTTTTTTTAGATTTTATTTATCTATTTGAGAGAGAGAGAGAGCATGGGCAGTAGGGGCAGGGGGAGAGGCAGAGGGAGAGGGAGAAGCAGACGCCCCACTGAGCAGGGAGCCTGACTTGGGACTCGATCCCAGGACCCTGAGATCATGACCAGAGCTGAAAGCAGACGCTTAATTGACTGAGCTGCCCAGGCGCCCCTGTATGTACATTTTAATTCAATGGTCAGAACAAAGAAGTTCTGAGGTGGCCGGTTGTGGCTGGGAGGGGAGGGAAGGTGGTATCGTTGCCATCAGGAAGGGAGCAAAAATATGGATTTTAGGATTTAGTCCAAGTGCAGGCTCCTGTTTGGCCAGAATGGTTTCTTGAGGTCCTGGGAGCTGGATGAGGAGGCAGAACTGGGGGGAACTGGAGGTGTGCAGCCTCAGTAGCCGTAAGCCTGAAGGGCACTGATGGTAGGGCACAGTCCCTGTACCAGAGGTAGCAATATCACATTTCCCAAGCACATACTGTACCAATCCGTGCCCTAAGCGAACGGACATGCCTGCATACCTGCCCTCATGCAGCTTACCTCCTGGATGGGGTCAGTGGGGGATAGGTTCTCCAGGCCGATGGTAGGGTATGGCAGCAACAGGCTGAGGTTTATTATAGGGAGTAATCGCCCAATATACTCAGGTACTTGGGTGGCTGGGATAACACGGCCGTCTCACTTTCAGTCCCAGTAACAGCAGGCTGGAAGGTGGAGAGTGCTCCCTTTACATGTTGGGATTCTCTGCTTTAGGGCCTATCCTCAGCTTGGGAGACAGGCCCCACAAGGAAGCACTCAGCAAGTGCAGTTGCTCACTTCCAGGAAGGCTCTACGTGGACGTTGCTCCCACCTTGGCCACAGGCCAGTGGACTAGGGCTCCTCCTGAGACTCAGTAGCTAGGGGTAGAGACATCACCTCTGAAGTCCCAAGCAGGAACAAGCACAGAGATGGTAGCAATGAGCATGTGATGTGGAGTTCTGAAGTATGGGCTGTGGAACAGGGCCCCCAGGGAGACGGCAGAGATGCCAAGGGCATGAAGGGGAGCCCAGATGTCCAGACTTAACAGGGATTTAGGAGAGACTCCCTGGAAAGAAACAGACAGCTAGAGCAAGTCTACTGAGCTCCATCTTCCAGAACACAGACAGACACAGGGGGCAAAGACAGACAGAGCCTGAAAGAATGAGCCCCTGATGCAAGGAGACAGCCTATTCCCAAAGAATGTGCAAGGGGAGAATTCCAGAGGGGAGAGAGAGAGCGAGAGCGAGCGAGCAAGCAGGCAGGCAAAGACACGCATGCATACACAGAGATGTGCATCTTGTATGCGAGACCACCCAGACTTGGGCAGAAGGGAAGAGAGGGGCATCCAGACTCACCAAGACACAAGACAGGCAGAAACTCCAAAGCGCAGAGAGAAACAGAGAAGGTGGCGACGGAGACAAACGCTCATCCTCGTTAATAGAAAAGCCCTACTCTGCCACACCACCCTCAATCCCCAGTCGTTCCGGCCCTTCTTCTAAGATGGTTGCCACTGACTTCTTCCTATATGCCAAACCCCCATCCAGAGGAGCCCTGAGCCACCCTGTAAGAAGCCCGGACTATTCTGCTGGAGAGGGATGCCACATGCAATAAGACTGAAGTGCCAGACACACGAGTGAAGAAGCCACCTTGGATGTCCATCCCAGTTAAAGATGCCTCCAGCCCCCCTGCCACCATCTGACTGCAACCACCTGAGGCCCCAAGAAGAGCCACCTAGCTAAGCTCAGTCGACCACAGGACCATGAAAGGTAATACTAAATTGTCATCTTAAGCCACTAAGTCTTAGTGCCCCCTCTGTCTCTCTGTGCTCTGGAAGATGGAGCTCAGTAGACTTGCTCTAGCTGTTTCTTTCCAGGGAGTCTCTCCTAAATCTGTTTGTTACCCAGCAACAGATAACCAGAACACCGAGAAAAGGCTGCAGTGGCCTTTTAAGACCTGACATCCCCATTCCCACATCCCCCCGCCACAACAAAACCAACACCAGCCAGTCAGACTTTTAGTCCCTTTAATTAGGTGCTCTGAAGAAAGGGCAAAATGACACGCAGGAGTGGAGAAGGTGATGTTTCTTGAGCCCCGCTTGGCAATGGGTCAGTCCTCATCCTCCGGCAGCTGGATCTTGCTGGGGTCAAAGCAGTTGGATTCCATGATGGGGAGGCCATTGGCCTCTCGGAATTTAACAAGCCTCTCAGCCTCTCGGCGGGCCCACTCCTGCATTCTGGAGGCAGCAGCACGGGGGTAGACATGAGGGAGCCTCACTGGACACCAATCCCCATCTTAGCTCCCCAATCCCCACTGGCACAAAGAACAGGATGCCTGGCACAGTCCCCTTCAACCTCCACCCCCACCCATTCCACTCTCTTGGACACCCCCCATGCACCTGTAATCAGGCAGATAAGCTACAAAGGTGCTGCCAAGGACCAAGACAACGGAGAAGCCAAAGAAAAAGACGACCCGCATGTTCCAGACGTCCACAACAGGGTCCTTGTCATAACCGTGGGAGTCTGGGTTCTGTGGCAAGAAGAAGAAGAGGTCAATGAGGGCTTCCTGTGGCTCCACAAAAGCCTTTTTGCTGGCACTGCATAAGTTGGTCTCCAATTTCACCTCAGACCAATCTCCCCTCTCTCCTTTAATTCCTCTTTCTAGTCTTAGGAGTTGTCGACCTCCTTCCTACCACAGGGCCTTTGCACTTACTGTTCCCTCTGCCTGGAAAGCCTTTCCCCCAGATCTCGTCATGGCTAGATCTGTCTCCTCACTCAAAGTGTTGGCTTCATAATCACTTCCCTTAGGAGGCATTCCCTAGTCACCTTATCCATTACTTGTCTTAAACTACAGGAAATTGCCACTTTTACAGGTTAAAAATGGTTGAATATTGCCAACTTCCTATGGTTTCACCTAACAAAATTACCCCCACCCCCAAATCACTCCCCATCCACTTATCTTGCTTAACTTTCTTTCTAGCAGTTATTAGTTTACCAAGGTAGCATCTCCCCAGGTCCTATCACATTATCTTATTACACTCAATATTACTGTTTCCAAATATTTTACATGTTTATCTTCTGTGCTCTCCACTATCGTACAAGCTGTACGAGAGCAAGGGATTTATCTTATTTCCACACTGCTGAACCCTTAGGGCCCTGAACCGCACCTGGCATACAGCAGGCCCTGGCTCCTTACTTACAAAATGAATGGATAAATGAATAAGCATCCTGTATATCCACGCCAGAGGACAGTACTGAGGAAGAACCTACTGTGTGCCATACACAAACTTCCCATATCCCAGGGAGGCGGAAAGTAGCAATAATGATTAACACCTTCTAATGCTGAATACCAGGTGCCGGCAGCTGTTCTGAGCACTTTGACTCATTTAATTACATGAGGCAGATGTAGCATTTTATTTTCTAGAAGGTGTCCTCATACTTTCCCCATTTTACAAAGAGGCACCAAGGAGTTAAGCTACTTGACCAAGGTCACAAAGATGAATAACTGTCGGTGCTTGTATTCCAACCGTGGCATTCTGATTTCAGAGTCTCTGCTATCACCACAGCACAGCGGACCTCATTCCGCCACACGTTCAGTTATGCGAGTTTGGGCAAGTCACTTAACACCTTCATGCTTCAGTTTCCTCATCTGTAGAACAGGTATGCTAATAGTATCTACTTCAAAATAGGGCTGTTTTGAGGATTAGATAAGATAACGTACGCAGAGTGTTTAGATTATTACTATTATACATGGGTGTTTAGTATTATTGTCGTTATATTATATTGCTTCTAACGTGTTTTGAGCATTGCCCACTTCAGGTTTTGATACCTGTCTGCAAAATAAAGCCAATCTCGCCGCTGGCCCTGAACTGAAGATTACCAGGGGACAAAGAAGGAAATCAAGCTAGGCCAAGTTCCCAAGTCTTCGAGGATTTCACCAGCAGCGCAATCCTCAGCCGCCTAAGAATGTCCTCTATCGCGCCCCGTCCGCCGGCCCCCGATTGACCCTTCTGGCGTCCGTTTCCACTCCCTCTCACCTTCTCATAGAGGTTTTCGTCCTCCGGATCTGGGTCCTCCTGCCAGCGTACGGTCGGTTCCGGCGTCCGCTTTCCAGCCACAGCCGACGGGGCGATCACGGCCCTGGACGAGCTGGATTCCCAGCGAACACGGGCTGCCGGGAGCCCTCGCGTCGCCGCTACTGCCAAAAAGCGGCGAGCGCACAACCCCAACAGCCCGCCCGCCATGACAGATTGTGCTGCCGGCTCTCAGGGGCGGAGACGGAAATGCGACTATGCGCAGCTGCAGTTGGCCCGAGCGCGACAATTGTCGCTCCGCCCCCGCTGCACTAAATAGGTCCCGAGTCTGGATTTGGTTTTCAAATGAAGTGAAGCGCTGAGCAGCCCTCTTTCCTTCCCTCTGTCATGGCCTCCCGGGGCGACCATTTTCCTAACCTCGGTCAGGCTAAGGAATTTCTGGCTGATAGGTCTGCCCATTTCCTTGATAAGAAAGCGTTGACAGTTGGGTGGATACAGGTCCCAGCCAATGGCACGGAGATCTCCCTCACCCTTTGGGGAAAGGGGTGGAGCTTCCGCTTGTCTTTCATCTTTGAAGGAAGCCAAGCTTCTAAAAAGCGGGCCTCGCGCGATTGGCCAATAGCTACTCCTTTTCGCGACTTGCGAGCGTTCGCAAGGAGAATGGGGAGGTGGCATACACTTGCCAATCAGAGCCGGCCAGGGCTGTCCGTCGGCGGCCGGCGACCAATAGACGAGGGCGGCCAGAGCGCGCTCCCTTAGTAGGTGGATGGTGGTCGAAGCGCCGGCTCCCTTCTCCTCGTCGCCATTTTGTGCTGGTGATTGCGGCCGGCTGGGAGTAGGCGGCAGTGGGTTTCCTGGGGAGGGTAGCGCGCTTGGCGCTTCTCCCCTCCCCGCTTCTCCGCCCTTCTGCCTCCAGCCTCGGACTTGGCGGTGGTGCGGGCCGGCTCCGGCTGAGCTGGGAGAGTTGGAGGAGGTGGCGGCGCGCCGAGGTGATGTCCGGGAGCCCTCCCTTGACAGCCCGGGCCGAGAAGGTGAGCGTCGTCGCTGGTCGTGGGGGCGGAGGTAAGGGGCCGGGGGCGGGCGGGTGCGGAGAGGAGGCGCGAGGGCGGACTACGGGACGTGGGCCTGGGCTACGCGCGGAACCGAGGGATGCGTGCATGGCCTGAGCCCGGGAGGGGGTGTCTTCCCCCCCCACTTTTGAGAGCGGAGGCGCGTGCGCGATTGGGGCACAGAATGGGTGCACGCGGGTTGGGGGAAGGGAGGGACCGATGGGAGTGGGCTTCCGTGGCTTACTGTGTCTGCGACACCGAACTTTATCCGTGGAGGGGCTAAGGTCTTTATCCATAGGGGAGGGGGTGTACTATCTGCTCTGTGTGACTTGGGTACTTACCTATCCATCGGGTAGCATTCTGTGGCTCTGGTCCTTATTCTTGGGTGGGGGAGGAGGAGGAGGAAGAAGAACAAGAACAAGAACGTCTCTTTGACTCTGGTCTTTATCCTTGCAGTCTGTGCTGTAACTCCGGTCCTTATCCATGGGGAGGGGTCCTTAGCCATAGGGAGTCTTCCTGGGACTGGCCCTAACCAACCCACTTGCTAGCGGGGAGGGAGCGCAAGGAATGTGTGTATGACTTTACTGCCCCTTTGGGAAGGGGTTCGTATCTGTGACTCTGACGCTCATCCTTTGAAAGGGCCTCAGTGTGTGATTATGGCCTGTAATCATTGTGGGTTCCTGTCTTGCGATTTTGGCCCACAGTTATTCGGGGTGCGTGTCTGTGACTTTGGTCCCTATCTGTTGTGGATACCCGTGTGTGACTCTGAGCTCTTTGCCAGAGTCTACTGAGGGTTTTGTATCTGGCTCTCATCCACTGGGGCCCCTGGTTGTGAATCTAGCTCTTATCCATCTGGGAGCAGGCAGCTCTGGTTCCCTGTGGCTTAAGGAGGAAGAGAAAATTGGTTGTGTGTATACATGGAGGAAAGGTGTGGTGGCAACCTAGTGTTGGGCAGCTGCTGTTAACTGCCTAGCTTTGCCTGATTCCTGCTCAGAGGGTGGGGCCTGAAGATTCTGGGATACTTCTTGGTGACCCCTGGCCAGGTCACGTGGCTCTGGGGACTTACTTAGTTCTCAGGGCAGCCCTGAGGGTTGGGTGAAGTGACTGCCTTTCCATCCCAGCAGAACAGCACAGGGGTTGGGAACAGCCTCAAAAGGGCTCTTTTTGCCTCTGAATAAGTTGGACCCAGAGCCCTGGGGAGAGAACCACCTTGGGACCTGGCTGCGCATAAGAGACAGGGCGCATAAGAGACAGGGCTCGAGGCTGAGCCAATTGCAGAGTGAGGGCCAAAGCTGTGTTGGCCCGGAGCCCAGGGAGGCGTCAGCTGTCTCCCTGCCAAGTTAGCCCCTTTACCCTCTAGGCCTTTCGTGGTCTTCTGCTGTCTTGTAGGGGGCAGCCAGCCTCTTGTTGGGAGGATGAAATGGCACCTGGGGCCCCATGGAAGGAGCCTGGTGGGCGCCTGCAACTCCTGTTGTGAAGTCTTGCTTCCGTGCCTAATGTGCCTGATCTTAGGCAAATCATCCAGCACCGAGAACCCCCTGGGCAGGTAGCTCCAGGCTCAGACTTGTCTACCAGTCTCAGATGGCAGAGCCGTGATCACAGAATAGGTGGTACCACCAGGTCTCTCTGCAGGATGCTCCCTCTCTGCTGAAGGCCCTGCTGTTTCTGTTTTATTTTATTTAAGTAAGCTCTACGCCCAGTGTGGGGCTTGAACTCATGACCCCGAGATCCAGAGTTGCATGTTCTACTGACTGAGCCAGCCAGGCACCCGTGGCCTTGCTATTTTAGGGCTGTGGGCTGTAGCTTCATGTGTGTGGGGAAAGGAAGGAGCCGGCCAGGTAGGGGCTGCCTTCCCACTCTGGTCCACAGAAGCACCAGGAAGTTGGGAAATAATGTCCCTGGGCTAAGGGACAGCAGAGAGCCTTGACAACAAGGGTTTCTCAAGGAGGCCCCAACTGCCTTGACCCCTTTCTTCCTTCTACTCTCCCCAGAGTCCCTGCAGGAGGCATCACCCAGGCTGGCAGATCATGGTGGCAGCAGCGGGGGTGGCTGGGAAGTGAAACGGAGCCAGCGGCTGAGGAGGGGCCCCAGCAGCCCCCGCAGGCCCTATCAGGACATGGAGTATGAAAGACGGTGAGTTACCCACTCCCACCCCTACCAAGCATCCTAGGCTTATCCCCGTGTAAGGATTGGTCTAGGAAGGTGCTAGGAGGGGACTTCCGGGCAGAGGAAACAGTGCAGCAAGATGATTGGTTTCTGTTCAGCAGACATTTACTTGGCACCTGTTGTGAGCCAGGACCTGTGCTAGACTCTGGCAGTGCAGTGGTGAGTGAGACAGATAAGACTGCAGCCTTCTTCCTCAGGGTCTCACAAGAGAGACCACACAGTTTACAGGTGACTAAGAAATAGCTTGATAGGTGCCATGGTTGGTTGTGGAGTTGGGAAAGGATCAAGAGAAAAGGAGGAATGGAGGCAGAGGTCCAGATTTCCAGTTTGGGTGACTCATATTCACCAAGGTGTGGACAGCCACTGCAGGAGGAGAGGCAGAGGTGTGTGGCAGGTGGGTGATGGGTTGTAAGTGCCTGTGGATTCTCAGGGGAGAGGTGTGGGCTATAGCTTTGGGTTGGAGGGATGGGTGGGAGCGGTCCTTTCAGAGTCACGCATTTGTGCAGGATAAGTATGGGGCAAGCCAGGTCAGATAGTGAGAGACTTCAGGACAAGGTGGGCTGAAGCCGGCAGGATATTTGTCTTAGAATGGGACACTCTCGTGTGGTTATTTTTATTTTATTTTTTTTTCCCCGTGTGGTTATTTTTAAACTGGTATGAACAGGAAACAGTTGGGACACTTGGTAAAATACAGAGATCCTGGGCCAACCCTCACCATCCTGGTAGATCACTCCAGTTGATTCTCATGCAGATGATCTATTCCTGACATATTAAGAGTGCCTAGGAAAGTAGACCTAATGCTCCCAGAAAGCCTCTGAACAGAGTCAGTAGATTTATAGAAAGTCAGGGGGGAAATAATTTTTTAAAATGTCTTACAAAGGGTTTCTTCTTCCACCACCCCCCTTTAAAAATGTTTTCTGAAGAGCGAGTCCAAATTTGAGATGGGGTCATCATCTAGTGTTATTCAGTCTTCTTAAAAAAATGTCTTTTGAAAGCATTCAAGTTTTGGGTGGTATTCTCTGGAAATGCTCTGTGGCAGTTTCTGAGTTTGAGTAGGTGACATACTTCCTTCAGACTTTATAACCAAATAAAGTCACTGTCTTTCTTTTGGCTTTCAAAAGACCTCGAGTGCAGAGGTTTAAGTTAAATCATACCTTTTCAGTTCAAGGTGGGTTTCTGTCATAGGTCACTGCAGGGCCTTCTCTTGCCATATTTTTTTTTCCTTTTTATTTCCAATTCCAATAGCTGTCCTGTTTGAAATGTATCCGTCTAAAATATGTGGCATTGTTTTGAGTGTCCCTGTTTTCAGTTTATACAAATGACAGAGAGCTACGGTTTTCCTTCTGTTTCCTGAACTTTGTATTACTCAGCACTGCATTTTTAAGATCTGTCTCCATTGCCATGTGTATATTAGTGCTTTGCTCCTAATTGGTCCCAAGGACACCATGGTGTATGCCTGTTGCCTTTTACTTAATGATTCCCTCAGGATGGGTACCTGTAAGATTCATCACTTTTTTGTCTTGTAATCTGTGCATTCAGAAACCTCTGTTCCTGCCTCTGGATTACAAAGATTGTTTTCACTCTATAGTTTTCCCTTTCACGTTCAGATCTTTAATAACATTTAAGAGTACACTTTTGAATATGGTATAAGGTAGGTTCTGGTTTTGTGTTCCTCCATATAGTAGGCAGTTTTCCCAGTACCTTTTAAATAGTCCATTCTCTCTTTATTGATTTGTAGAACGTCATCTCATTTCAAGTTCCCTCATGTACGTGGATCTGTCTTGAGTAATCTGATTTGTTTCATTGGTCTAGTTGCTTAATTCTCATGCCAGAACCTTACTGGTTTTGTTGTTATGGCTTTATTAGAATCTCTTAGCTCCCACTTTGCTCTCTTATTTATCAAAGTTGATTTTAGCCATTTGTGGGACTTCTATAAAAAATGTATCAAGTCCCTCAAAAACAGTCAAGAATTTTGATTAAGATTGCATCAAATTTATATATTAATTGGGGGGGGAACTGTCATCTTTGTTAATTGGTGATCTCATCCAAGGCCTGTATGGAGAATATTTTAAAATTCGTTTAAAGGACATACAAGGTGCTCCTGGGTGGCTCAGTCGGTTAAGCATCTGCCTTCGGCTCGGGTCATGATCTCAGGGTCCTGGGATCGAGCCCCATGTTGGGCTCCCTGCTCATCGGGGAGTCTGCTTCTCCCTCTCCCTCTGCCTCCCCCTGCCCTGGCTCATGCTTTTCTCTCACTCTCTCAAATAAATAAATAAAAATCTTAAAAAAAATAAAATAAATCTATGGGGTGTCTTTGTGGCTCAGTCAGTTAAGCATCTGACTCTTGATCTCAGCTCAGGTCTCGATCTCAGGGTCGTGCGTTCAAGCCCTACTTTAAAGTGAATGAATGAATGAGTGACATTCAAATCTGAATAAATGAAAATAGAAGTCTTGTGTAATTCCTAGGTGCTTCAATAGTTTTCATTGACGTCTTATTTTCTTTTACATTTCCCAAGCTTGTGTTTGCTGGGGTAGAGGAAAGCTGCTGATTTTTTTCTAAGTTATCTTACCCCTGCTGTACTCTCTTGTTATTTCTGATTATTCATTGTTGATTCTGATAGTCTTTCTAAGTAATTGATCGTGCTGTATGCAAATCAATTCTGTCACTTCTTTTCCCTCACTTATAACGTTGTCTAGGACTTTAGTACCATATTAAATAGTGTCAGTGATACTGGGTACACAAAATAAGATTCATTTTGGCAGGTTGTAACAGAAAATCTGAAGAATAATGGCTTAAACAATGTAGTTTATTTTCTTTTTTTTTTAAGATTTTATTTATTTATTAGAAAGAGAGCACGAGAGGGAAGAGGGTCAGAGGGAGAAGCAGACTCCCCGCTGAGCAGGGAGCCCGACGCGGGACTCGATCCCGGGACTCCAGGATCATGACCTGAGCCGAAGGCAGTCGCTTAACCAACTGAGCCACCCAGGCGCCCTGTAGTTTATTTTCTTTCTCATAAAGGACATCTGCAGATAGATGAGACACTTCTGTCTCATAAAGGACATCTGCAAGACATTAGCAGTCAGTCCCGGCCTGATAGGCAGCCCCGTCTGCTTAGCCATCAAATTGGATGTGTGCTGTAGGCTGTTAGAATGTAGCCTTTCATAAACCAAGGAAATTCTCTAATCTTAGTTTGTCAAGATTGATCAGAAATGAGAATCGGTGGCACCGGGGTGGCTCAGTCAGTTAAGCATCCGACTCTTGATTTCGGCTCAGGTCATGATCTTAGGGTCCTGGGATCAAGTCCCGCATCGGGTCTGCACTCAGCGCGGAGTCGGCCTGAGATTCTCTCTCTCCCTCTCCCCACCGTGCTCGCTCTCTCTCTCAAATAAATAAATCTTAAAAAAAAAAAAAAATTAGGTGTGCTTGGGTGGCTCAGTTGGCTAAATGTCTGCCTTCGGTTCAGGTCATGATCCCAGGGTCCTGGGATCAAGCCTCGCATCGGGCTCTCTGCTCGGCAGAGGGCCTGCTTCTCCCTCTCCCGCTGCCTGCCATTCCCCCTGCTCTTGTGCTCTATCTCTGTCAAATAAAATCTTTAAAAAAAAATAATCAGTGTTGAGTTTAATGAACATTAAAAAAAAAAAAGAAATGAGAATCGAACTTCGTAATTACATGCTTTTTTCCTCCTTTTGTCCATCAGTTTCACAAATCACATTAAATTATATCCTTGCCGTTGTTGAGATATACCTTCCTTGATCATGGTGTGTATGTTTATAACTTCTTATTTTGAAAAAAATTTCCAGTTTTCAGAAAAGTTGCAAGTACAGTAAACTCCTGTGTATCTTCTCCCCAGAACCACTAACTGTAAACATTTGACCACATTTATTTTACTTACCTATATGCCTCGCCATCCCCTTCTTCCCCATCCCTCTCTCTATATAGAGACGCAGATATATATCTACGTATATACATATATATATAGGCAACTTTTTTTTCCTGTATCATTTCAGTTAGTGACTGACATGACCCTTAAGCATGACAGAACGTATGTCCTAAGAGCAAGGACTCTCTCTTTTGTAACCATAGTACACTTCTGAATATCAGGAAATTGAACATTGTTAACAGTACTTTTATCTTCTAAAAAGTCCGTATTTGGATGTCATCCCTTGTCCTTTATGGCATTGGTTCCCTAATCTAGGATCCTGTCCAGGATCACACACTACACTGCACGGAGCTACTTTGCATTTTTGGTTTCCTTTACTCAGGAGCAGTTACTAAGTCTTTCTGTTTCATCCATGGCCTCAGTATGTTTTAAGAGCACAGGTCCTTGGCTTTGTAGATGCTTCTGAATTTGAGTTTTCCTAATGCTTATTCATGCATTGTTGGCAGAAAAATTATTTAATATGTATGTTTTTAAAACACTGTTACATTTGATTAGGTGCTGTATTATTTAGGATATTTGCATCTGTGTCCCTCAGTAAAGTGGTCTTAACGATTTCCTTTTCTAGTATCCATCTGACACTGAGTCACCATAGCCTCATGGCATGATTTGGGCAGCTTTTGCCATTTCTCTCTTTATTGGAGAAACTTGTATAAAAATTATCTGTCCCTTGAAAGCTTGTTAAAACTGAGCTTCGAAAGGGCCTGGGTTTGTAATCATTTTGTCTCGTTCTTCTGCCAGTTTTGGCAGTTTATGTTTTTCAGAAATATATTCATTTTGCAGAGGTCCTCATATATTAGGATTCAGTCCAGCTTTGTGGAAATGTATTATGAACAGGGTCTGTCTTTGGAAGGTATTTCATCAAAGTGCTCTGTGGCCAATGAAAAGTGTCCTTTACAAATGTCTGTTTGTAAAAGATCTGTTCTCTTCCCAGGTTTAAATAGCAAGAGTTCAGGATGCAAATTTATTTAGTTTAGGGGCACCTGGGTGGCTCGGGTAAGTGGCCAACTCTTGGTCTCAGCTCAGGTCATGATCTTGGCGTCCTGGAATCAAGGCCCTCCTCAGACTCCATGCTCAGCAGGGAGTCTGCTTGAGGATTCTCTCTTCCTCTCCCTCTGCTCCTCCCCCCTGCTCATATGTGCTTGTGCTCTCTCTCTCTCTCTCTCAAGTAAATAAATAAATCTTTAAAAAAATTATTTGGTTTAGATGCTGAGTGTCAGAGTTCAGAATTTCATCTGAACATTTATCAGCTGTTCGGTTCTTAAATTCTGAGGACTAGAGTTCACCTATTGAGGGATAACTGTGGTAAGCAAATACATATTGCTCATATCAGAAACCTTAAGGGGGGGCGCCTGGGTGGCTCAGTCGGTTAAGCATCTGACTATTTCGGCTCAGGTTATGATCTCAGGGTCATGAGATTGAGGTTTGTGTCGGGCTCTGTGCCACGCATGGAGCCTGCTTAAGATTCTCTCTCTTCGTCTCCTCCTCCCCCCTCCCCTTCTCTAACAAACAAACAAAACAAAACAAAAAAAAAACCCTTAAAAATATGTCACTCATACCAGCCACTTCTTGTCCAGGCATTTATCATAAAGAAATAATTTGGGTTCCAAGCCAAGCTCACAAGGACAAGGACTTCATTTTATTCACAGCAATTGTCTCCAGCACCTAGAACAGTACTTGACACATAGCAAATGTTACATTAATATTTGTTGAATGAATAAATGAATGAACAATTATGAAAAATTGGAAACCAACCAGATGTCTAGAAACATTTTATTTTCCCCATTTGTTAATTATCTTTGAGCTTTATGGTGTTTTTCCAGTATTTTATTATGAAATTTCAAACATACTGCAAAGTTGAAAGAATTTTACAGTGAATACCTCTTTACCCATCCACTGGACTCTACCATTAACATTTTACCATGCTTGCTTTATGACATGTTTATTTGTTTATGGTATTTTTTAACCCGTTTTTAAGTTTTTACAAAGCCAGATTTATCAGGCTTTTTTTTTTTAATGCCTTCAGGGTTTCGTCTTGCTTCGAAAGGCCTTCCCCCTTCTTGGGGTGATTCATTTTTTTCTTATGTTTTCTTTCTGATGTCTTTTACAGTTTCTATTCAGGGATTTCAATTTTTGATTCATCTAGAATTTACTTGGTATAAGAAGTGAGGTAGAGAAACAACTTTTATTTTCTTAAACTTTTTCAGTGAAGAACCAGAAAGTAAATATTTTTGACACTGCAGACCACGCCGTCTCTGTCACAACTACTCAGCTAAAAGCAGCCCCAGACAATATGTAAATGAATGGGTATAGCTGTGTTCAAGAAAACTTTATTTAGGTGACTGGATTGGGTCCACTGGCTGTAGTTTGCTGATCTCTGGGCCAGACCGTTATTGCAACCTGGTGTTTATTGACTAATCCATTCTCACCCTGTTCATTTGAGTTGCAACCTCTGGGTTACTCTAAATTTCCATGTGTGTTATTGTGTAGTGTGGACTCCGTTCGGTTTCACTGATCTGTCCATTTGTGTTTCAATTGTTCCACCTTTATATGTAATATGTTTTAATATTTGGTGAGGTTCTTCCCCTCCCCCCCCATTAGACTTTTCTTTTTTAAACAGAATTTTCCTGACTCTTCTAAATTGTTTCTTGTCCTTTGCTGTTATAAACAGTGCTGTTGAATGATGCCTTTGTACGTGTGCAAGTATACTAGTATATTAAATTTCCAGGAAAACTGGGGGTCAGGGTAGATTTTTAGTTCTACCAGCTATTGCCAGATTCCCCTCCACAAGGGACTGTTTCCATTTTCACTCCTACCAGCACTACGAAAATGCCTCTTTCCCATACAGCCTTACCAACAGTGTCTTGTCAAATATTTGGACTTTTACAGATCTGTTGTGTTAGAAATGTTCTATCACAAAGCTTCCTTACAGAAGAATTCCAAATAATATATGTAGATACTCCACATTCCAGGAGGTAGAGTTTAATTCTCCTCCTCCTGAGTGTGGGCTAATCTTAGTGACTCACTTCTAAAGAACAGAGTGTAGAAAGGGAAAAAGAGAAACTATAGTGGAGAAACCTGGCAGACCCCACCAAAACCACACGGTCAGGGTCAGCATTGGCAGTGATAAGTCACGTTGATATCATGGGCCCCCTTATACAGTGTGATCAGCAGGGCAAGTCACCTCTCTTGTATTCTCCCCCAAAATACCATAACCTCCATAACTTCTAGTCTAATCACAAAAACACAACGGACAAACCCAAGTTGAGGTACATTCTGCAAAATAGCTGACTAGTGCTCTTGAAAACTGTCAAAGTCATTAAAAAAAGAAAAAGGCAAGACTAAGAAACCTTCACAGGCCAGAGGAGACTAAGGGTGCATGATGACTAAAAGCAATGTGGCATCCTGGATTCGGTCCTGGAACTGAAAGTGGATGGTAGTGGGAAAATGGTGCACCTGGGTGGCTCAGTCATTAAGCGTCTGCCTTTGGCTCAGGTCATGATCCCAGAGTCCTGAGATTGAGCCCCGCATCAGGCTCCCTGCTCAGCGGGAAGCCTGCTTCTCCCTCTCCCACCTCCCCCCCACTTGTGTTCCCTCTCTCGCTGTCTCTCTCTCTCTCTCTCTGTCAAGTAAACAAATAAAATCCTAAAAAAAAAAAAGTAGTGGGAAAATGGGTGAAATCCTAATAAAGTGTAGAGTTTAATTAACTTCTTAGTTTTGACAAATGTGCTGTGGTTACATTTGTCCCCTGTTAACATTAGGGGAAGCCGGGTGAAGGGTATACGAGAATTATGTTATTTTCGAACTTTTCTATAAATCTAAAATTATTTCAAAACAAGTTTGACTTCATCAAGATTAGAATCCTAAGAACATCAAAGGACATGGTTCAAGAGAGTGAAAAGACAACCCACGGAATGGGAAAAGGTATTTGCAAATCATATATCTAATAAGGGATTAGCACCCAGAATAGAAAAACAACTCCTACAGCAGCACAGGAAAACCCAATTCAGAAATGGGCAAAAGACTCGAATAGACGTTTCTCCAGAAAAGACACACAAGTGGCCGATAAGCACAGGAAGAGATGCGGAATGACAAGTGTTGGTGAGGATGTGAAGAGATGGGAACCATGGTGCATTGGCGATGGGAATGTAAACGGTGCAGCTGCTGTGGGACACTGTCCAGGGGCTCCTCAAAAAAATAAATCTACAACTACCGTGTGGTCCAGCAGTTACACTCCTGGGTATTTACCCAAAGGACTTGAAAGCAGGGAGCCAAACAGATATTTGTACACCAGTGTTCGTAGCAGCATTAGTCACGACACCCAAAACAGCCAGTAGGTGGAAATACACTTGATCTTAGCCAAAAGGCCGAGAACCGATCAGTAGGTGGAAACAGTGCAGGTGTCCTTCAGCAGATGCATGGCCAAACAAAGTGCTGTATGCTGTACCTACATACACGTGCGGCCATAGCAAAGGAAGTTCTGACTTATGCTACGACAGAGGTGGACCTTGAAAACATGATGCTAAGTGAAAGAAGCCAGACACAAAGGAACAAATTACTATATGATTCCACTTACACGGGGTACCGAGAACAGGCAGATCCATAGAGACTGAAAGTAGAAGGGCCGGGGGGGAGGGAGTTAATGTTCAGTGAGTAGGGAGTTTCTGTTTGGGATGATGAAAAAAAGTTTCCGGAAACAGCCGGTTATGGTTGCTCAACATCGTGAGTATATTTTGTGGTAAATTTTGTGAGATCTCTATTTTACCACAATAAAAATGACTAAAAATACACAAAGAATAAATTGTAGACGTTTATTTTTAAATGGCCTGTCCAGGGGCGCCTGGGTGGCTCAGTTGGTTAAGCGACTGCCTTCGGCTCGGGTCATGATCCTGGAGTCCTGGGATCGAGTCCCACATCGGGCTCCCTGCTCAGTAGGGAGTCCACTTCTCCCTCTGACCCTCTACCCTCTCGTGCTCTCTATCTCTCATTCTCTCTCTCAAATAAATAAATAAAATCTTAAAAAAATAAATAAGTGGCCTGTCCAGGGTAGTTTTAATTGTCATCCTTCGTTATGAGACAGAGCATCTTTTTAAATTTAAATTTCTTGTATTTCTTTCCTGTGAATTCTGTTCCTCTTCCTCTTCCCATGCTTTTTCCCAGTTAGTTTGTCCTGACTGGGGCTCATGATGGTTTTTTTCTTTTCCAAGCAGAAATGTTTTATTTTTATATAGTTAACTTTAATAATCTTTTCTTCTGTGGCTTCTGGATTTGGGTCATAGTTTTCCCCCATTTCAAGATTATCAAGAAATCATCTCGTGTTTTCTTCTACTTTTATGGTTTCAGTTCTTCTATTAAATCTTTGACCCGTTTTATTTATTTTTTTTTTTTAAGATTTTATTTATTTGACAGAGAGAGACACAGCAAGAGAGGGAACAGAAGCAGGGGGAGTGGGAGAGGGAGAAGCAGGCTCCCCGCCGAGCAGGGAGCCCAATGCGGCGCTTGATCCCAGGACCCTGGGATCATGACCTGAGCTGAAGGCAGATGCCCAACAACTGAGCCACCCAGGTGCCCCAACCCGTTTTATTTTTATTATTATTTTTTACTATCAGACCGTGCATTTTATTTTTTTTTCATATTTTCCTGATTGTTTTATTTTTATTTTTTAGGAGATTTATTTATTTATTTAACAGAGACAGCACACGCACATGCAGGTAGGGGGAGGGGCAGAGGGAGAGAATCTCAAGCCAACTCCCCGCTGAGTGTGGAGCCCATCGTGGGGCTCAGTCCCAGGACCCTGAGGTCATGACGAGCTAAAATCCAGAGTCAGCCACGTAACCAACTGAGCCACCCAGGTGCCCCGATTGGTTTATTTAAAAAATTTTTTTTTCCTTATGAGAGGTGTGCTCTTCAAACCCCACCCCCTATTTCTCCCATCCCTTCCACCCACCTCCCTCTGGTGACCATCAGTTCTCTATAGTTAAGAGTCTGTTTCTTGGGGCGCCTGGGGGGCTCAGGCGCTAAGCGTCTGCCTTCGGCTCAGGTCATGGTCCCAGGGTCCTGGGATCGAGCCCCGCGTCGGGCTCCCTGCTCGGCGGGAAGCCTGCTTCTCCCTCTCTTGCTCCCCCTGCTCGTGTTCCCTCTCGCTGTGTGTGACTCTGTCAAATAAATAAAATCTTTAAAAATAAATAAAAATTTTAAAAAAAGAGTCTGTTTCTTGGTTTGCCTCCCTCTTTTTGTTTTCCCTTTGTTCATTTGTTCTGTTTCTTAAATTGCACATAGGAGTGAAATCATGCGGTATTTGTCTCTCTCTGACTGATTTATTTCGCTTAGCATCGTACTCTCTAGCTCCATCCATGTTGTCTCAAATCTTTGACCCATTTTTAAACGTATCGTGGTTTATATGTGTGAAGTATAGTCATAAGATCTTGGCGCTTGTCTAGGTATTTAACCTTTTTGCTTCAGTCATACTTGGGATCTTCCCATTTCTAAACGACGCCTCTCTGAATAGAGGCACCGTATCTATTTCTGCATGTTGCTTTTGTCCCCAGCATCCTTACTGACTTATTGGTTGTAATCATTTTTCATTTGATTCTCTTAGGCTTTGCAGGCATATCGTCATACCATTTACAAACAATGGTAATTTTACCTTCTCGTGTCCAGCTTTTAACCTCTTTTCTTCATGCTCTTGGTTCAGCTAGCACCGTAGAACAACGGTCGTAGTGGTGTTGATACTAGACATTCTAACAGTGTTGTTCCTGACCAGGATTGGGACCCTGCCCGCAGTAGTCTACTGTGGTGTCAGTTTTGTCTTATTTTAAGTAAACATGTATCGGTTGCTTTTAGAATACTTTTTAAGTCATTATTTCATCAAACAAAATTATCGGGCACCCACTGAGCACCAGGTACTGAGCTTAGTTTTGGGGAGTAGGGCAGTGGACCCTCTGGATGTGGTCCCCTCTTTTCCAGAACTCACAGTTTAGTCCTTTTCTAAATCATCAGAAAAATGCACGTGAGGGGCGCCTGGCCGGCCCAGTCAGTGGAGCATGCAGCTCTTGATCTCGGGCTTATAATTTCAAGCCCCACGTTGGATGTAGAGATTACTTAAAAAATAAAACCTTAAAGAAAAAGAAACGTACATGTGAAATCAACTTGGAGATAATTATTTTACGGTAATCGCAGTAGGAGAAATTTTTAAAAAAACAGCCACCAGGGCCGGCAGGGTGATGGCGAAGCAGGGGGGCAGGGTAGCACAGCGCCCAGTGAGGCAGAGGGAGAGAGGGCGGTAGGGACCTCTGCCCGCAGACCCCGCAGACCTGGCAGGACCTTCGTGAGCGTTTTGGTGTTTTATCTTGAGAATGAGGGGGAGCCGTTGAGGGGAGCGCAGTGGTTGGGCTTGGTTGGCTTTGCCTTATGGAATACTCGCTCCCGTCGGGGCGTAGCGAATGAGCTGGGAGAGGCGTGGTGGGGGTGCGACCAGCCCTGACACCACATCTGAGGGCCTCCTGAAGGAAGACAGGCACGGGCCGGGGAGGTGGCAGAGGGAAGGAGAAGTGCATTGGATTTTTGAGGGGTGGGGACGAGCTCACCTCATGGAGTCCGGATTTAGGGAACCCCGTCGTGAGTGGGATCTGGGGGCCCGAGGGAGCGAGTGGGCGGGAGCCCGCCCTCGCCTCTTGCACCTTGCAGGAAGGACTGCCCTCTGACCCCTCCCCGTTCTGCCCTCAGAGGTGGTCGTGGGGACAGGACTGGCCGCTATGGAGCCACTGACCGTTCGCAGGATGACGGTGGGGAGAACCGCAGCCGAGACCACGACTACCGGGACATGGACTACCGCTCATACCCCCGCGAGTACGGTAGCCAGGAGGGCAAGCATGACTACGACGACTCGTCCGAGGAGCAGAGTGCAGAGGTGAGGGCCGGGGAGGGCAGAGTCCTGCGGGGCCTCAGCTTGTAGCACCACGTGCAGGTAGCTCTCGGCTCCCATGCCTTCGGACTGCGCTCGGTGGCTTTGCCTCACCTGGAGGGTCTGTTCCCGCTTCCCTCTGTGAGGGCCCCTCTCCCCTCTGTGAGGGCTCCTCTCCCGAGTTGGGGCTCCCTGACTTCCACATGCTTGGCTCTATACTTCTGAGGGCCCCTGGCCATCACCTCTCTCCCTTCTTCCCTTTTTTAATTGGGGTCCATGGTTCACTGCAAGCCCTTCACTGCCTGCTCCCAGCCAGTTTGGGGCCCTTGAGGAGCCTCTTGCATGGGACCCAGCATGTGTGGTTGGGAGGGCAGTGGGGGGACTGGATATCACCCAGCAGAGTAGCCCTGGGACGCCAACCATGGGCATTCGCAGGGGCAGCAGAACCCCTCTAAGGAAGGGAAAGACCCTTCTAGGGCCTCTTGTTTGAGCTCAGGGGTAGCCAGTTCCACATTGCATAGTTAGCCCTAACCTGAGGAAGGCAGGCATGATGTTCACCCTCTGAGGAGGGTAGTCAGGGCCCAGGTCCAAGTAAGCAGGCAGGTCTCTTATCCAGCAGGGTGGGAAGGGTACTTTTGCAACCCAGCCCCCCGGGGACAGAGTGTGGGCGTTTAAGCTTCCCCACTGGCAGCTGTGATCTGTACCTGGATGTCTCCAGGGCACCAGGGGGCCCTGGGTGGACCCGTTGGGAAGGGTGCGAGCGGAGCACTGAGTTATCTGGTCCTCCTGAGGGCAGAAGGGCTGTGGACCCTGGCCTGGCCTGGCCTGCTTAGGCCTGGCAGGATGGCTTGGGCAACACGCAAGAACTCAGCCACCGCACCCTGTTAGGGGGAAGGCTAGTGGTGACAGAGGACTGGCCAGGCGGCGGAGAATCAGGGCCTGGGGGCAGTGCTGAGGCCCTCACACGTTTGCAGGCCCCTGCTGACTGGCTCTGGATGAGACACTAAGCTACTCCTAGAACCCTGGCCCAAGCTGGAAATCATAAGGCATGAGGAAGAGTTGTGCGCATACTAGCTGAGCTGTAAGGGAGGAGGAGGAGGCAACAGAGGGCAGGATGCAGCGCGCTGACCCCAGACCTGGGGAGGTTTAGGCAGTGTCTGGTCACCTGTCTGGGGGGGGGGGTTCCCCCCCCCCACCGTAATACTGCCACCGGCCTCTCCCCGCTCCCACCAAGGCAGCCCCCAAAAGACCTCCGGGGACAGTTTCCCACCCCAGAAGGCTTGCAGTCCAGGGCCGACCCCTTTTGTCTGCCCTGAGCCTTTAGCCGGAGCCCGCCCGCCCACCCCTGGCTTTCAGAGCCTGCCTGCCTCAGAGAGCCAGCGGCCAGCCCCTAGGCCCACCCCAGACTGACTGCCCGTCTGGTGTCTCCCGTCTCATTCTGTCGGCCAGGATTCCTACGAGGCCTCCCCGGGCTCCGAGACTCAGCGTAGGCGGCGGCGGCGGCACAGGCACAGCCCCACTGGGCCGCCAGGCTTCCCCCGAGACGGCGACTATCGGGACCAGGACTATCGGACCGAGCAAGGGGAGGAGGAGGAGGAGGAGGAGGAGGAGGAGGAGGAGGAGAAGGCCAGTAACATCGTCATGCTGAGGATGCTGCCACAGGCAGCCACTGAGGATGACGTACGTGCCCCCCCCCATGGCCCCGGGCAGGCGGCAGAGCAGGAGGCCAGGCTGGGTCTCCTCCAGGGCCCTCAGCTTCTCCCTCAGCCCGACCTCAGCACCTTTTCTCCCTTTTCTCCCCCAGCACTGATCCGTCCTCTGGGCAGGCCCTTGTACTCTCCCGGTCTGGAAGGGAGGCTTGTCCGACAGGCTGCCTTGGCCAAGGGGCTGTGGTGGTGGGTGTGGGAGGGAACAGAGCATTCCTCCAGAACATTCCACTGGTCATCCATCCATTCTGCGTATGTTGACTGAGGGCCAGATGCTCACCGGGCCCAGAGCCGGGTATTCCTGGTGGCAGAGATGACGCGGGGCCCTGCCGCCCTGGGGATGGGGAGGGTCCCCATGGGATTTTTCTGAGGTTTTATCCACATTCTTTCCCCATACCCTCAACCCCTGCCCTCCTTTGTCAGCAGTGTCAAATATGAGTGGCCTAGCCACAGAGTTCTGCGTTCTTTGCCTTCCTTCGCCGCTACTGACAGCCTTCCCACCCCGTGCTCCGTGACATTCCCTTCCATATTCCTCCCTTTTCTTCTGTTCCCTTCTCATAGAGGCTTCCCCTAATGAGCCCCAGTAAAACCCCAGAGGGCCACTAGAATAGCCTCCTCCCTAGCCTCCCCGAGTCTCCTCTCTGCCCCCTCCCCTGAATTCTCTGCCCAGCTCTTCTCTGAAATCTACCGGCTACCCGTTTTGTCGCAGAGAATATCCCACCTTTGTATTTGGGAGTTTCTCAAGGCTGGCCCAGCTGCTGTGTTCAGGGTTAGACGGTAGCTCCGTGCTGACATGTGCTAAGGATTGAGCACAGGGTGGGCCACAGGCCAGGTCTCATTTAATCCTCACAGCCACCCTGCGGGGAAGGTACTCTGTGTTTCCATCCTACGGATGAGGAAGCCAGGCCCCCAGCAGTGAAGCAGCTTGCCCCAGGTCCCACAGCCAGTGAGTGGCAGGCCAGTGAGTGGCAGGCCAGTGAGTGGCAGGCCAGTGAGTGGCAGAGTGGAGCTGGGGTTTGGCCCTGGGCGGCTGGATTCCAGAGCCCACATCCTTGCTGCTTCCTGAGCCGTCCCTGAGTGTTTGCAGTCCTAACGAGCTCCCCTGTGTTTCTTTTCATCCTCAAGCACGTGTGTGTGTGTGTGTCTGTGTGTCTGTGTGTGTGAGAGAGAGAGAGCTTTTTCACCTGATGAGGAAACTGGGGCCCAGAGGCAATAAGATTGCCGCCCGAGAATGCCCAGCACATGCTCCCAGGCTTCTGCAAGAAGCACCACTGGCCTAGAGACCCTGCCTCACCTGGTCCGAACCCCAAATCGCCTCTGCAGCTTCCCTCTGGCTTCACCCAGGAAGCTTTCCACACCCTGGGACCACACCTTTTGGTGTGGGGCACACGGCCGGGCTCTGCTCAGACCCCAGTCCTTCCCGTTTTGGTATTCACGTCACAGGTCTCTTGGGGCAAGCCCCAGCTCTCCTCACTGCCACTGCACCAAGCCTGTTGACAGACACGCGCACCCACCCCCCACCCCCCACCCCCCGCAGGCCATTCTTGAGCTGCTGGCTTGGCTCACTCTCTCATTGCTCTCCGCCTCTGAGGGTCACCACGCTGCCAGCACCCCCCGCCCCCGCCTTGCACCATGCCCCTTTCATTTCACTCACTCTCTGCAAGTCTGGGGCCGAGTGCTGAGACCCAGTGCTGTTGCGGGCCCAGGGCCGTGGCCACTTGGGGAGAAGCCCCGAGAGAGTGAGAGGAGGCGGTGTGTGCACATCACCGGCAGCTCCTCAGGGTCCTGGAGGCCTCCGGTGGCCCCCCGCATGCTGAGCCTGCCCCCATCCGTATCTCCCCGTACAGATCCGGGGCCAGCTGCAGTCCCACGGAGTGCAAGCACGAGAGGTCCGGCTGATGCGGAACAAATCCTCAGGTGAGCTTTTGTTCCCAGTGCCCCCCTTCCACTGGCCAGCCGCAGCCTCCAGTCTCCCTCCTGCTTCTGCCTTCTCCCTCACCCTCCCTGCCCTGCCTTCCTGCCACAGCTGGGAATGGGCAGCTTGGGGTGCCCTCTCTTCTTCTCTTCCCCTCAACCCATCCTCCTCACAGCTCTGGGGCTGTCGGGGAGGGGGGGCAGTACTGAGCTGAGTGCTCCCCGGGGGCAGGGCCAGGGCCAGGCTCCAGGGCACCTCCTCTTTGGGACTCTTTAAGTAACTGAGGTGGTAACCCCCTCCCCATATACTCCCTTCCCTCTCCCTTCTTCTCCTTCCCCTGCCCCTCAGTCTCCCCCACGTTTTTCTGGTAACAGCCTGTGACCAGAAAGTAGGTCTGACACAGTCCCACCCACATGTCCCAAGAGGGGAGGCAGGGGATGGCTCTTACCCAAGGGTGCATCCCAAGGAGCAGCCAGGATTTCTGGCTTCACTTGTTCCCTCCCTCCCTCTTGCAGGCTGCTTGGAGCTGGCCTGAGGTTAGCAGGGTGGAGGGGTGGGAGTTGTCTCTGCAGGACCTCTGGCCCAGGCTCCCCAAGGCAGGCACAGTGGGGCTTCACTGCCTGGGCTTCTCTCTCCATCTCTCAGTCTCTCTCCTCCCCACACCTCCATCTTTCTCTCTCTCTCTCTCTCTCTCTCTCTCCTCCTCCTCCTCCTCTTCCTCTCTTCCTCCTTCTCTCCCTCTCCCTTTCCTTCTCCCTGCCCCTCTTTTCCTCTCTGTCTCTCTCTTCTTCCCTCTCTCCCTCCCTCCCCCACCCCAGATCATACCATTTCATCTTCCTGTGCATCCTAACAGTTACTCTTATGGAGATCAAGCATGCCCCCCCCCCCCAAGTCCTGCCATGTCTAAGCCCTCCCTGTGTGTATCTCCAGAAGAGGAGCTGCTCTCCTGCAGCCTCAAGCCCTGGGTCCCTTTCCCACCCCTGGCCAGGCCTTGAGTCTCTCTTGGTAGCATGTAGGTCTTGCTCTGCTTCAGCCCAGCCAAACCACACACTGACAGGGTTCTGGTCTCTCTCTGTCTCCATAAGGTGGTATCCTAGGTGTGGCCCCTTCTGGCACTTCTCCCAGGCACCCACTGATTCTTTAAGGTCTGCCTGGCCAACCCTGGCCCCCATTCTCCTGCTATCTAGGAGGACTTGCACTGTGGGTGGCTGTAATCTTCCTAGCTTGGCCCTGAGGCGGCTCCCTGGTAAGGCCCCCGCCCCTGCACTGTGCTGAGGCTGAGGTGACATTGTGTCCCGGACTCCCCCTGGTTTCCTGATGGGCCTGGAGCCTTCCCAGCCTCACCAAGGAGCCTGGCCCAGGTTCTTTTTTGCTTCTTTGATGAAACACCTGTCATAGGACCCCTCCTGGGCACCGGCCTCGTGCTGGGCCCCACCCTTTGGTTATCTGTTCTGGCCCATGTGGAGTCAACAGCCTGCCCATCTGCCCTCCTTCCTTCTCTGAGACAGATCTCTACTCGTACCCTTGCCCTCGCCCTCCCACCTCCTTCTCTCCGTCTCCGTCACCCCAGGCAGGTCTGCCTGAGCCCCTCTCTCTTTCTTCCCAGCTGGCGTGTGTGTATCTCCCCCTCCCCCTCCCACCTCCGTGCCCCGTCCCTCTTCCCTACTCCTCCCAGCCATCTACCTTGCCTCCCACCCCCTGGTCTTTCTCTCTCTGATTACTTCTCTCTCTCCCTTTCTTCTTTTCTCCTCTCCCCCTTTCCCTCTGCCCCCCCACCCCCGGTCCTCTCCCCTCGGGTCCCACCCCCGGGAACGCCGTGTGTCCAAAGCTGTTGACTAACCCACTGCGTCTGTATCTGAATGCTGTCTCCAGGTCAGAGCCGGGGCTTCGCCTTCGTCGAGTTTAGTCACTTGCAGGACGCTACACGATGGATGGAAGCCAATCAGGTTGCTTTGCCGCACTTGAACCCCCCCCCAAACAAATACTACTTTGTAATCGAGCGCTCCCCATCGCCTGATTCTTATGGACACAGTTCCCTGCCCTGTGGCCCTGTGTCCCATCCCCCCCGCCCCCTCTCTCTCCCCCTTCCTGACCCTCACTATCTCCTCTTCCCATCTCTTGCTACCCACTGGGCTTCCCATCAAGAACCCACACTCACCACTGGCCCCTTCCCACCACCGGGCACTAGCTCTGCCCCTCCACCTCCCAGCTGAGCTTTTGGAGAAAGGGCTGCCAGGGGGGAGGTTTTCTTCCACGGAGGCTCCCACTCCTTGGGGACCACCCTGCTCCGGGGTTAGGCAGAGCCAGGATTTCGTTCCACTCTCCGGCATCACTGGAAGTCTAGCCACTGGGGAACTTAGCTGTTGGCACACTAACTAGCAAGTCCCGTTTTGCCATCTCTCTCCCTGCATGTGAGTTCGGCCTTTTGACTTCCCCGTGCGAGAGGCCAGCACCGCTCTGTTGATCTAAAGTACCAGTCAAATGCGACAGAACTCACTTCAGATGCCCCAGCCCTCCCCCTGCACCTACCCCCCCAACAGGAGTCACCGCTTGGCCACTCCACTGGGGGCAGGCCTGCCTTCTCAGCCAAAGGGTCATGCTGTCAGGAAGGGAAGGGAGCCTGCTCCCCCGCCTGGCACAGTCTTCCCCACCCAGCAGCTTTGGGACCTTCAGAGACCCAAAGACCTGCTCTGCTCACCTGCCCAGAGCCTGGCTCACTGGTGTGGGGCACAGGAGGAAGGGTCAGATGTGGTGGAAGCAGGGGCTCAGCAGGGCGGCCCTGGGGCCATCTCTGCCCTAATGCTGGGGGGCCCAGGACCCAGCCAGCCCTGGGAAGACAGCCTCACAGCAGGAACTTCCATCTTTTAAATATGGCTCTTTCTTTTTCCCCTTCTCCAGCACTAGCGCGCGTGCGCTCTCTCTCTCTTTCTCTCCCCTCCTCTCCCTCCCCTCCCTGTCCCCCTCATCCCGAGTGTAGCCTGTGTAGTGCTGGCCCTGGGTGTGGCCTGGCAGTGTCAGGGCCGAGTGGGGGGTTTTCCCCACTGTCCGGCAAGCGTCGGTCAGCCGAGCACTGTGTGCCTGGTGGCGTGTGTTCACGTGTGCGTGCGCGTGCCCGGAAAGGCAGCAAACAGCTGCGCCCAAGGGCTGTGGCGCTTTCCCTCCCTCCTTCCCTTCCTTCTTCCCTCGTCCGTTCTCCGACCTCCCTCCGTTCCCTGTCCCTCATCCATCCAGCTGAAGGGCTCGCTCACTCTCTTCTCCTGTGCTGAAACGGTGCGTGGGGCACCGCTGCCTGGGCCTCACTGCGCTCTGCTTTTTCCCGCAGCACTCCCTCAACATCCTGGGCCAGAAGGTGTCCATGCACTACAGCGACCCCAAGCCCAAGATCAATGAGGACTGGCTGTGTAATAAGGTACAGGGGCGGTGGGCAGCGGTTGCCGTGGATAGAGGCGGCAGCGGCGGTGGCGTCTGTCGCCCTGGGGCCTCTGAGTGGCATAGGTGTCGAGGACCAGCTCAGCTCAAGGGGCCACCGTCCCTTGCCTCCTGCCCACCCACCCATGTATACTGGGCTGTCTCACTCAGCGCCAGGCTCTGCCCTCAGGAGGCGCAGTCCAGCCCGAAGTCCCAGCGGGCTTTCCACAAGTACTTACATAAGCGACTGACTAGTGACAGTGGAGGCACGCTGTGGTGTGTCAATGTCGGATGTGGACTTCCGAGCTGGGCTGGCTGGAATTAGAGCCTCCCACATCCTCCTTGGTCTCTGCCTCACTTTCCTCAGCTCCAAAACGCGAATAGCGATGACCCCTCTCCCCCAAGGTGGTCGGGAGGATTCCCATGTGGCGCTGAGAGGGTAACCGTTGGAACAACGTCTGGCCCACGGTTAGCTCCCTTTGATGTCCGCCTGTTCCCCCAAAGGAAAGCACAGGCTGCTCTGGGAGCCTGTGTCGGGTGGCCCAACCTTGACGGCCGCTCTGGCAAAGCCATGTCCACCTGAGGCTGAGGCCACAAGCTGTAGGATCTTGCCGTCATAGTCCCTACGAGGAAGCTGAGGCTCAAAGGGGGTGCCCCCGTGGGTTAGCCTTGCGCCATGACTTGCTCCCGATCACAGGGGCCGTGGATGGTACCCTGCGTTCAGGTCCCCTGTGGGGCCAGCCTCCGAAGCGGCCCGGAGGCAGCCTTGCGACTCCACAGCCCCACCTTCCACAGCCAGCTGGCAGTCCTGAGACCGAAGGGGGACACTGAGAGCCGGCCGAGCCCCCGACCCTCCCCACAGGAAGAATCCTGCCTCCTGAGGGGAGTGGCACCTGTTTGTTTTAAAAGAGAAAGTGTTATCAGGAGACGGGTGTCCAGTGTCTCTGCAGGGGTAGGGACGAAGGGACAGTGGCACTTTGTCCCTCCTGTATTTCCAGATACTCCTCAAAACCAGGGAATTCTCTCCTTTACCCTCCTTTAATTCCCCGCATCCTGTTGGCCGCCAGGTCCTGTCGCTTCCGTCACAAAAATGCTCTCCCTCGCGATTCCCACTGCCCAGACCAGCCGTCACCCTCTCCCTCAGCCACCGCAGACCTCTCTTCTGCTGTGCTGGTCCCTTGCCTCTTTCTCTCGCCCTCTCACTTGTAACATTCCTCGAAACCGCCTCTAACCACGTTCTTCCATCTCTGCTTAGAAACCCGGCCCTCACCACTGAGCTTGAGCGTGACCACCCTCCATAATCTGGTGTCACCTGCCCTCTCCAGCTCCCACTTCTGCCCGTCCTCACCCTCCCTACACCAGCTACAGAAAATCTCTTGTTCCCTTTGCTAACAGTAGCTTCCCAGCAAAACCAGACCAAACCAAAGCAAACTTCTAGGCCTCCCAGACCAAACATCCCACCAACTGTCCCCAGCTGAGCGAGCCATGCCCCGCTTGGACCGTTGCCCTCCCTGAGTCCCCGCAGATGAACGTGCCGCCCACTCCCCCGTGCTACATCTGCTCCCTGCTGCTAGGCTGCGAGGGTGGCCGAGGCCACATCCTGGGCATACGGGGCAGAGCCTGGCACAGGAGCGATGGCGCGGTCCCTGACCACGGAACAGACATAGAAATGTAGAACCTCCAGAGATAGAAAAGCTGGGGGTTCCTGGAGGCTGCCATGACCAAGGCTGGTTTCTCAAGAACACCAACCCAGTCCTCGAGATAAAGGAAGGATGGGAATCTGGCCAGAGAGGGGCTGCTGGCTTTCAGGGGTGGAAACATTGAAGGTTTCTGAAGAGGGAAGCGCGTTTTAGGAAGAGGAACCTGCTGAAGGGACAAGAAGGGGGGCAGTCCTGGCAGTGGGTACCTCAGAGGAGGTGGCACTTGTCACAGGGGTGGGGGAGTTGTTGATGCCTGAGTTGAGGAGGTGGCACTGAGAACAAACTTGAGACCACATGAAGGGAAGAGTCACAGACTGGGAATGACAGCCAGAGCCCCCTGCCACCCCTGACCCTGGGACCTTCCTTCCTGGGGCGTGGCGGGGTTCCCTGGGGGATCTCTGGATCCCACTTTGGAGGGTTCCACAAGAAAGCCCCACCCCACCCTGACGGCCTGGCCTGTGCCTCGCAGTGCGGTGTCCAGAACTTCAAACGCCGTGAGAAGTGCTTCAAATGTGGTGTGCCCAAGTCAGGTGAGGCCCTCCTACCCCCCCCCCCCCCCCGCCTCCGGGACATTGGTGGAAGGGGGAAGGACGGTGACGGGCCTTGGAGCTGCCTGCCCTTTGACGCCAGCCTGTCTTCCGCTGCCCCTGACAGAGGCAGAGCAGAAGTTGCCCCTGGGCGCGAGGCTGGACCAGCAGACGCTGCCGCTGGGCGGGCGGGAGCTAAGCCAGGGCCTGCTCCCCCTGCCACAGCCCTACCAGGCCCAGGGTGTGCTGGCCTCCCAAGCTCTGTCACAGGGCTCGGAGCCAAGCTCGGAGAACGCCAATGACAGTGAGTCCGTTGTTCCTTCCTTTCTCCCTGCCCTAGGGTGTCTGGGCTGGGCTCTCCAAGGCCAGAGAGGTGGCGGTGACCAGGACTTAATCCTCCCAGGGTCTCTGCCTGGTCGGGGGACAGACGTGATGTAGGGAGAGCAGGGGAGGAACATTGCCCGACTGGACTTTGGGGGTGTGTTGGGAAGGTTCTCAGCAGGTGAGCGACTGAGCTGGGACTTGGACTGACAAGCAAAGTTTGTCCAGGAGGAAGAGGTGAGAGGAAGCAGCAGGTGCAAAAGACATGGAGGCCAGAGGAGAGGGGTAGTGGGCAGCCACCAGAGGGTAGGACTGGAGCAGAGTATCAGGGGTGCCCCCTAATGCTGGGCCCCTTCCCGCAGCCATCATTTTGCGCAACCTGAACCCACACAGCACCATGGACTCCATCCTGGGGGCCCTGGCACCCTACGCGGTGCTGTCTTCCTCCAATGTTCGTGTCATCAAGGACAAGCAGACCCAACTGAACCGTGGCTTCGCCTTTATCCAGCTCTCCACCATCGTGGTGAGGGCGGCACAGGGGGGGGCCGGGCAGCCAGGGTCCCGGCCCCCGGGGCGGGGAGGAGGGACTCTGACCCCAGCCACCCCCCCTCCCCCAACCGCGGCTCCAAGCCTGGCAACGGGGCAATGGAGCCGGGGACCTCCCCGGGCCTGACCCTTCTGCCCCTGCCTCCCCTCCTCCCCCTCCAGGAGGCAGCCCAGCTACTGCAGATCCTGCAGGCCCTGCACCCGCCGCTCACCATCGACGGCAAGACCATCAACGTTGAGTTTGCCAAGGGTTCTAAGAGGTCAGGACCCCACCTGTGTCCCTTCCCAGCTGGCCCCCCAGCCTGGGGCTTCTCATCTCACCCCTCGTCTCTGACACCCTCCCCAGGGACATGGCCTCCAACGAAGGCAGTCGCATCAATGCTGCCTCTGTGGCCAGCACTGCTATTGCCGCGGCCCAGTGGGCCATCTCACAGGTACTCAAAGACTCCCCTCTGCCCCAGCATCCCCACACCGGGGCCACAGTCTCGACCCTCCCGTGCCCTCTCTGCAACCAGGAGGGCTGGCTTGCTGTCTGGCTTTCCGTGGACCCCAAACCCTCACAGTGGCTGCTGCAGGCTTTGGGGGCCTCGCCGCAGCTCCCTTCCCAGTCACCTCCCAGGCTTTCAACTTCAACACCATCATGGCTGCTTTTCGCTTCTATTTGGTGGTTATTTTATCATCCTGAATTGTTACAACTTTTTTAATAAAACGGAATTTATAAGTGGCTGAAAGAAAATTGGGAGATGAGAATAAAGAAGGGGAGGACGGTGTCTTCCTTGACCTGACACCCAGCGCTTGAACTACTACACACACGTACCAGTGTCAGCCCTGGGAGCCTTTTGGCACAGCTCTTCGGTCGATTCTTGTTTTTGCTGCTGCCCTGCCCTGCTGTGGCCGGGCGGCCCTCACACTTCAGCTCTCTCAGGCCTGCATGCTTTCTGTCAGTAGACAGACACTAGCCTCACCTGTGGGCAGATGCTTCTTAGCAGGTTCCCCTCCCCCTGCGCCCCTTCCTCTGCTAATAAGCCCCTCCCACTGCCCCTCAGGCCTCCCAGGGTGGGGAGGGTGCCTGGGCCACCCCCGAGGAGCCACCGGTCGACTACAGCTACTACCAACAGGATGAGGGCTATGGCAGCAGCCAGGGCACAGAGTCCTCCCTCTATGCCCATGGCTACCTCAAGGGCACCAAGGGCCCCGGCATCACTGGAACCAAAGGGGATCCATCTGGAGCAGGTGAGCCCCAGCATCTGTCCCTGAGCCTGTGGCGGGGGGGGGGGGGGCTGGCAGGCGTGGTGTCCTGGGCCCCATCATTCACAGGCATTCTCCTTTCCTCCCTGTCCCTTATTACAGGTGCAGAGGCCTCCCTGGATCCTGGGGCAGATCCTGTATCACTGCAGGCTTTCTCCCGCGCCCAGCCTGGTGCCGCCCCTGGCATCTACCAGCAGTCAGCGGCTGAAGCAAGCGGCAGCCAGGGTGCCGCTGCCAACAGCCAGGTGAGGGAGCTTGGGGGATCCTGGGGGCGGGGGGGCGGGCCACACAGGGAGCATCGGCAGACACTGAGCCCCGTTCCCCTGTCCGGCCCTTTGACCAGCCATACACCATCATGTCACCCGCTGTGCTCAAATCCGAGCTCCAGAGCCCTACCCATCCCAGCGCTGCCCTACCACCGGCCACCAGCCCCACCGCCCAGGAATCCTACAGCCAGTACCGTGAGTAGCCATGGCCTGCGGGTGGGGTGGGGGGCGGGGCAGGGAGCTCCCTAACAAAGCAGAGAGGAGTGTGACCCCCCTCCTTTCTCGCCCCCCCCAGCTGTTCCTGACGTCTCCACCTACCAGTATGATGAGACATCTGGCTACTACTATGACCCCCAGACTGGCCTCTACTATGACCCCAACTCCCAGGTGATAGGGTGGCCCAGGGAACGGGTGGGGTCTGTAGTTCCCCTTCTTGAGGTCTCCCCTCATGCTCCCCTCTCTTGCTCCTCTCCCAGTATTACTACAATGCTCAGAGCCAGCAGTACCTCTACTGGGACGGGGAAAGGCGGACCTACGTTCCAGCCCTGGAGCAGTCAGCCGACGGGCATAAAGAGACAGGGGCCCCCTCGAAGGAGGGTAAAGAGAAGAAGGAGAAGCACAAGACCAAGACAGCCCAACAGGTGAACACTGGGGGTCCAGCAGTCACTGGCTGGCTGTTTGGTGTCTTCCAATGAATGTATTACTCTTGAAGCCTCTACTGCTGAGGGAGGGGAGCAGATGTGCGCATGGCAGTGACTGTGCTCCAGAGAGACCAGGCTCTGGCCCAGCTCTGCTCCTTGATGCATGATGTTGAGCCAGGGCCAGTCTCCTTAGTACATGGTAGGGTGGCCCACCTCCCTGAGTGGCCAGTGCCATCCATGCAAGTGAGCCCAGTCAGCTTTCCTGTGCCCTACCCTCCGCCGGCGGGAACCCTCCCGTTGCTGCTTGTGTGCCCGAAGGCAGGCTAGCCCTGCCTGTGGAAACGAGGGGGCACACAGACCTCCTTTGGGCCCCAGAACCCCACTTGTGGGTATGTGTCCAGGTCTGTCTACCCCAGAGAACTTACTATGGGCCCATCAGGGTGTGGAAAATGGCCGTTGCCACATCTGGTGGGAGTGGGCAGTTGGAGGGAACTTCAGTGTCTTTCTGTGGAGGAAGGGTATGACAGTCTGGGTGCAGCACTTAGAAGCAAGAACTAAGTGTTCCCTTGGCAACCTGGTAAATTCTAAAAGCGGTGTTGTGCCTGGAGGGGTGGGAGGGCAGAATATGGAATGTGGCATAGTATCACACGTAGAGGTTCGAGAAAGCCGTCATCTGCACCGTAAAATGATAAGATGGAAGCACCCAGAGAGCAGAGTCGTGGGCATGCCTGTGAAGAGGACAGGCACAGCCCAAGAGGGCTTGGCAAGGGGCACTGATGACAGAATGACGAGAAATGGGGACTTCCTTCGCCACCTCCTCACCGCCTGCTGGAGGCTGCAGGGCAGGAAGGGGCAGTGGACGGAGCTGGCGGTCCCAGCTCCTGGAGGGTCCCTGAGAGCCTCACCCCCACCCTTACCCCTAGATTGCCAAGGACATGGAACGCTGGGCCCGCAGCCTCAACAAGCAAAAAGAAAACTTCAAAAACAGCTTCCAGCCCATCAGCGCCTTGCGCGACGACGAGAGGCGGGAGTCAGCCACCGCAGACGCTGGCTACGCCATCCTTGAGAAGAAAGTGTGTGGCGGCCACCCCTCCATCCCCCCCCCATCCCCACCTCGCCATCTCTGCCGTCCGTCTGTGCAGTCCCTGAATGTGTGTGTGTGTGTGTGTGTGTCCCCCACACCCCAGGGAGCACTAGCCGAGAGACAGCACACCAGCATGGACCTCCCAAAACTGGCCAGCGATGACCGCCCGGTGAGTGGCCCAGGCAGGAGGAGCCGTGGAGGGGTGGGGGCTCCAATCCAGCCAGGCCTGACCTCCCTCCCGCACCCTCCTGTTCTCTAGAGTCCCCCTCGGGGCCTGGTGGCAGCCTACAGCGGGGAGAGCGACAGTGAGGAGGAGCAGGAACGAGGGGGTCCCGAACGGGAGGAGAAGCTCACGGACTGGCAGAAGCTGGCCTGTCTGCTCTGTCGGCGCCAGTTCCCCAGCAAGGAGGCGCTCATCCGCCACCAGCAGCTCTCTGGACTACACAAGGTGACTGAGGGAGGATTGGCAGGGAGCGCCGGCCCGGCCCGGCCCCGCCCCTTCACGCCGCCTCTTGTCTGTCCCCTTGCAGCAAAACCTTGAGATTCACCGGCGAGCCCACCTGTCAGAAAACGAGCTTGAAGCACTGGAGAAGAACGACATGGAGGTGAGACCCATTCCTGGACTCCATCCCCTCTGCCCCTTGCCAAGTGCCTATCCCCTCGGGCAGCTGGTGCTCAAGTCCCTCGGCAGGTGTAGCCTGCTGCTCGCACCCATGATATCCTGCCCACAGGGACCTCAGTCAGACCTGTTAGCCAAACCCAGCTCCCCCATTCTTACACACATACACATACACACACACACACACACACACACACACACACACACACACCCCCACACACACACACACACACACGTGTTTTCAGCAAATGAAGTACCGGGACCGTGCAGCTGAACGCAGAGAGAAGTACGGCATCCCTGAGCCACCAGAGCCCAAGAGGAGGAAGTATGGGGGCATGTCCGCAGCTTCTGTGTAAGTGCCCGGGGCCAAGGGGAGGGGCCTGGGGCCGGCAGGCCAGTCACTCACACTGTCTCACTGGCCCCTGCAGGGACTTTGAGCAGCCCACGCGGGATGGGCTGGGCAGTGACAACATCGGCAGCCGCATGCTTCAGGCCATGGGCTGGAAAGAGGGTAGTGGCCTGGGCCGCAAGAAGCAGGGCATTGTGACGCCCATTGAGGTGAGTCTCCTGTGATCCCATCCGCATCCTCCAACATCCTCTCTCTGCTGCACCCCCATCCCGCAGCCGACCTGACAGCTTGCCTCTCTCACGTAGGCCCAGACACGGGTGCGGGGTTCCGGCTTGGGTGCCCGAGGCAGCTCCTATGGGGTCACTTCAACCGAGTCCTACAAGGAGACACTGCACAAGACAATGGTGACCCGCTTCAACGAGGCCCAGTGAGCAGCTGCAAGAGCTGCTGCTACATATGTTGGGTCCAGCAGGGGAGGGTGAAGTGTGGGTGGTCTGAGTGGGGCCCTGCACCTGTCTACCAGCCCACTCCCCATCCAGAGAGGCCCTGACCAAGTCAGACTTTGAGTTGGTGACTTTTGTTGGCAAACTGGGCTGGGATCATGCTCTTTTTTTTGTAATAAAAGTTGAAAAGTCCATAGCCTGCATGTCTCTCTCTCATGCACCAGTGTGGTTTGTGGCCCACACGCAGGGACATAAACACAGGTGGACGAGGGGCCTCATCAGGCCAAGGTAGGTGGCAGTGGTAGCATTCATGGCGTCTGGTGCATGGGGGCTACCGGCTTGGGATGAAGGTGGGGGTTATAACAGGAAGTTCTGGCCTGTGCCCCGACCCACAAGATCCTGGTCACGGCCCCCTGGCCATTGTCAAGTCCAGCAGGTCTCCATATACCAGGAAATCCCACACCAGTAGGACACCATCGGGCTTGAAGTCCCCTTGAGTCAGAGCCAGCACTGGGAACTTGCCACCCAGCAGCTGCACCCACTGTACAATCGCAGGGCTAAACCTAAACCACACTTGGCCCTCCCTGGGGCTGGGGACTGCCCAAGGGCATCTCCCAATTGGACAACAGTGGGCAGTCTGGCCCCAGTCACCCCTCTGCCCTCACTGGGCAGATGACCTCAGAGGGGTGGAGCTAGAGAGGCTCAGCCTGCCAATCCCAGGTCAGAGATGCCCCATCAGGACCAGTTGGGCCCACACTTATTCCCATCCTCTCCACGACTGTTAGCACAGGACCCACCCTTCTGGTCACTGCCGACCAGTCTGCACCCTGTGATTCCCAAGTATGTGTGTGCTCTCAGCACAGGTTTGGGTGCAGTGGAACATGAAGCTGAGGCTGCCCTCCCCCGGCTGGCCCTGAAGGTTTGGGCGGGAAATGGGGCCAGGAACCGCCCCGGCCCCAAACAGAGGCTTGTGAGGTGAGAAGGTGAAAGGGGAGGTGCTAAGGGAAAAGCAGTGGGCACAAAGCCCCTCCCCCACTTATTGGCCTGCATTGTGACACCTCCCTGCACCAGCTGTAGGAGGCAAGGTGAGAAAGAAGGGGCCCCCAGAGGTGATATGGTGGTGATTCGGGGTGGGGGTGTTGCCCAGGGACAGAGGAGGGTGGTGTGGGAGAGGGGAGAGGAACAGGAAATAGGAATAGAAGGAGGCCACCTGTAAGAACCTGTCTCAGGTTGGGTGGGTTTTAGCCTGGAGGCGCCTATATGTTCCCTTCCCGCTTCCCACCCCCCAGGGCTCTCAGAATCCCACAGCAAGGAACCCTTATATATGGTTGGAAGTAGTAAATGGTGCAGCCACTGTGGAAAACTGGTTGTTTCATATAAAAGTAAACATATACTTACCCCATGACCCAACAATTTAATTCTTAGATATTTACCCCCAAATAAATGCAAACACGCCAACAAAAAGACCTGTTGTTACACGTACATGGAAAGCAGCAGCTATGTTCACAGTAGCCAAAAACTAGGAACCCAAACATACAACAAGAGGAGAATGGATAAATTACGGTCTATTCATACAATGGACTACAACTCAGCAATAAAGAAGAACAAAATACTGATATAAACATCAACATGAATGAATCTCACAAACATGAGTGAAAAAAGACACAAAAGAGTACACACTCTATAATTCCATTTATGTGAAGTTCTCAGTCAAAACATGTTGGTGGGGCACCTGGCTGGCATGCAGCTCAGTAGAGCATGCGACTCTTGATCTCAAAGTTGTGTAAGTTTGAGCCCCGAGTTGGCTGTAGAGATTAAAGTCTTTAAAAAAAAAAAAAAAAAAAAAACATTTTGGTGATAGAGCAGAGTGGAGGTGGGGAGGGTGTCTTTCACTGGAAAGGGTTGCAAGGTAGCTTTCTGGAATAATGAATAAGTTCTAGATCTTGACTGGGGTTACTGGCCACATGGGTGTATATGTAGGTAAAAATTCAAGCTGTACAATTAAAATCTGAAGTTGTGCCAGGTACTAGAAAAGAATAAAAGATGTCTATTTTATGAAGCTAGTGTAATCTCTATCCCTGAAACAGGTAAGATAATACAAGAAAATCTTGCCCCACACCTGGTTCCTAATGGAGTATTTCCCATGTCGGTTGATGACAACTCCATCCTCCCAGGTGCTCAGGCTAATGACCTGGGGGGTCAGCCAGGACTCCTCTCTACTTTTCATGTCCTCTGTGTGATCTCTTGGCAAATCCTGGCGTCTTTTCCTGCAAAATCAGCCCAAAATTAAATCTTTCCTCACCCCTTCCACTTTTACCATCTTAGTCTGATCCTCTCTCATCGCTTCTGGAGTCTTGCAGTGGCCTTTCTGCTCCCATCTTTCCCCTTACAGTTTGTTCTCTCTCCACCCAGAGCAGCCAGCTGGTTTACACTGAAACATAATTTATATAATGTGACACCTCCGCTTAAAATCCTTTCACGGCTCCCCACGGATCTTAGAACAAAACCCAAACATCTCAGCCTGGCTTACAATACCCTCCTTGACCCGGCCTCGGAGCTCATCACCAGTGTTCTCCCTTCCGCACTCCTCTCTGACTACACAGATCTCTGCACTCTTCCTCAGACAGGAACTTACAACCTCAAGGCTTTGCACCCGATGATCCCTCTGTCCGGAATGCTTTTCCCCATGTGCAGTCTCCTTCATATGTTCTTTGCTGTGTTCCCAGTGCTCTGCACTTAGTGGGCACCCAAGAAATCCTTTTCAAATGAATAAATTTGGAGGTTGTTGACAGGATAGAGGATATAGAATTTGGGATAAGGTGCTCAAACATCACCTCAGCGAGGCCGCCTTTGATCACACGAAAAATGCAACCTGACCCCAGAGATTTCCCCTTATCTTGTTCTATTTCTCTCCATAGCACTTGGCAGTTGTCACATACATCTATACAACACGCATTTACATATATATTTAAGTATATATTATGAATATATGAATATAGAATGAATATAGAATACAATGTATTTAAGACATTTACTATATACAATGTAAATTATTTACATATTGACACTAGCTATCATGTTTTGTCAACTATGTATTTATATGTATATTTTGTTACATATAACTTACACAGTCATCTATCATAATAAATATTTGTATGAGAAACTAATTTTTACTCATTTCCTGTATTTATGGTCTATCTCTCTCGCTAGAACGTCTGCTCCGTGAGGGCAAGCAAAGAATCCCTAGTGCCTGGCCCACAGCTTGAACTCCATAAATGTCAAATGAATGAACTCCTTTGACTGCCTTCCCATCTGTAGGATGGGTGTGCCTTTACATCTGGTGGTACCCCACGTTCCACTCCCTTTTCCCGTTCCCTCCCCCCCCCCCCCGCCTCCAGAGCACAGATCCCGGAATTCCACAGCCCAGGTTTACATTTTCCCATACTCTGGGCGCTGTAGCCCACCACGTGCACCGGGCACCGGGCACCAGACAGGACTACCACCCCCAGCATGCCTCGCGCGCTCGGGAAGTACCACAACCCATAGGGTTGTCTGGGTCTGACACGGGCGCCGACGGCGCGGGAGCAAGGGCGGCCGCCCCTTTAACTAAGCATCTGTGGTACATCCCAAACCGGGGGCCCTTCAAGGCCCCGCGCTTCCGAGCTCCGCGCAAACTCTGGCTCTTGTACGACGGAGCTGGTTTGCTCTTCCGTTGCCCCGTGGCTTCGGCTCATCTCCAGCAGGAAGGCGAGGCTTCCGCCCGGCGCAGGGGGTGAGCTGGAGCACGGTGCCCCCAAACCCTAGGCAGCATCCGGGGGAGGGGGCTCAATTTGGGGGACCCCCTAATGGGCGCATTTGGAGCTCCGGGCCCGGGGTGGCGTTTCGGGGTGGCTGTTTTCGAGGAGTCCCTTAGGAAGTGGCATTTGGGGACACCGGGATGGGATTTTGAGTCTGTTTTAGGGAGTATCACTGGGAGGCAGGATTTGTATACCCCTCGGAGGCAGGGTTTAGGGGGATGTTTGAGGAGACCCTTAAGGTCCGTGTATGAGTTCTCTGTCCATGAGGCAGGATTTGGGGGTACTCCCCAAAGGGAGAGGCGAAGTTTGAGGTTCCTGAAGTCAAGGCGGCATTTGGGGACAGCTTGTTTCACGAAAGGTCCTGTGACAGTGGGAACGTTCGGGACCGACGTGGCATTGTGGATGTATCTATGGCCTTTGTGACCTCTGGTTCTATGATGAGGTCCCCCCGCGCTTGGGTACGCGGGGCGAGGCGACTGGACAGGTCGGAGCCAACACAGTTTTAGGAAGAGGGACCCCCAGGCCAGGCTGTGGAAGGGACGCTGGAACCCAGTGTGCTAGGCTCTTCCCGAGGGGACAGCGTGCTACCGGGCCTTCGTTGGCCGCGGCTTTTTCATTATTCATGAGGAGGTGGAGCCGTTGAGGAAGCCCATTTTTGCCTCTTTCGCACCTGGTCCGCAGGAAGTATCGGCTTGTGAATTATTCACGAGGGGGCGGATCAGCGTGCTGGAGGGGTGTGCTGAAGGCGAGTCCTGCAGTCCGCCGGGCAAACTACAACTCACTGATTAATCGGAAAGGTGAATAGCGCCCCGAGTTTTCTGTGGCTTTTCTAGGGGCGTAATTGTGCATAATTCGTGAGGGGCGTAGCTTTTACGGTTTCATCTGCATGACCCGCTGTTAGCTTTCCCTTACAGGTTCCAGGATTTAAGCCTTAAATCTAGCGAAGGGAGGAGGCCTCCTACATTGTTCATTCCTTATGGCCCAGTAACTCCAGATTATCAACACAGGCTCTAGATTCAAATCCCATCGATCCTTGCCAGCTGTGTGATCTTTGGCAAATCTTTCCGTGAGCCTGACAATGGGTATGGGCATAATGATAATCAGATGAGTTTACACTCATTTCACACTTTATTAGCCCATTTAATCCCCACAACAATCCTAGGAGATAGGTTGTTATTATCCCATTTTATAGATGAGGAAACTGGGACACCGGGAAGCTAAGTAATTTGCCTAAAGTTAGTTACTCACAGTCAGTTGAGTGGCTGAGCCAGGATTCAAACCTGGTCAATCTAGTTCCGGAGTCTGTAGTCTTAATCAAATGCCATAATGTCTCCCTCCCCCCCTCCCCCCGCCCACCACCACCACTTTAATGGCCTGTACTACTACTAGTTTTAGTCATATAGCACTTGTGCATGGCACTGTTCTAAGCCCTTTCTGCCCATTTACTCATTTAAACTCCATCACAAGGTAGGTTACTATTGTTCTCATTTTATGGGTGGGGAAACAGTGGCCCAGAGAAGTGAAGTGTCTGGCCCCAGGTCACACAGCTAGTCACCGGTGGGTGGAAATGATTTTTGTGAGGGTTCAAGAACTCTCTAAGGAGGTCACCTTTGAACTAAGACCTGAAGGCCAGGAAGGAACCGGTTTCCTGCTCTGCATTCCTGAGATCAGTGGCACAATGCATGGAAAGGACACATCACCATAATATGCGATCTGTTAACATGATCTGTTGTTATTTGAGAGAAATGTATTGGGTGCTTATTGTGAGCCTGAGGCTTTGGTATACAGTTGTATCTCTGGTGACCTGGTCCTCTATCCTACCTATTCAGTGGACACTGGTGGCCTTAGCATTCTGTTTTCCATTGTCCTTCCAGGCGGTTGGTTGTCTCAAGGCATTTTGTTTGTTGGTTGGTTTTTCTTTTTAGTCCTGAATAAGATTTCATTGCCTGGTCAAGACATTGTTTTTTAAATAATGCCCCAAGTTGGGGGTTTCTCTAGTGGCTGAGTATACCCTCACCCATAACTAATTTTATATTAATATAAATATATATTTACATAGTTCTTTTATGTTAATATATAATACTTAAATTTAACATCGCCCTGTGTCAGTACTGCTAGCTCACACCTTAATCCGTATTCTCTGATTTTCATAATAGCACATTTTGCCTTCATGAGGTAAATGGGTTCTATTACTATCCCCATTTTACAGTTGTGGAAACTGAAGCACCTGCCAAAGGCATATTAGTCTAGATTCGGTGGGACCAAGGCAGCCCTGATGTTAGTCAGGGGTGGGGAGAAGGCAGCTACACTTCCCCCTGGGTTTCCCCTGTGGCTCTGCAGCATCGGCTTTCATTATTCATGAACAGGAAGGCGTGGCTGTGTTGCCTTGGCTGGAGTACTATAATCTCTACTAGCTGGGCAGGGCTGTCTTGAGTGTTTCTGTCCATCCAGCCTCATACATAATTCATAAGTAACTAGGTGGGACCTTTCTTGACCTCTCTGAGTTTCCAGGTTGAGCTGCTGCAGCATCATCATTCATTATTTATGAGCCGGGGGAGTGTGTTTTCCCTGTGGTAGCCCTTTTTCCCTGCTTACAGGGTATTAGATGAAGCAATAGGCGGACCCGTACCTTTTGTTCCAGCCCACCGGGCCTCATGCATTATTCATGATAAGATGTGGCCTTGGTCTCCTTGGCTTCCGGGCTGCTATAAGATCATTAATTATTCATGAGCAACGGGGCGTGGCTGCCATGTTTTAACATTGGCTTTTTGGTTGCCGGGAGTTAGTCCACCAACCACCCGGCCTCATGCATAATTCATGATCAGGAAATGTAGCCTTGAGGTCGTTTCTTAGTTTCCTTGTCAGCCTGGCTGCAACAATGTATTCATTATTCACGTTCCATGGGTCGTGGCTTCTATGGTTTTTTGGGTTTTTTTTTCTAACTTGTTTTCCTAGTTGTGGCCACCTTCGCCACCAGGTGGCGCTCTTCCTCTTCGAATGAGTTACAGCGGGCCGGGAACATTTATACATGATTCATGAATGGGCGCGGCCTGCCTGCATCCGGGCTCCTGGGGGGTGGGGCTCAAGGTTTTGTTCCGGCCTCAGGCTCTGCGGCCGCCATCTTGTGTCGGCGGCGGAGGTGAAGGAGGTGGCTGGAACGAGCACTGCCACTACGGCTGGGGGAGGAGAAGGCGGCCCAGGCGGCGGCGATTCTAGGCGGCCCAGGCGGCGGGGAGGAGGAGGAGGAGAAGGAGGAGGGTGGCGGCCGGGCTTGGCTTCGGCTCCTAGAGGAGTTGGCGGCGGCGCGACCCGGGGAACCGGCATTGGTAACAAACGGCCTTTCTCAGCGCCTTGGCCGGGGCAGGGGTTTCGGGAAGCATTGGATGAACCTGGGTCGGCGCTGGGCCAGGCTGATGTCGGGATGGGCGGTGGTGACTCGGATGCTAGGGATCCGTGGGGAGGAGGGAGGGGGACAGATCTTGGGGCGGGGTCGACATTTCCCATCCTGGACCAGCCCTCGCGCTCCGAAGTCTGACCTTGGGGTCAGATCCCCCCGCCCCCCTCTCCCCCCACCGCGGATCTGGCTTTGGAGACTCAGGGCCAGTATTCCTAGTCAGGGACCGGGACCCTGTCCTGAACCTTGTATCGCAACTCAGAACGCCTCTCAGTCGCCAACAGAGACTTACGGGATTGACATTCCCGGTCGAAGCCTCCCACCAATGTATGCCATTAAAGCCCTACCCCCAGAGTCTTCTTTCAGGCCCTCCTAGTCCTTCAGTATTGGCTCTCACAGCTTCCAAGAGGGGCTAGACCCCCGGGAGGGCCTTCATTTCTCTAAGTCTTCTCTAGCAGCTTCCTTCAGATCGCTCTGCCTCCTCCCCCAACTCACACAGGCGTTATCTGCCCTTAGAGCCTCCAAGGAAACTAGACCCTGTGAAAGACGATTTGGGCCTGTCCTCCATGTCAGAGACCGGTTCGCCACATCTCCAACCCCAACCTGGCCCTAGCATCTTCCATCAGAAAGCCCTCTGGGCCCAGCATTTCTAATCAGAGGTTCTCTTCAACATTTACCCTTAGAGACTCCTTTCATTTCTAGCATCCGCTTTTAGAGACTTCCTCTACTTTGAGGGAATGCCCTTTTCCATGGTCTCAGTATTCTCTTTGGAGACTGCCTCTTGTGGGCCTCAGCAGCTCCCTGATCACACACTCCCTAACTCCCAGGATGTTCCCTCAGAGCCTCCCGAAGGACCAAATACCAGGGCGGAACTGTTTGGATACATAATTCTCCACCACAGATTCCCCCGGCCAGCACCTGCCCTTGCAGACCCTGTTGCCTTCCAGCTCCCTCCATCAGACTCACCTCAAACCCCACCCTTCACTCAACATCTGCCTTCAAAAGCCATCCGGGGTTTCAGCTTCTCTCACAGATCCCTTAACCTCACATCAGGCCTGAGAATCTCCTCAGAGTCTTTCAAGGTCCCCAGCATCAGTTAGAGGCCTTCAGGTTCGTAAGACCCCAGCATCATTGTCAGATGTCCCTTCTTCCAACAGGCCTAGTTGTCTTCAGTCAGAGTAGAAAACCTCTTCAGCATCTACTCTCAGAGCCTCCATGGATTCCACATAATTGGTCAGAGAAACCCAATCCTACTTGGAGACCTAGCCAGTATCTGCTTACTGAACTTTTTAGGGCCAGAACTGTCTGGGCTCAGCCTCCCCTTTCCACTCTGTTAGAGCAGCTGCTGTACCTAGCATGTACGAATCAGAGATCGACACAAGGCCTTTGTGCTCCATTAGAAATCCCTCCCCAACCCTACCCTAGGACTCAGCATTCACCTTCATAGATAGCCTCCTGGGACTCTTGACATCGATGTCAGAGACACCTGTCTCCCCACAGGTCCCTGTTATTTTTGGTCAAAAGGTTTTTCTGTGCCAACAGCATCCATCTGCAGAGACCCCTAGAGCCCCAGCATCCTCCTGATGGAGAGCACACCTCCCCCTAGACCCCAGCATCTTCCTGCAGCCTCCTTGGGCCCCAGAATCCCCCACCCATTCCCTGTGTAGCTTCCATGGGGCCCAGCTACTGTCCTCCTACCTCCTTGCAGCCTCAGGGGGCCTGTAGTGCAATTTCCTGGCCTTTCCCTCAAAGATCCTTTCCAAAGACCCAGATATGAGTCTTAACAATCTGGCCTGGCCCTCCCCTGCCCGCCTCCCATGACTTCTAACCCCCTTTTCCATCTCCCTCTGAGCCTCCATGGGCTCAAACAACTACCTCCTGACTCCTCTCTTATGTTCCCAGGGACTTCTCAGTTAATCCCTCCCAGGAGGCTTGACAGGCCCCAGCATCCTGTGCCCTAGCTTCTCCATCTCGATAACCTGACCCTGTGCCTGCCCCCTCTCAAACCTGCTCCAGGATTCCTGCCTCAAACCTTCTTCTCTGGTTTGGGTGGTAGAGAATGCTCAGGCTTCAAAATCACCAGTGTGGAGACCTCAGGCAAGTTCTGAAACTCTCTAAGCCCCATTTCAGCTTTGCTGAAGAACGGATAGTATATGCATCCTAATTGGGGCCTGAGCATATGTTGAAGGGAGAAAGGGTATCGATTTTGTACTGGGGGTAGGGGGAATTTTTAGCTCCTCTCTGGGGTTTCTGCCCTAGAATCCTCCTGCTTGCCTTGAGACTGGGCTGTTGCAAATCTCTGCAGTTGAAATCTTTTCTGGAACAGTTACCCAAAACCTGCTTAGACCCTTGCTGGCAGCAACAGGAATGTGGAGATAAAAAGTGCAGATATTAAAGATCTCTCTGGCCCTGGGTCATCTCTGATTTAGGAAGTAAACGAGATGGTGTGTCCCAGACGAGCAAAGCAGTGACAAAGCAAAGAGATAACTAAGTAATGGAGGCCACTGCAGGTGTCCAGGGAGGAGCTTACTTAGGTCTTCAAGTCGCTGAGTTCTGACCACAGAAGTTGACTGTTTTTAACCTCGGCAGCTTCTTGAGGATAGTTCTGTTTGTCCCTGCCTTTTGAGAAAATGGGGCTCAGTAAATGAGAGCCCTTCCCCAGGTCACAGAGTCAGTAAATGGAAAAATTATGATTTGCTTTTGTCTCCACACTAATTCACCAACTTTTTCTTGTCTAGGTTAGTGCTCTGCATTCCCAGTAATTAGGTTGGTTGGCTCCAGGGCCCTAGCCAGCCTCCTGCCTTCTGGGTCCTCCTCCCTCACACCTCATCCCTTAGCCCTGTGGGCTGGGTCCTGAGCTTGATCCTGACTCTGTTCTCCCAGGAGGCATTTGGCAAACAGGCCCGCACCAGCTGCGTGACTGTGGGCAAGTGACTGAGTTCTCCGAGCCTTTTTTTTTTCTTTCTTGTGTTGTGGGCGTGAGGTTATCTCGTTCGTGGGCATTGTTGGGATTGGACAAAGCCCTTTACCCTGTGATTGACGGGCAGTGAGCTCTTGGTAGATGATGGGGAGGGAGCTCCTGTCTTCTTGCCTAGTGTCAGAGTGTGACAGGTGCCAAGATGGAACCTTAGGTACACTGGGGGTGCTCAGTGTGATATGGGGGGGAGGGTCAGAAAAGGCCCAGGGTAGGAGGACAGTGGCTTAGGAGAGCATTGGTGGTGAGGGGAAATGGTCGAGGGTCCTGTTGTCTCCGCCATGTGGATCCAGTCACACACAGATTTCACTCCCACAGCAGGCTCTGTCTATTGTTCTGACTCTGGGACCCAGTATGTGATGCTTGGCAGGTTAACTTGACCTCATGAGCTCAGGTTTTCTCATTTGTCTGGCAAGGGTGCTCAACCCTGCCTTGCAGGGTCAGGAGCATGGAGGGGAGGAAATGTGATAATACCAGGCGGCGGCAGCCTAGGCTTCAGGGTCAGCAGATCCTGGTCCGGGCCCCGCTTGGCCACTGTGTTTGTGGGAACCTCGGTCAAGTCACCACATGTCCCCGAGTGAATTTTTTTTCCTCCGGTGTGAGTTGGGGGATGTTATTGATAGATAGTAGTCCAGATCTCACAGAGACGCCCTGAGGACAAAGTGAGGCAAGGCTCATAAAGTGCTTACTTAGTGTGACATTTGGCACAGGGAGGGTTCCTGATAAATGTTCATCCACCATTGTTAACCTGTTTAAGGGGCTCCACGTGCAGACAGGGCTTGGGAAGTGTGTGTGTTGTCTCTCCCCGTGACCTCTTTCATTGGCCTGGGCCTTTCCCCTCCCAGAGCTGGGGGGAGGGGTGCGGTGGGCTTTGGAAAACTCTCTTCCCTGGGCCCCTCTGGGGACTGGGTCTCTGGCAAGGTGTCTCCCGCCATCATGCCACCCCGACGGAAGCCTAAGCCGCGTTTCCCTCCTGCGCCCCTGTCACCGGGGTTAAGGGGGAGGAGAACAGCTGCTTGTTGTTGCCTGCCCGCTCTGTGTCAGGCTCTGTGGTCTGGGCTCTCTTTCATCACTTCAGCAACTCCGTGGGGTAGGTAAGTGGCCCTGTCAGCCCTGTTGCACAGGTGAGGGAACCGAGCCCACAGGGCTTAAATGAGGTCTGTCAAGGAGTGGCAAGGTCTGACCTGAGCCTACAGCCTCCTCTGACTTTTCCCACAAGGACATTCTTCATGTCACTCCTCTCACCCTGCAGGACTGGAGTCTCTCCCTCATGCTGGGCTGGGGAGAAAGGCGAATGGCCTAGTGGTCAGCAGCATGGATTGCAAGCCAGACCACCTGGGTTCAGATCTTAGCTCTGACAGCTGTGTGACCCTGGGCAAGTCACCTCACCTCTCTGTACCTGCCTCCTCTTCCGTAAAATGGAGATACCAGCCCTTAAGTCTTCCCTTCCCCCGACAGTCACCACTAACCAGCTGCAGCGCTCACATGCCCCAGGCTCACCTCTGACCCTCCTTTTCCCTTCCAGATGTCCAGCTCGCCGCTGTCCAAGAAACGTCGCGTGTCCGGGCCTGATCCAAAGCCGGGTTCTAACTGTTCCCCTGCCCACTCCGTGTTGTCCGAAGTGCCCTCGGTGCCAACCAACGTAAGTGTCTTCTTTCTGCACCCTGGTGGGCAGGGTGGTGGGAGTGGTGGGTGGGAGAGCCTTCCGTATCACTGTGCATCTGTCCACGCTCTCTTCTGTATCTCCCCAAACCTGTTCTTCTCCTCTATTCCTAGGGAATGGCGAAGAACGGCAGTGAAGCAGACATAGATGAGGGCCTTTACTCCCGGCAGCTGTAAGTGGGGCCTAGGTTGGGCCAAGCAGCGGGAGGGGCACTGGGAGGACAGGGTCTGGAGGGCCAGACCTTGACCCGGAACACCCCCCAACCTGGCAGGTATGTGTTGGGCCATGAGGCCATGAAGCGGCTCCAGACCTCGAGCGTCCTGGTGTCAGGCCTGCGGGGCCTGGGCGTGGAGATTGCCAAGAACATCATCCTTGGTGGGGTCAAGGCTGTCACCCTGCATGACCAGGGCACTGCCCAGTGGGCTGACCTCTCCTCCCAGGTACTTCTTGGCAGCCCTTCTCCCTGGCAGAGGTGCTAGTCCTCCGGGCTCTGCCACCACTTCCTTCCTCCCTGGTTCCCCTTTGCAGTTCTACCTGCGGGAGGAGGACATTGGTAAGAACCGGGCTGAGGTCTCCCAGCCCCGCCTCGCCGAGCTCAACAGCTATGTGCCTGTCAGTGCCTACACTGGGCCTCTGGTTGACGACTTCCTTAGTGGCTTTCAGGTACCTTGCGGGGGGGTGGGGGTGGGGGGGCGCACCGCCCAGCCGCCTGCCCACTCTTCTCCCAGTCCATCTTTGCTTTGTTCATTAGTTCTCTGGTAAATGGGCTAGCCTCTGTGCCAGGTTTCGTGTTGGGGACGCAGGTGGGATTTAGACCCCGGACCTGCCTTTTCGGGGGGGCGGGGCTGTGAATGGGCAGACCCACGGAGCGTGGTGGTGGCAGGCAGGAGCCAGACTGCCCTGGCGTGGGTCTCCAGTTCTACTAGGATGTCCTCAGGCAGGCCACTGGATCTCCTCTGCTTCATTTTGTTCTTGTTTGTGGACTTGGGACCCGTAGTAGTACCTACTTCATTGAGTTTTTGTGAGGGCTAAGTGCTTGGGATACCAGCTGGCACGCACTAAGGGCCGTCTGCTTGTTTGTTGAATAAAAACTGAGCCGGAAAGAGGAGCTCTGGGGGGCCGAGATTCTGCCCTGGGGCATCCCGGTGGGCCAGGGCGCCGCCGCTGAGCCTGAGGTAGTTGGAGGAGCTGGCCCTGGCGGGGAAGGGTGGGCATTCCGGCAGAGAGCGAAGTCCCAAGGCACCCGGTTCAGCAGGCACTATCTCGAGAATTGGGAGCGAGTGGGTGTGGTAGGAGTGAGCTCAGACTTGGGCTGCGGAGGGAGGTTTACTCCCGTGTCTCATGGGGCAAGGCAGGGTTGTAGGCGGGTGGCAGTGGGTGTTGGTGCATAAATGAGTTCCCTGTTCTCCACACTCTCTGCTCCCGGCTGCCTCATTGCCTTGCCGGCTACCTTGCCTGCCCTGATGCAGGAATGCAGGGATTCGCGTTTCCCTTTTCTCTGGGTCTTACCCTGGCTGAATTTGATACATAGTAGATACTTTGTAGAAGTATCTACTGAACTGCGGTAAATACTTTGAAACCTTTAAAGTCTCTTCTGAGCCCACCTTCCCCCGCCTGCCGGCCCCAGGCACCAGTCTTCCTCCATTATTCTCTCCCCTTGGCCCCAGTGCCGGGCCCTTGCCCTGAGCCTCCACCTCTCCACAGGTGGTGGTCCTCACCAACACCCCCCTGGAGGACCAGCTGCGGGTCGGTGAGTTCTGTCACAACCGTGGCATCAAGCTGGTGGTGGCAGACACGCGGGGCCTGTTTGGGTGAGTGCCCCCACCCTGGTTCCCCGACCCCTGCCAGGCCCAGACCAAGACCCCTGAGCTGTCACCGCCCTGCCCCTCAGCCACTCGGGTTTTGGATTCTGTGTGTCCACTTCTCCCCACGTGACATGAGAGCTGTGTGATTCCCCACAGTGATGGGCTGAATTTGCTCAGCAAGTATTCGCTGCATCTCAGGGGACACGCAGGTCCCCGTGAGCATGGGACTCTGGGGCATCAGCCCTGTTGCCTCCCTTTACAGGCAGCTCTTCTGTGACTTTGGAGAGGAAATGATCCTCACAGATTCCAACGGGGAGCAGCCACTCAGTGCTATGGTTTCTATGGTCACCAAGGTGAGGAGACCAGCCTCAGGGGTCCTGGCAGGCGGGTGGGCAGCCCCAGGCTCTCTGTCTGCTCCTGGTACCCTGAACCCGCCTCTGAGGTTCACTTCTCCTTTAATAATCAGGACAACCCCGGTGTGGTCACCTGCCTGGATGAGGCCCGACATGGGTTTGAGAATGGCGACTTTGTCTCCTTTTCAGAAGTACAGGGCATGGTTGAACTCAACGGAAGTCAGCCCATGGAGATCAAAGTCTTGGGTGAGCTAGGGCTGTGGAGGAATCAGGGATGATAAGAGGTATGACCCAGGGCTCTGAGCGAGGGGAGACAGACACATGCTGGGTGTCTGAGATGAATCAGAGACAGACACCCCCCCCCCCCCCCGGGGTCTAGCCAGAGCTGGTGGGCCTGGGGTGGAGGTGCTGTCTCGTGTTTGAGCTGTTCGTAGGAGAATAGGTCCCTGGTATCTGCGCTGACGGGGAAGAGGTCTCTGGCGTGTGAACAGAGGAGGTCAGAGGATCCACTCATGTCTGAGCTGATGTGGGCAGGGAGCAGAGAATGTCTTTGAGTGTAGACTTGGATCCAAGAGCACAGGGTCTCGTGGCTTCTGAGCCTGGATCTTGGGCAGAGGGGAGATGGTTTCTGATGTCCAAGTAGAACCTGGGGTGGGGGTCTTGCCTCCTGAGGACCAAGCTCCCTGAAAATCCATGGATTTTTCCCTTATCTCGGGGGGTGTTGTGGGCTTTAGGGAGGGCAGGTAGCCTGATCCTTTCCTTGTCTACCTAGGTCCTTACACCTTTAGCATCTGTGACACCTCCAACTTCTCCGATTACATCCGTGGAGGCATTGTCAGTCAGGTCAAAGTACCTAAGAAGATCAGCTTTGTGAGTGTGGTGGGTAGTGAGGGGTCAGGGGTGGTTCTGGGCATTTCTAGGCTCTGATGCCCTGTCCCCCACAGAAATCCTTGCTGGCCTCACTGGCAGAGCCTGACTTCGTGATGACAGACTTTGCCAAGTATTCCCGGCCCGCCCAGCTGCACATTGGCTTCCAGGCCCTACACCAGTTCTGTGCTCAGCATGGCCGGCCCCCTCGGCCCCGCAATGAGGTGGGTGAGTGGGTGGGCCAACCAGGGCAGGTGACCTTGGCACTGAAGGCCCACTGTTCCTCTACGCGTCTACTCTTCCCGCCCCTCTTCCCCTCCCCATCCCTCTTCCCGCAGTGGCGTGACAGGTGCCTTCTTGGTTTCTTCTGCCCCACCAGGAAGATGCGACAGAGCTGGTGACCTTAGCCCGGGCCATGAATGCGCGAGCCCTGCGGGCAGTGCAGCAGGACAACCTGGACGAGGACCTCATCCGAAAGCTGGCCTATGTGGCTGCTGGGGACCTGGCACCCGTAAACGCTTTCATTGGGGGCCTGGCTGCCCAGGAGGTCATGAAGGTCAGTGTGGGTAGAGAAGGGCAGGGTCGGGGTGGGCCGGGCACCTCCCCGACTCCATCACTTACTGTCCATCTGTCCCAATTAACCACTGACCGCTTCCTCTCTCCTCCCCAATCCCCAGGCCTGCTCTGGGAAGTTTATGCCCATAATGCAGTGGCTATACTTTGATGCCCTGGAGTGTCTCCCGGAGGACAAAGAGGCCCTCACGGAGGACAAGTGCCACCCGGTATGCGAGTGGGGCCCACGGGGAAGACATCGTTGGGGGCATTTCTGGCGGGACCCCCTCTGACCCTCCTCCCTTCGCACTCTTCAGCGCCAGAACCGTTATGATGGGCAGGTGGCCGTGTTTGGCTCTGACCTGCAAGAGAAGTTGGGCAAGCAGAAGTACTTCCTAGTGAGTGATCCCCTTAGAGGCGCTCTACCTGCACCTCCCAGGCCTCTGGCCACCTCTTCTGGAGTCTCTTGCCTCCCGAGGGAAGGGCTTTCGGTTCTGGTACCTCTGTTGCGTGCCTTTTGCCACTTTATCTCAAGGGAAAGCCTGGTGCGTCCTTCTGTGTCGTGCCCCCCCCCCCCCCCCCCCCGGTGCTGCCTTCCCTCAGATGGCTCTGGGTTATTTCTTAGAGTTCTGGGACTTGAGGATGTGGCACTAGCCCCACTTCGCCTCCCCTGCTGTCTTCGGGGGGGGAGTGAGGAATAATGCGTACCGTCACAGTCACCTGTGTTACCCCAACCAGCCTCTGTCTCTCTTCTCGGCTGCCTCCTAGGTGGGTGCAGGAGCCATTGGCTGTGAGCTGCTCAAGAACTTCGCCATGATTGGGCTGGGCTGTGGGGAGGGCGGAGAAATTGTTGTCACCGACATGGACACTATTGAGAAGTCAAATCTGAACCGGCAGTTTCTGTTCCGGCCCTGGGACGTCACGGTGAGCGGGGTGGGGAGAGGGGGTGGGATTTTGTCCTCTGGCTTTCCTTTTGTCTTTTGTTTCCATTCTTTCTGGAAAGGCGGGAGGCCTTTCCACCTTTTTCCTTCAGCTCTTTGTCTCAGCTTCTCTGCCTCACTCATTCAGCAAACGTTTCTTGAGTATCCTTGCGTTGGATCTGCCATTTTTCATCTCTCTTTTTTTTTTTTTTCCTTGACCTCTTATCAGTGCTGGTTGGGACAGGGTGTTGGGGGTCCCCCAAATCACCCCCAAGTTCGATGATTGACTAGGAGGACTCACAGGACTGAGCTCATAGCCGTATTCACAGCCATGATTTTTTTACAGCAAAAGGATGCAGAGCACAATCAGCAAAGGGAAAAGGCGCCCGGGGCAAAGCCTGGGGGAGACGAGGCGTGAGCTCCCGAGACTCCTCTCCCCCTGGAGTCACACAGGATGCACTTAAATCCCCCAGTAGCAAGTTGTGGCAACACATGTGAAATGTTGCCAACCGGGGAAGCTCATTAGAGACTCAGTGCCCAGGGCTTTTACTATGGGCTGGTCACGTAGGCACCCTCTGCTGGGCACGTACCCAAATTCCAGCCTCCCAGAAGGAAAGCAGGAGTTCAGCAGAATCCGTATTTTGCATAAGCAGTCTAGGCACGGGGAGCCACCCACCCTTACCAGGTAAGGCATGGTGCGAACCCTCCCGAAATCCAGGTTCCCAGGTGCCAACCAAGGGCCAGCTTTGCCAGCAGGCCTTCCCTAGGAGGACATTTGTGTTAGGTTCACTGTTCCCTGCCAGATGGACCCTGGGCCGTACACGGCTCGAGCTATGAAGCCTTCCGTGGGTGACAGTGCCATGTGTGCCTGCCCAGGATCTGTTCCCCTCGCCATTCATTGACTCGGTAACCAGGTAGCCACTGGCCTAGGCACTGCTCTTGGCACTTGGGATACAGCGAGGAAAGAAAGCTGCTGGAGTGGGGAGGGCAGACCATAAGCAAGCAACACAGTGTAAGTGTGAGGTTTGGAGTTAACGCTGATAAGTGCCGCGCAAAGGAAACAACAAAAGCAAGCCAAGGGAAGTCAGGCACCCCCGGAAGATGGGTTGGCAGTTTTGGTTATAGTGGTTAGGAAAGGGCTCGGTTCTGCAGACCTGGAGGGTGGAAGGGAGTAGAGCCCCCCTTTTCTGGGTTCAGAGCGCTCCAGGCCAGGATCCTGATGGTGGGGAGAGGGGTAGGAGATGAGCTAGGGGAAGTGGGGGCCAACTCCTTTTCCCCACTGTGGAGAGGGGGAGCCAGGGGGAGAGTTTTGAGCAGAGGAGGAACGTGACCTGACCTGGCCTTTGAAAGGATCGTTTGTTTGAGAGGATGGATCCCAGCTCTGGGTGCTGTTATCTGAAAGAACAGTAGATGTTGGGTAGGCATAGAAACAGAGTGGCTGGCCTCTTGCCTCTGATCTGCATTTCTTCACTGCTTCCTTTCCTTGAGCCCCTGCCACCTCTGTCCCAGCCCTGGCCATGTGGCGCTGTCGAACACTGTCTCCTGCTAAATTGAGGAGCCTTCTGAACTCAGAACCTGGTTCTTCCCGGGCATTAAGTAAATCCGTGTTTAGGAGGACGCGCTATAGAAGTTTGTTGGGTGAATGCATGAAGAGCTGAGCCCTGTGTTCCCATCCTGCCCTTGTCCCCCTAGAAGTTAAAGTCTGACACGGCCGCTGCAGCTGTGCGTCAGATGAATCCGCACATCCGGGTGACAAGCCACCAGAACCGTGTGGGCCCTGACACAGAGCGCGTCTATGATGACGATTTCTTCCAAAACCTGGATGGTGTGGCCAATGCCCTCGACAATGTGGATGCCCGTGAGTTTGGAGGCGGGCGAGGAGGTCAGGGGCAGAGGTGGTGTGCGCACGCACGCATGTGTATGTATTAGGGGTGTCTGTCTTTACATTCTCTATTGACATTCCTGACACACACACGGTCTGCCCACCCCCCACCCCCCCAATAGGCATGTACATGGACCGCCGCTGTGTGTACTACCGTAAGCCGCTGCTGGAGTCTGGCACACTGGGCACCAAGGGCAACGTGCAGGTGGTGATCCCCTTCCTGACAGAGTCCTACAGCTCTAGCCAGGATCCGCCTGAGAAGTCCATCCCCATCTGCACTCTGAAGAACTTCCCTAACGCCATTGAGCACACCCTGCAGGTGATCAGCTGTTGGGGGGAGAGGGGTGGGGGCAGGCACCTTCTTGGCCACTAGGCCCCCTCAGGTGTCACAAGCCTAAAGTTCAGGATGTGCTTTCTCTTGAAACCTTCCTCCCTCGCTTCTCATCCAACAGCCTGGGTTTCTAGAATGATTCATTCATTTTCTTTTATTTTGAGAAGTTTTCAACATGTAGAGAAACACAAAGAGTGGTATGATGAATACTCAAATATCATTCCTCACCTAGATTTAATAGTTGTTAATGTTTTGACACATTTTCTTCTTAGATTGCTGTGTTTTTCATTCTTTGTGCTGAAATGTATTGTGGATATCATAACACCTCCTTAATCTAATATGCTTCTGCAAGGGAAGTGCGCTCTGCATAACCAGGGTCTCTCGACCTTGGCATTATTGACATTTGGGGCCAGATATTTCTTTGTCGGTGGGGGCTGGCGTCCTCTGCTCTGTCCAGTGCTTAGCAGCATCCCTGGCTTCTGCCCACTAGATGCCACTAGCTTTCTGCAGTTGCAGCAACTCAGAATGTCTCCTAGACGTTGCCAAATGTCCCCCTCCCCTCCTGGGTGGGGGGGGGGGGTGCAAAATCGCTCCCAGGTGAGAACTGCTGCTGTCTAACCAAGAGCCTACTTTCATGCTGAACACAATTAATGGTAATTTCTTATTACCTCCTGCAGTTATTTAGGCCTTTCATGCTTAGTTCCTCTTCAGGTGTGCACAGCTATTGCTTGTTTCTCAGGATGATTCTGTTTGTGTGATGCGTGTGCATACATTGTACAGCCCAGTGCGCCTATCATCAGGCTGACTTTTTACAAAGTGAACGCACCTAGGCAGCTGGCCCCAGGGCCACGAACCAGAACCCAAGGGCGGCCCGAGGAAAACTCTTGTGCTATGAGAATGACCCTGTTGTCTTCGGGAACAAACTGTTCAGAATGTTTAGTTAGGAGTGTGGGGGTGAGAACCAAATAGGGAAAAACCGGTTTCCTCGGCCACTTTCCCTTCTGCCTGGAGTTCCAGAGTGGGCATGTTCATATTTGTGTCCCCACTGCTCTCTCACTGGGCCGTGTGTGATTTCAGACTCCAGCGCTCCGTGCCTGACTCCTCCTCTGTGAAATGGGGCTAATAGCAGTGTCGGCCTCGCGGGTTCAGAAAGCACTGGGCATTTACTGTGTATCTGGGGCCGGTTTAGGAAAGTTTCAGTAGATACGTAGTTGCTCGTTCTTTCTTTGCAACCCCACCACAGAGTCATTACTGTTACAGTATCTGTTTTAGAAAGGAAGGTGTGAAGGTAAGTGTTGCCGTGTGTTTCTGAAGTCCCCGAACTAGATACTAGGTAGCAGAGCTGGGGATTGAACCTAGATGCTCTCTCCTCCAAACTCCCTCACCAGTGAATTCATTTACTGTCCTTGGGAATTTTCAGAGTGCAGAGCGTCTGTCTTGTTTGCTGCTCAGCGCCAGGGCCTGTATGGCAATCGTTTTTGGTTTGGGTCTGAATTTTTTTTTTTTTTTAATTATGGTAAAATAGAACTAAATTTTTTTTATTCGAGATATAACATCGCTAGTAAGGCACACAGATCTTTAAGAATCTTTTTTTTTTCACGCATAGGCTAGTATAACCACCACCCAGATCAAGTTCATTGGGGGTTTTTTTGTTTGTTTTTTAAAGATTTCATTTATTTATTTGACAGAGAGACAGGGAGAAAGGGAACACAAGCAGGGGGAGTGGGAGAGGGAGAAGCAGGCTCCTTGCCAAGCAGGGAGCCTGATGCAGGGCTCGATCCCAGGACCCTGGCATCATGACCTGAGCTGAAGGCAGATGCTTAACACCTGAGCCACCCAGGCGCCCCTCGTTCATTGGGTTTTAAATTGAGGCGCCGGAGGGTGGGGGAGTGGGGACGGTTGGGGAGCAGTGACAGAGGGCTTCCCTTTTCTCAAAGCAGCGGTGTTCTTCTGATTGGATGCATTCACTGATGGTCTCTCTAATGACAAATCCCCAGTTGTCAACCGTCACTCCATGTTGTCCATCTGTTCTGTGTCTTACAGTGGGCTCGGGATGAGTTTGAAGGCCTCTTCAAGCAGCCGGCAGAAAACGTGAACCAGTACCTCACGTAAGTATCCAGGTGCCCCTTCAGCCTATCCCCTGCCTGCCCGCCAAGGCATCCTGCCTGCTTTCCTCACCAGTGACACCCAGCACCAGGCACACTTTGCAGATGAGTCAAGTGAAGGCTCGGGCCTCATATCGCCGGGGGTCAGGACTAGCTTTCCATGGAGAAAGTGGGGTGGCCCTGGAGCCCACTCCTAGGGCCGCTGTGTAATCCTGCCCCTCTGACCCCCTCCAATTCCTGATAGAGACCCCAAGTTTGTGGAGCGGACCCTGCGGCTGGCGGGCACCCAACCCCTGGAGGTGCTGGAGGCCGTGCAGCGCAGCCTGGTGCTGCAGCGGCCACAGACCTGGGCCGACTGCGTGAGCTGGGCCTGCCACCACTGGCACACCCAGTACTCTAACAACATCCGGCAGCTGCTGCATAACTTCCCTCCCGACCAGGTAATGCCCATTTGCCAGGTCCGTTTGGCGCAATGCGTTTTTCCAACATAGGAACCTGCTGTGGGCTCTCCACATGCTCTTCCCAGTCGATCAAGAGTCTGGCTGTGGCCTGTACCCCAGGGCATGGGGCTCTCAGAAGACGGCTTAAGTCTGACCCGTTTTTCCTGTAGCCTTGCCTTCGAGCAGGAGACTTGTGTTTCTGTTTCCTTTGCCTGTGGCGTGCTCTGAGCCCTGCTAGACTCCCAGGGCCGTACAGATTATGGGGGAGAAATTTTGTAGTCCAGAGCACAAGAATCCGTATGGGTTCACTTCCCAGCTCCATTTGCACTTGGGCAAGTCACATAACTTTCTCTGCACTTCAGTCTTCTCACGTGCGAAGTAGACATAATAGTAATCTATCTCACGGGGAGTTTTGTGAGGATTTATTGGTACTTACTAATAGTAAGTTAGTACAATGCCTGGCAGTCCGTAAGAGTTTGTGAAATGGCTGCATATCTTGCACAAAGCGAGTGCCCAGGAATTGGTAGTTGTTTGCTCAGCGAGGTCCCTGGTTCAGCCTGGCATCAGAACTTCCATCTACAGGACCCTACAGTCTGGGTCTTTCATGACTGACTCCAGGGCCCTGTGTGTGCCCAGCCAGGAGTTAGGCTTGTTAGAGAGCCCTCAAGTCCTGCCCCTCAAAAATCTCTTTACTTCTTTAGCTCACGAGCTCGGGAGCTCCGTTCTGGTCTGGGCCCAAACGCTGTCCACACCCGCTCACCTTTGATGTCAACAATGTAAGTCTCTTCCTTGGGGTCTCCTTGGGTCAGGTGGAGGGTGGGTGGGAGGGAAGGAGGCTGAGACGCATCAGGCGAGAGCCGATGTCCTCACCCTCCTGGGCCCTGCCTTCCCCCAGCCCCTGCATCTGGACTACGTGATGGCTGCCGCCAACCTGTTTGCCCAGACCTATGGGCTGACAGGCTCTCAGGACCGAGATGCTGTGGCCACACTCCTACGGTCTGTGCAGGTCCCCGAGTTTACTCCCAAGTCTGGCGTCAAGATCCACGTCTCTGACCAGGAGCTGCAAAGCGCCAATGCCTCAGTTGGTGAGGGTGTTTGGCCAGGAGTCACCACCCCCCTTGTCCCCTGCCCAGGCCAGCCTCCCCACCTGTTCTCTGCCCCTGGTTCTGCTCTGCTGCCCCAGGCCTGGGACTTCCCCACACCTTCCTTTGAGCCTCCCTTCTCCTGAAGTATGAAGAAGGTCGGTCGGTTGGGGCAAATTGTCTCCCTCACTCCTCCTCCCCACTCTCTGGTCTTCTGTGTGTGTTTGCCTTGGAAAAAAGAACTTCTGTTTCTTTTTTTTTATGTTTCTCTGGGGGCTATGATCTCCACCAGTGGTCTCTCTGCCTTGACATCTGGCCCCTGTGTTCCTCTGTATGCTGCTTCACCCTAATACTGCCCTCCATATATCTTTCCCCAGAACTCCCTCCTTGTCTTCCTCTCCACGTCTCTCCCCTCCAACTCCGCATCTCTCTCCATCTCTTTCTTTCAGCTCATGCTGCATGTTAGGTGAGGGGCCACACAGTGACTCCCAGGCTTTGCAGGCCATAGAGTGTCTGCGGCTAATCACCTGTGGCGGTGGAAGCATAAAAGCAGCCATATACAATGTGTAAATGAACGTGTGTGGCTGTTTTCCAGTAACATTTTATTGATCCAGCAGCTGGCGGGCTGACCTGGGCTCAGTGCTGTAGTTTGCTGACCCCCCAGTCTGTGGATTTTTGTCTTCCGCTCCGTACCTCTCCCTGTCCGCAGACTAGATCCAGCATCTGCAGCTATGTGGCTCTCCCTGCATTACCTTCCGTGCTCCCCATCGTCCTCTCCATCGGTCTTCTCCCTTCTCCTGTTATCTCCCCCGTTGGCTCCCCATCTCCCTTCCCAAATCTCTACCCCCTCATGTTACTCTCCGTATGTTTCTTCCCATCTCTCCTTCCACATCTCCATTCGCTTCATCCCTGTATTTCCTGTTTTTCTCCTCACGTACATATGTACACACATGCGTATAGCTGCGTAACTGTGCCCTGAGATCTGTGTGATGTACGTAAGGTATACATAAAATGTATATAAATGATATATATGTAAATTGCATATGGGATACATAACATCTACATGTCTCATGCCCCCATTCTCCCCTCTTCATATCTTCTTTTCCCTCCCCGTATCTTTCCTCTGTCTCCACGTCTGCGTTCCCCCCCCCGCAGTATCCCCTCTGTATATTTTTTTCATACCCCTGTCGCACCCCCCCCCCCGTATTCTCCATGTCTCCCCACCTCTTTCTGTAACATTCTCCCCAAGATCTACAGATCTCCCAGCCAGATCTCTGGATCTGTCCATGTTCACTTCCTCCTGACGTTTTCCTTAGGGTCTCTGGAGAGCTCCCTCTCCACATACCTGCCCCCGTTCTGTCTCCTTCAGGTTTGTGCTCTCTTGTCCTGCTCTGCCTCTCCGCCTTGCGCCTCCTCTCTCCCAGGATAACTTTCCCTTTCAAGTGTTCTCTACCTGAACATCTTTTGCCCTCCCTGCCCCCACCCCTGCCCCGGCTCCCGTTTCCACCTCAGACATTGGCCTGGGATCTAAAGGGTCAGGGTGTCCTTTTCTTCCTGCAGATGACAGCCGTCTCGAGGAGCTCAAGGCCACACTGCCCAGTCCAGAAAAGCTCCCTGGATTCAAGATGTATCCCATCGACTTTGAGAAGGTGCTAGGTCGGGTCCCTGGGCAGGCAGGGGAGGGGGATGGCTAGACAGAACGGGTCTGTGGGGATCTGGAGGCAGCCGCAGGCCTTTACGGGGATCGGATCATGGGCCTGCCACATGGCCCTGAACGTATCGATGTTCCCAGCCATGCCTTTGTGATCTAAGAGAACCCTGCAGGTAATTGCAGTGGAGGATACTGGTGTCCCCAGGGGCCAGGAATCCTTTTCCTCCCCCGACTCTGATCCTCTCATCATCTCCCCATCCTTCCCTTTCTCCTTCCCCTGCTACTAACAGGATGATGACAGCAATTTCCATATGGATTTCATTGTGGCTGCATCCAACCTCCGGGCAGAGAACTATGACATTCCCCCTGCAGACCGGCACAAGGTGAGGGGAGTCTGGACCTGATTCCACTCCCCCCCCTCCACCCCCGGCTTGAGTTTTCCACGTTCCATTCATTCAGTGTAGGCTCTGAGCCTCTTCTACCTTAACTACCACGTGTCTTGATCCTTCCTGCCTCACAGAGTAAGCTGATTGCAGGGAAGATCATCCCCGCCATTGCCACGACCACAGCAGCTGTGGTTGGTCTTGTGTGTCTGGAGTTGTATAAAGTGGTGCATGGGCACCGACAGCTGGACTCCTACAAGAATGGTTTCCTCAACTTGGCCCTGCCCTTCTTTGCCTTCTCTGAACCCCTTGCCGCACCCCGTCACCAGGTAAGGGCCTGCATCAGGGCCGCTGGGTTTGTGAGTGGGATGTTTCTCTGTAGAGCAGCTCGCTTTTAGTCTGCTTTCAGAGCCTGTCACCAGGTGAGGGTTTCTGTCAGCATGCACCTACTTACCTGTTTTGTGCACACATTATTCGTTTATTCACTGACCCTGTTTTGTGCTAAGCACTGGTCTGAATCTGCCTGTGGAAGCCCTCAGAAAAGATGGGATTTTTTAATTGCATTCCAGGAGATTATTAGTAACATAAGAATAGCAACCAACATGTATCTGGTGCTTATTACGGTAAATACTTTTACTTGCGTCATTCATTGATTCGCTTCAAATATTTACTGAGCATCTGTGTGCCAGATACTCTTGGAGGTGCTAGGATTGTACTTGTGCAATAGATTCTTTTTTTTTTTTTTTTTTAGTTTAAGATTTTATTTATTTGTTTGAGAGAGAGAAAGAGAGAGCACATAAGACGGGGGGGAGGGTCAGAGGGAGAAGCAGACTCCCCGCTGAGCAGGGAGCCCGATGCGGGACTCGATCCCGGGACTCCAGGATCATGACCTGAGCCGAAGGCAGTCCTTTAACCAACTGAGCCACCCAGGCGCCCCTGTGCAATAGATTCTATAAATAACAGGATAAATTATTTTAGAACCTCCAAAAAAGAGCGCAGGGTAAGGAAGACTTGAGTACCAGGTGGCAAGGGCTTGGGTTGGGGCCTTTAAATGTGGGATGGTCAGGAAAGGCCCTGCTGAAAAGATGACCTGTGAGCCCAGACTTGGAGGAGGGGAGGAAGCAGACCACGCAGGCTCCTGGCGGGGGAGAGCATTCCAGGCAGAGGGATGAGTCTCTCCAAGGGTCCTGAGGTAGGAGCATGCCTGGCATGTTTGAGGAAGAATAAGTCACTAGAGCAGAGTGAGAGAAAGGATGAGGGGCGGTAGGAGATGAGAACAGAGCAGGACCCCAGCGACTAGGCCACGTCGGTCATCGGTCACTGAAGGGTGTCAGTGCTCAAGGTGCGACGGAAGCCGCACGTTTTTGACAAAAGGGGCTTGTGATCTGACTTAGCATGTTAGCCTGAGCTAACATGTGGTGGGCGGGTGAGGACGGGACTGACGGGGCCGGACCCTGTGGTGGCCCCCAGCCCATCAGCCCCGTTCCTTGTCCCGCAGTACTATAACCAGGAGTGGACGTTGTGGGATCGCTTTGAGGTCCAGGGGCTGCAGCCTAACGGCGAGGAGATGACACTCAAACAGTTCCTGGACTACTTTAAGGTGAGACCCCCCTCCCTCACTCTCATCCCACCTGCGGGCAGGGTGCGGGCGGGGCTCGCTGGGCCATCCACCCCCATGACGCTGCTGTCCCCCTCCCCCCCCCCAGACAGAGCACAAGTTGGAGATCACCATGCTGTCCCAGGGTGTGTCCATGCTCTACTCCTTCTTCATGCCGGCCGCCAAGCTCAAAGAACGGTTGGATCAGCCGTGAGTTGCGGGGGGAGGGTGGCGGAGGGCCTCCACTTGCAGCCGTTCCACCTCCGTTCACTGCCCTTCACCTCTGCCCCTGCCTCCCTGAGCCTCTGCTCCCCCGCCCCCCAGGATGACTGAGATCGTGAGCCGTGTGTCGAAGCGAAAGCTGGGCCGCCACGTGCGGGCGCTGGTGCTTGAGCTGTGCTGCAACGACGAGAGTGGCGAGGATGTTGAGGTCCCCTATGTACGATACACCATCCGCTGACCCCCGTCCACACGCAGTAGGCTGGCCCCAGCCCCGCCCCCCTCCAGCCCAGGGCTCCCTCCGGGCCTCTGGCAGTGGCCCAGCTAGCCATGCCTGGTGTTCCCTCCTCACCCCCCACCCCGCACCCCTCTTGCCGCTGCTTTCTACCTTGTTTGGAACCTGGATCCTAATAAAGAATTATTAACCCAGATGTGGCATGGCCTGGTGCTTCCAGGGAAGGGAGGGACTTCCGGAGCTGTCGGTTCAGGTGGTAGCCCAGAGGGTTCAGCCCCACCCTAGCTGTGCCAGTTGCCTGGGCAGAGAAAAGGTGGGAATTGCCACTTCTTCCTCCCACCCTCCCCGCTTGGGAAGAGATGGAGGCACAGGGCACAGGTACCTGGGTCCGTGTGACTGTATTTGAGCTGGATTCAAATTCCACCCTGTCCGGCTCCAGCTCCTAACTCCCTGCCGTGTTGAGTTTGAGAGGTAGTAGTCGTGTTTGAGCAAGTCCTGTAACCTCTCTAACCTTGTTCCTCCTGTGAAGAAGAAAGCTAACTGCGACCCATCAGCCAGGGCTTGGTCAGCATGGCTTATGTCCTGGCCGGTGGGGGGACAGATGCCTTCCTATCTGGCTTAAAGCACTGAGCCCCTGGACAGGTCTTTATCATCATTGGTTCCTGTGGTGCCCTTGTTCAACTTCCCAGCTGCAGGGGGGGCCTAAACAACTCTGTTGGACTGAGGAATGTCCGTAACTATGTAGACTTTGCAGTTTTTAATTAAAATATTTGGCTAAGAATATCTGTGGAAGAAAAGCCCCTTTCCCACTCCACCCTGCTCCCCCTCAGGCCTGGTCTGCTTGTCCCGAGGCCTCCTACCTTTGAGAAGAGAGACAGCTGTGGGTTGTTGATTAGTTAGAGCAGGCTCAGCACGGCACCCCCCCCCCCCGGCCCCCAACAGGACTGCAGGGCTGCCTATGCTTGTCCTTGGTCTTGACGGAACACTCCAGACAGTTGAAAGCACCAATCAGACTGGCCACCTGATGCCTGGGGATGCCACTCATATCTCTTCCCTCACCCAGCCAGAAGCCCAACTTCTTTCTCCCACTTGGAAACAGACCCCTCCTTCCTTCATTCAAACCTGGGTACTGGGAATAGCACAAGCTATTCCTGAACCCGGCCTGACACTCATCACAGCCTGCCCCCACATCTGCTGCCTCCTGAGCCAGCTCCAGACCCCAGGCACAGTGTATGCCCTTGTCCACTTCCCCCTCGTGATTATTTTTTTCCTTGGCCTACTCTGCTTGGGTGATCTCATCCTTCCATACTTCCTTTTTATTCCCCTCCAGGACATTGGGGACTGAAGTGCTTTACCTCTGGCATCTATTTAGTGGTGATGCTAACTGCTTAGGTCAAGTGGAGAGGTTTTCCCTCCAGAGATACTTTCCCATTGCTGCTCAAGAGTACCCCCCAAACACTCCACACCTTTGTCCGCTGTTGCTACCATCTTGAGACTCAAACTTTTTTTTTTTTTTAAGATTTTATTTACTTATTTGACAGAGACACAGCAAGAGAAGGAACACAAGCAGGGGGAGTGGGAGAGGGAGAAGCAGGCTTCCCGCTGAGCAGGGAGCCCAATGCTGCTGGGCTCGATCCCAGGACCCTGGGATCATGACCTGAGCCGAAGGCAGACGCTTAATGACTGAGTCACCCAGGCGCCCCGAACACAAACTTTTTCTGCCCCCTTTCTCTACTATCCCAGCTCCTTGTCCACTATCTCCCCCATTACAGCTCTTGATTCTCCAGACACTTTTGTCCCTTTGTTCACCACCCCAGCTCCTGGATCACCTTCCTACCTCATTCGTACCTGAAACACTTCTTTATCAAGAACAGCTTCAGCAGGAACCCTGGAATCCTGGTTGTGTCTTAGTTCTCCCACATGTGCCATTTTCTGTCCTGTTTGGCTACCATTGTAACACCAACAAGATAGAAGACCAGAGTTCTTCGGGTCACTTCACTGAGCCCCCTGCACCGGGCAGGCAGGCACAAAGAAAAGGGTGTACACGGTTGTCTTTTCTTGACCTAGAGCTATTTGCCATCAAACATTTGCCATAACATTTGCTGAGGGCTTACTATGGACCAGGCACTATTCTAGGCATTGGAGACAGCAATGGATCAAAAAAAAAAAAAAAAAAAAAAAAAAAATCCCTGCCTTGAGGCCTGTGGGCGTGTTGGGGGGGGGTTATGTTCTGCCAGGGTGAGACCCAGAATAGACAAACACAAGTAAATTTTAAGAAGTTGACCGGTGTCATTCAAAAGGTCTGTAGGGCCAGGTCTGGGGGTCTCCAATGATGGGGGTGCAGGTAGGCACTTTTAAATAGGGCATTCAGGGAAGGCTTCATGAAGGTGACATTGAAGCAAGGACTTGGAAGAAGTGAAGGGATGAAGCATGTGGGTATCTAGAAGAATATTCCTGGCCAAGGGAACAGCAAGTGCAAAGTCCCTGAGGCTGGATTGTGCCTGCTTTATTCAGAAACAGCTTGAAGGGAACAAATACGTCTGGAGTGGAGTGAGAGGAAGAAGGGTAGGAAATGAGAATGAGGTCAGGGAAGTGATGGACCTGATGGTCTAGCCCGCGGTGGACTTTCTATCTTCGTCAAGTATTTCCACTCCCATCATGCTCTGGTAATCCTCGCTAGTATGAACCTTACTGAAAACTCTAACCGGTGTGATCAAGGCTGCCATAAAAGGAAGCCCAGAAGAGGCGGGGAAGCTGGCTTTGGACTGGGGTGCAGTGTAAAGATGTCCCAGAAGGCCTGCCAAAAGCTGCCGCCATTTGAGCTGGGCTTGTTGATATTGTGTAGAGAGTTTTCCAGGCACAGAGGAGTGAGGGCTTAGGTGTGCTGGCAGTGCTTGACACACAACAGGCGCGCAATAGATACAACAGAAAACCGCAGACCTGGGGAAAACCACGGCGGGGCTCTGGCAGGCAAGAGGCAGCTGAGAGACTGCAGGCGAGAAAACCCAATTCAGGGTGCAGACGCAAATGCTCGCGTGAGGCGGCAACGAGGACTCCCTCCGTCCTAAAGTCCCAAGCATGCGCAGTAACGCATCCTCCCCTCTAAGGGTCCGCCTTTCTTTTCTCAGCCTAGGCTCCACCCCGTGAGTCTTGCTGTGGGGCGGGGGGCAATGGGAGGGGTTAGAGGCGGGACGAAAGACGATTGAACGCTCTTTTGACCAATAACCTTGCGGAATATTCGGCCTATAGTGAGAGAGGCGCTCAGAACAAAAAGAAGTGCCCGCCCCTGGCGCCGAAAGCCAATGAAAGTCTGGCAGAGGCGTGGTACGGGGCAGTGAAATCACGCCTCTTCAGCTCAGCAACGCCCTTCATTCTTGCTCTGCCTCGCCCCAGGGGGCAAATCCGATTGGCTGGGCGACAACCTCAAAGGGCGGGGCCGCACACGTTCACAGTGGGAATGAGCTAGCGGAGGTGGGGGGGGGAGCTGGGCGGGGCTAGACTCTGTCCTAAGGGGGTAAAGGCCAGTGATTGTCCAGGCCGCCTCTCCTAGAAAAGTCATCCTCTCGCGAACCTTTAAAATTTCCTGCCTTCTGAGGCACCTCAAGGGACTCAGACTGACTGCCTCATCTGTCTTTTTCCTCCTTGCAAAAGTCCCGTTTGCCACCATGGGGATGTACCAAGTGAGACCAAGTAGGGGGACCGAGTGGTGACCGGCACCCTGGTTACTGGCTGCTGCCCACTTCGGCGCTAGCAAACTTCTAACAAGCTCGGAACTGAGTACTAAGCAACCTCTACATTTCCCCCTGGCGCCGTTCCAGGGCTGGCGCCACATTCCCCGGTGGGCGCGCAATGGCCGCGCCCCCTCCCGCTGCGGACGGGTCTTTTGGTACATGCAGTCCGAGGTGAGTCCCCTCCTTCCCACTTCAGCCTTTTCGGCGCGTGCGTGCGCATGCGCGGAGCGCGGCGCGCGCGGCGGTTGGGCCGTTGGGTGTTCGGCCCTGGGATCCGCCGCGTCTCCGCAAGCAGTCGGCTCTGAGCCGCGAGCCGCCGTGAGCTCTCGGATTCGAGCGGGCGCCAGCGAGCCCGGGGGCATCGCCCGCAGCGGCCAAGCTCATGGCCGGCTGAGCGGGACGCCGCCTCCGCCTCAACCGCCGCCGCCGCCGCCGCCTCCTCCTCCTCAGCCGGCGGCGGCCCGGGCCCAGCAGCCATGGCCGAAGACTACTGGGACGGGCGCCTGCGGCGAACAGGAGGAGAAGGAGGTCGCGCGGCCTCAGCCCGGGCCGCCGCCCCAGGCGCCGCCGCGCCGGCCCCGCGGCGCTGAGGTTGCTCGCGCGCCCCCGCCGGTGAGCGCGTCCCCGAGACGTGGGGTGGGGGCTGCCCTTCCTCTTGCAGAACCAACCCAGACCCCGGGCGGTGCCCAGGGGTCTGGGCTGCACCGCTGGCATGTGCCCCCTCCCCCAGCGAGTTTCCCAGAGTGCACCGGGGCGGGGGGTCATTCGGGGCCTCCCTGACCTTGGCCCCGCCCTGGGCCCGGTCTTGGAACTGGGGATGGGCAGTCCTGTGGGTGCTAATGGGAAGCAGGGTGATCAAAGGACCAGAGGATGTGGAAGTGGGTGGTGCAAGGCTCGAGGTTCGCTAATGGCCTGAGCTGTGGAGGGGTTGGAGCATGTGATAATAAGTCTTACAGCTGTGTAGGGCTTGAGGCCCAGCGTGTGCTAATGGGGGGGGCAGTGAAGGGCCCCGACGGTGTGTGATAGGGGGGAGCATGTCAGGGGAATGCTGAGGTATGCAAACGGGGTTAAAGGTGTGGAGAGACCCCGTGTGTGTTAATGGGGGATAAGGTGGTAGAGATAGCAGAAGGTATGCTAATAGGATCAGGGCTCTGAAGCCCTGTGTGTGTGGTAATGAGCGTCAGGATGGTGTTAATACTGTGTATCTGCCCATGAGGGACTGCAGCGTGCGGGGGTCCAGAGAGTGCCCATGGAGGTCAGGGTAGTGGAAGAACTCGAATGTTGAGAGTGTGCTAATGGGGGTCATAGCTGTAGAGGGTACGTGCGTGTGTTAATAAAGGTCTGGGTAGTGTGAGGCCCAGGATATGCTAATGGGGACAGAGTGGTGGAAGACCTGAGCCTGTGCTGCTGGGTACCAGAAGTTAGGAATATATGTGCGGTGGGAGGGCACAGTGGTGAGGGAAATGTCTTAGCACTGTAAGAGATTCAGTATATTAAGGATCAAGATGGTGTGAGGCCAGTGTGTGTGTCCATGAGGACAGGGGACGTGAGACTCCAGGATGCGATAAGGGACAGTTATATGTGAAGTTCTAGTGACCGTGGATATGGATTTAGAGCCTTGGAGGTGCTTAAATGTGTGCCATTGGGGGAAGAGTCAGCAGTATGGGGTCTGGAAAATGCTAGTGTCAGAATATTGTGAAGACAGTGTATGCTTGTGTCCACGGGGGACTGGGGTGTGTTGAGGTTCCAGGGGGTGCAGTAAGGAGGATCGGGGTTGTGAAGGGATTCAAATGTGAACCAACAGGCATTATAGGTGTGGAGGAGTTGAAGCAAAGAGAAATAAAGGACAGGAATATGTGAAGGTCTAGGTGTGATAAAGTGGATTTAGAACCATGGAGGGCTGAAGTGTGTGCTCGCTCATGGGGCTCCAGGCTGAATGAAGACCTGTGTGCGCTAATGAGGGTCAGGCCATTATAGAACACTGTGTTTGTGTGTCCCTGGGGAATGGGGCTGAGTAAGGGTTCAGGGTGTGCTAATGGGGAGGCACTGTAAGAGGCCCAGTGTGTGCTAATAGAGGTCAGGGTGAAGTGAAGGTCCAGCTTGTGCTGATGGGAGGTGGTGGGGACAGGGTAGTGAGAGGACCAGAATATGGGTTTAATGATGGTTATAGCTGTCGAGGGGTCTGAGTGTGGGCAAAAACAGTCAGGTCAGGGATTGGCAAGTTTCACTTTGTGTTAATGAGATTCAGGGCAGTGTGAAGGTCCAGTGAGTGCTAATTTGGGTCAGCTGTAGAGGGTCCCAAGTGCATGTTAATAGGGGTCAGAATTAGGCATGGGGAACAGTGTGTTAATGGGGGTGAGTGCTTTGGAGAAGCTAACAGGCAGCTGGGCCTAGGAGGCGCCCAAGAATGTGGCGCTGAGCGTTAACTTAGAGGGGCCTGAGCCTATGCAAACAGAGTGCTCTGCTCTGCTGGGGCTTCCTATGCTGATGGGGGTTAGAAATAAATGGGGAAATTTCAGGTGCTGATAGTTAAAATGCAGAGAGGCCTTCTTGAGGGGCCTGTGTGTGCTTATGGGGGTCTGGAAGGGATGGGGATGGTGTGTTCTTGGTGGGAGTTGTGTGGTGACTGTGTCCTCAGTGGACAGTGTGGTGTGAGGTGATGAGTGCCCTTGGGTGTGAGAGTATTCTGAGGAAGGGTGTATGTCGTCGGGGGTCAGGAAGGACAAATGCCCTTTTTTTTTTTTTTTTTGAGTGGAGTTGTGTATCCAGTTTCTTGTTCCTTCCTTCACTATACTGAAATCTAAAAAGCTCAGAAAATGGAAATAATAATATTTAAAAGTTTTACTGTATATTAATGTTCAAGTGTCTCTGTTCACAAAGGTCTGCCCAGGGCACCCCTGCTGGGAATGTTGCGTGATACACAGATTTTGTATCCTGTCTTCCTAAAGTCCCCAAAAAACTGAACTCTGGAACATGTCCAGCCCTTGGAGTTTCCAGTTAGAGGTCATGGACCCTGGCTCCTTCTGGCTCCCTCCTCATCTTCCATCCAGCCCTACTTACTGTCCCCCCAGATGCCCCATTCCCTGCCACAACAGGCAAAGCCGGCTGGGTATTCGTACCATGGATGCAAGACTGCCTTTGGGGCTGGCCATGCTTCTCCTTCTTCAGCTTCAGGTCCAGTGTACGGCCTACTGGGTCAGAATTTTTTTGTTGTCCTGGGTTCTCTGAATGGACCTCATCCTCTTTACTGGGGTCTTTCCGCTAGGCTGGCCCCTCTGCTCCTGCTGGGGGTGGTGAGGCCAGGCAAGCGGAAGCAGGGTGTAAGGACCAGTGCGGTAAGCACCTGATTTCAAGGTAACAGATGACCCACTTCTCTCCTCGAATCCAGCCCCAGCCTCATCCTCCCACCTCCTATCTAGCTCCACTTCCCTTGGGCCCAGGGCCATCTTAGGCCCTGCTGTGAGTCCAGATGGTTCCTAGGCCAGGTCTTTCCCCCTCCTTGCTGGCCTGGAGCCCAGGAGGAAGCAGAAGAAGGCCAGCCTAAGCCTTTTGGTGGCCCTGTTCCCTCCAGCAGCCCCATCTAGGTCATCTTCCTGCCGATGCTAGTGTCCCTGGGCCACGTTTTCTGGAGTTGTTCACAGGTAGCAAACTTACCCTGCCCATCCTGGTAGAGATTGGTCTTAGGCCCTCAGCCCCCTGATTCATTAATTTCTGCCGTAAGCACTTTTTGAGCGTCTACTCTGTGTCAGTCACTGTTCCAGGTCCTCAGGATATAGCCGTGACCTAAACAGACAGAAATCTACCCTGGCGGAGCTGATCTTCTAGTTATGGCGGTGAGGAGACAGACAGTTAAGAATATAGAAACCAATAAGTAGTTGGTATCATTTCTGAGGAGGTGATAAGTGCTGGGGGGATAATTTGGCAAAGTGAGGGGGAGCTCAGTGTGGTTGAGATTTTAAATAGGGTTATTTGTGGAGGGTTATCCATGAAAAAGGTGGTATTTGAGCAAGGGTCCGAAGGGGGTGAGGGAGTGAGCTATTTCGAAATCTGGGGGAAGGGTGTTTCACGTACTAGGAACAGCCAGTGCAAAGGCCCTAAGGTGGGACTGCTGGGTGTGGTTGCAAAACAGCTAGCAATGGTTGAGGGGGAGGTGAAGCCAGAGAGATAATAGGGGTGAATAGGGTGAGACCTTGTGGACCACCCTTGAGGACTGGGACATTTATTTGGGGTGATAAGGGAGATGTGCACTCTCAAGTAGAGGAGAAATGAGGCTAGGCCTGGCTTATAAAAGTCTGAGTGGGACGTCCCACCCTGATTGAAACTTTCTAGCGGCCCTCAGGACAGCTGGTGTCTATTGAGATCCCCCCCCTCCAGAACCTACCCAGTGGTTGGGTCTGGGTAGGACTCCCCTCTCTGTACACCCCTCACTTGAGTAGACCAGTGGGATAGTCCACTTACCAGTGGGGTAGTGACAATGGTTGCTGGGGAAGGCGGGCGGGTCCTTGTGGTTGTGGGGAGCATTCTGCCTTGGCAGTTGGGGGTGATGTGGGGCTGGTGCCGGCTGAGTATGCCATTCTCTGGGCAAGCCCGGGGTCGTATTGGTGGCCCCTCGGTCCTGGGCAAGCCGCTTGCCCCACCCACAGCTGGGCCCATCACCACTGCTGCACCTGAGAATGCCTGCTGTGGAGGTCTTTGTTCCCACAGTGAGGCTGCTCGCATAGAGGCCAACAGTCCACCAGTTGGGCCCTTGCCCTCAGCCAGCCACCCAGGCCTCAACTCCCAGGTGCGCTACTTAGGAGCAGGGTCCCCAGGGGCTGGCTTTAGGTGGGCAGGCACTGACAAGGGTCCCCATCTATGCCAGGTTTCCGGGAATCCCGAGTGGTTCAGGCCTCCACAGCGGTTGGGTGGGCACTGACACAAGTTCATGTCAGTGTACCTCGCTAAGTTGTCTTGGGCTTTAGGGGGCCCGTGGTGGTCAGGCAAGTGTTAACGTGGGACCCGTTCCCTCTATTCCCCCCTGCTCAGGTCGCCATGGATCGGATGAAGAAGATCAAGCGGCAGCTGTCAATGACACTCCGAGGGGGCCGAGGTGTGGACAAGACCAATGGTGCCCCTGAACAGATAGGCCTGGATGAGAGTGGGGGTGGCGGTGGCAGTGACCTTGGAGAGGTACCCACTCGTGCCGCTCCTGGGGAACCTCGCTCTGGACGGGGCCCCCTCAGCTCTGCACCAGGTAGGCCCACTGACCACTCCTGCCCCCGAGACTGGTCCCTAAGGTGCTGCCTCCCAGCCGAGCTCCCTTTAGACTTGTTTTATTTCCGTTTTCCTTTCTCCATTTTCTCCCCCTTCCCTGCCATCCTCTCAACACCCTCTCTCTATCTGTCCATCTGTGTCCCTTTCCTTGGCTTTGTGCCCAGGCCTCGAGGGAGGAAGAGTGCCCTGCCTGCTATAGCTGCCCCAACCTTCCTTTGCCCTTCTCCTGCACTCTGCTATGGCCCCCTCAGGCCTACGGGTGCCTGCCGGCCCTGGGCCAGCACCAGTCTCAGCTCACCCCTGGAATGGGGTGCTCCACTAGGTGACTATTGCCCCTCCGCCCCTATTCAACCCATCCCGACTTGTCTGAACCTCCCTGGGCCTTGCCACCCTCTCCCTGAGGGACTCCAGGCTGCTCTGGGGGCTTGCTTGTGTGGACATGTGTGATGAAGGAATGTGTTATGCTGGGGAGGGGGTTCCTGGGGCTCCAGACCTCAACTGGTCTGCCCTCCTCCCCCCCTCCCCCGTCCTCACCACCAGAGATTGTACATGAGGACTTGAAGATGGGGTCTGATGGGGAAAGTGACCAGGCTTCAGCCACGTCCTCGGATGAGGTGCAGTCGCCAGTGAGGGTGCGCATGCGCAACCATCCCCCACGCAAGATCTCCACTGAGGTGCTTAACCCCCGTCTGGCTGGTGGTGGGGCTAGAAAAGAGGGTTAAACCCAGGGAGGTGGAGCTCATGGTCCTGTTTCCCACCTATGTTGCCCGCTAGGACATCAACAAGCGCCTGTCACTGCCAGCCGACATCCGGCTGCCTGAGGGCTACCTTGAGAAGCTGACCCTCAATAGCCCCATCTTCGACAAGCCCCTCAGCCGCCGCCTCCGCCGTGTCAGCCTGGTGAGCATCTTCTGTTTCTGTCCTCTCCTCTCCCCACCCCCCCCCAACTTCTCTCCTCCCCAGTCCCCTCCCAGGAGCCTGCTTCAATCTGCCCCTTTACCCCACAGTCTGAGATTGGCTTTGGGAAACTGGAGACCTACATCAAGCTGGACAAGCTGGGTGAGGTGAGAGACCATCATGAGGCCTATGGTGGGGATGGGAGTCCGTGAGAACTTCTTGCAGCCTCCAGTTCCTTTCCTCTCACTCTTCCTCACACCCCAGGGTACCTATGCCACCGTCTACAAAGGCAAAAGCAAGCTCACGGACAACCTTGTGGCACTCAAGGAGATCAGACTGGAACATGAAGAGGGGGCACCCTGCACCGCCATCCGGGAAGGTATAAACACCCGGGAAGGCTGTCCCAGGGTTCCCGGCCTCTCCCCATGGCACATACATACAGGCCCCATGGTGAGAAGAGAGACTGGGGGTTTTGAGACTTCCCTTCTGACGCTCTGAGCTTCATATGAAAGTGCCCATTGTGCAAATCTCTAGATAATAATCAAGGTAACCAGGAATCTGTTCCTGTTTGGAGAAGAGACCAAGGAATTAGAAAGCAGGGTGCTTACTTTGGTTCTGAGAGAACCCATGAAAGTGCTCACCAGTTTCCTTGACACGATTTCTAGGCAGACTATCACACGAATGAATTTGAATTGCATAGAAATTATATGCACAAACTCAATTTCACACGAAGCTGCAGGCCTCTGTACCGAGGGTTGAAACAAAACCCCTTTCCAGAAATCAAAAATGGGTTGTCAAAATCTAATGTCACGTAAGCCTGGAGCTACAGTCCCAGGTTCTTGCTCCCTACTCTTCTCTGAGCCTTAGTTTCCACATCCGGAACCTAGGGACACACCTTCCTGGCTTTGCGTGGGATAGAGCCGGTGGCTGTGAGCCACCACCCCAAAGTGCACAGGGAAAGAAAGAAACCCCGGGCTCATCCCTGTCTGGTCCTCGTCCTTGCCTCTGGCCTGAGGGTGGGGGTCCTGACTCTTCCCCCATCTCACTCCCATGCTTGCTGCAGTGTCCCTGCTCAAGGACCTCAAACATGCCAACATCGTCACGCTACATGACATTATCCACACGGAGAAGTCACTCACCCTTGTCTTTGAGTACCTGGTAAGCTTGAGTGGCAGTGGGTCCTGAAGGGGGGAGGTGGGCAGATGGCCACTATCTCCTCTTTTCTCCTCTGTTTCCTCTCCTCTCCTCAGGACAAGGACCTGAAGCAGTACCTGGATGACTGTGGGAACGTTATCAACATGCACAACGTGAAAGTGGGTGTGGGGCAGGAAGCAGGGGCACATGGGGGCCCCCACTCACCCACTCCACCCCACAAATCTCCCAGAAACAGACTTTTCCTGTTTGGCTTTTTTGCCGGGAGCCCTTGGAGGGCATTGGGACCCTGTCCTCTTTCGTGAACTAAGGCTCTGGGCTCAGTGTCTTTGGGGGCGGCGGGGGGGAAGCAGTGTCTGCTGGGGGTCAGGCTGCTGGATACCCTTTGACCTCCACCTGCCCTTCCCGGTTCCTAGCTGTTCCTGTTCCAGCTGCTCCGTGGCCTGGCCTACTGCCACCGGCAGAAGGTGCTACACCGAGACCTCAAGCCCCAAAACCTGCTCATCAACGAGAGAGGAGAGCTGAAGCTGGCAGACTTTGGTACCCTGGCCTCCCCCTTCTTCTCAGTGATGCCCCAGCCTTACCCTCCTACACTCCCCCTTCCTCATGACCACCTAATCTCCATCCCCTTCAGCTTCTCCAGGCTTTGCTTAAGACGCCCTCAGTCCCAACTGTACCGTCCCCCAGATTGCCGGGGGCCTCCTCAATTCCAGCTGCCCCTTCTCTCAACCTATCAGGCCTGGCCCGAGCTAAGTCAATCCCAACAAAGACCTACTCCAACGAGGTGGTGACACTGTGGTACCGACCCCCCGACATTCTGCTTGGGTCCACGGACTACTCTACCCAGATTGACATGTGGTGAGGACAGGTGGAAGTGCGGCAGGGGCCATGTGGTGGAGGGGGTGGCTCGGTCACAATGGCCAACAAGCCAGCTGCCTCCCTGTTCACTGTGCCCTCCCTGCCTAGGGGTGTGGGCTGCATCTTCTACGAGATGGCCACAGGCCGGCCCCTCTTCCCAGGCTCCACAGTGGAGGAACAGCTGCACTTCATCTTCCGCATCTTGGGTGAGGAGGGGGGTGAGGCCTAGGAGCCATGGGGACATTTAGAGATGCCCTGTGGATGCTTAGGGTAATTTTTCCCCGCCAGGAACCCCAACTGAGGAGACGTGGCCAGGCATTCTGTCCAACGAAGAGTTCAAGACATACAACTACCCCAAGTATCGAGCCGAGGCCCTTTTGAGCCATGCACCCCGGTGAGACTGGTGGGTAGGTGGGTGGGTATGAGGGGCCAGAGTGCCCAAACTCAATTTAAAGCAGGTCCCCTTGTCCTTGCTGTAGACTTGACAGCGACGGGGCTGACCTCCTCAACAAGCTGCTGCAGGTGAGTCCACCTTCCTGGGCCAGCCTTGGGGGTTAGGGGATTCTAGGTGTGGGGAAATGGACGAGCTCCAGGGGTACGGTCTGGGGTGGGGAGGAAGAGAGGCCTACTTGTTGAAGGTGTTCAATACACCACCCCTGCCGCCGCCGCCCCTGCCCTCCCCCGACCTGTCCCCCACTCAGTTTGAAGGTCGCAATCGGATCTCCGCAGAGGACGCCATGAAACATCCATTCTTCCTCAGTCTTGGGGAGCGGATCCACAAACTTCCTGACAGTGAGTGAAGTTGGTGGGGGGCTGTGGGGAGCAGGGCTCTGGCTGTGTCACCTCCAAGGGGGCACACCCTTGTTCAGACATGTGATGTGTTTGTTACAAAAATTATTTGCTTTTTGGTTCCTTTTTACCTTTCATGGGAATTTTCAAACATACATAAAAATAGATGCAACATCGTTTTTCTCTTTTTAGTAAACATTTTCTCATAAAATGTACAGGAAATGCACAGATCGTAAGTATACAGCAGAACGAATTTTTTTTTTTAATTTTACTTATTCATTTGAGACACAGAGATAGAGCATGAGCAGGGGGAGAAGCAGGCTCCTCACTGAGCCAGGAGCCGGACGCGGGGCTCCATCCCCGGACCCTGGGATCATGACCAGAGCCGAAGGCAGACGCTTAACCATCTGAGCCACCGAGGTGCACCGACACAATGAATTTTCACAAACTAAACACACCCGTGTAACTGGCATACAGGTCAAAAACTAGGATGTGAGGGATGCCTGGGTGGCTCAGTCTGTTAAGCGTCTGCTTAACATAAAGTAACATAAAATAAAAAGATTTTATCTATTTGTCTGACAGAGAGAGACACAGCGAGAGAGGGAACACGAGCAGGGGGAGTGGGAGAGGGAGAAGCAGGCTCCCCACGGAGCAGGGAGCCCAATGTGGGCCTCCATCCTAGGATCGTGGAATCATGACCTGAGCCGAAGGCGGATGCTTAACGACTGAGCCACCCAGGCGCCCCTCCCTCTGGTTATTTTGAATCAGCTCCCAGAGATATCATTCATCTATAAATTTCAGCATGTGTCTCTAAGATATTTTTTAGGGGCGCCTGGGTGGCTCACTCGTTAAGTGTCTGCCTTCGGCTCAGGTCATGATTTCCGGGGTCCTGGGTTCGAGCCCCGCATCGGGCTCCCTGCTCCGCGGGGAGCCTGCTTCTGCCTCTGCTTGTGTTCCCTCTCTCGCTGTGTGTCGCTGTCAAATAAATAAAATCTTTAAAAAAAAATAAAAATAAAATATTTTTTTTTAATTTTTTTTTTAAAGATTTTATTTATTGATTTGAGAGAGAGAATGAGAGATAGAAAGCACGAGAAGGAAGAGGGTCAGAGGGAGAAGCAGACTCCCTGCTGAGCAGGGAGCCCGATGCGGGACTCGATCCCAGGACTCCAGGATCATGACCTGAGCCGAAGGCAGTCGCTTAACCAACTGAGCCACCCAGGCGCCCAAAAATAAAATATTTTTTAATAACGATATCATTATCATATCTTAAAAAAAAATTGGCTCACTTCCTGTATCTCCCCCACTGGATAAACTAAATCAAATCTCAAACACCATTCATCACCTAAACTCAACAGATGGTAATTGCAATACCATTATCACGCTTGACAAAATTACTGATTTCCTGGTGTCGTGTAGTAGTCCATATTTCCTAGTTGTAGCTGGTTTGTGTGTAAGGATTATTTGATAGGTGAAAGTCAAGCCTCTCAAAGAAAAGGCAACTTTTTATAATTCCCCCAATGGTGCCATGTGGGAGGTGATCCTGGATGGCCCTGTGGGTCATTTCCCACTGTCTCTCTTCCATCCACAGCTACTTCCATATTTGCACTAAAGGAGATCCAGCTACAAAAGGAGGCCAGCCTTCGGTCTTCGTCAATGCCTGACTCAGGTAGGTGTGGCCCTCGCCCTCTTCCCTGCCCCAGCCACCTACCTGCTTACCCACCAACAGCCATCCGCTCTGCTTTCCCCTGCAGGCAGGCCAGCTTTCCGAGTGGTGGACACCGAGTTCTAAGCTGAATTCTAAGCCACAGACCGAGGCCCCCGCAGGCAGCAGCTGAAGGGATGCTACTCCCCTCACAGGGCAGCCCGCAACTGCATCCTCCTCGCTTGCTGTCTGCTACCTGCCTGACTCATGCTCGCCTGCCCACATGTCCCCCGCTGCCTGTCCAAACACCCGACCATTGGCCTGTCAGCCCACCCATTGGCCTGTCTGCTGGGTGCTAACAAAGCTCTCATCGCTCCTTCGCCTGGTTTGTCTGTCTTGTCTGTCTGTCTGTCTCTCTCTGTCTCGGTAGTTGCCGGTGGACAGCATGGCCGTGCCAGCCTCCCACACTGAGGCCAGGCCTATCCCCCCTCCCCATCATATCCTCCCCCAGGACCACTACCCCACGGCCAGCCAGGGGTCCGGAGCTAGCCCAGGCTGGGGATCTCGACTCAGACAAGATGTGGCAATGCCTTGGGTCTGAGGCTTCCCCTGCCTGCTTTCCTGCCTGCCCCACCTGCCTCATGTTGTGTGGGCCTTTTTTTTTGTTTGTTTGTTTCATTTCATTGTTGTTTTTTTAATTATTTTAAATGAGGTTTTCATTTTTTAAATGCAATATCTCTGTATACAGACTGGCTGGGCCCCACCCCCTGCGTGTGGCCCTCCCACAGTATTTTGTGCAATGAAGCCCCGCTCCCAGCCTTTCCAAGGCAGGGACACAGCCCCTATTTTGAACCCTGACCATCACCAGACCCTGGGGTCGGCTAAGGGAAAGCATGTCTCGACCATTCGCCTTCCTACCCACCCCCCCCGCCTGCCATCCCCGGCCACAGGGGAACCTGGGGACTACCGGAGACTCTCTGGGAGGTGGACGAGGTGGGGGGCCCCCACTCTTTCCCCCCTGCAGTCCCATAGCTGGGGCCTCCTTCCTTCTCAGGGTCTCCTTAGCCCAACCCTCCTGCCCCTGTCCCACTCGGTGCTGTTGCGTAGGGCCCTGCCAGGAACTGACCAACTCTTCAAGGAGCCATAGTGTGTATATGTGCACAAGCAGGGGCAGAGGGATGCATGGGGGTCTGTGCCCAGCTGTTATCCCTGAACCCCTGGGGAGGGTGAGGCAGGGCAGGGACAGTCTCTGGGGTCAGTCCCAGATGGGTGGTTACCTCCCCGTCCTCCACTCTAAACCTGGGGCCCTCAAATGGGGTGGGAGGGCTGGGGTGGGGGCCCTCCTAGTGGGGTTTGGGGGGTTGGGTTCCTGAATGCACCATAATCGCTGTATGAAATATTAAAAAGTCTAAAGTGAAAAACCTGATTGCAAGTCCCTGCAGGGGTGGGGGTGGGCTCAATCCAAGGTGAGTCCTGGGACCTTGGAGAATTCATAACTGGCCCCCATCATCTAGGAGAGCACTGAGCTGGGCCAGGGACATGGCATGACTATGAAAGGCATCTGAGGGGTTGCACACGCAACAGTGGAACATTGAGTTGAAGCAGGTAGGGCAGGCTGAATAGAGGATGAATTAAGAATCAAGCAGAGAAGAGATTCACCCAAGAGGATGAGGAAGCCAGATAGTGGTGGGGCCTGGTGTTCGTAGAGGGGCTGTTTGCAAGACACTTGGGAAGGCCCAATAAAACGAGGTAGGGAGGAGAGGTCCAGTATGACCACATGTCAGAACTGGACACCATGAGGCAGGCCAGTTGGAGAGGGAGTATGAGAGAGGCTAAATTTTGGACCACTGAGAGGTGGGGGAATCCTTTAATGGGTCAAATTCAGGAGTGGGGCCATCGATGGATGGAACTAGAAGTTTGGATTATTGGTGTCCAGAAAGTAACAGAAACCCTGGGTAGGGGTGAGATAACCCTGAGGAAGGATGCAATGGCTACTGCAGGTAATAAGCCTAACTAAGGCTGGTTACTAAAGTCCAATGGTGGTGGCCCAAGGACCTCTAACCATTCCACTGTGGTAAGCATTTGGTGATATCTCAGCCTGCAGCCTTATGGTTGCATGGTGGCTGCCATGTTCCCAGAGATGGGGAAGCAACAACAAACAGGACATCCTTCCTGTCTTACTTCCTTGTAACAGGGCTGAACCTTCCACAAGCTCAACAGACCTCCAGGGCCATTCTGTGGCTAGAGTAAGATGATATGGCCACCTCTGGCAGCAAGGGAGGCTGGGAAAATGAGGACCTTGCAAAGGGAGGCAGGATTGCTAGGCCAGACTTCAAAGGACTAGAATTCACACAACTGCTCTGGGAAGTGGTAGGCCTTTGGAAGGTGAGGAAACCAAACAGTCTAGGCCTGGGGAGGGGAGGCCTCTTGTTGAATTGTAGGAAGGACAGGCTACCCAGTAAATGGGGAGGGGGAGTCTGCAGAGGGGCAATGAGGAGAGGCAATTCCGAGAATCTGACAAGATTCAGCT